>NC_091285.1:591063594-591663594 GCF_032444005.1 Ranitomeya imitator
TGACACGCTACTGCGATCAGGGACCCCGCTGAGAATCGTACGTCGTAGCAGATCGTTTGAAACTTTCTTTCGTCGTCTAGTGTCCCGCTGTGGCGGCATGATCGCATGGTGTAACAAAGGTGTGCACGATATTGTATACGATGTGCGCATAGTAACCAACGGCTTCTACATCGCACATACGTCATGAAATTATCGCTCCAGCGTCGTACATTGCAAAGTGTGACCGCAGTCTACGACGCTGGAGCGATAGTGTTACGATGCTGGAGCATCACGGATCGTGCCGTCGTAGCGATCAAAATGCCACTGTGTGACGGTACCCTTAGTTGCTAGCTGAGCTTCACTCAGGTAGTTGGTCCCTGAGAGGGGTGGGAGACTGTCAGAGATCGAGACAGAAGGACACGGAGCTGTGCCTGCCCTAAGTGTGGCAGCTTCTAGAAAGAGACACCGAAGGAGAACTGTATTGTAGAGAGGATGAAGAAGTCATAGCAAAGGAGTGAATACCAGGAGGAGTTCTGCCCTACACAGGCTGCCTCCTTCTGAGGCGCAGGATCCCGGTAGCCGGAACACTGAGGGAGCAGCAATCCTTTATGCCTTGCTCCAGAGATCGGCAGGACAGCTAATTTCACGTTACCTGCCCGCCCCTACACCCAGGAGGCAAGGTGGCACCCCTTAGAGGCTGGGGCATGATAGAGTCCCTGTAAAACGCCTCAAGCCACCGGTCATACGGGTTTGTCCTATCCATCTGGGGGACAACGAGAGAGAGAGACATAACATCTACAACATCTGTGAGGACCTTATGTGAAGCTTAGCAGTAAGGTACTGCAACACCACGGCGCTAGAGGAAGGCTACTGATTTCTACCTGGATAAGGGGACTCTGGACTTGCCTCCAAACCGGCCGGACTCTGTCTGCCCTGTGATCTGGTGCTCTGGACTGTGGATGCTGAAGCCTACAGTAAAGGTAAAGAGACTGCAACCTTGTGTCCTCGTTCTTCACTGCGCCTCACACCTTCCACCATCTACCATCTACACACTGGGAAGCCCTGGGGACATACTTCACCTGTGTGAAGGTATACCATCTAGCTGCGTCACCCCATAAAGCAGCGTCGGTCACCCTGACCGAATACCACAGGTGGCGTCATGAACATTTCCCCTTTAAAGACCTTTCCCTTTTAAAACGGACGTCCCAGGGCCACGGACCGGGTCAGCCACCTTGACATCCCCCTGTGAACCGAAGGACCCGGTACCGAGTACCCCGCTGCCCTTAGGGGCGCTCCACTTTTATGCCAGAAAAATTTAGTAAAACACTTTGAAAAGCCATCAAATTTCTGCACAACTCGAAGTAAAGATTCAAATTTTGTGACTTTTGGAATTTTTACGAGAGTTTGAAACAGCTCCCCCAAAATGAGTGGAGCTGGGGGGAGTCGGGAAAGAGCGTGGATACACTCTCAAGTTTGACAAGGTGCCCGTGTTTCTTATGCAGAACTGCTGCCCCAGTCTTTGACTGGAGTAACATTTCTTGCAAGGAGCACACACGCCAGAGAGAAGATGCGCCATATTTCATTAATTGGTATGTGCTTCTTAATGAATCAGGCGCATTGTACTCTAGCGAGACCTTCCTAAAAGGCCCCTTCACATTAAGCGACGCTGCAGCGATACCGACAACGATCCGGATCGCTGCAGCGTCGCTGTTTGGTCGCTGGAGAGCTGTCACACAGACCGCTCTCCAGCGACCAACGATGCCGGTAACCAGGGTAAACATCGGGTAACTAAGCGCAGGGCCGCGCTTAGTAACCCGATGTTTACCCTGGTTACCATCCTAAAAGTAAAAAAAAACAAACACTAGATACTTACCTACAGCCGTCTGTCCTCCAGCGCTGCGCTCTGCTTCTCTGCTCTCCTCCTGTACTGGCTGGGAGCCGGAAAGCAGAGCGGTGACGTCACCGCTCTGCTTTCCGGCTCACAGACAGTACAGGAGGAGAGCAGAGCACAGCGCTGGAGGACAGACAGCGGTAGGTAAGTATGTACTGTTTGTTTTTTTTTACTTTTACGCTGGTAACCAGGGTAAACATCGGGTTACTAAGTGCGGCCCTGCGCTTAGTTACCCGATGTTTACCCTGGTTACCAGTGAAGACATCGCTGGATCGGTGTCACACACGCCGATCCAGCGATGTCCACGGGAGATCCAGCGATGAAATAAAGTTCTGGACTTTGTTCAGCGACCAACGATCTCCCAGCAGGGGCCTGATCGTTGGTCGCTGTCACACATAACGATTTCATTAACGATATCGTTGCTACGTCACAAATAGCAACGATATCGTTAACAATATCGTTATGTGTGAAGGTACCTTAAGACTGACAAGCGCAACATCAGTCTTAATGAGTCGTCCCTTTTGTGTTACCTTACGTACCAACACTTTTGTTGGTACAGTAGGAACATCTATGTTCTTCCAACTGGATAGCTTTATCCAGGGGTGGCAATTAATTTTCCCAAGGAGCCACATTAGAGACTGTGACTGTTGTGGAGGGCCGAACTGATAGGCTGAAATTATTTCACTCATTCTTAATATTAACATATTAGTTATTATTATTTACCGTAATATTAATTGTATCACTTAATATTGAGCCGAATAAAGTATGCAACCATTTGAGCTCGCACACAGCCGCTTCTATATATCATATGAGCAAACATACAGCCCTTTCTATATCATATGAGTACGCACAGGCCCTATATACCGTAAAAGCCCACACACAACCCCCTATATACCATAAGAGCCCCCTATATACCGCAAGAGACCCCACACAACCCCTATATACCATAAGAAACCCTACAGAGCCTCCCCATGATCAGCTTGAGACCCCACATAGCCTTCCCTTGATCAGCATGAAACCCACATAGCCTCTCCCGGATCAGCATGAACACCCACAGTTGCTCAGTGGGTAGCACTGCAGCAGTTGTGAGCCCCATTAGAGGCAGCAATGATAATCTATGTAGAGTGCTGCCGAATATAATAACACTATATAAGCAAAGCATAATAAATAATAATAACAAATAAATCAGCGGACCCACATAGCCTCCCCATTATCAACAGGAGACATACTTAGCCTCCCCATGATCAGCAGGAGACCCACAGCCTCCTCATGTCCAGCATGAAACCCCACATAGCCTCCCCATATCCAGCATGAGACCCCACATAGCCCACCATGTCCAGCATGAGACACTATATAGCCTCCCCATGTCCAGCATGAGACCCCACATAGCCTTCCAATGTACAGCATGACAGCTTCATAGCTTCCTCACGTCCAGCATGAGAGCTCCATAGTCTCCCTATATCAAGCATGAAACTTACACAGCCTCCCCGTGTCCAGCATGAGAAACCCATAGCCTTCCTATGTCCAGCATAAGACCCCCATAGCCTCCTCTTTTCCAGCATTAGACCCCATAGGCTCCCCCAGTTCAGCATGAGACCCCACATAGCCTCCCCATGTTCAGCATGAGAGTCCCATAGCCTTCCCATGTACAGCATGAGAGCCCCATAGCCTCACCATGTCCAGCATGAGACGCACATTGCCCCCCATGTCCATTATAAGACCCCCATAGCCTTCTCTTGTCCAGCATGAGAACCTCATCGCCTCCTCATGTCCAGTATGAGACCCACTCAGCTTCCCAATGTCCAGCCAAACATCCCATACGCATAAAAAAAAATCACATACTCACCTTTCTACCGTTCTGCCTCTGCTCACTTTGATTATCTCACTCTTCGCAGTGCAAATATGATGCGATAAAATTATGTAATCGCATGAGCTATCTCACACGCTGATTGGTGGAGGAAGAGGCAGGCGACTCCTCCATCAATGCATTCACTGCTGCCTGCATCCCAAGGATGGAAATAGGAGTGATAGTGGGCAATGGCGGACAGGCTGGAAAGGGCATGGTGCAGCCCGTGAGCCAGGGCCACTGTTTACAGCCCCATGGCTTTCTTGGTCCGTGGGCAGGATGGGAACAGCCAGAAGGCTGGATGTGGCCCACAGACCACACTTTGCAAAGGTCTGGCTTTATCTATACCCCAAATTTGACAGGAACACCCACTTTTAGCCACTGCAGATTGGGACTTGCCAAAAATTGATAGGAATGATGTGTAACTCTGGCAATACCTGACTGAAAATAGTTTGTGATGTTATTGTGACTTAACCAAGTATAATGTTGCAATGTTGCGGCAGCATGCCTTAATGAACACCCCTATGATATCACAGCAGCTTACCTGAGTGATGAACATTTATGATGTCACAACTTCTTACCCGTTGGAGAACTCTTGTTGTTAGTGATGAGCGAGTATACTCGTTACTCCGGTTTCCCTGAGCCCGCTTGGGTGGTCTCCGAGTATTTGTGACTGCTCGGAGATTTAGTTTTCATTGCCGCTGCTGCATGATTTGCGGCTGCTAGAATGGCTGAATACATGTGGAAATTCCCTAATAAACAGGCAACCCCCACATGTATTCAAGCTGTCTAGCAGTTGCAAATCATGCAGCTGTGGCGACGAAAACGAAATCTCCAAAATACTCAGAGACCACCGAGCATGCTTGGGGAAACCCAAGTAACGAGTATACTTGCTCATCACTACTTGTGATGTCACAGCTGTTTACCTCACTTTATGATATTTGTCATGTTGGTTTATGCACCTGTCTCTGCTCCAGAGCTTGGCTCTGCTACCTTCCCCTATGACTGCTGCTCTTTGATCAATGTAAGGTTTCACGTGTAGCTTGGTGTACCTCAGTGACATCATCACCGAAGGCCTTTTAAAGCTAATTCTGCCACCCGTGTGTCCAAGTACCGTATTTTCTGTTGTATAAGACGACTGGTCGTATAAGACGACCCCCAACTTTTCCATATAAAATATGGAATTTGGGATATGCCAGCCGTATAAGACGGGGATCATCTTATACACCCAGTCATTTTATATGGTGTGTGGTTCCCAGGGTCTGGAGGTCACGTGACCGCGACGTCATCGAAGGTCCCGCACTCACTGCATTCCTAAGGAACAGAGGCAGACGCTAGCAGCGCTGTGAGCCAGGGGCCGTCCGAGGGTGAGTATATCCATGTTTTTTATTTTTATTCTTTATTTTTTACATGAATATGGATCTTAGGGCCTGAAGGAGAGTTTCCTCTCCTCCAGACCCTGGGAACCACACGCCGACATGCAGGATCGCTCCCTGCACACACCGTACCCGGCGTATAAGACGACCCCTGAATTTTGGGACAATTTTTACGGGTCAAAAAGTCATATTATACACCGGGAAATACGGTATTGTGCAAGTTATATTTTCAATTTTCATGAGCTTTATAGTTTGCCACTATTTACTTTATCAGCTGCAATCTTCTCTGTAATCTCCTGTGGCTTCCACAACCTGCTTCTACTTCCTGGCTTGGACCTACTACTTAATCCTTCATCTGCTGCAAGCATAAGTAACTGTTATCTGGACTTGTTCTCCTGCATCAGCGAGTGTCCGATATTAAATTTGGTTATTCATCTCTGCTGTCAGAGGCTATCCATTGATTTCTGATTAACCCTTTGCCTACTGTAGCTGACCCGAACTTATCATGAACCCCATGCAATGAATACAAATTCACACAACAAAATTATCACAACATTCTTTTAATGGATTGAAGTTGGTCACAGCTATAAATATTTTGTATTATTTTTTAAAGTTAACGGGTTATTGGCTAGTGCAACAAAAACAATGGTACAAAGCGATATGCTAACTACCAGACTCAAGGCGGGCAAGTCAGGCTGTGTAGCCAGTACTCACATCAAGTTGTTAGCTGAGTGCAACTACAACTAAGACGTTTCATATAAGCACTTCACAAGTTGAAATTCAGTAAATCAATTCAAGAAGGGAAGGTGGGACTAATGGCCTCCGGGACTTGGGAAAGCTGGGAAAAGGAAGGGGAAATGACAGTGCCACTCTCATAAGGCAGATGTAAGAGACAAACGTGGCTGATGTCCTGGCCCTATTGGGCAGCCTCGGGAAAGGGAAAAGGAGGGTGGGGGACGCATGATGGAAAACACATATAGAAGCAGTGTAAAATATATATAAATAGTCACAGCAGTCACATGCACTTTGCTAAAACATTGCAGTGCCCTATATAATGAACGCTTCTCTGTACTTGTTCACAATACCCTGCAGCAATTCAAGCACTGAATATTACAGTGCCTGGTTTTGCTGCCCAAGACAGAAGAGCCCAATATTTGATTCCTCATTCATGCCCTTCCAATTAACGTTTGTCAAATTTCCTATGTCCTTGATGAAGTTCCTGCATAGGATTGTTTTACCTACTAGCTGTGTGGATGGGACTGGCCAAATGTATCCCCTTCTCTCTAAAAGACCCATGACAGCCACGTTGGCTAGCTCTATGTTATTTATGGCTTGATCTGACCAAACAACTTCTGATCTTTGGCCCAACCATCTACCTTAACATTTCCAAACAATTCATGCAACTGTGATGTATGGGGAAATTTGCTTTAGCCTAGCAGCGATAGTCTAAAAATTCTTATTTAGACTAGTTTGTATTGTCTTCTGCCTGAAACAACGCAATGGTCTGAATGTTTTGTCATCTGAGTAGCCTCGAAAGCTTGCAATTTGTTACCATCTTTTCAGTTAGCCATTAAAAGGTATCAACCACTGAGGACTCTCAATTCTAAATATTTTTCATTTTCCTATCCACTGGCTAACATGGTACCAAGGTATATATTTTTCCTGTTTTGTCATCTGTAATAAACTAAGCCTTCCATACATATTAGGTAGTGTTTGGCCAACAACAGCCTCTCCCGACTTCCCCATACACAGGAAAGCTTGTCTTGACAAAGCTGCCATGTACTCTGTGAGAGAGCCAGTGTCAGACTTCGATCTGTGGCTTACCTTCAGATTAAGGATGTGCCAGATTCTTCTCTCCTCGACGTCATCAGGATCGATATCCCAATTTCGGTGGGTTTTTCTGACTTTAGTCTAATCTAATGGGCCCTAAGAAAAAAATGACTACAAAAGGAAACAATATCTTCTCAGATGAAGCACTGATGCCGAACCACATAAAATTCACTTTATCAGATCTACAAAAAGCACAACATACCAAAAATATGTAAAATAAAACTTTTTTATTTACTTCCCAACGAGCAATGGTGACTGTACAAAAAGATTGTCCCTGTTAAGTTGTATTCTGAACAGGCCGCAGAAATCCACAAAAGAAATGCTCAATAGACAAATGCAGCATCTTTCAAATGAAAAGTCACATAAAAGTATATTTCCTTAATTTTAGTAATTGACAACTTTTTGCATTTCAAGTTCCAAGTAAGGATAATTGCTTAGTTGTCCTCTCAATACGGAAGCCACTGGGTAACATAAGGATACAACATGTTTCTCGAAACAAAATGAAATCTCACACTCTATCGCTTTGATCAGTCCTAAAATGAATTAATTTCCTTGTTTGCCATGTTATCTCCGCAGTGGTACAGAGCAAGGAAGCGACACCGTATTATAACATCATGATGGATTCAGCACTAGACTGTTCCCACAAAGAACAAAAGCATCCATCTTTCACCGGTTGCAGGAAGAAAGTGAATCCTCTGTCTTCACCCAGAGATGAGTAACGTGTGCTTGGTTTAATGGGGTTGAGGAATCCTTGATGGAGGAGATAATGAAAAATCAAATGCCGAGATATGGTGGTTTGTAATTTTTAGTTCTGCCCCTTGAAAGGATATTAAACCAGAAAGACATCATGCATTGTGAACATGTCTTGTTCCTTTCATTCCATATGTCCTATTAATGCCCTCTTTTTGAGGAAAAAAAATGTATGCAATAAGTATTGCAATCTGTAAAAAATAATAAAAAAATAATTTGCATTTTCTAATAATCAGTAAATAGTTTTTTACATTTTTACATTTGGGCCCCAAAAAATGTAATCAATGAAATCCAAAAGTCCCATCATGAACTTGAAATTCTCTTGTTACTCACACATTTGGCTTTTGGGCTAATCAAGGGATGGGAGTCTAATGCTGCATTCACACATCTGTGTGAACTCTCCAAAGTGCTGTCTAATGTTTTTATGGGTAACGACGCCGACACTAGGACATAGGCAGCCTAGGGGATTTGTCTACAAGGATAAGGGATATTCCCAAAGGGCAGCATCAGGTTGCTACCACTTAGACAAGTTTCCAATAGTAATGACTGATATGTGGGAGGACTGAGTGAAGACCCCTATATATGGTTCCAAGGCAGAAGACAGGAACCATAGTCATACAAGCATAGGTTATATTAGGTAGGGTTTGGCCCACATTCGTAGGCATGCACAGATCAAGATTGGCAAAAACAAATACGGTAAATAGCTAGGGCTATACCGAGAAGAGGAGAGATAACACACCTTTGCAAATTACTCAAACTAAAGAGCTTATTGCTCAGGCGCAGTGATGGAATTGTATTTAATAGGGTGAAATGCAACATTTGGCATCTGGGCAAGAAAAGGGCATTTACATCTATAGAAGAAGAATAAAACTAAGCACAGCATGTGTGAAAAAGGTGAAAAAGACATGGGTATGTGTTGTGAATTCTGTTGTCAAGCTCCCTCCTGTGGTCATGAATGGTACTTCGGCTGGTTCTGTCCATGGGCTTCCTCTGGTGGTGGTGAGTGGGGCTGCGGCTTCTGAGGCTCCTTCCACAGGTGACGAGGTTAATTCGTTAGCTGGCTGCTCTATTTAACTCCACCTAGATCTTTGCTCCATGCCACCTGTCAATGTTCCAGTATTGGTCTAGTTCACACCTGGATCGTTCTTGTGACCTGTCTTCCCAGCAGAAGCTAAGTTCTTGCTTGTTTTTCTCTGGTTTGCTATTTTTCTGTCCAGCTTGCTATTTTGATTGTTGTCTTGCTTGCTGGAAGCTCTGGGACGCAGAAGGAGCGCCTCCGCACCGTGAGTCGGTTCGGAGGGTCTTTTTGCGCCCTCTGCGTGGTCTTTTTGTAGTTTTTTGTGCTGACCGCAAAGCTACCTTTCCTATCCTCTGTCTGTTCAGTAAGTCGGGCCTCACTTTGCTAAATCTATTTCATCTCTGTGTTTGTAATTTTCATCTTTACTCACAGTCATTATATGTGGGGGGCTGCCTTTTCCTTTGGGGAATTTCTCTGAGGCAAGGTAGGCTTTATTTTTCTATCTTTAGGGCTAGCTAGTTCCTTAGGCTGTGTCGAGTTGCATAGGGAGCATTAGGAGCAATCCACGGCTATTTCTAGTGTGTGTGATAGGATTAGGGATTGCGGTCAGCAGAGTTCCCACGTCTCAGAGCTCGTCCTATATTATCAGTAACTATCAGGTCATTCCGTGTGCTCTTAACCACCAGGTCCATTATTGTCCTGACCACCAGGTCATAACAGGTATGCTAATAGATCACAGACTGCACATTAGTCAACAGTGTGGTGGAGAAGAAAAAAAGGCAAGTTCAGAAAAGAGCTACCAAAATGGTGAGCAGACTGCAAAATATGTCCTACGAGGAACGGTTAAAGGATCTGGGAAAGTTTAGCTTGCAAAAAAGAAGGAAAAGAGGAGACTTAATAGCGGTCCATAAATATCTGAAGGGATGTCACAGTGTAGAGGGATCATCCTTATTCTCATTTGCACATGGAAACACGAGAAGCAATGGGATGAAACTGAAAGGGAGAAGATACATATTAGATATCTGAAAAAACTTTTTGACAGTGAGGGTGATCAATGAGTGAAGCAGGCTGCCACGAGAGGTGGTGAGTTCTCCTTTAATGGAAGTCTTGAAACAGAGGCTGGACAGACATCTGTCTGAGATGGTTTAGTGAATCCTGCATTGAGCAGGGGGGTTGGACACGATGACCCTGGAGGTCCCTTCCCAATCTAGCATTTTATGATTCTATGATTAAGAATCTCATGACAAGTGGACCTTGGCTACAGTCATTGGCTATTGGTGTGCTTTTCAAGATGCATGTTCTTGACTCACAGAGCAGGCTGCAAGATGTAGGGAGAAAGCAGCATTGGCAAGCATTTGCCTACTGGCATTGGTGAGCTGCTGGATTGGTGCACTACCTATTTTACACACATGATTATTTTCTCATGGTCTGAGGGAGGTGAGACCTGAGATGTACCATCTCTACGCTAGTAAAGTACTATTTAAAGTGTCTGATGAGTAATTTATTAGATATACGGATCCTAACACTAGATTCAGTAGTCCCGTTATATATAATTGGTCACAGATTGTCCTCACACAAAGAATAAATAATTCCCCTCAAAATGATCTTTTAGATGGTTGAGGACCTTTTGTAGCATATTTATCAGGTCAACAGATGACACAAAAGAGCATGGCTAGCCATCTGCCTTTTTATGGACAAGCCATTACTATGTCACAATTGGGAGCTTGTCCATGATGTACTACATGCTATGCTTTAAATGGCCATCTCAATTAAGCTCTTAAAAGCATGTCTGCAATCGTTATTTGTTAGAAGAGTCCTCTGAAATTGATCTGATACAGTGAGTCCTATCGCTATTATCTTGTGGGATAATCTGGTGGCAAGTGCACAATTCTCTTGTTTTGCCTTTACATGAAATTAAACTTGGCACAGGTGTTATTGAAATGAATGGGCTATCCAAGTAATGCAGAGAGATGCCAATACCACGCTGCCGACCAAAATGTTCTAATAGGATATTGTAAAATGAGTTTTCTAAACCAGACAATTCCTTACAGTACATCTGTCATAAAAATCATAAAAACATCCTAAAGTTTAGCAACTCTGCCATATGTGCAGCTCTGTATGGCTTCAGGAATAGCTACATTGATTTGACCAGAGTCTACAATGATCTTTTAGTGTTTTGAGCCTTTACCCATGGTAATGTTGGAATAAATGACCAATACTAGATGTGATACAGTATAATAACATTTGAAAGGCAACTGGTAGTAAAATACTGTACAAGCTAAGGCCTAGATCTAAAAAAACCAGCAATTTTCAATCCAGTCTTGATCAGAGGGCATGCTTCTGATTCATTAAGAAGCACACATCTCTTAATGATTCAGGACCGTCTGAAAAATGGCGCTCAACTTCGTGTGTGTCCGAGACTGGATTAAGATACAGTGGGGCAAAAAAGTATTTAGTCAGTCAGCAATAGTGCAAGTTCCACCACTTAAAAAGATGAGAGGCGTCTGTAATTTACATCATAGGTAGACCTCAACTATGGGAGACAAACTGAGAAAAAAAAAATCCAGAAAATCACATTGTCTGTTTTTTTAACATTTTTTTGCATATTATGGTGGAAAATAAGTATTTGGTCAGAAACAATCAAGATTTCTGGCTCTCACAGACCTGTAACTTCTTCTTTAAGAGTCTCCTCTTTCCTCCACTCATTATCTGTAGTAATGGCACCTGTTTAAACTTGTTATCAGTATAAAAAGACACCTGTGCACACCCTCAAACAGTCTGACTCCAAACTCCACTATGATGAAGACAAAAGAGCTGTCAAAGGACACCAGAAACAAAATTGTAGCCCTGCACCAGGCTGGGAAGACTGAATCTGCAATAGCCAACCAGCTTGGAGTGAAGAAATCAACAGTGGGAGCAATAATTAGAAAATGGAAGACATACAAGACCACTGATAATCTCCCTCGATCTGGGGCTCCACGCAAAATCCCACCCCGTGGGGTCAGAATGATCACAAGAATGGTGAGAAAAAATCCCAGAACCACGCGGGGGGACCTAGTGAATGAACTGCAGAGAGCTGGGACCAATGTAACAAGGCCTACCATAAGTAACACACTACGCCACCATGGACTCAGATCCTGCAGTGCCAGACGTGTCCCACTGCTTAAGCCAGTACATGTCCGGGCCCGTCTGAAGTTTGCTAGAGAGCATTTGGATGATCCAGAGGAGTTTTGGGAGAATGTCCTATGGTCTGATGAAACCAAACTGGAACTGTTTGGTAGAAACACAACTTGTCGTGTTTGGAGGAAAAAGAATACTGAGTTGCATCCATCAAACACCATACCTACTGTAAAGCATGGTGGTGGAAACATCATGCTTTGGGGCTGTTTCTCTGCAAAGGGGCCAGGACGACTGATCCGGGTACATGAAAGAATGAATGGGGCCATGTATCCTGAGATTTTGAGTGCAAACCTCCTTCCATCAGCAAGGGCATTGAAGATGAAACGTGGCTGGGTCTTTCAACATGACAATGATCCAAAGCACACCGCCAGGGCAACGAAGGAGTGGCTTCGTAAGAAGCATTTCAAGGTCCTGGAGTGGCCTAGCCAGTCTCCAGATCTCAACCCTATAGAAAACCTTTGGAGGGAGTTGAAAGTCCGTGTTGCCAAGCGAAAAGCCAAAAACATCACTGCTCTAGAGGAGATCTGCATGGAGGAATGGGCCAACATACCAACAACAGTGTGTGGCAACCTTGTGAAGACTTACAGAAAACTTTTGACCTCTGTCATTGCCAACAAAGGATATATTACAAAGTATTGAGATGAAATTTTGTTTCTGACCAAATACTTATTTTCCACCATAATATGCAAATAAAATGTTAAAAAAACAGACAATGTGATTTTCTGGATTTTTTTTTCTCAGTTTGTCTCCCATAGTTGAGGTCTACCTATGATGTAAATTACAGACGCCTCTCATCTTTTTAAGTGGCGGAACTTGCACTATTGCTGACTGACTAAATACTTTTTTGCCCCACTGTATGTGATGTAGCGAATGTACAGTGCCTTGCGAAAGTATTCGGCCCACTTGAACTTTTCAACCTTTTCCCACATATCATGCTTCAAACATAAAGATACCAAATGTAATTTTTTGGTGAAGAATCAACAACAAGTGGAACACAGTTGTGAAGTTGAACAAAATTTATTGGTTATTTTAAATTTTTGTGGAAATTCAAAAACTGAAAAGTGGGGTGTGCAATATTAATTGGCCCCTTTAACTTAATACTTTGTTGTTCCACCTTTTGCTGTGAATACAGTTGCAAGTCGCTTGGGCTATGTCTCTATCAGTTTTGTACATCGAGAGACTGAAATTCTTGCCCATTCTTCCTTGGCAAACAGCTCGAGCTCAGTGAGGTTTGATGGAGATCGTTTGTGAACAGCAGTTTTCAGCTCTTTCCACAGATTCTCAATTGGATTGATGTCTGAACTTTGACTTGGCCATTCTAACACCTGTATATGTTTATTTGTGAACCATTCCGTTGTAGATTTTGCTTTATGTTTGGGATCATTGTCTTGTTGGAAGACAAATCTCCGTCCCGGTCTCAGGTTTTTTGCAGACTCCAACAGGTTTTCTTCAAGAATGGTCCTGTACTTGGCTCCATCCATCTTCCCATCAATTTTAACCATCCTCCCTGTCCCTGCTGAAGAAAAGCAGTCCCAAACCATGATGCTGCCACCATCATGTTTGACAGTGGGGATGGTGTGTTCAGGGTGATGAGCTGTGTTGCATTTACCAAACATATTGTTTGGCATTGTTGCCAAAAAGTTCGATTTTGGTTTCATCAGACCAGAGCACCTTCTTCCACATGTTTGGTGTGTCTCCCAGGTGGCTTGTTGCAAACTTTAAACAACACTTTTTATGGATATTTTTGAGAAATGGCTTTCTTCTTGCCACTCTTCCATAAAGGCCAGATTTGTACAGTATACGACTGATTGTTGTCCTATGGACAGACTGTCCCACCTCAGCTGTAGATCTCTGCAGTTCATCCAGAGTGATCATGGGCCTCTTGGCTGCATCTCTGATCAGTCTTCTACTTGTTTGAGGTGAGTGTTTAGAGGGACGGCCGGGTCTTGGTAGATTTGCAGTGGTATGATACTCCTTCCATTTCAGTATGATCACTTGCACAGTGCTTCTTGGGATGTTTAAAGTTTTGGAAATCATTTTGTATCCAAATCCGGCTTTAAACTTCCCCACAACAGTATCACGGACGTGCCTGTTGTGTTCTTGGTCTTCATGATGCTCTCTGTGCTTCAAACAGAACCCTGAGACTATCACAGAGCAGGTGCATTTATACGGAGACTTGATTATACACAGGTGGATTATACTTACCATCCTTAGGCATTTATGACAACATTGGATCATTCAGAGATCCACAATGAACTTCAGGAGTGAGTTTGCTGCACTGAAAGTAAAGGGGCCAAATAATATTGCACACCCCACTTTTCAGTTTTTGAATTTCCACAAAAATTTAAAATAACCAATACATTTCGGTCAACTTCACATTTGTGTTCCACTTGTTGTTGATTCTTCACCAACAATTTACATTTGGTATCTTTATGTTTGAAGCATGATATATGAGAAAAGGTTGACAAGTTCAAGGGGGCCGAATACTTTTGCATGGCACTGTAGCTGCTTGTTATGAACTTGACGAGCGAGGATTGCCATGCCCCATCCTGCCACCACCTACTTTGTCAGAGTAGAATTAACATGGCAAAAGAAGGCCAAAATTTCCAAAATTTGAGAGCAGCCTTATGCTCTGCCAAAACAATTGCGACATTTCAGGTCTTTTTACTCCATAACTTAGGCATTGCTGAATCAGGCCCTTTGTATTTTTGCTGTGATTGGGTAGAACTTCAGTACCACAATGATATGTATACAGCAGTGCCAGTTTTGCAGCATGGCCCTTTCAATCAGCTGATCAGTGGAGATTTGGGAGTCAGTCCCCCACTGATCTGATATTGATGACCTAACTTACAGTTGGGCAACCAATATTAAGGTGCTGCAAACCCCTTTAACTTATTTTGTGCCCCATTAGAATTATGCAAAGAAAGAGATAATTTACTCTCTCTCCTGGATTTTATATGAATATTTTATGTAGACAACTATCTGGTGAGTGCGGTAAAGAGGGACCAGGGGAAAGAAGCAAGGAGAACAGCCAAGGTGTCTAAATCAAATGACCCCAAGTAATTTTTTTAAGACATGGAGACTGACTGTAACCCAACTAAAAAAAAAACATATTTCTAACTTTGATTAAAATAGCTTATTTTCAAAAAAAGCTTATATATATATAAATTATTATTTATTATTATTATTGATATAGCACCATTCATTCCATGGTGCTGTACATGAGAAGTGGTTACATACAAAGTTATAGATATCATTTACAGTAAACAAATTTACAATGACAGACTGGTACAGAGGGAAGAGAGGGTAATTCCCACAATGGCAATATTTTTGCAGATAGCACAGTATCTGGCTATTGTTAATATACAGTACAAGCCCAACAAAGTCTCGTACCTGTACCTTTGTGACTTTTTTTCATCTCCTTCGTCCCCAGTGTACAGTTAGCTGCTCATGACTGAATGGGCAGTCCTTTCCTAGCAGCACATTACTTCTTTTCAGTGCTGTAGGCCCCTTCTTCTGCTCTCCTGTATAGAAAGAAAGAAAGAAAGAAAGAAAGAAAGAAAGAAAGAAAGAAAGAAAGAAAGAAAGAAAGAAAGAAAGAAGGAAAGAAGAAAGGCAAAAAAAGAAAGAAAGAAGAAAGGCAAAAAAAGAAAGAAATAAAGAAAGAAGAAAGGCAAAGAAAGAATCTGGAGCTGGTATCATTGGGATCTTTAGAGCCAGGCATAACATAGCAGAGCTGTGCAGTCAAATCATTGTGGATGCTGAAAGCTTTTCTTACACAGGGTCGTTAGATTTAACTGAGAATGCTCAACCAAAAGTATTACATCTACAGTGGCAACAGAGAGCACTGTGAGGGCACAATTAGGAAGGTGGTGATAGCTGCAAATCAGTGCAGCTTTTGAGATAGGTTGGCACTCATGAATAATTCAGTATTTACAGAAAAAAATAGGACGATATTGGGAACAACCTTTTAGGGACTGCCTTATCTGAGACTTCCATCATTTTTGTTGAGTGCAAAATAGCTAAAAATTAATAAGAGATTTGGAAAAGAAAAGAAGATTTGGAGCACTTTGGTCCAGGGGTCATATTTGTAGTTCATAGCTACTGGACCTGAGACCTGCGAACCTCCTCCTACTTGTCAGCATTGTTAACACCTCCTCTGTTTAGTAGGTCCGGCATGATACTATGTGTGTGAAGAAGTCATGCCACGTTCACTAATCACAAGATGCACCGGTGATGTAATCAATTACGAAATGGTTCCTAGGGCTCCTAGGTCCTTCATCATAGACCACTGGAGCAGACTCCTGCAAATATTTTTGCCCAATTCTATTAAAAAAGATTGTACCGCTCTGTTGGGTATCTAGCACATTACATGATCGGCCCATTGAGTTCAATAAGTACTGCGCGATGCTTAATTTTCTTTGTGGAGCCACCTCCTCTGATGATATGACCTCTGCAGATGACAGTTGGTTTCTGGGCTTCCAGGAGCAGGATGCCCTATAACCAGATTATCATTAAGAGACATAATAAAAGATGATTGCCAAGAATGGACAAACTCTTTAAAAGCACAGTATAGAGGAGCACCTAATGCTACTTGCCATGACAAGACACTCAGAGGTGGGTGCAGACAAAAAAGGACCCCTGTGCAAGAACAATATATGGGACTTTTTGCAACCCAGTTATTCTGACTCCATAACTAGGCTACAAGTGACATAGGCTACAAGTGGGGGGGCTTTTGAGGCAGTGTTTCTATGGTTGTCTGTACGTACCAGTACTCACACAAAGAATGTAGCCAGATAGTTTAACTCGACTGCAGAGGCATGCATGAAGGTTCAAGAAGTGCTGTTCTCAAGCTGATTTTTTGAATTACGCACAAGTAGCAGCTGCAATAACTGCAGTAGGTAAAAACGACTATTCTGAACCATGTACAGAGATGAACCTCAGACAAATATGGCAGACGAACACTGACAGGGGAGGAAGAAGGGAGGGGTTACTTACTTCAGAACTTGGCTACAGGGAGAAAGGCATGACAAACTTCTAAAAGGGGCAAACCTGGTTGCATAATCCTAATACGCAATGACAGTACAATACTCTATGATGTGAAAGCCGTGGGACATGACACCATCCTAGTGCACAATTCCACTTGCTGTGGAGATGGTAATGGGCCCCATAAGCTCTTGGGCTCTTGTGCGGCTGCATAGCTTTCACCAATGGTATGTCCGACCCTGAGCACGCTGGCTGCTATCAATGCATACAAATCTTAACACTGTTGTTCCAGCTTTCATCACACAAGTAGCTGTTTGCTTTACTACAAAGGAGCATATGCAGCTGTAAGGGTTTGCTATGGCACGTGTTAATGCATGGCTTGATGATATCACAGTTAATCATTGTTTGTGCAGTAACAGATGGAACAAGGAAAGAACAATTCACTTAGAAATATGCATTTTAATTACATCACTTCTATTTATTTTGCCATTTTAATGCTTCAACTCCTCTTGGTATACAGCGTCATATGAATTGCTGGGTGTCCGGACCAAATAAATAAGTTTATTTTAAAAGGAGTATAATACGGCGGTCAATAAATAAAAAAACAAACTATCCGGAGTGAATACATACAAAGCTGGCTGAATTCTGCTGTGTCGGCAGAGAAGGGGTTATGTGACTATTAACGGTGGTCCGTACATGCTAGTTATCCCATTGAGGCCATGCCTATGATCCCTTGACAGCACAGAGCAGCAGAGTCCCGGCCTAATGCAATCCAGAGCCTACCACATGCTGCATAATACATCCATCATGGCCAGCTCAATTATTGACATGTTGATTTTTCTGTTTCTGATTTAGGCTGTCAGTCTGGGTAAAATTGCCAGGCTGCTTTTAGTGCACATGGCAGCTGCCCTGACATGATGTAACTTAAGGCTGATTATATCTGAGAACCTAATAAACAATCCTGCTAGCCCCAAAACCTCATTTCCTCTAGTGTTGAGAAGCTTCTTGGCTTCCATTCTGCGGGTGTGGATGTAGGAGAAGAATATCGGACTTAGGAAGAAAAAGAAGCTGCAAAAAAAAGTCTGTAATATCAAGATTTTATAATATTTCTATACTATTCATATTACATATAATTGTATATAATATTTAAAGTGCATACACAGGCTTCATATATGCGGTATACAGTTTATCAGATTATTTGTCTGATAGGGAAGAATTCATAAAATGATTTTAAGACGTTTAACAATCTAGGGATAGTCAGTCAAAAAGAAAAGAAAGAAAACAAAATATGTTTTTCTACCTGTTTAAATCCTTTTCTGCCTCACGTCAACAGTACGATAAAACTATGTAGTACCTGCAAGCCGCTATACTATTGATGACCTAGTGATGGCGCTAGCTCAGGAGCTTTGTCTGTGCCTTCACATGTGGGTGACAATTGTATCGTACAGACTGGGCCGGACTGACCACGTGGCAATTAATAATAATAATCTTTATTTTTATATAGCGCTAACATATTCCGCAGCGCTTTACAGAGGTTGCACACATTATCATCTCTGTCCCCGATGGGGCTCACAATCTAAATTCCCTATCAGTATGTCTTTGGAATGTGGGAGGAAACCGGAGCACCCGGAGGAAACCCACACAAACACGGAGAGAACATACAAACTCTTTGCAGATGTTGTCCAGGGTGGAATTAGAACCCAGGACTCCAGCGCTGCAAGGCTGCTGTGCTATCCACTGCGCCACCGTGCTGCCCTTTGCAATTCTTGCAAATGCCGGCTGGGCCGGTCCAACTGTAGGCCACACTGTCTGCTGCACTTTTAACAGTATCAGCGCCCTAAGGCCGGTATCACACTTGCGAGCGCAATGAGAGACTCTTCCATCAATACCCGGCACTGCCGTCGGCGCTCGGGACTGGAGCGTGCGGCTGCGTGTATTTCTATGCAGCTGAACGCTCCGGTCCCAAGTGCTAGCGGCAGCGCCGGGTATTGATGCGAGTTTCTGGCATTGCACTTCTAAATGTGACATGGCCTAATTCTCATTATAAGGGAAGCAGGGAGGAATTATTATTATAAGAAAATACAGGCAATGCTTTTATTATTATAAGGAGTATGGATACAATAGAAGGATACTTATACTAGATGGTGGCCTGATTCTAACACATCGGGCATTCTAGAATATGTACAGTTAGGTCCATATATATTTGGACAGAGACAACATTTTTCTAATTTTGGTTATAGACATTACCACAATGAATTTTAAACAAAACAATTCAGATGCAGTTGAAGTTCAGACTTTCAGCTTTCATTTGAGGGTATCCACACTAAAATTGGATGAAGGGTTTAGGAATTTCAGCTCCTAAACATGTGCCACCCTGTTTTTAAAGGGACCAAAAGTAATTGGACAGATTCAATCATTTTAAATAAAATGTTCATTTCTAGTACTTGGTTGAAAACCCTTTGTTGGCAATGACTGCCTGAAGTCTTGAACTCATGGACATCACCAGACGCTGTGTTTCCTCCTTTTTGATGCTCTGCCAGGCCTCCACTGCGGTGGTTTTCAGTTGCTGTTTGTTTGTGGGCCTTTCTGTCTGAAGTTTAGTTTTTTACAAGTGAAATGCATGCTCAATTGGGTTGAGATCAGGTGACTGACTTGGCCATTCAAGAATATTCCACTTCTTTGCTTTAATAAACTCCTGGGTTGCTTTGACTTTATGTTTTGGGTCATTGTCCATCTGTAGTATGAAACGACGACCAATCAGTTTGGCTGCATTTGGCTGGATCTGAGCACACAGTATGGCTCTGAATACCTCAGAATTCATTTGGCTGCTTCTGTCCTGTGTCACATCATCAATAAACACTAGTGACCCAGTGCCACTGGTAGCCATGCATGCCCGCGCCATCACACTGCCTCCGCCGTGTTTTACAGATGATGTGGTATACTTTGGATCATGAGCTGTACCACGCCTTCTCCATACTTTTCTCTTTCCATCATTCTGGTAGAGGTTGATCTTGGTTTCATCTGTCCAAAGAATGTTCTTCCAGAACTGTGCTGGGTTTTTTAGATGTTTTTTAGCAAAGTCCAGTCTAGCCTTTTTATTCTTGATGCTTATGAGTGGCTTGCACAGTGCAGTGAACCCTCTGTATTTACTTTCATGCAGTCTTCTCTTTATGGTAGATTTGGATATTGATGCGCCTACCTCCTGGAGAGTGTTGTTCACTTGGTTGGCTGTTGTGAAGGGGTTTCTCTTCACCATGGAGATTATTCTACGATCATCCACCACTGTTGTCTTCCGTGGGCGCCCAGGTCTTTTTGCATTGATGAGTTCACCAGTGCTTTCTTTCTTTCTCAGGATGTACCAAACTGTAGATTTTGCCACTCCTAATATTGTAGGAATTTCTCGGATGGGTTTTTTTCTGTTTTCACAGCTTAAGGATGGCTTGTTTCACCTGCATGGAGAGCTCCTTTGACCGCATGTTTACTTCACAGCAAAACCTTCCAAATGCAAGCACCACACCTCAAATTAACTCCAGGCCTTTTATCTGCTTAATTAAGAATGACATAACGAAGGGATTGCCCACACCTGTCCATGAAACAGCCTTGGAGTCAATTGTCCAATTACTTTTGAGCCCTTTAAAAACAGGGTGGCACATGTTACGAAGCTGACGCTCCTAAACCCTTCATCCAATTTTAATGTGGATGCCCTCAAATGAAAGCTGAAAGTCTGAGCTTCAACTGCATCTGAAGTGTTTTTTTTTAAATTCATTGTGGTAATGTCTATAACAAAAATTCGAAAAATGTTGTCTCTGTCCAAATATATATGGACCTAACTGTATGTATGTACATCGCGCTTAGCACAGCCACGTAGTATATAGCACATCCACATAGTATATAGCAGCCACATAGTACATATCACAGCCCACGTAACACAGACAGCCACATAGTTTATTGCACAGCCACGTAGTATATAGCAGCCACGTAGTATATAACACAGCCCACGTAATATATAGCACAGCCCATGCAGCATATAACACAGGCCATGTAGTATATAACAATGCCCACGTAGTATATAACACAGCCCACGTAGTATATAACACAGCCCACACAGTATATAACACAGCCCACGTAATATATAACACAGCCCACGTAATATATAGCACAGCCCACATAATATATAGCACAGCCCACACAGTATATAACACAGGCAATGCAGTATATAACACAGCCCACATAGTAAATAGCAACCATGTAGTATATAACACAGCCCACGTAATATATAGCACAGCCCATGCAGTATATAATACAGGCCACGTAGTATATAGGCTATAGTCATAGGATGATAAAGGTGGCATATCATCGAGCTAAACATGCCTCCCGTCATGACTTGCTGTATTATACTGGACCTAAACAGAAATCTAGGGTGGATGATACAGTGAGATTTGTCACTACATTCAGCTCGCGTTCCAATACTGTTCATTCCATTTTACAAAAGGCATGGCCGATTCTGAGGGTAGATCCTGTTCTAAAGAGATTAATTCCCTCTAGACCCTTTATGTCTTTTAGATGGGCCAAAAACTTGAGAGACCATCTTGTCTCGAGTCATTACGCGGAACAGGTAACGCCTACTTTTTGGACAACTTTAAAATTAGGGGTGGTTGCGTGCCGTGTGGCAGATGTGTCGCCTGTCCTAATGTTGAACGGTGTAATACATTTGTTAATTCTGATGGGACGAGATCTTTTAATATCCGTCAACGTATCATGTGCACTACCAGATACGTAATATATTATGCTACATGTCCATGTAGTCTAATATATGTTGGATTAACAACACGCCAATTAAAATATCTGATCTTTTTATAATTTATTTTTCCCCCCTTTATTCTACCCACGAGATCTTTGCCTGTTAAAGTTTGGTGTTGTGCAATGTCGCAATATACATATTTGCATTTGTGTGGTTTGTTATTTCTTCTGCCTATATAAGTACAGTACATATCCGCTGTGCTGTGCGTGTCTATGCGTGGTGTTCTGAGTCCTTCTCCGGCGCCACCCACTGTCTGACATATTGGTCACATGGGGCCCCATGTGTTCCTGCGTTGGCAGTGATGCTGGCACCGGGATGGAGGCGGGATGCTTCTTACTTCAATTGACCCACACACACGGTTACTTCCGGTTTTCTCTGTATAAGTTTTCCCTTGGTGTTCTTTGCGGCACGTCCCCTGAGGAAGGAAGCCTTGCTTCCGAAACGCGCGTCGGGGAGCGCGGGTGACTGCATGTGCCCCTGTCACATACCACTGGGTACGTTAAGATAAGCATGATGCTCATATTTAGAGTGTTATTTTCAATATAAGTTATGCTCTTACCTCTGTGACATCTGGTTCTATGTGCGGTCTCCCACTGCTTGTGCTTTGACATGGTTCACCGCTTGTTTTAGCTTCATCCCTGTCTGTTACCTTTTGTATTAGTAATAAAATTTATATTGCATATTTTTACTTGTTTCTGGACATTTTTCCACTGATTTTCTTGTGGTGTTTCGTATTGATTCCAGTGGGTCCTGATGGACCTATTATTTCAGCCATGGATTGCCTCTATATTTTCTCTCTATATATATCTGTTCATGATTAATATTGATTATGAGGTATGTCTGCAGCTGTGTGTGTTTTTCTGCTTGTTACTATGTAGCAGCCACGTAGTATATAACACAGCCCACGTAATATATAGCAAAGCCCACGTAATATATAGCACAGCCCAGGCAGTATATAACACAGGTCACGTAGTATATAACACATCCCATGCAGTATATAACACAGCCCACGTAGTATATAACACAGCGCACGCAGTATATAACACTGCCCACGTAGTATATAACAGCCCACGTAATATATAGCACAGCCCATGTAATATATAGCACAGCCCACACAGTATATAACACAGGCCACGCAGTATATAACACAGCCCACATGGTATATAGCAGCCATGTAGTATATAACACAGCCCACGTAATATAAATTTATTAAATATGCAAAGTGATAATACACACATATCAAAAGCACATAACAATAGTATGTTTACAAAGACTTAGATAAAAAGTGCATGAGGATGGTTAAGGGAAACAGGTATCCACCGGTGTGCGGAGCCCAAGAAATAACCAGGCTGATGAAATCAGCAGATTGTTAATAAACATAACCGCAAGCAGCCACCGTTATAGTAAGTGCAATAAGGTGACACAAAGTCACCAATAGTGGGCGTATATAATGTGACGCTTACCGCAGGTATGGAGGGTAAAAAGGCACTCCGGGCTGGAACCAGGAATGAAACAAAGACCCCCGACGCGTGTTTCGCTTTTTTAATTACCGCTTTCTCAAGGGAATTCCCCTTGAGAAAGCGGTAATTACAAAAGCAAAACGCGCGTCGGGAGTTTTTGTTTCATTCCTGGTTCCAGCCCGGTTTGATTCCATCAGCCTGGTTATTTCTTGGGCTCCGCACACCGGTGGATACCTGTTTCCCTTAACCATCCTCATGTACTTTTTATCTAAGTCTTTGTAAACATACTATTGTTGTGTACTTTTGATATGTATGTATTATCACTTTGCATATTTAATAAATTTATACACCCGTAATACTCCTTTTTTCTCCTTGCCGTCATCATTAGTATGGAGTGGGTTGCCTTCCTTGCAGGCTTTGGGTCTTTTACCACTATTTAGTGTTAAATAGCCCCTCTTTTTCCTCTTCAAAACATGTGCTCTGGTTTTGTTGTAGCCCACGTAATATATAGCACAGCCCATGCAGTATATAATACAGGCCACGTAGTATATAACACAGCCCATATAGTATATAGCAGTGTGGGCACCATATCCCAGTTCGCGAGACCGCTAAGTCATCTGGGTAATTTCGCAATGCATCACTGTAAATGGAAGCTGGCGGCAGCATCGCGCGCATCAGTGGACGGCGGAAGGTGAGAATAGCACAATTTTTTATTTTTTTATTATTTTTGACATGATATCTTTTTACTATTGATGCTGCATAGGCAGCATCAGTAGTAAAAAGTTGGTCCGGGATGGGGCGACACACTGGCACTGACTGGAGGAGAGTAGGGAGGGGGCACTGACTGGAGGAGAGTAGGGAGGGGCCAATTTGTGGCCGGACTAAGCCTCCCGCTGATTGGTCGTGGCCTGCCAGCCGCAACCAATCAGTGACGTGGAATTTCCGTTCCAAAGTTGCAGACAGACAGGCAAACAGACGGAAGTATCCCTTAGACAATTATATGTATAGATAAGGCATAGAAGGGGCATTATTGCTGTCATTTTTAAGACCCAAAGAATAAGACATCTGAAGATCACTTGCTGAACACTAAACAAACGAAACAGTGAACAATAAAACAATGATTATTGCCTTTAATCCCTTAAGGAATAAGCCAATTTGCAGTTTAATGAACGAGCCTCATTTTTTAAATCTGACCAGTGTCACTTTATGAGGTAATAACTCTGGACGCTTCCACAGATCCCACTGATTCTGAGTTTTTCTCGTGACATATTGTACTTCATGACAGTGGTAACATTTGTTTGATATGACTTGCATTTATTCGTGAAAATATCGGAATTTTGTCAAAAGTTTTGAACATTTCACAATCTTAAAAATTGTAATTCGTAGGCCTTTAAACTAGAGAGTTATGTCACACAAAATAGTAAATAAATATAATTTCCCGCATGTAAACTTTACATCAGCACAATTTTTGATGCATATGTTTTATGTAAGAAAGGCAGAAGGGTTATAAGTTGACCAGCAATTTCTCATTTTGTCGGGAGTTCCAACTGAATCATGTATTTCAGAGAGTTACATGGAAACCCCGGTGTAAGTGCTCAGCGTAGAGCACAAGATGACTGTGCGCCGAGCCATACAGCAATTTTTGGAGGCAGAATGAACACATCAACAGCAGGTGAAGAATTGCTTTTTTCTTATTTTTTACGCCGTTCCTCATGCAGTATAATTGACTAGACAGCTTTATTCTTCGGGTCGGTGCGATTACAGCGATACCAGATTTAGATTTAGTTTTTTTACGGTTGACTGCTGTCACACACGAAAAGACGCTTCTTTTGCAAGAAACAAATTTTGAGAGCTATACTTTTTTCATATTTTTGCTGACAGTCATGTGGCCTCTTGTTTTTTGCGAGACAAGTTGACATCTTTATTGGTACCATTTTCGGGCACATAATATATTTTGATCGCTTTCTATTCTGATTTTTGCGTGGCAGAATTAACAAAAACCAGCAATTCAGGTATTGTTTTGTTTTAGGGGGCTTATGCAATTTTGGATGTGGCAAAATTGATAAGGCAGCTTTATTCTTCGGGTCAGTACAATTACAGTGTTACCTCATTTATGTCATCTTTTAATCTTTTTTTTCTTTTACATAATAATCTTTTGTAGAAAAAAATGAGTTATTTTTGCATTTTTATTTTCTAAGAGCTATAACTTTTTAATTTTTTAACTGATGGAGCTGTATGGTCGCTTGTGTTTTGCAGGACAAGATTTTGTTTACAGCTATACCATTTTTAATTATTACACTTTTTTTTCCCAATGGTATGATGTAAATGCATAGTCTGCCGCTTATTTTTGGTGGGGGGATGCATTCACTGAAGTGGTTAATTAGTGCGACATTTTTGTAGATCGGGTCATTCCGGATGCGGCGATACTAAATATGTGTACTTTTATTTTTAATTTTTATTTTTTAAATTAAAATGTGTATTTATTAATATAATATTTATTTTAGTATTTTGCATTTTAAAAAAAATATTTTTACATTTTGCTATAATTTTTGTACTTAGTCACTCTGTGGAACTTTCACTTTATTTTACTTCGATTGCAGGTATAATGCATTCCTTGGCCACGATCGGACCTCTGCGATGGCACTCTCGGGGGTGCCGATCTGAAGGCAGAGGAAGTGCCAGTCCCTCTGTCTGCCTCCTAAATGTTGTGATCACTCTTGATCGCAGCATTTAGGGGGTTAAATATCCAGGGATGGTACTGGCACCATCCCTGGCTGTTAGTGCAGGAGCTCGACCCGTTAGCAGCGCCGAGCTCCTGCTGTGATCAGGCAGGAGGAGGTGATATTTCAGCACCTCCTGTCTGATCATGCTGTGATTGGTCAGTCAGACTGACTGATTGATCACAGTGTTCTGAGTTCAGGGACCTAAGTCATGGGTCCTCGCACCTCTCCCTGTGCTGCTCAGCTGTCACTGACAGCTGTCGGTACTGAACTGTCATTGCATGTTTACAGGCAGAGTTCAAAGTAATAACTGGCGTAGCATCATGGTGCGGGAACTGATACACGCTCATGACATGCTATGTCCGTCATTGGTCGTAAAGGAATGAAATATAAATCTTCATGTTCTTATTATCTTAATGGGGTTGTCTGGTCTACAGCTACAAGTCTGCGGTTACTTGTGCATTCTTATATCACATTCAATGCGCGCTGAGAACATTCTCTGGTGCCAGCACCGGGAGCTGCGGTCATGTGACCGCAAGTATACGACATGCATACGCCCGGACACATTCCAACTAGATGGGTGCAGCGTCGTTCAATGCGTAATGCATATTGAGTGATGCTAGTAACAGTCTAGTCTGAAGGTGGATGGAAATATGCAAATCACATACTTGTAGTCATATGGCTGCCAGCTCCTGGCGCTGACACCGGAGAATCCTCACAGCCTGTGCTGTGAGGATTCACAAGTCTGCAGTCACATAGAGTGACTGTAGACTTGTAGCTTTCGACCGGAATATCCCTTCAATTTATCACATACTGCATATTGAGGTCACTGACTCATGACTTTCACCATTTTCACGTCGTATTAGGACCACCTTGGCACTTTGCCACCTTAGTACTTATCATTGTGCCAAACTGCTCCATAAAAAAAGTTTCTTATTTCAAATATAAAATTTTTTTTTTTTCTGATTATTCTTTTATTTCAACAAAACTATTCGTGCAAGACTGATATGTTGTAGTTTAAAATGATGGCCACTAGATGTCAGTGCGTAAAAATTTACTTTAGACTGTGGAGAAAATAAGTTCATTTTACAGCCTGCTGTGAACAGCAGTGATATCGTCTAATTATGACTATTAAGTGTAGGGTTATTGACAGCATCTTGAGCGCTTAATATCTGCTTTTACAGAGTCAATACTAAATTAACCTGTGCAACATATTTTGTATTGAGAGAGCCAGTGCATGTAAATGTAGACCAAAAGGTTTAGTTCTCACTAAAGTCACCCGAATATTTTATCAAACTGCTGCATGATTTTACAATTACTGGAAAGTTTATATTATTATATTATAAATTACATACAGCATGATTATATTAATAAATGCCTTCCCGCATGGTTCAGGTAGTGACTGCAGACTTTATGCAGTTTTCTTCCCACTTCTACTCCCCATATGTTCAAATGTTAAAAGTGATAGTCTCGTCTTGTTGTGTTCTGTCATTATAACTTTTAAATTAAAGGTAAAGTGCCATCAAAAATGACTCATCTCAGGTTTTTAAGTCAAATTTATGTATTTTATTAAATTTATGGTATTTTTTTTTAGCATAAAACATATGTATGTGTTGGAAAAAAAAATCAAAAATGTGTAAATTTCACACTAGCCACTGAGGCTATTCTAGACTAAAACGTCCTTTTCTTTCAGGAAATGCACATGTAGATTAGCAGCAATACATTGAGGGAGTGGAGGGGGAGTCTGGTCAGGTGTGAGAGAACCTATCCTGAATGATGAAGCTTGTATTTAGTAGTTGTGAATCAGGTTTTACCTTTTATTGAAATCCTGCCTCTGATGATAATGAGACTGCTGAGAAGTCTTCTGCAAAAAAAAAACAGGAAGTGTAAGTCTAAAATAGATCAGCGGTAAGTGTGAAGATGACAAGATTTCTATTTTTCTTTTATTATTTAAAAAGTGTTATTGAAAAAAAATCGATTCAGTTAAAAAATGTTTAATACAAAAACCTAATTAAGACAATAGCTCATTCTGATGATGCATACTCTTTGAACTTGCTAATGTTTTCACTTGATCACTTAGAGACTTTTTCCAATCCAAAAAGTACAAAAAACTATTGCGAGTTGTACGTGGTCCAAATTACTGCCCCAGTGTAGAAGGTTTACTGGTTTAAAGAGAATATATTAGTAGGATCAACCCTCCCAAGCCGTCTATATCAGGGGTGTCAAACTGCATTCCTCAAGGGCCGCAAACAGGTCATGTTTTCAGGATTTCCTTGTATTGCACAGGTGATAATTTAATCACCTGCACAGAATGATTCCAGCACCTTGTTCAATGCTAAGGAAATCCTGAAAACATGACCTGTTTGCGACCCTTGAGGAATGCAGTTTGACACCCCTGGTCTATATGGACATGCTAGTCATAGGAAGCTGAGTAAAGTGATACCTTGATATCCCATAGTCTGTAAGCTTGCGAGCAGGGCCCTCACTCCTCCTGGTATAATAATAATAATAATTTTATTTATATAGCGCCAGCATATTCCGCAGCACTTTACAAATTATAGAGGGGACTTGTACAGACAATAGACATTACAGCATAACAGAAATACAGTTCAAAACAGATACCAGGAGGAGTGAGGGCCCTGCTCGCAAGCTTACAAACTATGGGGAAAAGGGGAGACACGAGAGGTGGATGGTAACAATTGCTTTAGTTATTCGGACCAGCTATAGTGTAAGGCTCAGGTGTTCATGTAAAGCTGCATGAACCAGTTACCTGCCTAAGTATGTAGCAGTACAGACACAAACGGCTATTAACTGAATAAAGTGTATGAGAACATGATGCGAGGAACCTTTTTTTTTTTTTTTTTTTTTTTATTATAAATAGGCCACACAGGGATCGTTAGGTTAATGCATTGAGGCGGTAGGCCAGTCTGAACAAATGAGTTTTTAGGGCACGCTTAAAACTGTGGGGATTGGGGATTAATCGTATTAACCTAGGTAGTGCATTCCAAAGAATCGGCGCAGCACGTGTAAAGTCTTGGAGACGGGAGTGGGAGGTTCTGATTATTGAGGATGCTAACCTGAGGTCATTAGCGGAGCGGAGGGCACGGGTAGGGTGGTAGACTGATACCAGGGAGGAGATGTAGGGTGGTGCTGGTATCTGTTTTGAACTGTATTTCTGTTATGCTGTAATGTCTATTGTCTGTACAAGTCCCCTCTATAATTTGTAAA
Source organism: Ranitomeya imitator (assembly GCF_032444005.1). NCBI lineage: Eukaryota > Metazoa > Chordata > Amphibia > Anura > Dendrobatidae > Ranitomeya > Ranitomeya imitator. Next base: position 591,092,660 of record NC_091285.1, read on the forward strand.
GCGCTGCGGAATATGTTGGCGCTATATAAATAAAAATTATTATTATTATCTATAATAAAATGTCTTATTCCAAAGAAATCTGAGTTTTTCTTAATATGAAAAATGGGCTGCTAAGGTAAATGGGCTGGACATAGATCTCCCTGAGAATCTGCCTCCAGAGCTTGTTTTAAATGAAAGGTCACAAGTAACCAATGCAAGACTTGTAGATCAGGAGAGCAAACTGTCAGTCATTACACATCACACTGGTAACACCTCCTTTCATTTCAAATAATCTCTGGAGGCAGATTCTCAGGGAGATCTGTGTCCGGCCCATAGATCTTAACAGCTAATTTACATATAAGAAAAAATATGGATTTCTCTGGAATAAGATATCAGATCTCAGATATCAAGGTGTCATTTTATTCATCTTCTTATGACCTATATGTCCATATAGACGGCTTAGGAGGGGTGATCATACTGACAGACTCCCTTTAAGTAAATGAATGTTCAAATATATTGTTAGAAAACAAACTATCATTTATTGTAAAGTGAGCATGGAGATGAGCAGCAAAATGCCTTGCTCTAGGTATAAGCACATGAGATACTTTCACAGCATTTCTTCATTTGTTTTCTTGAGAGAGAACTACAATGCCAGTGGTACTGTACTATGATTACTCAGGGGTGCAATTCCAATGAGATACTGGCTTAGCTTACATCCCTGTTATCTTTAATTATCTAGTCATCAGGGTAAAGTGATTATTCTTGGATAGCAAGAAAACATCCTTAGTTATCCTGTAGTTTAGAGGATATTCCAAGTGATCAAGAGTTTTACAGCCAATTAATGATGACTCCTGGGTCACATACCCACTTCACCACCCTCATCATCATACTTTCCAACAAACCAAAACATCTCTTTGACACTTTTCTCTATTACTATCATTATTATTATTATGAATTACTGAATACTGTATTGCTGTGTAATGTCCTATATAGTTCATACATATCCCCTCTGAATTGTAAATTGCTGTGGAATATGTTGCTCTGTTCTGCCCTCGGCATAAGACACCTCACCCACATGAAGCAGGGCAGAAGGACTGCTCCTGTGGGAAAAGACAAAGCGTAGGATCAAGACCAGCGACGTCCATCGGACTGGACCACACCGTATGTGGGTAGGATAAAAGTTATTTTTTGTGCTATTCAGAGGGGATTAGGGACTTACATACAGCTTACTAGAATACTGTAAAAGAAACCTTAAAGGTGGTGGCCAGACTTTGTATTGGGAAAACATGGTAATAGGTTCCCTTTTGAAAGTAATTATACTTACCTTGCCTTGACCCTCAGCTGTTCCTCTGTGCAGCTCTTTGCCTGGTGCTCCCCCCGACATGATATTTTGACTTCACGACACTCTTTGGTGCTTCCAGAGCTCACCAGGCCTAACATAACATCATGATGTCACAAGGTAGTGCACATGATGGCAGGTGTGAGGTCTAGTCATAACTCACGAATCATGGGGTGGTTGGGTGATGCAAGTCATGGTGTCATATGAGACTCAGTCAGTGGAAGTCGGAGGATAGAGGGAGTTAGCTTTGTGGAAGATTGGCCAGGAAGGTTCGTGGAGGGACTAGTGAGGGCCAGGTCAAAGTGAGTAAAAATTATTTTTTTACCCCGACCTTGCTCTAAAACAAATTTAGCCAAATAGTGGCTGGCTGGCTGCCGTTTTTGCTGTATTTCAATGAATTGCAAAAAATCAAATCCTAGTTAATCTGAATTATTCAATTTGATTCCAATTAATTTGCACATCTTTATTGACAGCACCTTTAATATTGCAAATTAAACCTTCCCTATTCTTAACATCTAGCGTACTACAAAAGATTAACAAAAGTGCTAGTGGGATAGTGGCCACTGTAGCTAAAACATTAAGACATTGTCCCAACTTTTATTCTTTTCTTTGGTCTTAGACATGACAATGGGTATAAATGAGTCAAGTGAGCTCTCTTCCATTACGCCCGTTGACCTTCCCATATATTTTCCGAAAAAGAACCACACCACACCTGAAAATTAGAATTAATTGGCCACAGCAGCCTTTTCTTAACAATACAGAGAAACATTATAATCATTTTCCCAGAGGGACGGTGCTCGAAGCCCCAAACTTAACAAACAACAGTTCTGATTTATTGTCTGCTTCTGCCAGGTTGTATCTTACCTCCAGCCACTATGCACCAGCTCGGAAGGACCAATTGAACAACCAGGCCAAAAAACTAAGAGGCCAATGTCCCTTCCTCAGGATTTAACAACTTTCACCACTTAATTCCACCTAGGAGGGTCCAGAACCTCCCAAGGTCCCCCCCACTGATCCACCATTAACCAATTCCATCAACGTCGAGGATCTTCCCCCAAGCCTGCTGCCATGATGATGTTACAAAAATTACTGATTAATTGATTAATTAACAAATTACTTAAGTAAACTAAATGCTCCAATATGATGACCCGTACATCCTGACTGTCTGTTGGAAACCTAAAATAGCTACCCAACCCCACATATCTGTTCCCTTCTCTCCCCCATAGATGTTGCCACGCCTTGGTAACTACTAACCTGCCCACCTCCAATCCCCTAACAACCCTGACAGCACTAATAACCCTTCAGCTCACTATAATTCCTGCATTAACCCTGTCATGCCAGCCTCCCTTTGATATCCAAGGGGCATAGTCCGGCCTCCCTGGTGCACAGTTCAGTACCTCTATTCCAATAGGTAACGATTAGTGATGAGCAAGTGTACTCGTTGCTCAGGTTTTCCCGAGCACACGCAGATGGTCTCTGAGTATTTGTAACTGCTCGGAGATTTCGTTTTTGTTGATGCAGCTGCATGTTTTACGGCTGCTAGCCAGCCTGAGTACATGTGGGGGTTGCCTGGTTGCTAGGAAATCCCCATATGTATTCAAGCTGTCTATCAGCTGTAAATCATGCAGCTGAAGCAACGAAAACTAAATCTTCGAGCAGTTACAAATACTCGGAGACCACCCGAGCGTGCTCGGGAAAACCCGAGCAACGAGTATACTCGCTCATCACTAGTAACGATCCGCCCTAATGTCTTGGATCACACTATTGTATGATATTACACAGGACAGAATGAGAGACTTGGTGAACTTTTACATCCAATATTATTCATCTCGCTCCCCTTCAACTTTCAGATTTATGAAATGTTACTAAGTATGGTTTTATCTGGGACATTTTAATACATTACTGGCAATTACTACATCGCTGCCATGCCTGTCAGGAATGGCATGTGTGCCAGGGTGATTTATTGCCTATGCTATGTGCCAGTCGTCTCTCAGCATTCAGTGCCTCTGATTTGCTTGGCATTGCATTTCAGAGCCTGCTGTTGCCACACAAAGCGATGGGAATGTGTTCTGAGAAGTCTCATCACTCAGGTTTTACAGGATCCTATTATTATTTATTACCATAATTGTGCTGTTTCCTGGGGCGATAAATAAGGATTGATGGGATATGATGACAGCCAGAGAAAGAGAGAGAAACAAGACTCTCTTTCATATATCACATAGCACTGACATCAGAGAGAGCCACTTTCACAGTTTCTCCGGCTGATTGGATCAAGTCAACCCGAAACCAATTAGTTTACTTTGTCTCTTTCTGGGGTTGATAAACATTTTACCTGTTGAATTTAGACATAATGTTATGTTCCCATTCTCCACAGCTTTCCCAGGGTTTATCATATGCTTTTCATTGTTACAGCAGCTGAATACCAACTAAAATGTGAGATTTCTCTACACATTGTCACCATACTAGTAATTACTAAATGTAATTTTCCAAACTTAATAAGAACCCCCCAACACGCCAAATTTGCAGTATTGAAATATTAATAATATTAGTTAGGTTGAATTTCTATGATTTGTCATTCCTGAGAGGGATGTCTGGTAGCAGTTTTCTTCCGTTCCCCATTAAAAGAATATGCGTGCTCAGTTCACCAGATCATGCATGTGTATTGGGGTTATGTTCACACCATGACTGCTGATCCTAAGCGGACAGAAACTAGAGGATTCTTTACTGTTAGGGCGGTGAGAATCTGGAATTGCTTGCCTGAGGAGGTGGTGATGGCGAACTCAGTCGAGGGGTTCAAGAGAGGCCTGGATGTCTTCCTGGAGCAGAACAATATTGTATCATACAATTATTAGGTTCTGTAGAAGGACGTAGATCTGGGGATTTATTATGATGGAATATAGGCTGAACTGGATGGACAAATGTGTTTTTTCGGCCTTACTAACTATGTTACTATGTTACTATCACTGTGATCATTATCTCTATGTTGTGAATTCATTGTGTGCGTTACTGTTCCTGCTGTTATCTTGGTGACATCACAACCTATATATATGACTTCATAAAGTTTATCATTCAAGTTCTGTGACACCACTGTTACCAATAAGCTTTCCCATTATCCTCGCACATCAATGTCCCTGTGACTATTTCTCTCCTGTTAAATTGTAGACCTGCACAAGGCTGTGATGGGCTACAAGACAATAGGCAATTAATACAGGTAATGAGTGCAGAGAAGGAGGCTTTTTAAAGAAAAACTAACAGGTCTGTGAGAGCCAGAATTCTTGGTTGGTAGGTGATCAAATACTTATTTCATGCAATAAAATGCAATTTAATTATTTACAAATCATACAATGTGATTTTTTTTTTTAGATTCTGTCTTTTTCAGTTGAAGTGTACCTACGATAAAAATTACAGACCTCTCCATTCTCTGTAATTCACTGCAATATCGGCAGTGTATCAAATATTTATTTTCCCCACTATGTATCCCCCATTCTGGTATATATGTCTCTAATTCTGGGCCCCATCCTGGGATATATATCCCCGTTTTGGTGCATAGTGTCTGTCCCATCTCCTGCCTGGGCCCCATCTGGTTTATATACAGTATATCCCCATCCTGGTATGTATATTCTCTGTTAGGGCTAGCGGAACACACCAAATAATTAAATAGATAGAATAAGGTGCGTTCGCAGCCCGGGGTCCAACGTGCAGAGATGGAACCTGCTGCTAAGTAATGACGGACTATATGGCGGCACAATGAGGATACACACATGGGTTAACTTTACCCTGTATGAAGAAAGCGATCCCTGTTAAGTCACAGGGTAACGGTACCGCACAGAGAGCGCAAGCAAGGAACCACAGAACTCTATCCCAGGACACAGGATTAGAGTTAGTGTAGACCTCTTGCGATCGACACCACAATTAGGGTATCAGAGGTAACCAATATGCACAGAAGTGCATGCTGTGCCACACTAGCGGATGCCACTAACCACCCAGACTTGGGTAAGGTAAGCGCTCTAATAGCGCACGGCGCTGCACTGGCGGTCACAGCAGTTATACGCTGTTTCGTGTGTTAAAGCTGTGAGTTCAGCCGGGCGCTAGATTGCAGCCATACACCTTACGCGAACAGTCATACACAAGGGATGGGTTTTTTAAGGAACGACTTGCACTCATCAACACACACACGATAACAATTGTATACTAGCGCATGGCCATGCGGCCATGCAAACCTTTTATAGCTGCAGCAAGTACAAGACCTTCCGAGAAGGACCAATGGGAGTCTGCCACAGAAGAAGAACACCTTTAGGACCTTCCTAGAGAACCAATGGGATTAGCTGCAGTATCTAAGCATGTGACCCCCGACCTCCAATGGGAGGTCATCCCGTGGGCATGCTCAGAAAGGGAAAATCTGGACTTAGTCCCAGAAAGACCTGCTCGCTGCTGAACATTGTTGGCTACAAGAACAGAGCCTGGAAGGGCAGTAGTAACCAGTCATCCAGTATTAGCCTGAGCTAGACACTGGGACCGATGTCTCTGCTGAGCAGACTCCGCTGCGGCTGGAGAAGAATGGGAGACCACAGCAGAGATGGTTCGAGATTCCCCCTGTGCAGAGGCGGGAACTCGACACCTAACATTCTCATCCTGGTATCTGTTCCCTGTTCTGCTTCTGTTCTTTAATGCATAGAAGAAAAATATTTTTTGCTCCCCCCCGCCATGCGGTGTCCTATTCTGAAGCCGGCAGCTGATTTTAGCATGAAAGTGACGGGAGCACATGATGTTACTCCCATGCACCTCTAGTGCACATCAGCTGCTGGCCTCTGATTGACCGGCAGTGTGTATTGCTGCGCACGTACCCAACAGGTCTCTGTACCACAATACATTTCAGCGAAATGTGGGTCCAAGTACGCACATCCAGTTGAAGTTTGCACTGGCCCAATTGTGGTTGAGACCTCTATGACCATGGTCGTTATCCCCCTGGCTGTCACCAGTCCACTGTGTGTCCTTTCATGGACCTCTTTTGGTGTCTTCTGCAAACTGGGAACATGCAACAACTCCTACAGTTTTGGAAATGCTCTGACTTAGTTATCTAGACGTCTCATTTTGGCTTTTCTCACTTCTGCTCAGGTCCTTACAACTACCTATTGTTCCTGCTTTCAACACATCAACTTCAAGAATTGACTGTTCAATTGTTACACAACATATTAACCCATTACAGGTGTGCGCATGGTGTATGGAATACATGGATAGTATATACCTCCAGGTAATATTACATTTCTTCAGATGTAGTCCAGCTCACCCAAGAAGAGGCTTCTGAGTGGATTTGGCACAGAAACACCACTCCTGCCCGATGTAGCCAAAGGCTAAATAACAATTGAAGACTATACATCCTATTCGTTAGTTAAAATGTATCAAAAATTGTATTCATGATAGAAAAAATAGCAGTATCAGTACATCCAAGCAATATGCAATTTTTTTAGATGGGTTTTAGACTACAAATAAGTCTTTAATGAAGTAGTTATTTGTAGTCTGAAATGCGTGGGATAAGAAACAGCTGGATCATCGTCCATTGTTATTTAATATTACATTTCACATGCAGAGGGTTTCAGAAATCAGGTGATCGTTTGCCAGGCCTAATAAAGTGTGAAAGAAAACCCGAAAACTTGGAGTAATATAATTCAAATGCAATGAGAACATGGAATCTCAGTTTATATATGACCCTGGTTGGATACAACCCCATGGGTGGTGAAATGCAAGACGGTAATTCCAACCACCAAGTTTCTGATCCCATTTAGCTCAGTAGCACATAGGGTTTGATAGATATTAATGTTGTTAGGGGTCGAGTTCCCGCTTCTGCACAGGGGGAATCTCGAGCCACTTCCGCTGCGGTCTCCCATTCTTGTCCAGCCGCAGTGGAGCCTGCTCAGCAAGGACGTCGGTCCCAGCGTCTTGCTCATTCTCACTCTGTTCTGAGAGTTAGTGCTGCTTCTCCAGTCTCTGCCTTTAAAGTCAGTGCTGGTCAGCAGCGAGCGGACTTCTCTGGGACTAAGTCCTTGTCTGCATGTACTGAGCATGCCCAGCGTAAGGTCCCCCGTTGGAGATCGAGGGTCATGTGCTCAGTCTCTGCAGCACATTCCATTGGTCCTCTTGGCAGGTCCTAGAAGGGCAAAAGTGCTGTGGCCACTTCCTGTGCTGCTGCTATATAAACTGCGCATGACCGCACGGCCATGCGCTAGTATTTTCTTACAATTGCTTATGTGTGTATGTTGTGAGTGCAAGTCGTCCTTGGAAACCCCTACCCTATTGAATGTCTGTTCGCGGAAGGTGTATGGCTGCTACCTAGCGCCCGACTTAGCCTACAGCACTAACACACATCACAGCGTCCTGTAGCTGTGCCTGCCAGTACGGCGCCGTGCGCCTGCCTTGCGCTTTCCATACCCGAGTCTGGGTGGTTAGTGGCGTCCGTTAGTGCGGCATCGCTCGCACTCTTGTGCACATAAGATTGCTTAAGGTTCTCTACACACCCAGTTGCGGTGTTACGCCAGCAAGGGTCTAATCGGGCTCCAATCCCTTCTGGGGTTAAGTCCGCTGACCACTTGCTCGCGCACTAGTGCGGTACTGCGGTCCTGTGAATTAACAGGATCGCTTTCTTCACGCTGGGTGAGGTTTAACCCACGCGTGTATACCGCCATATTGTCTGCTAATTGCTAGCAGCAGGTTCTCACCTGCACGGTGGACCCCGGACTGCGAACGCACCTTTATCATCTGTCTTGGTGCGTTCCGCCAGTCCTAACATAATACTAGCGCCAGGGTCTGGCTAGTAAAATGGCGGACGATCAGCGTTTACAGCGGTACATCCAGCAGCTGGAGGGAAGGTTGGCGGCTTTTGAGCGTTCAACCTCAGCTGTGGATGTTACTGCTGTCGCTGTTCAGGCTGCAAGTGTGGCTGCAGCTACCTTGTCCACTGCCGCTCCTGTACCGACGCTATCTCGCCTCCCGCTACCAGAGAAATTTTCTGGTGACAGTAAGTCCTGTAGGGGTTTCGTGAGTCAGTGCTCAATACATCTCGAGCTTCTGGCCTCTCGTTTCCCTACAGAGCGGGCTAAGGTGGGCTTTATAATTTCCTTATTGTCGGACAGGGCGTTGCAGTGGGCTACGCCGCTGTGGGAGCGTGGCGATCATGTGGTGCAGAGTGCTCCGTTATTCCTGAGCACTCTGAAACAGGTCTTTCTAGGACCTCGTGTCACCCATGACACGGCGCTCCAACTGTTGGCACTGACTCAGGGCTCGTCCTTGGTCAGCCTTTTTGCCGTCCATTTCCGCACTCTGGCATCTGAGCTGGAGTGGACGGATAAAGCCCTTATCCCTATATTTTGGAGGGGGCTGGCTGACCACGTTAAGGACGCTCTGGCCACTAGGGAGATTCCCGCCACACTGGAGGAGTTAATAGCAGTATCTACTCGCATTGACCTCCGTTTTCACGAGCGGAGGTTAGAGCGAGCCCAGTGTAGGCAGAGGTTTCGGATGGCTCCCACCTTTGCCAAACCTTTGGAATCTCCAGTTCAGGCTCCTGAGTTCCAGGAACCTAAGGTGGTGTCACGAGCGGGATCTAAGTCCCAGACTGCTCGTGCACTCCAGGGTTGCCAGGTTTGCCAACAGTCAGGACATCTTGCCACCAGATGTCATCAGCGGTCGAGGAAACGTCAGCGTCTAGTGGTAGTAGGTGGAGGTGCACTAGACACTGCGACGTTTGCCTCCAAATTGTCCTTTAAGGGGACAATTACCTTTGGCTCATCCTCCCACTCGGTAGACCTCTGCGTGGATTCTGGGGCGGAGGGCAATTTTATGTCTTCTGCCTTCGCCCAACGTCACGCAATACCCCTGGTTATGCTATCCCAACCAGTAACGGTACGAGTGGTGAATGGGTCGACACTCCCCGCACAGATAACACATCAGACCATCCCTATTACTCTGTCCCTGTCGCCATCCCATCAGGAGATTATTTCTCTGCTCGTCATTCCTGAGGGTATTGATGAGGTCCTGTTGGGGATACCTTGGCTACGGTACCACTCTCCTCACATCGAGTGGTCCTCAGGCAGAATTCTGGGATGGGGTGGATCATGTGGGGGTAGGTGTCACCGAGAGTGCGTTCAGGTTGCTACTACTGAGGTACCAGCAGATCTATCCTCTCTCCCCAAGCAATATTGGTCTTATGCAGACGTATTCTCCAAGAAGGCGGCGGAGACCCTTCCGCCCCATCGCCCCTATGACTGTCCTATCGATCTCTTGCCTGGTGCTGAGCCTCCCCGGGGTCGAGTCTATCCATTATCTCTCCCGGAAACGGAGGCAATGTCTCAGTACATACAAGAGAATCTGGCAAGAGGGTTCATTAGGAAGTCAGTGTCACCTGCTGGGGCAGGGTTCTTCTTCGTGCAGAAGAAGAATGGAGAACTACGTCCATGCATAGACTACAGGGGTCTTAATGCTATCACAGTTAAGAACAAGTACCCTTTGCCGTTGATTTCTGAGCTTTTCGATAGGCTTCGGGGAGCTAGAGTGTTTACGAAACTAGATCTGCGGGGTGCTTACAACCTGATTCGCATCCGTGAGGGGGACGAGTGGAAAACGGCATTTAACACCAGAGATGGGCACTATGAGTATCTGGTGATGCCCTTCGGGCTCTGTAATGCACCTGCCGTTTTTCAAGACTTTGTCAATGACATCTTCCGGGATATGCTTTCCACCTCGGTTGTAGTCTATCTGGATGATATTCTCATCTTTTCTCCAGATATTGACTCCCACCGGAGAGATGTTGGCAGAGTCTTCGACCTCCTACGGGCAAACTCTCTTTACGCAAAGTTGGAGAAGTGTGTGTTTGAGCAGGAGTCCTTACCTTTCCTGGGCTATATCATCTCCGCCCAGGGATTGGCTATGGATCCTGCCAAACTACAGGCTGTGATGGACTGGCAAGAGCCCCATTCTCTTAAAGCGGTGCAGCGCTTTATGGGGTTCATAAACTATTACCGCCAGTTCATTCCCCACTTCTCAACTCTGGTAGCTCCCTTGGTAGCCCTCACCAAGAAGGGAGCGAATCCCAAATTGTGGTCGGAAGAGGTCTCCAAGGCCTTCACTTCTATTAAGTCCCACTTTGCTAGCGCTCCCATCTTACATCGTCCCGATGTGGATAAGCCATTCCTACTGGAGGTGGATGCCTCGTCCGTTGGTGCTGGAGCAGTCCTCTACCAAAAGGATGCTCAAGGTCGGAAGCATCCATGCTTCTTCTTCTCCAAGACCTTCATGCCAGCGGAGAGGAACTACTCCATCGGGGACAGGGAGTTGCTAGCAATGAAGTTGGCCTTTTCGGAGTGGAGACATCTTCTGGAAGGTGCGCGGTTTCCCTTCCAAGTTTACACGGACCACAAAAATTTGGTCTATTTGCAGACAGCCCAGCGGCTAAATTCTCGCCAGGCCAGATGGTCCCTGTTCTTCTCCCGGTTCCACTTTTCCCTTCATTATCTCGCCGGGGAGAAGAATATCCGTGCTGACGCTCTCTCTCGCTCCCTTATGTCAACTGAGGAGGAGGAAGAGGAGCCTCGGCTTATTGTCCCTTCCGAGAGCCTGAGAACCGTGGCGCCGGTTTCGCTAGAGTCTGTGCCTCCGGGCAAGACTTTTGTGCCCATTAATTTGCGACCGGAGGTTCTCTCTTGGGCTCATTCGTCCAGGGTGGGTGGACACTTTGGGACAAAGAGGACATCTGAGCTACTGGCGAGGACGTACTGGTGGCCGCATATGGTCCGGGATGTCAGGGATTATGTTCTGGCGTGTGTCTCCTGCGCCAAAAATAAATCTCCGCGTCAAAGGCCAGCTGGTTTGCTCTATCCCTTGCCGGTGGCAGATAGGCCCTGGGAGATGGTCGGGATGGACTTTGTTGTGGGTTTGCCCAAGTCTCGCGGCTGTACCATCATTTGGGTCATCACCGATCATTTCTCAAAAATGGTGCATTTGGTGCCGCTGCTGCGGTTACCTTCTGCACGGGCCTTGGCAGCGTTGTTCATCAGACATATCTTCCGCCTACATGGTATGCCAGACAAAATTGTCAGTGACCGGGGTCCCCAGTTTGCGTCTCGGTTCTGGAGAGAGCTCTGTCGTCTTCTCAGTATTGAGTTGAATCTCTCTTCCGCTTATCATCCCGAGACGAATGGGTTGGTAGAGAGGGCCAACCAGACCTTGGTCACATACCTGCGACATTTTGTTTCAGCCAGGCAGGATGACTGGGCATCCTTGCTATCATGGGCAGAGTTTGCACTGAACAACGCCGTTGCCGACTCCACTGGACAAACCCCATTCCTCCTCAACTATGGTCAGCATTCACGGGTACCTGTGCCTATGCCCGTGTCTTCCGCCGACTCCAGGGTGGCAGACTGGGCTGTGGAGGCACGGGATATTTGGGACCGCACTCAGGATGCCATTCGGGCCTCTAAGGAGAGAATGAGGTCCTCCGCTGATGCTCATCGGCGCCCCGCCCCGACCTTTTGCTCCTGGCGACTTGGTGTGGCTCTCCGCCCGTAACATCAGGCTGCGAGTTGAGTCCACTAAATTTGCTCCTCGCTACTTGGGTCCATTCAAGGTCCTCGAGCAGGTTAATCCTGTGGTCTATCGTTTGGCCCTTCCGCCACGCCTGGGTATCACCGACACCTTTCATGTGTCCCTCTTGAAACCCGTGTATATGTCCCGCTTTTCCGAGTCATCTGCTGGGACATCGGGTTCGTCTACGGACGATTATGAGGTGAACGCTATTTTGGGGTGCAAGGTGGTGCGTGGTAAAAAATTTTATTTGGTGGACTGGAAGGGTTATGGCCCCGAGGACAGGTCCTGGGAGCCTGTTGAGCACATTCGGGCTCCGCAGCTCATTGCTGCCTTCGAACGTAGCGAGGCCCAAGGAGGGGGGGGCCCTAGGAGGGGGGGTAATGTTAGGGGTCGAGTTCCCGCTTCTGCACAGGGGGAATCTCGAGCCACTTCCGCTGCGGTCTCCCATTCTTGTCCAGCCGCAGTGGAGCCTGCTCAGCAAGGACGTCGGTCCCAGCGTCTTGCTCATTCTCACTCTGTTCTGAGAGTTAGTGCTGCTTCTCCAGTCTCTGCCTTTAAAGTCAGTGCTGGTCAGCAGCGAGCGGACTTCTCTGGGACTAAGTCCTTGTCTGCATGTACTGAGCATGCCCAGCGTAAGGTCCCCCGTTGGAGATCGAGGGTCATGTGCTCAGTCTCTGCAGCACATTCCATTGGTCCTCTTGGCAGGTCCTAGAAGGGCAAAAGTGCTGTGGCCACTTCCTGTGCTGCTGCTATATAAACTGCGCATGACCGCACGGCCATGCGCTAGTATTTTCTTACAATTGCTTATGTGTGTATGTTGTGAGTGCAAGTCGTCCTTGGAAACCCCTACCCTATTGAATGTCTGTTCGCGGAAGGTGTATGGCTGCTACCTAGCGCCCGACTTAGCCTACAGCACTAACACACATCACAGCGTCCTGTAGCTGTGCCTGCCAGTACGGCGCCGTGCGCCTGCCTTGCGCTTTCCATACCCGAGTCTGGGTGGTTAGTGGCGTCCGTTAGTGCGGCATCGCTCGCACTCTTGTGCACATAAGATTGCTTAAGGTTCTCTACACACCCAGTTGCGGTGTTACGCCAGCAAGGGTCTAATCGGGCTCCAATCCCTTCTGGGGTTAAGTCCGCTGACCACTTGCTCGCGCACTAGTGCGGTACTGCGGTCCTGTGAATTAACAGGATCGCTTTCTTCACGCTGGGTGAGGTTTAACCCACGCGTGTATACCGCCATATTGTCTGCTAATTGCTAGCAGCAGGTTCTCACCTGCACGGTGGACCCCGGACTGCGAACGCACCTTTATCATCTGTCTTGGTGCGTTCCGCCAGTCCTAACAAATGTTTGTTAGTAGTTTTACTTGCTCTTTAAACACACGGCTACAAAATGTTATTGACAGAAACAAGCTGGGAAAGTGTGGCTAGAACATATGTTTACACTCTCCAGAGTCTGTCTGACATTCCCAGGGACGGGCTGGTTACATACAAAAGGTAATCCTCAATCAATATATTATAACTGGCTTTCAGTCAGTGCACGATTTCTGTCTTCTGTGCTCTTTAAAGCAGTCACTCAAGCAACAAAGTCTCTTTCAAATACTCAAGGACGAAGATTGACAGATGTCTGCCGTCTAACATCATTGTGTTCTATAGATTGACTGTCAGAGGACGAGATGTGTAATCAATGGAAGTCCGCACAGTGATGAAGTGAACAACAGCAGATCGACTGCCACAACAACAGCACATTCAAGTGTCTACAGATTAGTATATGTCTGATGAAGGAACTTTTCTACATATGTTAATTGCTGCCTGCATTGGACTGGCGTGGTGGGACCCTGGACAATCCTCCAGTGGTCTCCGATATGCCCTGAGTTTCCGATAGACCCCCATGCTTGATATAGGGGCGGTCCGCAGGTAACCACAGTTGTTACAACAATCGCAGGCCTATCAGGCATGTGGCGCATAGTAGTGTTGTTACTTATAAAAGGTTTTGCATATCAGCATGCGGCCTCTGATAGGCTGGTGGCCATAGAGTGTCACCGCTATGCGCCAGGCTCTGTCGTCAGTGCACACCATATAGAAGAGAATTACATGGCTTCCGTCCTGTCAGAGGCTGCACGCTGACATGTGCAGGATAGACCACTGGCCTTTCAACATCACTACTATGCACAAGCATTAACATCACCGGCCTCTGATGAGTTGGTGGCCATTTTAATGACCGTGCCAGACGTGGAGCCGCAAGAGCACAGGAAGGTGAGAAGAATCTTTTTTTTTTTACTCTCTGTGAATGGGCAAGGTAGTGGACATAGGGGCTCAGGTTGGGGCAGCATAGGGGCTCAGGATGGGTAGCATAGGGGCCCAGGACAGGGAGACATATGGAACCAGGATGGAGGAACATATGGGCCAGGGAAGGTGCAACATAAGAACCTAGGATGGATAACAACATAGGGTCAACATAGAGGCTCGGAACAGAGGAAACAGGGACTCAGGACAGAGGATAGGTAACATTATTAAATAAAGGGGTGCCAGGATGGGGACATTACTAACTGTGACATTATTAAATAAGGGGAGCCCAGGATTGGGACATTATTAAATAAAGGGGTGCCAGGATTGGTGATGTAATTACTATATGTTGGCCAGGATGAGGAACATACATTATTGGTTAATGGTGGCAAGTGGGGGACATAATAACTGTTGTAATATAATTTATTTTTGAGGATACTTGTCACTACGGTCTTCGGTAAGGAAGAGGGACCTCCAACTGTCCCTGGAACTGGGACCCTAACTATCCCTTGGGTATTATTGATGGTAGTCTCTGACTTTAGGAGGACATGGACAGATATGTAGTGCATCAACACATAGGACAGACAGGGGTAAAAGAAAGCAACTAACAAGGAAGAGAGGTATAAATGGAAGAAAAGGAATATACTAACCAAATGGGAATGGGATAATGCAAACAGTATACACCAGTGTCGGACAGGGCAGCCAAGGGCCCACCAGTAACATTGACTTTGGGGGCCCACTTTTCACCTGCATACAAATATTACACAACCCTTGTTCATAAATGTACCTATATCTTTATATAATAATAAACTGGGTAGTTTGGTTAGTGAATGAGATGCTGCATTTTTCTGTATAGAGTGAATCAAGTGAATTATGACAAATACTGCCCATATAATGGGGTTGGGGGCAAAGATCTGCACAAGGGACCATCGGGGGATTCCCCTGTTCCCCTATGGGCCAGTCCAAGCCTGGCATACATGCAAAAACAGCATGCAACAATCTTTAGTAGCAACACAATCTCCAATACAGCACATTGCCTCTAAGGAGCTAGGAAGCAAAGCTTTCACTGGCAAGACAGAGAGGGTCTGGCCAAGTTTTATAGGAAGAGTTAATGACCAGATCAGAAGCAGCTGAAATGGAACTGCATGCTTCTGACCAGCATAGAGAGGGTCGTTTACCTCTTCAGCACCAAAAGAAAACCAAATGCATTTAATATGGGATTCAGACATACAGGCCAAATAAAAGATCTTATATTTACAATATGCAGTGATCTTCTACCCCAAGATCTACCAGGCTGGCGTCACACACTCGTGACAATACCGGGAAAAGGAATGTGCTGTAGAAGTGATCAGCTATAGCTAACTGTGTCTTATTTTCTGCAGAGACAAGTCCTGAGTGCAAGAAGTAATAGCAATCTGCACAGTATGAAGAAGAAAAGTGAAGATGAATGACTATAACTAGAGATGTCAGTGGTAAGTCACTGTTTTACATGTACAGGCACACTATATACTTTATACAGAGCTCTTGTATATAATGTAAGTGGTAATCCCTGTATAACCAGTACAGTTACACTATATACACAGCTCCAGTGTATAATGTCACTGGTGATTCCTGTATATACACAGTGACATACACAGGAGCTCTGTAAATAGTGTCAGTGTACAGGGAAACACCATATACAGAGCTCCTGTGTATGTCACTGGTGATCACTGTATCACCTTTATACTGTGTTATATACACAGGAGCTCTGTGTATGGTGTCAGTGTACAGATAATGGAGTGATCACCGGTGACAGTATACACAGGAGCTCTGTATATAGTGGAATGTCGCTGGTGATCACTGCATTACCTGTGCACTATAAACAGAGCTCCTGTGTATAATGTCACCAGTGGTAATATAATTTATGATCATTATTGAAGTATTATTCGGTCATTGTGTAGTGGTAATATGTGGTCTGGTCATGGTATGGAGGTATTGGTCCCTTGTGCCACTATGTGGTGGCAATATGTGTTCTAGTCAAGGTGTGTCGGTATTAATCCCCTGCATATGGTATTATTCCGTCACTATGTGGTGGAAATATGTGGTCAGGTGTGTTAGTATTTCTCCCTTGTATGTGGTGTAAGGGTTTCAGGTGAGTCTCAGGTGCAGCAGGAGGAAGACAGGAGACATGTTCTCTTTAAAGTCCATGTGGGATTATTTGCTTCATAAACCTGGCAGCAACAACAAAAGGTTCACGGCCTTTAGAGCAGGCAAAATTACACAAATATCCTTAGCCGGATTCTGATCCCTCAAGCCTATGGGCACACAGTCTGGACAATGTCCAGCACGCAGGCTCGGTCTGGAGCCCCACACACACAGGAAGGCTTCTCCCTGTCTGTACACAGACCATGTGCCAAACAATAGCCTCCATTATGTAGGCTGTAACCACACCCACAGGTGAGGTATGTGGGAAGCCACACCCGCCCATCTCTCATAGCTACCCGCAACCCAGACCCAGGTGCACTAAACGACATCTTAGTGCTCACGTGCACTAAAGCAAAATACTCTGAGTTGCATCGGAGGGAGCAGCCATCTCTGCGACACATACCTCCCATTGACTACACGGCCATTAGCCTCCTTATGGTATGTGCTCACGTTGCGGATTTGACTGTGAAATTATCTGTGCAGATTCTGCATCTTTTTTTGGCAGAAAACGCAGGTAAAAATCCGCTTGATTTGATGCATTTTTGGTGCGGATTTCCATGTGTTTTTTTTCATGCGGATTTGTATGCGTTTTTGAAAGATAAATAAAGATCTATTATTGAACAAAAAAAAAAAGAATTGTGATGTCATTTCTTGTCCAACCTCTTCATTTACATACTCCATTGAAGAATGTTTACACGCAGAGATAGATAGATAATAGATAGATAGATAATAGGTAGATAGGTCTATAGATAGATCTATAGATAGATATTAGATACATATATCTATAGATAGATAGATAATACCAAGCCCGATGGTTAGTAATAAACATAATAAAATGGTACATAAAGAACAAAATAAAGACACACACAAAATCTGCTTTGGCCGGAGTCACACTTGCGAGAAATTTACACCGGCACTGCCTCCGTCACTGGTACCGGAGCATTGAGCCGAATGGAAAAACATGCATACCGGGTATAGATGCGAGAGACTTGTGCGATTTTCTCACCCCAGCCTTAAACACAATATCTGTTTAATTTATAAAAAAAAATTTTTTAAAAATGGCTCTCGCGCAATTTTATGCACTACAGAGGGAAAGCCAGCGACTAGGGGCCAAAATTTATAGATTAATACCCATGGAGCTTCATGGAGCTTCTCAGGCTATGAATATCAGCCTGCAGTTGTATATTTAGCCTCTACTGGCTATTAAAATGGGGGACCCCCCAAAACAACGACGTGGGGTCCCTCTATAATTTATAGCCAGAAAAGGCTATGCAGATATTCATAGCCTAGAGAGGGGCCATAGATGTTGCCCCCCCAGCTACAAACACCAGCAAACAGCTGCCCCAGAAATGGTGCTTCTGTAAGATGCGACAATTCCAGCACTTAGTCTTTCTCTATGGGGTAATAAATTGTCAATGTCACCTTTGATTGCAAGGTGACACTAAGCCCGGTTAGTAATGGAGAGGCGTCAATAAGACACCTATCCATTACTAATGTTTTAGTTATTAATGGGTTAAATAAACACACACAAGCAGAATAAAGTATTTTAATGAAATAAAACACCATGCAGTTTTGCCATCTTTATTGTATGCTCATTCCTGCGACGCCTTCAATCTCCTGGAAAAAAATAAAAATAAACCAACACTATACTCCCTGGTCCGACGCAGCCCATTTAATAACGAGTATCCCACGACGATCTCCCCTATAGAGCTGTCACATCAGGCCTCCAGTGACACACTGACAGGAGACAATGGCTCCTGCAGTGCATCACTGAAGAGGTTACCTGAGTTCAGCCTCTCACTTTACAGCAAGTGAGAGCATGAACTCTGCACTCACAGCGGTGGAGGGATACAGTGCGGAAGGACACCTTTCCATCATTGTATCGCCGGAGCCCCTGGAGGGTGGTCGCATCTGCCGATGTGACAGCTCTCCACGGGAGATTGTCGGGGACACTTGTTATTACATGGATTACTGCGAATCAGGGAGTATATTGTTGTTTTTTTTTTTACAGGTGATCGATGGCTTTGGGGATTAGCTGTGAGGTGAGTATGTACTGTATGTTGTATGTACTGTATGCCTATATGTGTGTATGTGTTTTTTTTTTTACACTTGAGCACACTAGCTGAATGATGGGACTACTACTGTCCCCTCATCCAGCTACCTGTCACTGTAGCAGGCATAGCCAAATGGGACTAGTAGTCCCATCGGACAATGCCTGCCTACACACAGACCCGCATGCACACACATACAGCCCTGCACACACACAGACACACAGCCCCGCACATACACACATACTGCCCTGCACACCCACGCACACACACACAGATACACACAGCCCTGCAGACCCCCGCAGACACACACAGATACACACAAAAACCTGCACACAGACATGCACATCTCCGCACACACAGTGTCCGCCCACACACACAGTATCCACCCACACTCCGCCCACACACTCTTCCCCCTCCCGATCTGCAGCGTTTCTCGCAGGCACATCCCCAGCAAATCTGCAGATCTTTTTTAAACCTGCGGTTTTGCTGCAGATTGGCCTGACACAATGGAAGCCAGTGGGTGCAGAAACGCTGCAGATCCGCAAAAAGAATTGACATGATGGAAACAGGAACACATGGGCTACTTGCACAGTGAACAAGTCTGTATGATCATGTTCACACACCACCAAGAAACCTGAAGACACAAAAGAGAATAGTAAAACCAAAAACACTCAGTTTGAAAAAATGTTGCAGTAATCCGCAAGTGCTAGTAAAAGATGTAAAAAACAGGGTATTTG
Source organism: Ranitomeya imitator (assembly GCF_032444005.1). Taxonomy (NCBI): domain Eukaryota; kingdom Metazoa; phylum Chordata; class Amphibia; order Anura; family Dendrobatidae; genus Ranitomeya; species Ranitomeya imitator. The sequence goes on from NC_091285.1 coordinate 591,111,811, forward strand.
GTTGATACGTTTTTTGCAAAAAATGTATACTAAGCTGCTCTACCAATCTTCACGGTATACCCTTATCAGAGCAGTCCTAACTAATGTATGCAATCCCTATCTGATGTATTTAAAAACCTGATCATCTGTATATAACCTGTGTGAACAGGGTTCAGAGAGGAAAAATCCATGTGTGCATACAGGGTAGAACAGCTTTTGTGCAGATAGCCCAAGAGGAGTGGTGGAACTCCCCAGTCTTGTAGACACAAGAGAACAATTATGGAAACAGGAACACATGGGCTACTTGCACAGTGAACAAGTCTGTATGATCATGTTCACACACCACCAAGAAACCTGAAGACACAAAAGAGAATAGTAAAACCAAAAACACTCAGTTTGAAAAAATGTTGCAGTAATCCGCAAGTGCTAGTAAAAGATGTAAAAAACAGGGTATTTGGTTGATACGTTTTTTGCAAAAAATGTATACTAAGCTGCTCTACCAATCTTCACGGTAAACCCTTATCAGAGCAGTCCTAACTAATGTATGCAATCCCTATCTGATGTATTTAAAAACCTGATCATCTGTATATAACCTGTGTGAACAGGTGTGAACCTGTGTGAACAAAGATTGGTAGAGCAGCTTAGTATACATTTTTTGCAAAAAACGTATCAACCAAATACCCTGTTTTTTACATCTTTTACTAGCACTTGCGGATTACTGCAACATTTTTTCAAACTGAGTGTTTTTTGTTTTACTATTCTCTTTTGTGTCTTCAGGTTTCTTGGTGGTGTGTGAACATGATCATACAGACTTGTTCACTGTGCAAGTAGCCCATGTGTTCCTGTTTCCATAATTGTTCTCTTGTGTCTACAAGACTGGGGAGTTCCACCACTCCTCTTGGGCTATCTGCACAAAAGCTGTTCTACCCTGTATGCACACATGGATTTTTCCTCTCTGAACCCTGTTCACACAGGTTAAATACAGATGATCAGGTTTTTAAATACATCAGATAGGGATTGCATACATTAGTTAGGACTGCTCTGATAAGGGTATACCGTGAAGATTGGTAGAGCAGCTTAGTATACATTTTTTGCAAAAAACGTATCAACCAAATACCCTGTTTTTTACATCTTTTACTAGCACTTGCGGATTACTGCAACATTTTTTCAAACTGAGTGTTTTTGGTTTTACTATTCTCTTTTGTGTCTTCAAGAATTGACATGATGCAGAAAAAAAGTTGCGATTTTTTTACCCCGCATGAGCACACTAAATTTCAATTTCACAATGACTAACATTGCTTGTGCACTGCAATGCAGATTTGATGCAATTCTGTGCATCCAAAAATGCTGCGGATCCGCATCTAAATCCACAACGTGTGCACATAGCCTTACAGTGGTATAATTGATCTTGTTATTGCAGATTATATTTTGCATGGAGGTCACTTGTTCTCACTGACATCAACAAGGGGGAAATTCTTTATTTCTAATAGAGATTAAATACTTGGACTTTTAACCCCTCCTTGTCCTGTGACTATAAGATAGTAGCAAATACATAGTAACATAGTAACATAGTAACATAGTTAGTAAGGCCGAAAAAAGACATTTGTCCATCCAGTTCAGCCTATATTCCATCATAATAAATACCCAGATCTACGTCCTTCTACAGAACCTAATAATTGTATGATACAATATTGTTCTGCTCCAGGAAGACATCCAGGCCTCTCTTGAACCCCTCGACTGTGTTCGCCATCACCACCTCCTCAGGCAAGCAATTCCAGATTCTCACTGCCCTAACAGTAAAGAATCCTCTTCTATGTTGGTGGAAAAACCTTCTCTCCTCCAGACGCAAAGAATGCCCCCTTGTGCCCGTCACCTTCCTTGGTATAAACAGATCCTCAGCGAGATATTTGTATTGTCCCCTTATATACTTATACATGGTTATTAGATCACCCCTCAGTCGTCTTTTTTCTAGACTAAATAATCCTAATTTCGCTAATCTATCTGGGTATTGTAGTTCTCCCATCCCCTTTATTAATTTTGTTGCCCTCCTTTGTACTCTCTCTAGTTCCATTATATCCTTCCTGAGCACCGGTGCCCAAAACTGGACACAGTACTCCATGTGCGGTCTAACTAGGGATTTGTACAGAGGCAGTATAATGCTCTCATCATGTGTATCCAGACCTCTTTTAATGCACCCCATGATCCTGTTTGCCTTGGCAGCTGCTGCCTGGCACTGGCTGCTCCAGGTAAGTTTATCATTAACTAGGATCCCCAAGTCCTTCTCCCTGTCAGATTTACCCAGTGGTTTCCCGTTCAGTGTGTAATGGTGATATTGATTCCCTCTTCCCATGTGTATAACCTTACATTTATCATTGTTAAACCTCATCTGCCACCTTTCAGCCCAAGTTTCCAACTTATCCAGATCCATCTGTAGCAGAATACTATCTTCTCTTGTATTAACTGCTTTACATAGTTTTGTATCATCTGCAAATATCGATATTTTACTGTGTAAACCTTCTACCAGATCATTAATGAATATGTTGAAGAGAACAGGTCCCAATACCGACCCCTGCGGTACCCCACTGGTCACAGCGACCCAGTTAGAGACTATACCATTTATAACCACCCTCTGCTTTCTATCACTAAGCCAGTTACTAACCCATTTACACACATTTTCCCCCAGACCAAGCATTCTCATTTTGTGTACCAACCTCTTGTGCGGCACGGTATCAAACGCTTTGGAAAAATCGAGATATACCACGTCCAATGACTCACCGTGGTCCAGCCTTTAGCTTACCTCTTCATAAAAACTGATTAGATTGGTTTGACAGGAGTGATTTCTCATAAACCCATGCTGATATGGAGTTAAACAGTTATTCTCATTGAGATAATCCAGAATAACATCCCTCAGAAACCCTTCAAATATTTTACCAACAATAGAGGTTAGACTTACTGGCCTATAATTTCCAGGTTCACTTTTAGAGCCCTTTTTGAATATTGGCACCACATTTGCTATGCGCCAGTCCTGCGGAACAGACCCTGTCGCTATAGAGTCACTAAAAATAAGAAATAATGGTTTATCTATTACATTACTTAGTTCTCTTAGTACTCGTGGGTGTATGCCATCCGGACCCGGAGATTTATCTATTTTAATCTTATTTAGCCGGTTTCGCACCTCTTCTTGGGTTAGATTGGTGACCCTTAATATAGGGTTTTCATTGTTTCTTGGGATTTCACCTAGCATTTCATTTTCCACCGTGAATACCGTGGAGAAGAAGGTGTTTAATATGTTAGCTTTTTCCTCGTCATCTACAACCATTCTTTCCTCACTATTTTTTAAGGGGCCTACATTTTCAGTTTTTATTCTTTTACTATTGATATAGTTGAAGAACAGTTTGGGATTAGTTTTACTCTCCTTAGCAATTTGCTTCTCTGTTTCCTTTTTGGCAGCTTTAATTAGTTTTTTAGATAAAGTATTTTTCTCCCTATAGTTTTTTAGAGCTTCAATGGTGCCATCCTGCTTTAGTAGTGCAAATGCTTTCTTTTTACTGTTAATTGCCTGTCTTACTTCTTTGTTTAGCCACATTGGATTTTTCCTATTTCTAGTCCTTTTATTCCCACAAGGTATAAACCGCTTACACTGCCTATTTAGGATGTTCTTAAACATTTCCCATTTATTATCTGTATTCTCATTTCTGAGGATATTGTCCCAGTCTACCAGATTAAGGGCATCTCTAAGCTGTTCAAACTTTGCCTTCCTAAAGTTCAGTGTTTTTGTGACTCCCTGACAAGTCCCCCTAGTGAAAGACAGGTGAAACTGCACAATATTGTGGTCGTTATTTCCTAAATGCCCAACCACCTGCAGATTTGTTATTCTGTCAGGTCTATTAGATAGTATTAGGTCTAAAAGTGCTGCTCCTCTGGTTGGATTCTGCACCAATTGTGAAAGATAATTTTTCTTGGTTATTAGCAGAAACCTGTTGCCTTTATGGGTTTCACAGGTTTCTGTTTCCCAGTTAATATCCGGGTAGTTAAAGTCCCCCATAACCAGGACCTCATTATGGGTTGCAGCTTCATCTATCTGCTTTAGAAGTAGACTTTCCATGGTTTCTGTTATATTTGGGGGTTTGTAACAGACCCCAATGAGAATTTTGTTACCATTTTTCCCTCCATGAATTTCGACCCATATGGACTCGACATCCTCATTCCCTTCGCTAATATCCTCCCTTATCGCTAATATCCTCCCTTAAATATGCACTTAAAGAGGTTCACTGGTGAAAGCCTATCCTAAGGCCCCATTCACACATTCAGTATTTGGTTGTGGCCTAAGAATAAGGCTGCCGTCACACTAGCAGTATTTGGTCAGTATTTTACATCAGTATTTGTAAGCCAAAACCAGGAGTGGGTGATAAATGCAGAAGTGGTGCATATGTTTCTATTATACTTTTCCTCTATTTGTTCCACTCCTGGTTTTGGATTGCAAATACTGATGTAAAATACTGACCAAATACTGCTACTGTGATGGCAGGCTCAGTGATAAGTTATTAATTGGTGGGAGTCCGACTACTGGGATCTGTACTAATTGGCAGAATGTGCAATCTTTTTCCCCCATTAGTATGGAGCGGCATGTACGACTCGACCACTGATCTATTCATTCCCCAAGTGGCTGTACTTGGCTTTTTCTAGGAGCCCTAAAGAGGATGAATGGAGCTACAGTCAGACATCTGATATGCCGCTGGATTTCAAAATGGGGATAAAAGTGTCCTGTCAAAGCTAAAAATTCCCCAGTCTTCAAATTGGTGCCATTTCCAATGTTCGGATTCCTCTGATCAATAAGTTATCACCTACCTAACCTGTGGATCAGTGATAACTTGTTTTCATCAAAGAACCCCATTAATGAAAACGAATGTAATTGTACATCCCAGTTACGGTGGCGCACAGTAGATGTGCAGGAGCCGCCTGTATTTTACAGTCAACGCTTCACTATAATGGGGATAATGGGTATTTGCATATAGCTGTAGGGTGGGCCGGTAGGGTCAGGTCCTCTGGTCAATACACTCTGGTGGACACTAAGGTCAATAAACTCTAGTGTAATAATAACTCTAGTGTAATTCTAGATTTATGAGGTCAGTAGGACTGGGTTTCTTTGGTAAAACTAGTGAAAATGTTTCCAGGCAGCACTTTCCATCTGTAAAGGTCATGTGCAAATACTTTAGGCTCAAATATCTTAGATTCTGTCTGTTAAATGTTCACAGTGTGAACGTGCACCTACACATTGAGCTTATACCAACACATGTTCCGGGTTTTATGGTTTTGTACAGGACTTGTGTTGTCTGCACTCACATTCTGCAATATTGTTTTGCAAGACAGGTAATCATGTAGATCTAAATTGTGAATCATCTCATATGAAATAGACCCTTGTGGAAAGTAATTGGCTCTACTTCCACCTCTACTAGGGCTGTGCTCTGATACACTTTTGGGGATCTCCCTATACATTACAGTTTGTGCGCATCAATTCGCAGGATCCAGTATTTCAGCCATGTCAGTAATCTGTGGCTGCCTAACAGGAGCCCTGAGAACCTCCTCCTACATCCCAGCTTCTCTAGTTCCTTTTCTAATGTCATTGTTTTGTGTGATGCAGATGTGATATCGCACCAGGCTGGTGCAATGCCCGCTAGGGCCATGGGGTACTCGGAACTGGGTCGGATGATTCTTAAAGGGGTGGTCACGGTAGCAGTGACCCGGGCCGTGGCTCTGGGCATGCAATAAAAGTGATGAGGGAATGTTTGTAGGGGATTTCACGTAACGCCACCTGTGGTGTTCGGCAATAGGTAGACGACGCTGCTTAAGAGGACCACTGCGGCCGATGGTGTTGCAGCTGAGATGGTTCTGCTCCCCACAGGTGGAGAGGGGCCTCAGAGCTACGAGTACAGTCTATCAGGGATTGTGGACGTTGGGGTGCAGAACTGAGGGTGTGGGAAAAAGACTTGAGGACATAAAGACTGTAGTTTCTTTTTCCTTTAATGGCAGATGCAGTCCGGGGCACTAGTGACAGGTGGTCATGTAGATCCGGGCAGCATGGAAGCCTTTCAGGGTCCATCTAGGTAGCTGGATTTGGAGGCCTTCCCTCTGTGCTGCTCCCTAGGTCCTTTGTGCCTTAAGCTCCCCACAAGTCCCTGTTACAGTCTGTCCATGAAATGGAGCATTTACCCGCATGGCAGGCAGCTTGAGCCTGTTCCAGGTGTCACTCCTTTGTGGTGACTCCGGGCTCTCATATGCTGCTGTGCCTCAGGGTGTCAGCTGGGGACAGGAGACCTGCAATCTCCTGCCCTCCGGTTTTAGTTGCTGGGCCTGCAGTTCCTACACAACTATGGACTCCGGTGTCGGGTCTTTGGTGCTCAGTCCTGGGGTGAGCTCAGTCGCAGCTCCAATCCCCCAGATTCTTCTCACTTGCCTCTTCCTCCTTCACTGTCTGCTCCCCTGACTCACACTGACTCTGACTTCCTAATCCCGCCTCCAAGCCAGAATTTATAGGGAAGCACCTCTAAAACAGGTGTTAGAACTCCCCCTTCTGGCTTGGAGTCTGGAACGGTGTTGTATGCTGAAGTTACCTGGTAAGGGGACCCTTTTTGCACCCAGGCATGACATCACTCCCTGTGAGGGAGGCAATGCCACCGTGGCAACCGGACTCCTGGGGTGCCACACTGGCTAATCAAAAGTGTCATGCATGATGTCAGGTAGCAGTCAGCTCTCAGGACTCCTGTCCAGTGACCAAATTAATTGCCAGCAAGCCTGTGACAGATTGCGATTCACATCACAACCTCTGGGTGGCAACATATGGCCTAAGCAAATCCCAACAGAGTTTCATAAAAAAAATTTTCAATGCTTGTGTTCGCACTAGACTCATATATTACATCAAGAGGAAATGTGAGGAAGGATGCATGTGTACACCAGATCTGAGAAGAATGAAAGATCCTTTGGTACCTTTTGTGAGTCAGTCTGACCTTCCATAATAGTTATTAAATGCATTCAATCCATATGTCCTCATTAATTTTTTTATATCCTTGTTTAAATGAATGCAGGTCCATTCTTGTATTGTATAGTTTTGCAGGTAGGGCCATCTTACCTTTCCATCAAGTGCACTGTCTCTCTTGTTTGAACTGAATGAATATTTATATATTAAAACAGAATTGCAATGCTATGTAAAATATGCCAGAACATTGTGTCCAAAAAGTGTTGTACGTATGTAAGAGTGGTGTCTTCCTGTGTTCTTACCCCTAAATACACCAATTCCATCAATAATGTGTAATGTGAATGTTGTCATGCGTTTTATATATAGTGGGGAAAATAAGTATTTGACCCCTTTCTGATCTTCTAAGTTTGCCCACTGACAAAGACATGAACAGTCTATAATTTTAAGGGTAGGTTAATTTTAACATTGAGAAATCGAATATCAAAAATAAAATACAGAAAAGCACATTGTATAAATTATATAAATTTATTTGCATTTTGCAGTGATAAATAACTATTAAGAGTTCTGGCTCCTACAGACCAGTCAGACGTTCCTAATCAACTCTTTACCTGCATTAAAGACAGCTGTGTTACATACTCATCTTTATAAAAGATTCCTGTTCACAGACTCCATTAATCAGTCAGACTTTAACCTCTACAACATGGGCAAGACCAAAGAGCTTTATACGGATGTCAGGGACAAGTTCATAGACCTGCGCAAAGCTGGAATGGGCTACAAAACCATAAGTAAGATGCTGGGAGAGAAGGAGACAAATGTTGGTGCAAGCCTACAACCTGCAATGATCCTCAGTCTACGGAACCACCACACAACCAGCTCTAACCTCTCCTAGTATATCCTCACCCATCCCCTATAGACTGTAAGCCCTAGCGGACAGGGTCCTCTCTCCTTCTGTACTGTGTGTGCATTGTATTGCTCATGTTGATTGTACTTGTCTATGTATGCCCCTTTTTTCACATGTAAAGCACCATGAAATAAATGGCGCTATAAAAATGAATAATAGTATAATAGGAAGAAAATGAAAGAAATACAAAATGACTGTCAATCGACATCGATCCGGGGCACCATGTAAAATCTCACCTCGTTGGATATCCTTTAATCATGAGGAAGGAGAGAGATCAGCCTAAAACTACACATGGGGAACTTGTTAATGATCTCAAGGCAGCTGTCACCACAGTCACCAAGAAAACCATTGGTAACACATTACGCTGTAAAGGTTTAAAATCCTACAATGCCCGCAAGGTCCCCCTGCTCAAGAAGACACATGTGTATACCAGTCTGAGGTTTCCTAATGAATGCCTGAATGATTCTGTGAGTGATTGGGAGAAGGTGCTGTGGTCAGATGAGGCAAAAATTGAGGTCTTTGGCATGAACTCAACTTGCCGTGTTTGGAGGAATAAAAATGCTGCCTATAACCCAAAGAACACCATCCCCACTATCAAGCACGGAGATGGAATGTTTTGGAGGTGTTTCTCTGTTAAGGGCACAGGGCTACTTCACTGTATCAATGGGAGAATGGATGGAGCCATGTACCGTAAAATCCTGAGTGACAACCTTCTTCCCACCACCAGGACATTAAAAATGGGTTGTGGCTGGGTCTTCCAGCAAGACAATGACTCAAAACATACAGCTAAGGCAACAAAGGAGTGGCACAAAACGAAGCACTTTAAGTTCATGGAGTGGCCTTGCCAGTCTCCAGACCTTAATCCCATAGAAAACTTATGGAAGGAGTTGAAGCTCCGAGTTGCCAAGTAACAGCCTCAAAATCTTAATGATTTAGCGATGATCTGCAAAGAGGAGTGGACCAAAATTCCACCTGACATGTGCGCAAACCTCATCATCAGCTACAAAAACCATCTGACTGCTGTGCTTGCAACAAGGGTTTAGCCACCACCAAGTATTAAGTCTTGGTTGCCAGAGGGATCCAATACTTATTTATCTCTGCAAAATTCAAATAAATTTATATAATTTATACAATGTGATTTTCTGGATTTCACTTTTGATATTCTATCTCTCGATGTTAAAATTCACTAACCCTTAAAATTATAGACTGTTCATGTCTTTGCCAGTGGGCAAACTTACAAAATCAGCAAGGGATCAAATACTTATTTCCCCCACTGTACAGTATATATATATATCTAATATATAAAGCTGAATGTGTGTGTGTGTGTTTATGTGTGTATGTCCGGGATTGGCATCTGCACCGTCGCAGCTACAGCCACAAAATTTTGCGCAGTCACACGTCTGGAGCCCAAGAGCATCATAGGCTATGTTGTGAGGCAAAATTTTAACCCCGCGTGTTCCAATTCACCAAACAATTTTGCCCCTATCTATATAATGGGTAAAAAGTGAAAGGAAAAGTGTTGGAGGCAAATTGACAGCTGCCAGATGTGAACAAGGGGGACTTAACGAATGAGAGCGATGGCGCCAGATAGTATATACCGTACAGTTGCTACGGTGGGACCCCCCAACATGGGATACTCACCACACACGGGGATATGAACACACACACAAAATGTGCCACACACTAACACGTGCTTGAACACATATACCACCCTCAGCACACATTTCACCACACATACACCAACCTCACCACATAAAAGTCAAAACAAAAAAGTCGCCACTCAAAATTCGCCATGTGCAAAATTCGCTACATGGAAAACTAGGCTCACGCAAAACTCGCCACACGTTGTTAGGGCTAGCGGAACGCACCAAATAATAAGACAGATAGAGTATGGTGCGTTCGCAGCCCGGGGTCCACCGTGCAGAGATGGAACCTGCTGCCAAGCAATGACGGACTATATGGCGGTACAAAGTAAATACACACACGGGTTAACCTCACCCTGTGTGAAGGAAGCGAACCCTGTTGCGTCACAGGGCCGCGGTACCACACCAAGAGCGCAAGCAAGGAGACTCAGAACTCAATCCCAAGGCACAGGATTTGAGTACATAGACCTCATGCGCTCGACACCGCTACTGGGGTGTCAGAGTGACAGCATTAGAAGCATGAGAGTGCATGCAGTGCCGCACTGGCGAACGCCACTAACCACCCAGGCTTGGGTCAGGAAAGCGCTGTGAAAGCACACGGCGCCGCACTGGCGGTCAAAGCAATAAGACGCTGTATTGTGTGTTTACGTGCTGATGGCTAAGTCGGGCGCTAGATAGCAAACCTACATTCGCGACCAGTCAACAACACTAGGAATGGGAATGATTAGGAGCTTTCATCCATCGACATACATCCATCAACACACACACATTATCAAGTCTATACTAGCGCATGGCCGTGCGGTCATGCGCAGCTTATATAGTTGCAGCACATTCAGGACCCTCCAATAAAGGACCAATGGGAAGCTGCTACCGAAGTTTTGCCCTTTCAGGACCTTCCTGGAGGACCAATGGGATGTGCTGCAGTACCTGAGCATGTGACCCTCGATCTCCAACGGGAGATCTTGCCCTGGGCATGCTCAGAAAGAGAAAAGCAGGACTTAGCCCCAAAAGCATCTGCTCACCGCTGCCCAACACTGACTTCAATGGCAGAAGCAGGAAAAGCAGCAGTAACTCTTTGTACAGAGTGAGACTGAGCAAGACGCTGGGACCGACGTCTCCGCTGAGCAGACTCCACTGCGGCTGGAGAAGAATGGGAGACCGCAGCGGAGATGGCTCGAGATTCCCCTTGTGCAGAAGCGGAAACTCGACACCTAACACACGTGCAAAACTCACCTCATGGAAAACTCGCCACACGCAAAACTTGCACAAGTGGAAAAATTGCCACATGCACAAAAGTTGCAACTCATGCAAATGTTGCCTCACACAAAACTAGCACCTACTCAAAATGCACCACACATAAAACTCGCCACGCGCAAAACTCGCCATGCGCAAAATTTGCAGCACAAAACTTGCTACACTAACCTGTCACATGCAACTCGACACACAAAAAGTTGCTACACGCTTGTCGCCACAAAAAACTGATCTCAGAAAAGTCGCTACATGCATGTTGCCACATGCAACTCAACACACTTGACACATGAAACTCGCCCTAAAAAACACACAAGTCTGGTATTATCCTTCAAAAATAAAAATCTGATTAATAAGCAGACAAACTGCAAGAGCAACAAATGTACCATATAGGAAATACGGCAACTGTCAGTCACATGACCTGTCTATTATGTGTATGTGTGAGCTAATATTTACTGCCAGGGGGAGGGCTTCCTGTTGGCTGGGGATTTATCAGGTTGCCAATTTAGCTTAGAAATACTGAGGTAAAAATGCTGACCAAATAACGTGTGAACGAGGTCTAATACAGGAGGAGATGACACACACATACTGCGTATACTATATACAAGAGGAGATGACATACAGGTACATACTATATACAGGAGAAATGACACACAGGTATATACTATATACAGGAGCAGATGACACACAGGTATATACTATATACAGGAGGAGATGACATACAGTTATATACAGGGCCGGCGTTAGGGGCAGGCAGACCAGGCAGCTGCCTGGGGCCCCCACTCCCCCAGGGGCCCCCAGCTAGCGGCAAGTCACGCAGCCGCTATGGGGCCCCTGTGAGGCAGGGGGGCCCGCCTGCCGCCAGCGCCGACTCCCCCGCCGCATTGAACTATACCGGCGTCTGCCGGTATAGTTCAAAGCAATGATGGAGGAGAGAGTGTCACCTGACGCTCCCTCTCCCATCATTCCCCGCTCTGCCTTTGACACAGAGGGCGCGCGTCATCGCGTACTCACTGTGTCCCAGGCAGTGCCACCGACACAGGAGCAGGAAGCAGAGCGGGCTCGGGGAGAGGTGAGGAGCTTGTGTTTTTTTTTTTTTCTGGTCTGTGCGGCCATTCTCGGGAGGAGAGAGGCGGGGAGGGAAGGGGGGATGTGAGCTGTGCTGTATACTACTGGGTCTGTGCTGTATACTACTGGGGGCTGTGCTGTATACTACTGGGGGCTCTGCTGTATACTACTGGGGGCTCTGCTGTATACTACTGGGGGCTCTGCTGTATGCTACTGGGGGCTCTGCTGTATACCACTGTGGGCTCTGCTGTATACTACTGGGGGCTCTGCTGTATACCACTGGGGGCTCTGCTGTATACCACTGGGGGCTCTGCTGTATACCACTGGGGGCTCTGCTGTATACTACTGGGGGCTCTGCTGTATACTACTGTGGGCTCTGCTGTATACTACTGGGGGCTCTGCTGTATACTACTGGGGGCTCTGCTGTATACTACTGGGGGCTCTGCTGTATATCACTGTGGGCAGTGCTGTATACTACTGGGGGCTCTGCTGTATACTACTGGGGGCTCTGCTGTATACTACTGGGGGCTCTGCTGTATACCACTGTGGGCTCTGCTGTATACCACTGTGGGCTCTGCTGTGTACTACTGGGGGCTCTGCTGTATACTACTGGGGGCTCTGCTGTATACTGCTTTTGGCTGTGCTGTATACTATATGGAGGACTATGGGAAGTGTATAATACTATATGGAGGACTATGGGGCACATTATATTATATGGAGGACCATGGGGGTGTATTATACTAAACAAGCAAAATGCAGCATATTCATTGGGTGATTGGATTGTTTATGCCGGAATAAAAATCCTTGTTCTCAACAGCACATCACCGGTGTAAACTGTAGATGTACTGCTGATAACATGATACTGTATGGTGATCTGTTAGTGATCTATTAGTGATCGTTCTGTCCCCTTCATTCTTTTTCAGATGGTGGAAAGAGGCTGGGAAACAAGCGTCCAACGACTTCAGTATTGTCGATCACACTCGTTTAGCGGCCTGAGATCAGCGCATGTAAATACAACCGAAATGCTTCTGTGTGATGTGCAATATGTTAGCATTTGGGGCCCCATTTTAAACTTTGCCTAGGGCCCCACTTTGCCTAAAACCGGCCCTGGTTATATACTATATACAGGAGGAGATGACATACAGGTATATACTATATATAAGAGGAGATGACATACAGGTATATACTATATACAGGAGGAGATGACACACAGGTATATACTATATACAGAAGAAGATGACATACAGGTATATACTATATATAAGAGGAGATGACACACAGGTGTATACTATATACAGGAGGAGATGACATACAGGTATATACTTTATACAGGAGGAGATGACATACAGGTATCTATATATATAATTGTCTAAGGGTTTTTCCGTCTGCCAGGCCTCGACCAATCAGCAACGGGCACAGCGACGATGATGTCATAAAGGACGTAGAAATCCCGCGTCTGATTGGTCGAGGCCGCCAGGCCTCGACCAATCAGCAACGGGCACAGCGACGATGATGTCATAAAGGACATAGACATCTCACGTTTCTGATTCAGCGACGGGCACAGTATCGACGTAGATGTCATAATGGTTGCCATGGCGACAATGATGTCATAAAGGTTGCCTCGACCAATCAGCGACGGGCACAGTGTGCCACGAATTCTGGAATCATCATTGTCCATATACTACGGGGACATGCATATTCTAGAATACCCGATGTCTGTCTGTCTGTCCAGGAAATCCCGCGTCTCTGATTGGTCGAGGCCGCCACAGCATCGACGTAGAAATCCCGCGTCTCTGATTGGTCGAGGGATGTCTACGTCCTTTATGACATCATCATCGCTGTGCCCGTTGCTGAATGGTCGAGGCCTGGCGGCCTCGACCAATCAGAGACGCGGGATTTCTACGTCGATGCTGTGCCGGTCTCTGATTGGTCGAGGCCTGGCGGCCTCGACCAATCAGAGACGCGGGATTTCCAGGACAGACAGACAGACAGACAGAAAGACAGACAGACAGACAGAAAGACAGACAGACGGAAAAACCCTTAGACAATTATATATATACATACAGGGGAGATGACATACAGGTAAATACTATACAGGAGATGACATACAGGTGTATACTATATATAAGGGAGATGACAAACATGTATATACCGAGGGGAAAATGAGAGGTGTGAGGTGAAAATGAGAGGTGTGAGGTGAAAATGAGAGGTGTGAAGTGAAAATTAAAAGGTGTGAGTGCAAAATGAGAGGAATGAGGGAAAATAGTGGAGTGATTGGAAAATGACAGATGTGAGGTCGAAATGACAAGTGTTAGGGGGGAATGAGAGGAGAGAGAGGGGAATGAGAGGAGGGGGAAAATAAGAGGAGTAAGAGGGAAAATGAGAGGTGTGAGGGAGAAAATGAGAGAAGCGAGGGGGAAAATGAAAGATGTGAGGGGGAAAATGAGAGGCGTGATGGAAAATGAGAGATGTGAGGTGCTAAATGAGAGACGTAATGGAAAATAAGAGAAGTGAGGTGCTATAACTAACCACAGATATTTACTATGCCCAGGCAACGCCGGGCTCTTCAGGTAGTGTATATATATATATATAGATATATATATATATGGATATATATATCTATATATATATATATATATATATATACAGCTCTGGCAAAAATTAAGAGACCACCACATCAAAACCCTGCCATGGGCAGCCCAGTCTCCGGACTTGAATCCCATTGAAAACCCTTGGAATGTAATCAAGAGGATGATGGATAGTCACAAGCTATCAAACTACTTACATTTTTGCTCCAGGGGCAGTGTGAAAGGCTGGTGGAAAGCATGCCAAGACACATGAAAGCTGTGGTTAATAATCAAGGTTATTCCACAAAATATTGATTTCTGAACTCTTCCTGAGTTAAAACATTAGTAGTGTTTTTTCTAAATGATTATGAACTTGTTTTCTTTGCATTATTTGCGGTCTGAAAGCACTCATTTTTTTGTAATTTTGACCATTTCTCCTTTTCAGAAAAAAATGCAAAATTTATTGCTTGGAAATTTGGAGACATGTCAGAAGTTTATAGAATAAAAGAACAATTTACATTTTACTCAAAAATATACCTATAAAGAGAAAAATCAGACAAACTGAACATTTTGCAGTGGTCTCTTAATTTTTGCCAGAGCTGTATATATACAGTGCCTTGTGAAAGTATTCGGCTCCCTGGAATTTTTCAACCTTTCTCACATATCATGCTTCAAACATAAAGATACCAAATGTAAATTTTTGGTGAAGAATCAACAACAAGGGGAACACAATTCTGAAGTTGAACGAAATGTATTGGTTATTTTACATTTTTGTGGGAAATCAAAAGCTGAAAAATGGGGCGTGCAATATTATTCGACCCCTTTAACTTAATACTTTGTTGCGCCACCTTTTGCTGCGATTACAGCTGCAAGTCGCTTGGTTTATGTCTCTATCAGTTTTGTACATTGAGAGACTAAAATTCTTGCCCACTTTTCCTTGGCAAACAGCTCGAGCTCAGTGAGGTTTGATGGAGATTGTTTGTGAACAGCAGTTTTCAGCTCTTTCCACAGAATCTCGATTGGATTGAGGTCTGGACTTTGACTTGGCCTTTCTAGCACCTGGATACGTTTATTTGAGAGCCATTCCATTGTAGATTTTGCTTTATGTTTGGGATCATTGTCTTGTTGGAAGACAAATCTCCTTCCCAGTCTCAGGTCTTTTGCAGACTCCAACAGGTTGTCTTCAAGAATGGTCCTGTATTTGGCTCCATCCATCTTCTCATCAATTTTAACCATCTTCCCTGTCCCTGCTGAAAAAAAGCAGGCCCAAACCATGATGCTGCCACCACCATGTTTGACAGTGGGCATGGTGTGTTCAGGGTGATGAGTTGTGTTGCCTTTACACCAAACATATTGTTTCACATTGTTGCCAAAAAGTTTGATTTTGGTTTCATCTGACCAGAGCACCTTTTTCAACATGTTTGGTGTGTCTCCCAGGTGGCTTGTTGCAAACTTTAAACAACACTTTTTATGGATATCTTTGAGAAATGGCTTTCTTCTTGCCACTCTTCCATAAAGGCCAGATTTGTGCAGTGTATGACTGATTGTTGTCCTATGCTCACCTCTCCGTCACCTCTCCCTAACCGGGAGGCTTCTTTGTTTAAAAAGCGCGCCTTTCGGACCTGTGAATGACGTCCCGGCTTCTGATTGGTCGCGTGCCGCCCATGTGACCGGCACGCGACCAATCAGAGGCCGCGACGTCATTCGCAGGTCCTCAATTCCTAGAATTAGCAGTTTTGTGAATGAGAATGACGTCGCGGCTTCTGATTGGCCGCGTGCCGGTCACATGGGCGGCACGCGGCCAATCAGAAGCCGCGACGTCATTCACCGGTCCGAAAGGCGCGCTTTTTAAACAAAGAAGCCTCCCGGATAGCAGCGTGAAGTCCAGGGGCCGCCGGAGAGGTGAATATATCAATATTTTTTATTTTAATTCTTTATTTTCCACATCCCTATTGATTCGATACCGATACCCGATATCACAAAAATATCGGATCTCGGTATCGGAATTCCGATATCGCAAATATCGGCCGATACCCGATACTTGCGGTATCGGAATGCTCAACACTAATCATCAGTGTTCTCCTTGTTTGAGATGAAAGTTTAGAGGGATGGCCGGGTCTTGGTAGATTTTGTGGTATGATACTCCTTCCATTTTAATATGATCGCTTGCACAGTGCTCCTTGGGATGTTTAAAGTTTTGGAAATCATTTTGTATCCCAATCCGGCTTTAAACTTCTCCACAACAGTATCACGGACCTGCATGTTGTGTTCCTTGGTCTTCATGATTCTCTCTGTGCTTCAAACAGAACCCTGAGGCAATCACAGAGCAGGTGCATTTATATGGAGACGTGATTACACACAGGTGGATTATATTAATCATCATTAGGCATTTAGGACAACATTGGATCATTCAGAGATCCACAATGAACTTCTGGAGTGAGTTTGCTGCACTGAAAGTAAAGGAGCCGAATAGTATTGCACGCCCCACTTTTCAGTTTTTGATTATTCACAAAAATTTAAAATAACCAATAAATTTTGTTCAAGTTCACAATTGTTTCCACTTGTTGTTGATCCTTCACCAAAAATTTACATTTTGGTATCTTTATGTTTGAAGCATGATATGTGGGAAAAGTTGAAAAATTCCAGGGAGCCGAATACTTTCGCAAGGCATTATATATATATATATATATATATATATACATATATGCTAGCCACCTTAGGGAGAGACCCAAGTTGGGCTAAATGTAGCGGGACGAAAGAGACCGAAAAGCCCTCTACTTAAAGGAAATACATAGTGGATGCTTTCCTGAAAGTACTTGCAAGCAGCATAATACAAAGAATAGCAGGTTTACCCAGAATCCTTTGCAGTAGGCGGAGCTATGCAAATCATCTCTTTCCACCCCTGTCTAATCCACAGCGCTTGGAACCGCCAAGCGTGCAATGCTGCGGATTAGTTTCTAAATTTACACAGCCAACCAATTCCTACCTGTGGACACGTGTTTCGGGCTTTAGGCCCTCATCAGCACAGGGCTGTAATTGGTTGGCTGTATGGAGTGGGGCTCGGTGAGCAAGCGATACATATATGCTAGCCACCTTAGGGAGAGACCCAAGTTGGGCTAAATGTAGCGGGACAAAAGAGACCGAAAAGCCCTCTACTTAAAGGAAATACATAGTGGATGCTTTCCTGAAACGGAAAGTACTTGCAAGCAGCATAATGCAAAGAATAGCAGGTTTACCCAGAATCCTTTGCAGTAGGCGGAGCTATGCAAATCATCTCTTTCCACCCCTGTCTAATCCACAGCGCTTGGAACCGCCAAGCGTGCAATGCTGCGGATTAGTTTCTAAATTTACACAGCCAACCAATTCCTACCTGTGCTGATGAGGGCCTAAAGCCCGAAACACGTGTCCACAGGTAGGAATTGGTTGGCTGTGTAAATTTAGAAACTAATCCGCAGCATTGCACGCTTGGCGGTTCCAAGCGCTGTGGATTAGACAGGGGTGGAAAGAGATGATTTGCATAGCTCCGCCTACTGCAAAGGATTCTGGGTAAACCTGCTATTCTTTGTATTATGCTGCTTGCAAGTACTTTCCGTTTCAGGAAAGCATCCAATATATATATATATATATATATATATATAAATATGGGTCATGTGACATGTTAACTATGTACCGTGGTTGTAGTGTATATTGTAAATAGACTGCGATATGGGGTGGTATAAACACTGTTGATATAGAAATGTGAAGTATAAAATGCATAGTGTGTGGCAGTGGTTTAACACGTAAGATAAGATAAAGTTAATGTTTTCATCTGTCCTATGGTGGGAAGTGGTTAGCAAGGTTAGAAAAGGGACTCACTTTTCGATGTTGGGGAGATGGGGAAGAACAGTAAAAAGGACAAGTTCAAGTGCAGTGGGCTGCTAGGGCCAGCATAAACTTATCATTCAATGCAGCAGGAGGCCGCACCAGAATTCAGAGCTGACATTTTGGTAACATCAGGAGCTCAAGGCCCAGCATAGGTGTTAAAGGGTGTATTATGTCCTCTGGTGCACAGGAAAAGATTAACACAGAACCGTGTGAAAGGAAAGTAACGGATCCTGGGTGCACTGGGGAAATGGACAGGATATCAGGGCTGATGGAGCTAGTGGATATAGGGATAGTCCTGGAGGAAGGAATGGTAGAAGTGAAGATGTGTTGTGCTAAGGAAGAAAGGAATAAGAAGTGTTGTGCCCTATCCCACATCTTACAATCTGATGAACTTGAACTTCCCAGTAAACTTTGGATTGTTATAATGAACTTGGTGTTCTCTGACTTGTATGCGTCGGCTCCTGAAGACGGAGGCCTGGAGACAGCGGAGGCCAGGCTCTTCCCAGCGGTGTTGCAGGTGAATGACAGGTCTCTCCATCCTGTGTACATAAGGGGAGACATGTCAATCACTTGCAGTGGTGCTGAGACCATAGCTGGAGACAAGACTAGTTCCATACCGCTCCCGGCCGGCTCTTCTCAGCACTGCTGGAAGTGATTGACGTGTTTCTCCCTATGCTTACACAAGGAAGATACCTGTCTTTCATCTGCTGTGCCGTTGGGAATATTCGGATCTGTAAAGTATATTTTCTTTGAAATGCTAGAGTGTTTCAGAGTGTAAGACACCGACTTGCAATCGAGCAGCCCAGCTCTCATTCATCCTGCCTGTTTCAGCAGCATGAATCAAACGACAGATTCCCTTTAGGAACACACAATTAAGAAGATAAAGCCTGGCACTAGAATCTGGGGCACACAGTGGTCAATTTGAGAATCAGGTGCAGAAATCAGGAGAACATAATGGATAGGTTGAAGACAAGGGCATGAGCCAAGAATAAACAATGAGCATCATGAAGGCCAAGATGAGGACCTGCTACAAAAATGAGAAAGCTGAAGACCAGGGCATATATTGTTCGGTATCTTTCTAGATGTTTTGTGGAAAAGATTTGCAGTAAAATGACTGAGCAGGGACTTCTCTAGACATCCAGCATACACTAATAAATAATCCTGTCCAATAAAAATGATATATGAGACTGTGATCTGCCATAACATCCCATCATACTCTGGCAGAAATCAATATGGCAACTCACCTGCCAGTATGATATGCGGAAACACAATGAAAGCTTCTATTGACTTTCTAATACCTTACTACGTTTATTCTTTCCCGATTTGTCTTTTTATTTCACCCTCTCTGAGCCTTGGGTAGCTTACAGCCGTCGCGCTCATCTAGGCCTTCTGTCACCCAGCGTTAGGAGCGGAGATTGGAACCAGCCTGCTGTGCAATGACACATGTGGTTTGCCAGGCACATAGTGACTGATACCCTGTCAAGATTCATGTGGGGCTGTCACTACCCCACAGTAATAAATGAGTTTATGAAAATTGGAGCTTTACATTAATTGGGTCAGTGACCCATAACTTCGAGGATGAATACATGAGACATAATGAAATTACTGCAGAAGCTTCAGCGCTATGAATCTCTGGTGAGAAGCTTCTCAGTTTACCTCCTCGCAAACAGAAGGCTTCGTTCAGAAGGGTGCGATGATCTGCAGACCTCACCTAGACCCCAACCCATCCTCGGGTAGGAAAGTTAAATCATATTTACGTTGGTGCCATTTGTATTTGATTTCTCTGTAATTGATATAAAGAATGTATATGAGGTAAAGGTGAAGTCTTATTTGGTAACATATGCTGCACTGAAATGAAAGCAGTCTGCCATGAAACAACTTCTCCATCATCATTAGTGGATGTCTCATATTTAAAGATACAAAGACAGCTTGTAGCCGAAAAATGATAGCTGCAATTTATACAATATTTTATTGATAGCTTAGTTGATGCAAGACGGCCTGCGTAATGAACCGGACTAATTTATGGGGGAGGGATATGCAATATATATTATATTAAATATCACCTAGCTCACTGGAGGACACAGACAGGGACCCTGTGCAAGAATAATTTATTGGCCCTTTGCAGCCCAAGAGCTCCTAAAAATGCAAAATTGCATCTGCTTTAAAGGTAGAAATGGGCCCCTTTACCTCTTGGTCCGCACTGGTTTCATCAATGATTTGTTGGCCCATGACCTAGCTTGATTAAAAACCTGATTCTGAAGGGGTTGTACGGGGTCAACAAAAATAACAATTCTCGTACAAAAACCAGAACAACATTTGACCATGGGTTGTGTGCGGTACTGCAGCTCAGCTCTACTGAAGAGAATGATCGTGAGTTGCACTATTCAGACCCCTTAACATTTTTCACTCTCTGTTTCATTGCAACCATTTGGTAAATTCAAAAAAGGTTCTTTTTTTCTCATTAATGTACACTCTACACCCCATCTTGACTGAAAATGAAAGAAATGTAGAAATACCGTATGTGCAAATTTAAAAAAGAAAAACTGAAATATCACATGGTCATAATTATTAAGTTCCTTTGCTCAGTATTGAGAAGAAGCACCCTTTTGAGTTAGTATAGCCATGAGTCTTCTTCGGAGTGATGCAACAAGTTTTTCACACCTGAATTTGGAGATCCTCTGCCATTCTTCCTCTCCAGTTCCGTCAGGTTGGAGGGTGAACGTTGGTGGACATTTTCAGGTCTCTCCAGAGAAGCTCAATTGGGTTTAGGTCAGGGCTCTTGCTGGGCCAGTCAGGAATGATCACAGGGTTGTTCTGAAGCCACTCCTTTGTTATTTTAGGTGTGTGCTTAGGGTCATTGTCTTGTTGGAAGGTGAATCTTTGGCCAAGTCTGAGGTCCAGAGCACTCTGGAAGAGGTTTTCATCCAGGATATCTCTGTACTTGGCCGCATTTATTTTTCCTTCAATGGTAACTAGTTGTCATGTCCTTGCAGATGAAAAACACCCTCATAGCATGATGCTGCCACCACCATGTTTCACTGTTGAAATTGTATTGGGCAGGTGATGAGCAGTGCCTGGTTTTCTCCACTCATACCGCTTAGAATTATCACCAAAAAGGTCTATTTTTGTCTCATCAGACCAGAGAATCTTATTTATCATAGTCTGGGAGTCCTTAATGTGTTTTTAGCAAACTCTATGCAGGCTTTCTAATGTCTTGCACTGAGGAGAGGCTTCCGTTGGGCCACTCTGCTATAAAGGCCTGACTGGTGGAGGACAGCAGTGATAGTTGACTTTGTGAAACTTTCTCCCATCTCCCTACTGCATCTTTGGAGCTCAGCCACAGTGATCTGGGGGTTCTTCTTTACCTCTCTCACCAAGGCTCTTCTCCCACGATTGCTCAGTTAGGCTGGACGGCCAGGTCTGGGAAGACTTCCGGTGGTCCCAAACTTCTTCCATTTAAGGATTATAGAGGCCACTGTGCTCTTAGGAACCTTGAGTACTGCAGAAATTCTTTTGTATCCTTGGCCAGATATGTGCCATGCCACAATTCTGTATATGCAAGGGAAAAAGGAAGGGGAAATATTCAGCTCATCAGTTTGAAGCAGAAGTCCTTGTGTGCAAGCTTGTACAGAAACAAAAGTCTTGATTGACTCAGAATGAAATTCATGCATGGAGGTGCCTGGATCAGAGGCGTTGTCCACAACAGAGGAAAAAAAGATAGTAAATCCCCAGCGTGAAACTTGGATGACCCATACCATGATTAAGACCTTAACATGTCGAAAAGCGTTGGTTGCATCATGAACTCCATTATTTGCTGTATCACTATGAAACAAGGATTTTAATGGATTTGTCTAAATAAATTGAACTTTTATCCAAGTTTCATGCTGGGGATTTACTTCCTTTTTACTTCTGTTGCCACAATTCTGTCTCTGAGCTCCTTGGCTAGTTCCTTTGACCTTATGATTCTCATTTGGTCTGACATGCACTGTCAGCTGTGAGGTCTTATATAGACAGGTGTGTGCCTTTCTAAATCAAGTCCTATCAGTTTAATTAAACACAGCTAGACTCCAATGAAGGAGTAGAACCATCTCAAGGAGGATCACAAGGAAATGGAAAGCATGTGACTTAAATCTGAGCATCTGAGCAAAGGGTCTCAATACTTATGACCATGTGATATTTCAGGTTGTTTTTTGTAACAAATTTGCAAAAATTTCTACCCTAGGAAGTGGAAGTAAAGACTGCTGCTCCAGATCCACGGGCAGTGAAATGGGCACCGGGACTGAGTAGTGCCCCGCTGAGGACTATAAGTGTCCAGAAATCAGCTTAAGGACTGTTGTTGTTATGGCCACCATTGCCACTGCCGCTAACACGGCAGTGAAGGAACTAAGGAAAGAGCAAGAGGTTCACCTGATTTACTGCATCCACTTTTTTCTACATTTTTCTACTTTTTCTTACCCAACATTAAATTGTTTCCCTGCTGGAATTTTAACTGTGTTTCTGGATCCTGATTACCCATACTGCAGTGACTTTTTAGAACCGGTAAATTTTCTGGGGTTTCATCTGTCCTGTCCATTTAATGTGCAAGGGGCGGGGATGCTCGCTGACTGTTTGCTTAGTGGACTATGTTCGTGGACTGTAGCTTTACGTGGACTCGGCCATAACTATCACTCCGTGCCACCTTGTTACAACTCTACAGTATATGTTTTCATTGTTTCACATGGGCCATTTCTACTTGTATATTGCAGAGGATGTAGGACAAGCCAAGGGAGTAAGACCTAAGCGATGTAGTGCCAACTATCCCTACTACATATTACTGTACTTTTGCTAGCCCTTGCGAACAGAATGTCATGGCGCTATTTTAAAGCACACTAGAATTTTTTTTTATTTCACTGCCGTAGTGGTGCAGCTAATCCATGTTCCCTACTCCTAGTCTTATACTTACCAGCCGTCACCTTCATCTGTTATCAGCGCTGTTCTGGTCTCGATCTGCCATCTTGTGACTGTAGCTCTTGACTGACCGGAAGTCAGAAGTAACGGACACATCCTCTCAATGTATGTCTATGAGAGCCTCGTTCTGGCCTCGATCCAGCTCTCATAGACTTGAGTTGTGACTTCCATAAACACCCAGCAAACACTGGAGCCATCCGGCAGGTCGCAAACAGCAGAATACCAACTAGAACAGTGCTGATAGAAGATGAAGATGGCAGCAGGTAAGTATAACCCCAGGGGCAGGGAACTAAGATTAGTTGCACCGCTACAGTACTGCAATAACCAAATATGCTAGAGTGGTGTTTTAAAGTGTCAGTGTTCTCAGCAATATCAAACAAGATTATCCAATGGAGAACAGCTTTGGTGTGACCAACCTCCCATAACATTGTCCATTACTGTATTATTTTTTCTTCTGAATTTATGTTACACTAAAATAGAGGAGACTTATCACCTATTACTGTCACAGCGTGCCACCTGCCATAAATAACAATAATCCAAGAGGTTTGAATGTTCCTTCCATGTTTCGAGTGTTTACTCAGGATATTCTAGTTTCCTCCCACATTCGAAAAGACATACCGAATCACAACAATGTTTATAAAGCGCAACAGAATATGTTGGCGCTTTACGAGAAAGCATAAATAATGCAGTATAGTACATCATACAGATATAGTATAGCATCATACTGAAACAAGATGCAGATTAATAAGTAAATTGTGAGGATCCTAACCCGCCCTACCAAATGCAGTGCAATACAGTGACCTGACCATACTGTGGTCATCTTGTTGCATGCAGTAATTGTGAAGTAACAAACATTCCCCCAAAAGTTGAAATGTTTCTTCTCCATAGTCAGTGTTGTGAAAAGATTTCAGAAAATTGATTCCCTTAAATTCAAGTGGTGCTCAGCAGATGTGCAGACTTTCAACAATATACCATAAACAATGTAGAGAAGATAGAGTAAATTGCGACACTCACCCGAATAAAATTATCAAGAGACTTTATTCCTAAATTTTCAAAAGCATACAGTGTGGTAGCCAGTGGAATACCGCAAGGTATGGAAAAAAGCCATTTTGCACCCAAAAAGCACTTCTTTCCTGGTCCTGACTCCTGACTAGGAAGAAGCGCATGTTGGGGACGAAATTGCTGTTGTGCACACCTTGCGGTATTCCACTGGCTACCATGCTGTATGATTTTGAAAATTTGGAATAAAGTCTTTTGATAATTTTATTGGGATGAGTGCCACAATTTAACTTCTCGACTTTGTTTCTTCTGCATACCTGTCAACCATGGTCATTCTAACAGCATAATGTTAACTTATCTCTTAAAAGTTTTTTTTTATCTCTTTTCCAAAAGTTCTATGTGAACCCATTATACACTGCCCAAAAAAATAAAGCGAACACTAAAATACCACATCCTAGATATCACTGAATGAAATATTTCAGTTGCAAATCTTTATTCATTACATGTGTGAAATGTGTTGAGAACAATAAAACATAAAAATGATCAATGTAAAACAAAATGAATATCCCATGGAGGTCTGGATTTGGAATGATACTCAAAATCAAAGTGGAAAATCAAATTACAGGCTGATCCAACTTCAGTGGAAATGCCTCAAGACAAGGAAATGATGATCAGTTGTGTGTGTGTGGACTCTGTGTGCCTGTATGACCTCACTACAACTCCTGGGCATGCTCCTGATGAGGCGGTGGATGGTCTCCTGAGGGATCTCCTCCCAGACCTGGACTAAGGCATACACCAACTCCTTAAACAGTCTGTGGTGCAAAGTGACGTCGGTGGATGGTGCGAGACATGATGTCCCAGATATGTTCAATTGGATTCAGGTCTGGGGAACGGGCGGGCCAGTCCATAGCTTCAATGGCTTCATCTTGCAGGAACTGCTGACACAATCCAGCCATATGAGGTCTGGCACTGTCCTGCATTAGGAGGAACCCAGGGCCAACTGCACCATCATATAGTCCCACAAGGGGTCTGAGGATCTCATCTCGGTACCTAATGGCTACCTCTGGCTAGCACATGGAGGGCTTTGCAGCCCTCCAAAGAAATGCCACCCCACACCATTACTGACCCACTGCCAACCAGTCATGCTGAAGGATGTTGCAGACAGCAGATCGCTCTCCAAGGCATCTCCAGAATCTGTCTCGTCTGTCATATGTCCTCAGTGTGACCCTGCCTTCATCTGTGAAGACCACAGGGTGCCAGTGGCGAATTTGCAAATCCTGGTGTTCTTTGGCAAATGCCAATCGTCCTGCATGGAGTTGGGCTGTGAGCACAACCCCCATCTGTGGACATCAGGCACTCAGACCATCCTCATGGAGTCGGTTTCTAACCGTTTGTGCAAACACATGCACATTTGTGGCCTGCTGGAGGTCATTTTGACGGGCTCTGGCAGTGCTCCTCCTGTTCCTCCTTGCACAAAGGCTGAGGTAGCGGTCCTGCAACTGGGTTGTTGCCCTCCTACGGCCCCCTCCACATCTTCTGGTGTACTGGCCTGTCTCCTGGTAGCACCTCCAGCCTCTGGACACTACGTTGACAGACACAGTAAACCTTGCCACAGCTCTCATTGATGTGCCATCCTGGATTTGCTGCATTACCTGAGCCACTTGTGTGGGCTGTAGAGTCCGTCTCATGCTACCACGAGTGTGAAAGCACAACCAACATTCAAAAGTGACCAAAATATAAGCCAGGAAGAATTGGTACTGAGATGTGGTCTGTGGTCCCCACCTGCAGAACTACTCCTTCATGGAGTGTGTCTTGATAATTGCCAATAATTTCCATCTGTTGTCTATTCCATTTGCACAACAGCATGTGAAATTGATTGTCAATAAGTTTTGCTTCCTAAGTGGACAGTTTGATTTCACAGAAGTTTGATTTACTTGGAGTTATATTCTGTTGTTTAAGTGTTCCCTTTATTTTTGTAAGCAGTGTATATTCACTGGTGAGAAATTACATGATGTTAGATATGAGAAGGAATAATATGGAGATTACAAAAGCATTATGTTGTATAGTGTGTTAGGCTAGAACAATATGTTTTTGCTGTGAGCGGGCCTGGGTGTAGGTATGCTCTGGGAAACATTAATTGTTTGATGATTAAAAGCAGTTTTAGGCTCTAGGGAGACATAGAAATTATGAGACCCTTGACATTTGTAACTAATAGGCTTGACTGCTGGCATTCTGCTTTTAGCAGTTGCTTATTGTGCCTCACTCAGTAGTCTCCCTTCTCACTATGCTAGCCACAGTACCCCGCCTACCCCAACAGTGTAAGTCACATTGCTGCCATACAATGACAAGTGTCTTCCAAGTTCTGTTAATGATAGGAATTAGTATGATGTAAGTTGATGCCCTTCTTCAGATCTTTTCCCAGTAACAGCTCCACTATTGTTCGTCGGCTGTGTCTGGTCTGTGTCTGTGTGCAGCTAGCCCCAACAATAATATCAATTTAAACCCGAGCACATGAAAAAGAGCAAATGCTATAAACCACATATTCACTGCTCTTGTCATGTGTGGCCATATTACCACTGTATGGCCCAAAGTCCATTATAATGCATGCAAGCCCCTATCCGACTTGTCAAGGCGCAGTGACTTCCAATTCTACAATATTTTTGTAATGTTCACTGACTGTTTTCCCATCTACTTGTTCCACATAAATAATTTTTTGCATTTTTATCCAAACTTTGCATACGCTCCCACAGATGAGTGATGACTGATAATACTATAAGTGATTTGTAATTAGTTATGTTTTAATGAAGACTTTTTATTATTTTTATTTCATCAGATAACAAACCGGGCTTTATCAGAGCGTAAATCACTGCAGTATTTATAAATGGGCTTGCATAGACAAGAGAGATTTACTTTATTTATAACATGAATATCTTTACAGATTGTTATGCTGTTTCAACACAGTTGCTATTGGGTTTTTTGTTTCTTTTTTACAAGGTGAGGGGGTTCTTTTAATTTTTTCAGTGTTTTTTTAAGTGTTTTCCAGCATTTCCGGGGCATATTTTTTACTGGCATTTTCCAGATTTTTTTTCAACTCCATTCAACAAGGAAGAAACTGCTAGCGGTATTTCACGCCAATACACTGGCAAAACTCAATTAAACACGCGGGCATCTTTTGAGCCTTCTCATTGACTAGAATTGTAATGTATAAAACATCATCCAAGTGAAAAACACCTGATGAATGGACATTTCGGTTTCCAAAGAACATTTGGTTCTTTGGAAACCTCAAGCATGGATAAGACGCTGAAAGGACTACATTTGAACAGTAAGTCATTTTTTACATAGCAATACATATGTTCATATTTTGCTTGTTTAGTAAGCACTTTTTCTATCTGGTTTCAGAGAAGAATCTGCATTAAAAAAAATTGGGTCATACCTCTAAATGTGACCGGTTATCAGGTTTTACCTGTCTAAATTTCTTAACCTTCAAAACATACATTACAGTAGTTCAGATAGCCTCTAAAAATATCAGTACTTTATAGCTTGCAGAATGCCAAGCAATACATGTAAAGACAGTAAAAGAGACAGTAACCAGACTCGGGTACATGTAGAGTGAGCCGAGTGATGGGATTCCCACAAAGAGATGAGTTAAGCACAAACTCGTTATGTACAGTATATACCGTAGAGTCGCTGCGTCTTTACACAGTGGTATGAAACTACATTCTACAATGTTGAAATAGTAACACCAAGAAGGAAAAGTCACGGTATTATGGAGATCACAATATCAATGACGAAAAAAATGTAAACAACATTTCTCATAATATCTCTAATCAATATTAATCTGCCAGCAGCGGATCTTGATGATTTTCCCAAGTGCATTCAGCATGGCCGGACGTTCCTCAGACAACCATTAGTAACCTCATTGATATCAGCAAAGTCTGTAAGTGCAGAGATTTCTGCTTGTAGCGCTCAAACTTAATACTGAATAAATCAAGATATTTTCAAAAATATTATTCTATTGTTTCATCATTTGCATTTCATTAACATGTCTCTCCATCCTGTGATTTCCACAATTCCATGACTTTTCCTTTACGGTGTTGCAGTTTCAATATTGAGGAGTGTAATATGGCTATATGTGGCAACAGGGCCAGACTGGCACTTCTGGCAAATGCCAGAAGGGCCTGTCTGATCATGGGCTGCTTTGTCTGCTATGTTGTGAACAGAATCAGTGTTCTCAAGACACTCATACTGTTAAGAGTTGTGATGGAGCACAAAGTCGCTGACTCTGTCACTTACCCCAGCAGGCCAAGGGTATCATTAGATATATTGGTCTTGTAGAAAATCTTACTTTCCTCCATCCAGGTTAATATTAGTAATATATCCCATCTGGTTCATGGGGACGAGGACAACATGGGCCTGTGTGATTTCCAATGCCAGGGCTGAATTTCAGTCCCAGTCCGCACCTGTGTGGCAATCTTGTAAAAAGTTTGAAATTGTCCTGCACTGTGAGATGAGCGCTGAGCAGTCCTATGCCATCCACTTAAACAGCCAAATCTTGTGCTAATGATGTTGATTAGAAGGTTGGTGGACGTGAGACTCTCTATTCTCCATTCAGGAAATTGAAAATCGATCTTCTGCACTGATTCAACATCTCAGGGTCAAGATTTATCTGGCCCTGGAATTGATGTAGACCTCATCCACACCACACCGTGGACACAGAGGAGGCACCAGGTTGACTTCAGAGATGCCCATCTAACCATATGGTGCTCATCTTCATACCATACAGAACAACTCCAAACAGTTTTGTCTAAGTTAGGTGGGATCGCAGTGGGGCTCAAGAGGGTTTATACACTAAACGAAAAGGTTAATAATGTTGTGGTTTTAATTTACATTGATATTTATGATGACAGCTTCCCTTTAACCACCTTCATGGTTATGTCAAAAACTGAATACATGGGGCTTGATTCATTATTACATTTGGCCTGTTTTTTTCACTGAATTTTTGGTGTTTTGTGCCTCTTTTTGCACCAAATTCAACTTCTCATTTGAACCTTTTAGATGTCTATATTATATGTGTTCACCGCCTGTTTTTTTTTCAGTGGGAGTGGTTTAGGGTTTCCAGATGCTTCAGCTTGATTCATCACTTACGACTTTTCAAATAGTCACAAAATTTGCCACAAATGTACTCCTGCCCCTCCTCCCCATGGAGTGATCTTATGTGCACCAAAATTTTGTAAACCATTTTTGCAAAATTTTGAAAAACATGCAGATTTATGGTCTAAAAAGTTGCAACAGTGGTTAAAGAAAGAAAAAAAGAAGACCATTTTCGACTTTGCGGTGAATTCATGAACAGTGTGTGCCATTTTGATGAATTATGTGCAAAAAGCATCAACAAATACCACAAGATGAAAAAAGCAAAGTGGCTTGAAAAAAAAAACTGCAAATAATGAATTGGATCCATTGCATTTACATGTGGTAGTTTGGGATTGAGGCATGAGGTATTTTGAAGCTGAGATATGAGGTGTTTCGGAAATGAAGTGTGAGGTACTTCTAGATTGAGGTATGAGATATTTCGAGGTTGAGGTATGACATGTTTCGGGTTGAGGTATGAGGTGTTTCGGGATTGAGACATGAGGTTTTTTGAGGCTGAGGTATGAGGTATTTCTAGTTGAAGTATGAGGTGATTCGGGATTGAGGTATGAGGTATATCGAAGTTGAGATATCAGGTGTTTTGGGGTTAAGCATGTGGTATTTCAAGGTTGAGGCATGAGCAAAGTCGGACTGGGGTGTCTGGGGCCCACAGGAGAAATTGACCCTAGGGGCCCACCGTACAGCTGTATGCAAATACTTGTTAGCTGTAATCCCCATTATAGTAGAGCATCAAGCTCCATTCATTCTCTTTGGGGCTTCCAGAAAAAAACAAGCATAGCACTCGCAGCCACTGAGGCAATCAATGGATCAGTGGTCAAGTCGCACATGCTGCTCCAGTCTAACAGAGATAAAAGCTCCACATTCTGGTCCCAGCAGTCAGAGCCTTGTAGGAAGATGGGCAGGGATGGTGATGCCTCTCTCGTGTCTGTTCCGGAACTATTGGGGCTGTCACCATTGTTGCTGGGGGGAAAGTTTTATGACCTGGACAGACCTCTGCACTCAACTGTGGTGGGCATGTCAGGGATAAAAGAGACAATGCGCCGGAAAGCAGGAAACTTGGAGGGAAGACAGAGTGTGCAACAAGAGAAGGTTGACTCACTCTCCGTGTGGCTACGCATAGTTCAGGCACACACTGACTGTGAGGGACGGAAATTTGTGTGCCCGCTTACCCCTGTGACTGAGGATCTGACCCGCATCGTTCTGCTGACTGCCGCGAATGCGCGGCCTAAATCTGACCAGGCGAATCAGGTAGCTTCATCCCCGTCACCACCACTGGACAGAGACATCATCCCGCGGTGTCAGAGACTGCTCCACATCACGTACGTCGTCCCGGTAACCCAAGACCTCACATCAGAGAACAAGGATACGCCGCTTCCGTCAGGAGGCAGTGCATCACCTTCTTTCAGGAACAGGCCAGAGACTTCACGGGTCACATATGGCGCCACCGTGGGATTTGAAGCTTCCACAGCCCAGGAACTATCAGACTGATAAGTTTACCTGTTTCATAACCGTTTGTTCTTACCCTGACACAATACTCAGTTTTACTTCCCTCTTAACCCTTTCTCTCACTGCATGGAGTATCCCTTGTAATAAACCCTTTAACTCTTGCTCTGCCTCCTGCTCGTCACTATATCACGCGTTATTGTTATTATTATTATTATTGCACATTTTGATAGCGTTCCTGCTATTCTACATCCTCACGAATCAATAAATCATCATCACTTAGCCTGTTGAGAGGTGATTACTTATTTTCACAGAAGATCCCCTGTAAGTGCATCTTGTTCCAAGTATTTAATGACTAATGAAAATAAAGAATCTTCTCCTAATAAATATCAGAGAGAACAATTGACTACCATACACAACACAATCAACTATACCAATACCAATAATGCCACATACATGGGAGAAATATTATCACACAATTACCAGACAACATATTACCATGACATAGTGACAGAATAATACCACATACTGTACAAAGAAGAAATACCACCACATAGTGACCACAAAACTACATATTACCAACACATAGTGACAGAATAATACCACATACTGTACAAGGAAGAAATACCGCCACATCGTGACCAGACTACATATTACAACCATAAAGCGACCAAATAATTCCACATACAAGGGAGAAATACCATCACACCATGACTACACTACGTATTACCTCCACATATTGAGAGAATAATAGCACATACTGTACAAGAGATAAATACCACCACACCATGGCCAGACCACGTATTACCAGCATATAGTGATCAAATAATTCCCCATACAGGGATAAATACTGCCACACCATGACCTGACCACATGTTACGACATAGTGACTGAATATTACAATACTGATCATTAACAAAAACCACAATACTAACAACACTGTTATTACCACCAGTTACATAATACACAGGACCATTGCATATAGTATACAGTGTATAGTGTAAGTGTATAGGTAATACAGTGACTCACCAATGACATTATACACAGGAGCTCTGTATATAGTGTATAGTATAAGTGTAAGTGTACAGATAACACACTGATTCATCAATGGCATCTGTATTTCAAGTCTTTCATCTTCGCTTTTCCTCTTCATCTGGCACAGACCGCCATCACTTCATCCAGCCAGGACTTGTCTCTGCAGAAAATAACACACAGTTAACAGTAGATAATCACTTCTTGAGCACATTCCCCACTTATTACCTGACTTGTACAATACGCCAGATGAAGAAAAAAGGTGACATAGTGCCGCCCTGCATAGTAACAGAACCTCCCCTTTGCTCTCCCCATGGAAAATAGTATTCTAAAAAGTAAATTATATTACAGCAGTAATGGTCCCTTACTGACCCCTACAGTAATTATGTCCATCCACTTGCCACCATAAACTAATAATGTAGGTTCCCCACTTTGGCCTCCATATAGTAATTAATGGCCCCTTTAATTAATAATGCCCCCGTCTTGGGCCCCTATGTCCCTGGTACTGGCCCCTATGTCCCTGGCGTTCGTCTCTATGTCCTTGATGCTGGCCCCTATGTCCCTTGTGCTGACTCTTTTGTCCCTTGTGCTAGCCCCTATGCCCCTTGTGCTGGCCCCTATGTGCCTTGTGCTGGCCCCCATGTCCCTTTTTCTGGCCCCCATGTCCCTTGTGCTGGTCCCATGTCCTTCATGCTGGCACCTATGTCCTTGGTACTGGCCCTTATATTTCTGGTCATGGGCTCTATGTCCCTTATGTTGGCCCCTATATCCCTTGTGATGGCCGCTATGTCCCTTGTGCTGGCCCCTATGCTGATTATTCTTGACCCTATGTCCTTTTTGCAGGCCCCTATGTCGCTTATGCTGGCCCCTATGTCCCTTGTGCTGGCCCCTATGACACTTGTGCTAGCCCCTATGTTTCTTGTGCTGGTCCCTATGTCCCTGGTCCTTGCCCCTATGACCCTGGTCCTGGCCCCTATGACCTTGGTCCAGGCCCTATGTCCCTGATACTCATCCCTGTGTCCCTTGTGTCATCCCCTGTGTCCCTTGTGCTGTCCGAAGTCTCTTGTCCTGGCCCCTATGTCTCTTGTGCTAGCTCAAGTCCCTGGTATTGACCCCTATGTCCCTTGCACTGGCCCCATGTCCCTTGTGCTGGCCCCTATGTCCCGTGTGCTAGACCAAATCCCTGTTCCTGGCCCCTATGTCCCTTGTGCTTGCCCCATGTCTCTTGTGATGGCCCCTTTGTCCCTTGTGCTAGCCCAAGTCCCTGGTCCTGGCCCCTATGTCCCTTGTGCTGGCCCCTTGTCCCTTGTACTGACCCCTATGTTGCTGGTCCTGTTCTGCGTCTCTGGTCCTTGCCCCGCATCTTGTCTCATCCACAGAAGAAGAAAGAAAAAAAGATTCTGCTTACGAGTGCCTACATTGCCGGCAGCCCGCAGTGTCCTCGCCCTTCAGATCCAGCGCAATCGTGTTAAAATGGCCGCTGACCTATCGGAGTCTAACATCAGTGCTCCCATCGGCGCTCTGATGTCAGCTGCCGGCCTCTGATATCAGCGGCCACGTTAACTATCGCGATGGAGAGTTTCTGCACGGCCATACAATTCAACTGAATGTACCTCTTCAGATGCACATTCAGTTGAAACCAGAGGGCTCCATCTATGTCTGGCTCGGGGGCCTGCCAAGGACCCGGGCCCACCAGAGAATCATTTGGTGTCCCGATGCTCCAGTCCGACCCTGAGCATGGAGTATTTTGTGGTTGAAGGATGAGGTGCTTTGGTGTTGAGGCATGAGGTGCTTTGGGATTGAGGCACGGTGAGGTAATTGTGAATAAAGCTTTAACAAGGTTTCTCATATTGAAAACCAGCCCCATTTTGCTATGTAAATTGTACTATTAGTATGTGACCCCCTGTGGCCTGAGCTCTACTATCATTTGTGGTAAATCGTGTGAATTGTATATGTTCAGCATGTGGTATATAATCTCTATCTCCTGTATTGTTTCTCCTCAGCAGAACCTTATGTGCGGTCTCTTTTTCTCTAGTCTCTGATGTCTCATCCTCTCTCTTTTTTCTCTCTCTGCCTGTTTGTGATGATTGAAGTCTTGCAATGCTTAATCTGGGAGTGATTAAAGAGCCTCATTTCTCGGAAGGCTCGGCACCCATCTTCTCTTGTGATAAATGGGCCTCTAACATCCCCTGATCCCATTATATTGTGATTAATTGTGCCAGTTTAAGTCAATAATTCATTTGTTAAAAATAGGCCTGACATGGCACCATTTGTCTCAGGGGAGAGAGAGGGAAACGCATCCACTCCTTACATAACCTTTTCGCTGCCAGATGGTCTGCGGCACCAGATTATTAACACTTTGCTTCCTGTATTAGTCGGGGATTGCTGAGATCATCTCGTACAAATGATTGTTATTTTCCATCTCAGTGTCATCTAAGAACATAATTTTCAATTTAATTAAAGAATATGTTTGAGGCAAATGCAGGTATTTGGAAGAAAAAGTCTCTGCTTCATCATAATCTTTCCCTAATATATATTTCTTATTCATTTCTTATATTTTGTCATACATGTGGATCCTTTCTGGTACTGTACTGTAGGTTTACCTCTGATTAAGCTTGTTCTTATAACCCCAGTATGCAATAAATTTTTCCTATCCTGACAATATTTCTGGAACTACTAAAGTGTATTGGGCCTCTAAAGGCTGAATTTAAAAGCCTGACCATTTTCTCCTCCAAAATTGCTACCGGAGCTTCCTGGTATTGGGTTTCTTCTCTCTCCCCACTGAAAACACATTTCAGCCAATCAGCATTCACGTACATAGGTGAGTCTGCAGAAATGGCTCTGCAGCCTATGGCTTTTGCCTGGGCATGCCCTACTTTCAAAAATGTAATGAAGCTCTCCCATTATCTTTTTCCCTCTAAAACTGTGTATATGTGTATGTAGTGTGAGTGTATTAATATACAGGTGTTTAGTTCTTAGAATATCATTAAAAAGGTAATTTATTTCAGTTCTTCAATACAAAAAGTGAAACTCATATATTATATAGAATCATTACAAACAGAGTGGTCTATTTCAAGTGTTTATTTCTGTTAATGTTGATGATTAAGACTTACAGCCAATGAAAACTCAAAAGTTGTTATCTTAGTAAATTAGAATAATTAACAAAAAACACCTGCAAAGGCCTCCTAAGTATTAAAAAAGTCCCTTAGTTTGTTTCAGTAGGCTCCACAATCATGGGGAAGACTCAGTGCTGACTTGACAGATGTCCTGAAGGCAGCCATTGACACACTCCACAAGGAGGGTAAGCCAGAAAAGGAAAGCTGAGTAGAAAGAAAAAGTGTGGTAGAAAAAGGTGCACAAGCAACCAGGATAACCTCAGCCTTGAAAGGATTGTTAAGAATAGGCTATTCAAAAATGTGGGGGAGATTCACAAGGAGTGGACTGCTGCTGGAGTCATTGCTTCAAGAGCCATCACACACAGACATATCTAGGACATAGGCTACAAGTGTAGCATTCCTTATGTCAAGCCACTCAAGATCAATATACAACGCCAGAAGTGTCTTACCGTCTTACCAGGGCCAAGGAGAAAAAGAACTAAACTGTTGCTCAGTGGTCCAAGGTGTTGTTTCAGATTAAAGTAAATTTTGCATTTCATTTGGAAATCAAGGTTCCAGCGTCTAGAGGATAGGAGTGGATAGGCAAATAATCCAAGCTGCTTGATGTCTAGTGTCAAGATTCTACAATCAGTGATGGTTTAAGGAGCCATGCTATCTGCTGGTGTAGGTCCACTGTGTTTTATCAAGACCAAAGTCAGCACAGCCGTCTACCAGTAAATTTTAGAGCACTTCATGCTTCCCTCTGCAGACCAGCTTTTTGGAGATGGAAATTTCATTCTCCAGCAGGACTTGGCACCTGTCCACACTGCCAATCGTACCAATACCTGGTTTATAAACAACAGTATCACTGTGCTTGATTTGCCAGCACACTCACCTGACCTTAACCCCATAGAGAATCTATGGAGTTTTGTCAAGAGGAAGATGAGAGAAACCAGACCCAGCAATGCAGACGAGCTGAAGGCTGCTGTCTAAGAATCCTGAGCTTCCATAACACCTCAGCAGTGCTACAGGCTGATTGTCTCCATGCCACGCTGCATTGATGCAGTAATTGATGCAAAAGGAGCCTCTTGGCCACTGAAAACTCCCCTGATGAATCTCCGTGATTGGAGAAGAAATGCATAGGGAGGCGTTAACTACATTCTACATGGTGGGGGGTGTCCATAGTAGGGTTCATTCGGGCCTGTCCTTGTAAGGACAGGAGTAAGGTTGAGCAACTTTTGTTTTTATAGGATCAGGTCGAATTTCATGAAACCCGACTTTTTCAAAACTTGGGTCGAGTGAAATCGGCCAATCCTATAGAAAAGTCGGGGTCGGGTCGGCCGAAACACGAAACCCAATGCAGTGCATTGGGTTTCTAATGGTTCCCAGGGTCTGAAGGAGAGGAAACTCTCCTTCAGGCCCTGCGATCCATATTAATGTGTAAAATAAAGAATAAAAATAAAAAATATTGCTATACTCACCCTCTGACGCGCCCTGGTTGTAACCCGCAGCCTTCCTTCCTAAGAATCAGCGCTTGAAGGACCTTTCGATGACGTCACGGCTTCTGATTGGTCGCGTGAGCGGTCACATGGGCGTCACGCGACCAATCAGAAGCCGTGACATCATCGAAAGGTCCTTCAAGCGCTGATTCTTAGGAAGGAAGGCTCCCGGTTACAACTAGGGCGCGTCCGAGGGTGAGTATAGCAATATTTTTTATTTTTATTCTTTATTTTACACTTAAATCTGAATTCCGATACCAATTCCCGATATCTTAAACATATCGGGAATCGGTATCGGAATTCCGATTCCAGATTCAGAAGATCGCCGACTTCATGGCCGACCCCACACAGGGGTCGGGTCGGGTTTCATGAAACCCGACTTTGCCAAAAGTCAGCGACTTCTGAAAATGGCCGACCCATTTCGCTTAACGCTAGACAGGAGTCATTGCTGGGGTACGACAGGGGTTTAGGAAACAGGTCCCCGTCCCCTATACCTTACCCTACTACTGCTGGACCCTCCCTGGGACCCTATGTTACCTTTGTGGGTACCCTTCGTCCATAATTGGTGAGACCATACCAGTTTTTTATTAGAGCACAGTTTTCGGCGAGAGCACTTTATGTTGATCTGTGTCGGGTTTTGTTTGTCCATTTTTTAATCTTATTAGTAAAGGATATGTTTTAATATTATTGGGTTATACTCTTCTAGCTGCCATATACTATTTACCCTAAGAGTTGTGCAACAGCTTGGTGAACCTGAGCTGCAGCTGATTGTTTAAAAGGAGCCCCGACCAAGTATTGAGTGCATTTACTGAACATACATTTCAGTAGGCCAACATTTCGGATTTTAAAATCATTTTTCAAGCTGGTGTTATAAAGTATTCTAATTTACTGAAATAAAGACTTTTGGTTTTCATTGGCTGTAAGCCATAATCCTCAACATTAACAGAAATAAACACTTGAAATAGATCACTCTGTTTGTAATGACTCTATAAAAAATATGAGTTTCACTTTTTATATTGAAGAACTGAAACAGATTTCCTTTTTAATGTACTTACCTACTGCTGCTTTCTCCAGGATCTAGCTCCATTCTACTCCTCTTCTCAGTGACATCACCGCTCTGCAGACTTTCTGGATCACACCAAATTTGGAGTGGCCCCAAAGTGGCTTTTACAATGTAAGTCTATGGAGCGTCAGAATGAGACTCTTGAGCTGATGGTCGTGGCTGAGGGTAGTGCTGGAAAATGTAAATATTGGTGTACCTTCAGGCCTTTCGAGCTCCAAGAACCCACTTAAAAAAAAATTATTATTTATTGTTACGTTTGTCTCAAAAAAGGCAGACCTGACCAATTTAATCCAATCCTTGGGTCTGTCTGAGATAAGCTCGATGACATCACCACTAGTCACTGATGCAGCGCCCGCAGCACCTCATTGTCCCAGGCACAGGCTGATGGCAGTAGTACTCTTTCATCAGCCAATGCCTGTGACTTGAGGTAAACTTTTTACCGCCTGTCACAGCTGCTGACAAATGCTGTCACATGCCTGTGTTTCTCGCACTGTTATGCAGATGACAGTGTGGAAAACACCCGTTGTATGAGGTGTCTAACCCCAACAGCATCACAAACTTCTTGGAGAAGTCTGTGTTTGGGGTCCTTGCTCGAATAGTAGGTGTTCGGTACGGACCTTGAACTTTACTGTACAGGTTCGCCTATCACTATTCGTGACCTCAATCTTAAGCATACTTGAGTTATGCAGCAAGACAATAACCAAAAACACACCAGCAAGTCCACCTTTGAATGGCTTAAGAAAAAAAAACGTAAGACTTTGGAGTGGCCTAGTCAAAGTTATGACCTTAAAACAATTAAGATGCTGTGGCATGACCTTAAAAAGGCATCTCATCTTCGGAAACCCTCCAATGTGGCTGATTTACAACAATTCTGCAACGATGAGTGAGCCAAAATTCCTCCAGAGCTTTGTGAAAGACTCATTGCCAGTTATCGCAAATGCTTGCTTGCAGTTGTTGTTGATAAGTGTGGCCTAACCTGTTATTAGCTTTAGAGGGCAATCAGTTTTTTACAGAGGGACCTGTAGGTTTGGATTTCTTTTTCCCTATCTATCTATCGCTCCATCAGTTTATCATTTTTATGCACTTTATGTCCCCGCATCTCACATTTTTCTTGACATCTCATATGTCAGATCATATTTTTTGCGTTGCTCAGATTATAAATCTAGAAGTGAATAAACATACAAAATATCTGATACATCAGATGCATTTGCAACTCAGTAAATCTGCCAAGCATGTAACAACTTGTAATTGCATTGAACACATTATAAATACTGCCTTAGTTTTGTGAAAGCTCATTTTATCAAAATATAAATTGCAATTCCCGAATTACTGCAAAGACGTGGGGATTAGTTATGGACCGGCGTAATGTGTATGGTAATGGGCTCTTATCCAGCATCTTGAACATCTCCTATCTCTTGTGATAGGAAATTAGTGAACCCCTATGTGGGACATGGAGCAATATGAGTAAACACATGGAGTGCCTCATGTCTAAAATGTTGCAGAAGCAATAGATGTGAGCTCTTTCTACAGCACTTGTAATTTTGTCATGCGGGGAGAGGCTTGAAACAAATTCTTATGTCTTGTAGGATTGAAAAATAGCCATCATGGGCCATGCCGGTGGTGGGGAGACAAGACTACCATGGCAAATCACAGTCTTTCTGCTGTCTCCTTTTGTGCCCACCTCACCCAAGATGCCGGTTTACATCTACAGCTCACTTTTCTTTGTCTCCTTTAGCTTGACCCACTCCATCCTCAATTAGGCTGTTCTTCAGTGCAGCTTCAATCTGTTGCATTTCCCCTAGGATCATATTTGGGCTACACAGTCTCCCTAAGCACTGGACGTGGCCTCAGCCACACATTTGCTTCCTAATTCACAGCACACTTCATAGTTCAAGGTGATCTAACCATGGATACCTAAGGCTAGGTTCACATTGCGTTAGTGGGTATCCGCTAGCGGAATCCGTTATGTAGCGCCATTAACGCAATGTAACGGATCCGTTTGCGTACCCATTGACCACAATGTATGTAACGCATCCCTAACGCATGCCATTTTTGGCATGCGTTAGCGATGTTCCGTTATTTTGTGACGGACCTCGAACGCTGCCTGCAGCGTTTTTGGGTCCGTTCTCGCTAGTGCAGATCGGGCATCTGTGCTTGCGCGATCGCTAAATGCGATCTCTTTTTGGACATTGCGTTAACGCAGTTTATTAGCGAATGCGCTAAACGGACTGCACTAGCGCAATGTGAACCTAGCCTAAGGTCCTGCAATTGCTGCAGATGAGGAAAAAGACATAGCCAATCATTAAAGCTATACTATGTTTCTAATTGAACGTATGTGCTAATGTTATTATTATTACACCTACTACATATTGGAATAGTATCTTGGAGATGGGAATATTATTATTATTTATATAGATAGCACCATTAATTCCATGGTGCTGTACATGAGACAGGGTTACATCAAAATACAAATATCACTTAGAGTAAACAAAACTAACAATGAGAGACTGGTACAGAGGGGAGAAGACCCTGCCCTTGCAGGTTTACATTCTACAGGATTATGGGGAAGGAGACAATAGATCGGGGATTGCAGTAGCTCTGATGGTGTTGAGGTGGTCGTGTGGTCATTACAGGTTGTAAGCTTCTTTGAAGAGATGGGGTTTCAGGTTCCGTTTGAAGGATCCAAATGTGTTGGATAACCAGACGTGTTGGGGCACAGAATTCCAGATGATGGGGGATATTTGGGAGAAGTCTTGGAGGCAATTGGTGAGGAGCGAATAAGCATGGAGGAGAGAAAGAGGTCTTGGGAGGACCGGAGATTACGTGAGGGAAGATATTGAGAGATTAGTTCAGAAATATACAGAGGAGAAAGGTTATGGATGGCTTTGTAGGTCAGTGTTAGTAGTTTAAACTGGATAGGCTGGGAAATTGGGAGCCAGTGAAGGGATTTGCAAAGAGGGCAAGCAGGAGTGTAGCAAGGAGAGAGATTAATTAGTCGGGCAACAGAGTTAAGAACGTACTGGAGAGGTGCGAGAGAATTAGAAGGTAGGCCACAGAAGAGGATGTTGCAGTAGTTGAGGCGGGAGATGATTAGGGCATGCACAAGCATTTTGGTATAGTGAAGGTTGAGGAAAGGATGGATTCTGGAAATATTTTCGAGCTTTAGGCGACAGGAGGTGGCGAGAGCTTGGATGTGCGGTTTGAAGGACAGGAAAGAGTCGAGGGTTAATCAAAGGCAGCGGAAGGCAGGGGAAAGTGTGATTTCATTTATTTTGATAGATAGATCAGGTAGGAAGGGTATGCGAGATGGAGGAAAGATAATTAGTTCAGATTTGTCCACATTGAGCTTGAGGAAGCAAGAGGAGAAGAAGGAGGATATGGCTAATAGACACTGGGATTCTGGAGAGCAGAGAGGTGCCATCTGAGCCAGAAAGGTAGATCTGAGTATAATCAGCATATAGATCGTACTGGAAGCCATAGGGCTTTATGAGTTGTCCCAGGCCAAGGGTATAGATTGAGAAGAGGAGGGGTCCTAGGACAGAGCCTT
This sequence comes from Ranitomeya imitator, assembly GCF_032444005.1. Lineage (NCBI taxonomy): Eukaryota > Metazoa > Chordata > Amphibia > Anura > Dendrobatidae > Ranitomeya > Ranitomeya imitator. The sequence goes on from NC_091285.1 coordinate 591,152,827, forward strand.
GAGGGACACCAAAAGAGAGGTGTCGAGATGAAGAGGTAGTATGGGAGTAGGAAACTCTAAATGTGCGGTTGGTAAGGTATGAGGAGATCCAAGATAGGGCAAGGTCTTTGACACCAATGGAAGAGAGGATCTGTAGTAGGAGGCAGTGGTCAACTGTGTCGAAGGCAGAGGACCAGTCTAGAAAGAGTATAGAGAATTGTCTGTTAGCTTTGGCTTTAAGTAAGTTCTTAGTCATTTTGGTCAGGGTAGTCTGAGTGGAAAGGTGGGGATGGAAGTCAGATTGAAGGTTGTTGAAGAGAGAGTTAGATGCAAAGTGAGAGGAAAGTTCAGCATGGACGTGTTAGGGCTAGCGGAACACACTAAATAATTAGAAAGATAGTGTAAGGTGCGTTCGCAGCCCGGGGTCCACCGTGCAGAGATGGAACCTGCTGCTAAGTAATGATGGACTATATGGCAGTATAATATGGATTCACACACGGTTAACTTCACCCAGTATGAAGAAAGTGAACCCTGTTGCATCACAGGGCCGCGGTACCACACAAAGAGCACAAGCAAGGAGTCACAGAACTCTACCCCAAGACTCGGTATAGAGTACAACTAGACCTCTTGCACTCGACACCGCAGCTGCGGTGTCAGAGTAACAGAAATAATAATTAAGATGCACGAGAGTGCGGGCGGTGCCGCAATGGCGGACGCCACTAACCACACAGACTTGGGTTAGGAAAGCACTGTGATGGCGCATGGTGCTGCACTGGCGGTCACAGCTGTTTCATGTGTTCTAGTGCTGATAACAAGTCGGGCGCTAGATAACAATTATCCACCTTTCGCGAGCAGTCAAACACAAGGGAGGGGATGATTAAAGAGTGACTGTCTCTCATCAACACACACATGCATACACAAGTGTACACTAGCGCATGGCCGAGCGGCCATGCAAACCATTTATAGCGGCAGTGCTACAAGACCTTCCAGATGGACCAATAGGAGCCACAACAGGACCTGAGCATGTGACCCCCGACCTCCAGTGGGAGGTCATCCCGTGGGCATGCTCAGTATGGGAAAAGCAGGACCTAGTCCCAGAAAGACCTGCTCGCTGCTGAATATAGCTGACTACAAGGACAGAGCCTGGAAGGGCAGTAGTAACCAGTCATCTAGTATCAGCCTGAGCTAGACGCTGGGACCGACGTCTCTGCTGAGCAGACTCCACTGCGGCTGGAGAAAAATGGGAGACCGCAGCGGAGATGGCTTGAGATTCCCCCTGTACAGAGGCAGGAACTTGACACCTAACAGGACGTAGTGCTCAAAGGAGTTTGAAAGCAAATGGGAGCAAAGATATGGGGCGATGGCATAGCACTCGGGTGAAGGGATGGCTTTTTGAGGATAGGTGTGATTGTGGCATGTTTGAAAGAAGAGGGGAAGGTACCGGAAGTTAATGATAGGTTGAAGAGATGGGTTAGGGATGGGATTAGTGTGGTGGTGAGGCTGGAGAGGAGGTGGGATGGGATGGGGTCAAGCGCACAAGTGGTGAGGTGTGATTTGGAGAGAAGATGAGCAAGCTCTTCAGTGATTTTGGAGAGGGAAGTTATGGGGTGAAGGCAGTGGTCTGGTATACAAAGTAGTTGTGGTGGTCTGACAACAAAGACTTGCCTTGTTTGATCTTATTTCTAAAGCGTGTGGCAAAGTCCTCAGCAAAGATGTGGTTAGTGGGGGCAATGGTGTTAAAAGTGTTGAACAACTATTTGGGGTTGTGGGGTAAAGAAGATAGGAGGGATGTAAAATAGGCCTGTTTAGTAGAGGTGATAGCTGATTTGAATGCGAGTGTTGCTTGTTTGACTGCAGTGAAGTCATCTTGTGAATGCGTTTTCTTCCAACGTCTTTCTGCAATTCTGGATACTTGCCAAAGCTTTTTAATGATGTTGTTGTGCCTGGGTTGTCTATTGATTCGTCGCACTCTGCTATGCATGAGAGGGGCGACCGAGTCGATGGCTGATGCTAGAGTAGCATTGTAGAAACTAGTGGCAGTGTCTGTGTCATGGAGTGAGGATAAGGATGCCAGTGGTAGGATAGTCAGAGTACTCTTTAAATCCTTTACGACCTATGACATTTGGGTACATCTTAGGTCGGCACCCCCTGATAATGAGGCAGCAACTTTTCTGGCACATGTCAGCTGATGTCCTGAGGCTGTTAACAAGTTAAATGCTGCTGTCAGTCTCTGACAGCGGCATTTTACCTAATTGCGCCGGAAGCATGTCATTAGCTCCTACCAGTGGCACCCATGTCACATGACCGCGGGTCGCCAATGGGTTGGCATAACAACCCGGGATCTGCAGGAGACCCCTGTGGTTGTCATTGCCGGATTGCTATGAGCATTTTAGCTACACATAACAGGGCTAAAGCCCTCCCCTGTGTAGCAACAGCGATTGGAAAATTGCAAAATTGCAACTTCTAGTTCAAATCACCCCCTTTTGCCCCATTCAAAATAAAACAGCTTAAAAAAAATACACATTTGTTATTGCCATGTTCAGAATTGCCCGATCTATCTATATATAAAAAGAGTTAATCTGATTGGTAAACAGCGTAATGAAAAAAAAATCAATACGCCAGAATTACGTGTTTTTGGTCGCTGCAACATTGCATTAAAATGCAGTAAAAGGCGATCAAAACATTGTATCTACCCCAAAATGGTATCAATGAAAACATCAGCGTGCAAAAAATAAGCCCTCACCCAGCCCCAGATCCGGAAAAGTGGAGATGCTACAGGTCTCGGAAAATGACACAATTTTTTTTTTTACAAACTTTGGATTTTTTTTTCACCCTTTAAATAAAACAGAACTTTTACATATTTCATATCTACGAACTTGAAATGACCTGGAGAATTATAATGGCAGGTTAGTTCTAGCATTTAACATGACTGTGTCCAGTTTTGGGCACCGGTGCTCAGGATGGATATAATGGAACTAGAGAGAGTACAAAGGAGGGCAACAAAATTAATAAAGGGGATGGGAGAACTACAATACCCAGATAGATTAGCGAAATTAGGATTATTTAGTCTAGAAAAAAGACGACTGAGGGGCGATCTAATAACCATGTATAAGTATATAAGGGGACAATACAAATATCTCGCTGAGGATCTGTTTATACCAAGGAAGGTGACGGGCACAAGGGGGCATTCTTTGCGTCTGGAGGAGAGAAGGTTTTTCCACCAACATAGAAGAGGATTCTTTACTGTTAGGGCAGTGAGAATCTGGAATTGCTTGCCTGAGGAGGTGGTGATGGCGAACTCAGTCGAGGGGTTCAAGAGAGGCCTGGATGTCTTCCTGGAGCAGAACAATATTGTATCATACAATTATTAGGTTCTGTAGAAGGACGTAGATCTGGGGATTTATTATGATGGAATATAGGCTGAACTGGATGGACAAATGTCTTTTTTCGGCCTTACTAACTATGTTACTATGTTACTATGATAAAAAAAGCAACAACAAAAAAAACAATTGTGGAATTGCACTTTTTTTTGCAAATTCACCGCACTTTAAATTAAATTTTTTCCCCAGTTTCCAGTACACTATATGGTAAAACCAATGGTGTTGTTCAAAAGTACAGCTCGTTCTGCAAAAAAACAAGCTCTCACTTGGCCCTATTGATGGAAAATTAAAAAAGTTATGGCACTGCACTGGGAAGAAGGGGAGCAAAAAAGGGAAACTCAAAAATGCAAAAACTCAAGGTGGTGAAGGGGTTAAGTCCCATCCCTTCTCCTCCTCTTCACTTCCACCTTGACTCTCCAGTTTCACCCACCAAGGCATGCCCACTTTAAGGTGGCAGGGTTTACACAAATCCCACCTCCTATTTGCATTAGGATGGCACTGACTGTGCTAGGACTGTATCTGAAAAATCCAAGCACTCCTGACAATTTCAGCACGGTTGTCAGCAATGCTTTGGGCACTTTTGTTATTGTACATGATCTGGATGCATTGTTATAATATAAAAAAAAATCCACAAAACTGAAAAAAAATAATAATAATAAAAAATGGTAAGTAATAACATTTTCGATTTTCTTTTTTTTTTTATTAAAAAAAAAGTGTTTTCTAATTTTCCTGAATTAGTTAACAGAAAGCAGTTTTCAGGGCTTGTGTCAAATGTTCTGGCACTTCAATGGCTCCTAGTAGGGGTCCCAAGCAGCCCCCCTCCGAAATCTTTGCCGAAGCAATGGCCTGTGTTCTGTCTCCATAAATTAAGCTTCCCCTTTAGCTGTGTCAGGGGAACCTAAGAAAGCTGTATGTGATTTCTGGCATTCCAGGGCCTTTCTGCTCCTGACATCTGCCTGTGTTTGTGACAGTAGACGCACATTCCTAACTCATTATCTTGGAAGGCAGTGGAATCCAGGCACTGACACTGCCATTAATCAGAATGAAAGAGGGACAAGCCTGAAACTTTCACTGCCCTGTCATTCCTGGTTTTGGACAAGCAGCAATCCATCTTTCCGAGTGACAGGGCTGATAGTGGGCATTATTTATTCTTTTTGTTGTATGGCAAAGGAAGCCTCGTCTGTCAGCGGAGCCAGGGATCTGTACAAAAGTCCACAAGTAATTTGCAGTAGAAGAGTCAGAAGAGAGAGGCAGAGAAATGGTGGATATGAGCGTTCTCGATAAAGGTCGATGGGAGTGCGAATTAATATACAACACAGGATTTAACATGGTTGGATGAAATAGTCACATACGGAAATATCTAAAAACCATCGTAGCTGACCTTTATATTATAGTCATACACCGAGCCATAGATATGTCTGCTTGCCAATCCACAGCATGCTGGTATGTAACGCCTGGCTTGTCATCATGTCATAAAGTGTTGTAGCAAATGAGGTTCATTATTTGAAATGTTCTCGAGCTTACTATGTCACGTGGATCATTTATGTGATTCTTATTATGTGATAGTTACCACTCATAAACCTAGTGCCTACATGACACATTCATAAGTATAGGAGAAGGGCTGTAAGGAAAGCAGTAAGAGGGGAATTGTGCCTCCCGTTGTCCGGCGGTAAAAATAATTTCCCTGACAAGACACTTTAGACTGCATAATTCCAAAAATAAAGCAATTTATTTGAAGATCTTCCAATATAGAGGCACAATATATAAAGAGTATGCAGAGTGGTGGTGGTCCAGGCTGTGAGACTCCCCCACTGATTGCTCAAAAGACCCACGAGAAGTACGCAGCTCAGGAGACAGCACGCACACAGACCAAGGGTATGGATTCAATGGAAAGCTCGAGTTAGAACAAAGACTACTGAGTGACTGCTAGAAGTTTCAGGACCTGGGCTCACACTGATCTGCCGGCAATTTATAGTGCCTTCTAATTAGGAAACAAGGTGCAGAACTACTCGGACAACCCCTTCTCAATCTGTATATTTGCCTCAAGTAAAATAATAACACTTATACTCGCTTTCGGTATCGGCACTTGACTTTTGGATATGGGATGGACCCCACTCCTTCTTAAAACCACCATAACTACTGTAAACCTAGGTACTAAAATAAATACACAAAACACATTATTTTGGTTGTCAAAATGGCCACAGCTTTTATTCAAATCACAGGATTAAATAATCACAGTAGGAGTCAGGTGGAGTGCTAGTACATTGGGATTCACAAGTACTGCGATATCCCCAGCTGTCTGACATACAGCACCAGGACAGACAGCCATAAAGGGGCGGCACGCACTGGCTTGCCATTCAAGCAGAGCCAGTAAACTTTCAGGGCACCAATGACCCTATTATCCTCACCCTGTGCTTAACCACTGTGCCCGCCCCTGATTGATGTTACCATTACAACGTCCTTGAGGCTGGCCACCAAAGCCGAGCCTGCTCACCACCATGAGGTTTTACATCCTCTATTAGTTAAAATGAGTCCACCTTAACTTGTCTGCAACTTCCACCTGACTCCTAAACCGCAAAGCCGTGACGGGTTATATATTCCAAGTCTCATTTGACACCTTTTTTTTTTTTTTTTTATAATTAAATCATTTTTGCAAACTTAAAAATTAGGAGTCCCTGCAAAAGCATTAATGGGACTAAACTTGGCAAACCCCCGACTCACAAAGAGTCATCCTACAGCGCTCAGGAGAGGAAAAACCCCCTGTGGAGGAAACCTCCAGGGAACCATGGCTGAAGGATTGCCCTTCCCTTGGGCTTAGAAGGTTGCCACAAATAATAACTCTTTATAGCCAATATACAATTGAACCTGGTACAAGATATACAATGACAAATTCAAAAATACAATAAAGCATTTATCATTATACAAGCAATAATTAAAAAGTGTAAGGACAGAGATTATAAACAGGGCGGGAGGGCGGGTAATGTTTCCTCCTGTCCATCGTGTGAGAGAAAGAGGGAGAGCCAGAGTTGCCTCCCCTATATAAGCCCCACCCTCCTCACAGTAATACACCAGGCACAAACATCTAAACTCCTTCCTCTTAAAGCAACATCACTCTTGTTTAAAATCTACACTGCAATACAAACAAAGGCTGCAGGAGTTCTCAGTCCACCCATCCCCAAGTCATGTCCACCTCCGTCTAGTCTCCGGTGGTTTCTTGACTTTTGGATATGGGATGGACCCCACTCCTTCTTAAAACCACCATAACTACTGTAAACCTAGGTACTAAAATAAATACACAAAACACATTATTTTGGTTGTCAAAATGGCCACAGCTTTTATTCAAATCACAGGATTAAATAATCACAGTAGGAGTCAGGTGGAGTGCTAGTACATTGGGATTCACAAGTACTGCGATATCCCCAGCTGTCTGACATACAGCACCAGGACAGACAGCCATAAAGGGGCGGCACGCACTGGCTTGCCATTCAAGCAGAGCCAGTAAACTTTCAGGGCACCAATGACCCTATTATCCTCACCCTGTGCTTAACCACTGTGCCCGCCCCTGATTGATGTTACCATTACAACGTCCTTGAGGCTGGCCACCAAAGCCGAGCCTGCTCACCACCATGAGGTTTTACATCCTCTATTAGTTAAAATGAGTCCACCTTAACTTGTCTGCAACTTCCACCTGACTCCTAAACCGCAAAGCCGTGACGGGTTATATATTCCAAGTCTCATTTGACACCTTTTTTTTTTTTTTTTTTATAATTAAATCATTTTTGCAAACTTAAAAATTAGGAGTCCCTGCAAAAGCATTAATGGGACTAAACTTGGCAAACCCCCGACTCACAAAGAGTCATCCTACAGCGCTCAGGAGAGGAAAAACCCCCTGTGGAGGAAACCTCCAGGGAACCATGGCTGAAGGATTGCCCTTCCCTTGGGCTTAGAAGGTTGCCACAAATAATAACTCTTTATAGCCAATATACAATTGAACCTGGTACAAGATATACAATGACAAATTCAAAAATACAATAAAGCATTTATCATTATACAAGCAATAATTAAAAAGTGTAAGGACAGAGATTATAAACAGGGCGGGAGGGCTATTCAGGACGTCAGTCCAACACCCCAGGCATATAACCTGTCCAGGTGCTATTCAGGACATCAGTCCAACATCCCAGGCATATGACCTGTCCAGGTGCTATTCAGGACGTCAGTCCAATACCCCAGGCATATAACCTGTCCAGGTGCTATTCAGAACATAGTCCAACACCCCAGGCATATGACCTGTCCAGGTACTATTCAGGACCTCGTCCAACACCCCAGGCATATAACCCAATTTGTATGCATGTAGAATATGATTGCCATGACCACAGGGACTTTACCCTAACAGGGTCTTGTAAGATATAAATGCTTCTGGAGACCAGGGGGCCATACCATGATGGTCACTCCTCCACACCAGGGGGCCATACCAAAGATGGTTACATCTCCATTCCACGGGGTCATACTATGATGTACACCCCTCCATCCAGGGGCCACACCCGAGATGTTTACTCCTCCACACAAGGGGTGATACTATGATGAACACCCCCCCTAAACAGAGGGTCCATACCTGAGATGGTTACCCCTACTGACCAAATTATAATTAGCTTCAAGGACCCACTAAAAAAGAAACAAATAAGTGCTTTTTTTTTTTTTTTTTTTTTTTTTTTAAATACACACCTTTATTAATACAAACATACAATAACCCAACAAAGCATAAATAACCTTAGCTAGCTGGGAGGAGTCCTTGAAGCTCATAAGATCTGGAGATTACCAAGCATAAAGTGAACATAAAATGTACCAACAATTACTCCCAGCCGTTACCCCACTGGCTCAGGAGCACCATAACCACAGGGTTCCAATGTTCACTTGAACTTCCTGAGGATCCGACAAACCTTTGCCGAAACTCCCCTCCACATTTCACCAGATCAGAACCATATTTAATACCAAAAGGAAGAATCCATATCCCAATGGATCCCCCAGACCAATTTGTAACGAACTTCAAGGAACCCCCCAACTGCCCGGCTCCAGGTAATCCACTTAGTCTGTGCTATCCACCATCCTAGGTAATATAAAATTTAGCACTCAGTGGATATACACCATTCCTGCAAATATATGAAGGGGACAATATAAGAATTAAAAACAGCATACAATAAAACATCAAAGCATAAAGAACATTAACATGCTGGGAGGAGTCCTTGAAGCTCATAAGATCTGGTGATTACCAAACAAAAAGTGAACATAAAATGCACCAACAATTACTCCCAGCCGTTACCCCACTAGCTCGGGAGCACCATAACCACAGGGTTCCAATGTTCACTTGAACTTCCTGAGGATTCAACAAACACTTGCTGAAAATCCCCTCTACCATTCACCAGATCAAGAACCAAATTAAATTCCAAAAAGAGGAATCCATATCCCAATGGATCCCCCAGACCAATTTATAACCAACTTCAAGGACCCCTCCCCCCCCCCTAACTGCACAAGATGTGGGATAAGTGAAGATGAAAACACCATGTAAGTTTACAACCAAGGCATATTACAGGTTGATCCTGGAAAATGTCCCATCATAAGGTCAGATACATTCGATGATGGGCAATGCTGTTATATGCTGTAACAATAAAGAAGCCGCCTGCTCCTCTACAGCAGTTACAGACAGGCTCTCTAACCACCAGCTGCACATACATCATAAGAAAATATAATATGTAGATCTAGTATAAGCTGCCTGCAGCCATAAGTGTATGTGCAGAAAATGGCAAGGTCTGTGTCCCCAGTCAGTCACACTACCTACATACAATAGACAAGAGACAGGGCTGAAAACTGGGCCCAGGATGTGTTCTCCAGAGCAAGGTGCAGCATCACACTAGGAGTGCCCACTCACTGCCCGCCATGTGCTGAGTTATTAGTGCCCACTCACTGCCCCCGCCATGTGCTGAGTTATTAGTGCCCACTCACCACCCCACCATGTGCTGAATTACTCCCCGAATAATTATTGACACCTGATAAAATATATATAGTAAGGCTCCAGGTAATCCACTCAGGCTTCAGGCTTGTGATAAGCTGCCTGCAGCCATAAGTATATACAGAAAAAGGGGTGGATATATCAGGCAGGACAGCATGCAACATAATAGGACTAAAGGCTGCCTTATCTCCAGAAATAAAGCACGGATTTGGAAGTCATGTACAGATTATATGTGCAGCAAGGAAAATAACCTGGAGACCCAGGATCTAACATGTACTCAAAGTCTGTATACATGATAAGCATGCTGCGCAGAGATGGAGCCTTTTCTCATATATCACATATAGATAGTGAGAGTAACCTGGTTATCACCCAGCATCATCAGACTGTACTGCAGCAGAGATGAGGTCACATGCAGGTCACCAGACTCCATAATTGGGAAGAGGGGAATCAGCAGACAGCAGCATGCAATGCACAGACATGAAGTGCAGCCTCTTACCCTCATATATATAAGGTATATATATATATACCATCCCTTTACTGCTCCCTCTCACCAGTGACTAGTCCCTGTAACTGCCCAGCTCCATGCTACCAATAGCAGACACTGTATGTGTCAATGCTCTGACCCATCACACAGATACACAAAACTCATGAAGACTCTGCACAATACAGCAGAAATAAGACACAACAGCCATGTCTGTAAGGTGGTCACACAGGAGCTGTCTCTGCAGTGTGTGAGGCAACTTGTAACAGACCCATGAGGGAACATGGCCGCTACATTAATCTGTGAGGTAATATTGCTCCCAAATAAGATGTAAGAGCTGAGACTACACTAATACATAATGAATGTGGATAGTATATCAGCCATGTCTGCAGGGAGGTACACATGAGGGAACATGGCGGCTACATGAATTTCTGAGGAAAAATTGATCCCATATATGATGTAGGAGCTGATACTACACTAATATATGATGTGTGAAGTGAATGTGCTCCTATCAGCTATAATGTGAGGTGATAACCCCAGTATTATACTCCCTGAAACTGCAGACATGTTTCCTCCAATGTTTCCTCCTGTCCATCGTGTGAGAGAAAGAGGGAGAGCCAGAGTTGCCTCCCCTATATAAGCCCCACCCTCCTCACAGTAATACACCAGGCACAAACATCTAAACTCCTTCCTCTTAAAGCAACATCACTCTTGTTTAAAATCTACACTGCAATACAAACAAAGGCTGCAGGAGTTCTCAGTCCACCCCTCCCCAAGTCATGTCCACCTCCGTCTAGTCTCCGGTGGTTTCTGTTCCAACAGTATCGGCACTGTCTCTCCTGATGCTTGCAGGCCATTAATACGTCACTCAAGCCCTGCAGCCAATCTGCGTCCGCCTCAGTCTCCCTGCCTTTGGATGCATCACATACATCAGGAGGAAGTGAGAGAGCATCACCAGCCAGATGTGATTTATTCTGTAGGTGGGGAGGGTGAAGCTGCCTCTCTTTGGCTGCAAGGCTCGCATGAGGTTACAATGTGACCCAAGCCCTGGGAGAGACATTGCCCATGGCAACTGGTCTAGAAGGTGGACTGGCATGTTTTTGGCTGTAATCCAAAGGCTACGCTTCTTGGCTGCGATCCGGAGGATATCGTGTGTTGCGTATTATTCATAAGTTAAACATTAAAGAGACTTTTTGCTTTGACTTTTACTGGGTCACTGCCTCATCACTGCATAGTGTTACTGCTGCTTTACAGGCTGCATGGACACCTTATAGCTCCATAATACGTGAATTGCTGTATGGTGCTCATTGTGTAGTTCTCTACACTGATCAGCCATAACTTTAACAACCAATGACAGGTGAAGTTAATAACATTGATTATCCTATTGCAAAGGCTTAAATATACACTATAGAGACAAAAGCATTGGGAAAACCTCTTAATCATTGAATTCAAGGAATGCATTCAGTTTTATTACCACAGATGTATAATGTCCTGCCCCACGGTACACAACCTTTATGCAGGGCCCCAGGGTCCTGGTCATTGCAGTAATATCATTCTCCTCTAGGGGGGAGTGGTGTTACGCTTGGAGGCAAAGAAGGACAACTGAATCCAGGTATCACAAACATGCAACACATTTTGCACTCCAGGCCACCAGGGGGAGCTCTGCTCCTATTTATTAGGGCACTCTTTACACTTAGGTAAAACTGGTTGCCTGTGGAGGAAGTTAGTGAGTTGCTGTCTGAGCTTCGCTCAGTGAGTTAGTTGCTGGTGAAGCTTCGCTCAGGGAGTTGGTCCCTGACAGGGGAGGGAGCCTGTCAGAGATCGAGGAAGAAGGACACGGAGCTGTGTATGCCCTGAGAGCTACAGCTTCCAGAAAGAGACACTGAAAGAGAACTGTATTGCGGAGAGGGTGAAAAAAAGTCGTGGCAAAGGAGTGGATACCAGGAAGGCAACAGCACTACACAGGCTGCCTTCCTCTGAGGCGCAGGATCCCGGTAGCCGGAACACCGAGGGATACTTTATGCCTTGCTCCAGAGACCGGCAGGACAGCTGATTTCATGTTACCTGCCCACCCTATACCCAGGAGGCAAGGTGGCACCCCTTAGTGGCTGGGGCATGATAGAGTCCCTGTAAAATGCCTCAAGCCACCGGTCATACGGGTTTGTCCTATCCTATCCGGGGGACAGAGAGAGAGAGAGACATGACATCTATAACATCTGTGAGGACCTTATGAGAAGCTTAGCAGTAAGGGACTACAACACCGCAGCTCTAGATGAAGGCTACTGATTTCTACCTGACAAGGGGACTCTGGACTTGCCTCCAAACCGGCCAGACTCTGTCTGCCCTGTGATCTGGTGCTCTGGACTGGAAGTCTTCAGTAAAGGTAAAGAGACTGCAACCTTGTGTCCTCGTTCTTCTCTGCGCCTCGGGCGCTCCATTTACTAACGCCTGTGAAAGAATGGCTGGTGGTAAAGATCTCACTGATACCAACATGGTCCTGTAGTAGAACGTCACCTGTGTAACAAGTCAGTTCATGACATTTCTTCCATCCTATATATTCTATGATCAACTGGGAATGGTATTATTGAAAAGTGGAAGTTTTTAAGAACCACAGCAATTCTAAGTGAAGCCCATGTAAAGTTACAGAATGGGATCACCGAATGATGAAGAGCAGAGTGTATAAGAGTTGCCAATGCTTTGGTGACTCAATAATTGCAGAATCCAAGCCCTTTCTGGTCTTAATATCAGCAAAATAAGCTATCTGCCGGGAACTTCATGGCATGGGTTTCCATGGCTCAGTAGTTGCACATGAGCCTTACATCTTCAAGCAAAATGCCAAGTGTTGGATGGAGTGGTGTAAAGGCATGGTCTACAGAGTAGTAGAAACGTCTTCTGTGGACTTAGTGACAAATCACACTTCTCTTTTTGGCAATCTGATGGATGTGTCAGAGTTTGGCAAATGCCAGGAGAACATTGCCAACCTGACTGCATTGGACCAAATATGAACTTTGTTAGAGGAGGGATAATGCTACGAAAGTTTTTAAGGGGTTGGCCTAGGTGCCCTAATTTCATTGAAGTGAAATCTTAATATGTCAGCATACCAAGACTTTCCTGGCAATTATATGCTTCCATCTTTGAGGGAACAGTTTGGAGCCCATTTCTGTTCCAGCATACCTGTCCCCAGTGCATAAAGAGATGGTTGGGGAGATTGATGTTGAAGAACATGACCAGCCACACAGATCCGTGACCTCAGCCCCATCCAACACCTTTGAGATGAATAATAGTGTAATGCCCACAGGGTGGGACAAGGTATAGACTCACTGGACCACTGATGGTGCAGTGGCGGCTGTATACCCGATACTCAAAAGACAGGAGAGTAGATCTCATAAACCAAAAGATATTTATTAACAAGGTAACAACAAAAAGGAAAACGGTGTCAGAGGGAAAGAACCTCTGGATCACAACACTGGACCACGTAGTGGAGCACTGGGCTAGGTGTACCCCTATACAGGGATTCCCCCGTCACAACACCAGATGGCCTGAATGCCATGAAACCAGGACCAGAGGACGACCCGTACTGACAAACTAGCAACACAGTAGAATACTTGGGCCTGCTGGTGGAGTGAATCCCAGAAGCTCCATGAAGTCCAGAAAGGTTGATCCCACCGGTAGCTGGGTCAGGAGGGTTCAATGAGGAGAGGCAAGACAACTTGGAGTGGTAACCGGAGAGACCAGAGGGGTCTAGGATGGGAATCGCCAGAAGAGGACTCTGTGAAAATAGAGGTATAATTAAGGTGCAGAGCACAGCAGAGTGTGGCCTGAAGCTGGGGCAACTATCCAGAGAATGAACACGTTGCCCAGGCACCTTCCTTAAGGGGAGGGTGCTTTTTATGCACAGAGCATCATGACACAGACAGCCCTAATAGCGAACAGGTGCCCTGCTGTTTTAAGTATGTGCAGGAAGTGGGGCGCGGCTTCTAAGAGCATTTCCAGGAGACATGCCAAGAGGACGCAGGTTCTAAGCAGAGAAAGGAGCCGCTGAATGTCTGGAGCCACGGACAGGGTGAGTAAAGCTGTGTAATAGGCGCCGGTCTCCCTGCGCAGCGTAGACCGGACCTGCGGCTGAGGGCATGACAAAGAGATGATGAACCTGGCCTTTTCGTCCAACATCAGTATATGACATCACAACTGCATGGACAATAGTGAATGTGCAAAAATTTCTAGACTTCCACCCAAGTATTGTAGAGAGCCTTCCCACAAACTTGGAAGCTGTTATAACTGCATATTGGAAATCAACTCCATATTAATGCCTATGGAGGAAGAATGGGACTTTTAGCAAAGTCGGGTTTCGTGAAAACCTCCCCGATCCCACTGTTGAATCGGGTCGGCGATCTTTTCTCCAAAGTCGGGTTTAGTTTTATATATATATATATATATATATATATATATATATACAGTGCCTACAAGTAGTATTCAACCCCCTGCAGATTTAGCAGGTTTACACATTTGGAATTAACTTGGCATTGTGACATTTGGACTGTAGATCAGCCTGGAAGTGTGAAATGCACTGCAGCAAAAAAGAATGTTATTTCTTTGTTTATTTTTTTTTTTAAATTGTGAAAAGTCTTTTCAGAGGGTCATTTATTATTCAACCCATCAACCCACCAGAATTTTGTTTGGTTCCCCTAAAGTATTAAGAAGTAGTTCAGGCACAAAGAACAATGAGCTTCACATGTTTGGATTAATTATCTCTTTTTCCAGCCTTTTCTGACTATTTAAGACCCTCCCCAAACTTGTGAACAGCACTCATACATGGTCAACATGGGAAAGACAAAGGAGCATTCCAAGGCTATTAGAGACAAGATCGTGGAGGGTCACAAGGTTGGCAAGGGGTACAAAACCCTTTCCAAGGAGTTGGGCCTACCTGTCTCCACTGTTGGGAGCATCATCCGGAAGTGGAAAGCTTATGGAACTACTGTTAGCCTTCCACGACCTGGACAGCCTTTGAAAGTTTCCTCCCGTGCCGAGGCCAGGCTTGTCCGAAGAGTCAAGGCTAACCCAAGGACAACAAGGAAGGAGCTCCGGGAAGATCTCATGGCAGTGGGGACATTGGTTTCAGTCAATACCATAAGTAACGTACTCCACCGCAATGGTCTCCGTTCCAGACGAGCCCGTAAGTTACCTTTACTTTCAAAGCGTCATGTCAAGGCTCGTCTACAGTTTGCTCATGATCACTTGGAGGACTCTGAGACTGACTGGTTCAAGGTTCTCTGGTCTGATGAGACCAAGATCGAGATCTTTGGTGCCAACCACACACGTGACGTTTGGAGACTGGATGGCACTGCATACGACCCCAAGAATACCATCCCTACAGTCAAGCATGGTGGTGGCAGCATCATGCTGTGGGGCTGTTTCTCAGCCAAGGGGCCTGGCCATCTGGTCCGCATCCATGGGAAGATGGATAGCACGGCCTACCTGGAGATTTTGGCCAAGAACCTCCGCTCCTCCATCAAGGATCTTAAGATGGGTCGTCATTTCATCTTCCAACAAGACAACGACCCAAAGCACACAGCCAAGAAAACCAAGGCCTGGTTCAAGAGGCAAAAAATCAAGGTGTTGCAGTGGCCTAGTCAGTCTCCTGACCTTAACCCAATTGAAAACTTGTGGAAGGAGCTCAAGATTAAAGTCCACATGAGACACCCAAAGAACCTAGATAACTTGGAGAAGATCTGCATGGAGGAGTGGGCCAAGATAACTCCAGAGACCTGTGCCGGACTAATCAGGTCTTATAAAAGACGATTATTAGCTGTAATTGCAAACAAAGGTTATTCCACAAAATATTAAACCTAGGGGTTGAATAATAATTGACCCACACTTTTATGTTTAAAATTTATAAAAATTTAACTGAGCAACAAAACTTTTTGGTTTGTAAGATTTATGCATCTGTTAATAACTCCTGCTCTTGTTTGAAGTTTGAAGGCTCTAACTTATTTGCATCTTATTAAACCTGCTAAATCTGCAGGGGGTTGAATACTACTTGTAGGCACTGTATATCATAGAGACACGCATATATATATATATATATATATATATATATAATTTATATTTACTTCAGCGCGATAATGTTGAAAAGACGGTAATTCAATTGCCGGCTTTTCATTTCTCCTGCCTAAATCCAACATGATATGAGACATGGTTTACATACAGTAAACCATGTCATATCCCCCTTTTTTTGCATATTACACACTACTAATGTTAGTAGTGTGTATGTGCAAAATTTCGGTGCTCTAGCTATTAAATTTAAGGATTAAATCGCAGAAAAAATTGGCGTGGGCTCCCGCACAATTTTCTCTGCCAGAGTAGTAAAGCCAGTGACTGAGCGCAGATATTAATAGCCTGGAGAGGGTCCATGGTTATTGGCCCCCCCTGGCTAAAAACATCTGCCCCCAGCCACCCCAGAAAAGGCACATCTGTAAGATGCGCCTATTCTGGCACTTGGCCACTCTCTTCCCATTCCCATGTAGCTGTGGGATATGGGGTAATGAAGGGTTAATGTCACCTTGCTATTGTAAGGTGACATTAAGCCAGATTAATAATGGAGAGGCGTCAATTCTGACACCTATTCATTATTAATCCAATTGTATGAAAGGGTTAAAAAAAACACACACATTATTAAAAAGTATTTTAATGAAATAAACACACAGGTTGTTTTAATATTTTATTGCTCTCTCAATCCACCTGAAGACCCTCATTCTGTAATAAATTAAAAATAATAAACCAACAATATACATACCTTCCGTTGATCTGTAACGTGCCACGCTGTAAATCCATCTGAAGGGGTTAAAATATTTTACAGGCAGGAGCTCTGCTATAATGCAGCTGTGCTCATGCCTGTAAAACCCCGAGGAATGAAGGTAATGTAGGTCAATGACCTGTAGTTACCTCCATTCACTGTGATGCGCCCTCTGCTGGATGTCCTCAAATGAACTCGAGCCTGGGAGCTTTCCAGGAAAGTTCCCGCACTCGAGGTCATTTGAGGACATCCAGCAGAGGGCGCATCACTGGGACTGAAGGTAACTATAGGTCATTGACCTACATTACCTTCATTCCCTGGGGTTTTACAGGCATGAGCAGGTGGCTGGGGGCAGATGTTTTTAGCCAGGGGGGGCGCAAAAACCGTGGACCCTCTCCAGGCTATTAATATCTGCCCTCAGTCACTGGCTTTACTACTCTGGCGGAGAATATTGCGCGGGAGCCCACACCAATTTTTTCCGCACATTTCTGGCCGCGCGGACGGAAGTGGTAGTTAAATGCCGCTGTCAGCGTTTGACAGCGGCATTTAACTAGTCAATAGCAGCGGGTGGATCGCGATTTCACTCGCCGCTATTGCGCACACATGTCAGCTGTTCAAAACAGCTGACATGTCGCGGCTTTGATGTGGGCTCACCGCCGGACCCCACATCAAACAGGGGATCTGACCTCGGACGTACTGTCCCGTCCGAGGTCAGAAAGGGGTTAAAGAAGGAATGTTGAAAGCAGGAAAGATGGCCAAGCATAAGAATCTGATCAATTTTACCAAAGGGTGGTGCAATATTATAATTTATACAACTCGCAGAATACTAATACAAATTGATGGAAGATACCATATTTTGCAGATTATAAGATGCACCGGATTATAAGACGCACCCCAAATTTTGAGGAGAAAAATAGGAAAAAAAACATTTTTTAATAAAATGGTGGTGCTTCTTATAATCCATGCGTCTTATTGCTTACCAGGAGTGGTGGCTGTGGTGAAGCGGGATCCCAGGGTCACTGCTAGAGGAGGTTAAACTGGAGCGTTGCTGCAGGCCACAGGTTGGGATGAGTGGATGTTCTGCCAACATTTTGTGAAAGCGCAGAGCCCCGGCACTAACATGGTTTACTATGCGGTAGACTCTGGGAAAATGGCTGCCGGGGCAGAGCATGCGCAGATGGAGATCTTGGCACCAAGATCTCGAGAGATGAGATCTCAGCGCTGAGCTCCCGCAGCACCGAACACCCGCAGCGGTGTGCCGCACATCCGAACACCCCCTCATCCCAGCCTGCAGCAATGCTCCACTCTTGCCTCCTCCAGCAGTGACCCTGGGACTCTCCTCCACCGCGGCTGGTAAGGTATATCCGCATTATAAGACACACCTCCATTTTCCCCCCAAATTTTTGGGGAAAAAGTGTGTCTTATAATCTTAAAAATATGGTATACCATAAAGTTTTTCTAATTTGGTCTCCAAAGATATAAATGTTAGCATTCAATTATTTTTAAGGAACAACATAAATATCTTATTCCTAAATACTTACTCAGAAATCAAAGAGCGAGTAAAAACACCCATTTATTACAGGTCTTGCTGAATAAATGTCAGGTTACAATGGCAGCCGCAAACAAACATATCCCTTTTCTCTCATGATCCCCATGTAAACTCCATACTGCCTAGTTACTGTATCAAGGAGAAAAGTGGAAGTCGCAGGCTTAGTACAAAACACATTAAATTAATTGAGGCCAAGATTCAAGGTCAGCAAGAAATACTGTCATACTGTGATATCAGCACTCCGGCATGTCTGCACCCAGGATATTAATGGAAAATACATAATGACTTCACATAAACCAATTGTCTGGAGGAAGCTACTTTTTAATTTTCACTTGTTTTTTTTCCTCATGTCTGCAGGTGAAGCTAGTGGATCCCAATGTAAAATATGTAAGACAGTCCTCAACCTGTAAATACTGTGAAGGTCTCATCGTGGCAAGGTTTGCTTCACGGTCCCAAAGGAACTGCTTACGGTACCCCTGAATGTGTGTAAGCGGTCAGGGGGTTTGGTGATGACCTTTATTCAAGCCAAACGTGGTTTGTTGGTATGGTGACCTTGAAAATATACAACAAAATCAGAGCAGAATCTGCTGGGATTCCTTAAATATGACAGTAACAAATGATAGCAGGCACAATATTTCTTGAACATTTCTTCTGTATCACACAGTGACTTTCTTCTTTTGTGTAACACACACGGCATTTATTTGGTATTCGTATTTGTGGGTGACAGCTTTCTTCTATACTTTTCTGCTATGGCCTTACTTCTCGTAGTCTTTACTATAGTAGTATCTTTACATCCCTTCCTGGTCAGAATCGGAACACCACTAATCCTCCAGGACCGGCTATCACGATGCCCTTCTGTACACCACTCTTTCTAGCTGCCTAGAGAATTACGCCAGTACTACCTGTGGCTGGAAAACAAAACCTTATTAGCCTTCTTCAATCTCTGCTTTCCGGCCGTATGGAAATCAGTTGCTGTAGAACTTGTTCTAAAACTTGTATCTTTAAATCTTCTTTCACAAAACACACTCTCTCGTTTGTGGCCTTCTTTTCAGAAACACTTCTTATTTAATCGAAGACTGCTTTCCAGCTGCCTAAACACCAGGAACTAGCCCACTCAACTCCTCCGAACCTGGGCTAGCTTCTACTAAAGGGTACCTTTCACAAGAAAAAACTTTATTAACCTGCAGTTATGGGGTTAATCTGGAGGTTAGTAGTGTTGTAATGCTGGACGGCGCCTGTGTGGCACCCCAGGAGTCCGGGTATCACAGTAGTGCTGCCTTCCTCTCGGGATGGTAGTGCTATGCCTGGAGACATACCTTTGGTAGGTTATCACACACACAACACCTTCCAAATCCACGCCAGGAGGGGGAGCTCAAAACCCTGTTTTAGGGCAGCTTCCTTGGATAGAAATCCTGGTCTGGAGGAGGAGTCAGTTCAGTTTGTACAGACAGTCTGTGAGTGAGGAAAGACAGTGACGGAGCTCAGTGGAGATACAGGACTCCAAGAGGCCATGAGGAAGGCCTCCACGGAGTCAGTGGGCAGCAGCCAGGTACTGGGCATTGAATTACATGGACTTTGCCCATATTTACCTGTGGCACAGCAGCACCTTGGAGCCTGGAGTCACTGTGAAAGGACACCAGTAGGCATGGCTCAAGCTGCCTGCCATACAGGTACCTGTCCCAGGTTAGGAGTACAAATAAGGACCTTGTTTGAGACACTTAGTGGCAGCAGGGACCTCAGAGACAGTAACGCAGAGTGGAGGGCCCCTATCTGACCTAATCAAGGGACCCTCTCTGGACTGCCCGGACTTCTAACCCACCTGTTGCCGGTGCCCTGGACTGTGGCCTGTCAACCACAAGTAAATCAGGTAAAGACTTATCACTTGTCTCCTTCATTTATTCACTGGCTACACCATCTACGCCACCCACCATAGGACCCCTGGGGACCCCGCTTCACCCGTGGGAAGCATAACATCTGGGCTGCCGCAACATCTCCCAGGGGACCCCTCTAATGCAGCGTCGGTCCCAACACTGAAAGGACCCCACAGGTGGCGTCACGACAAACTGGGAACATTTAACCCATTTAACGTTGAGGCCCAGGGCCACGAACCGCATCACAGCCACCGTGACATCCCCATTGCGACCGGACCTGGTACCGAGTACCCTACAGCCCTGGGGGCGACTCACCCGCACTTAGCCTAACTCTGTTGGGAGAAAATTAACTTTATTCCCCCTGCAGCATTCCAGTTTCAGTCACGGTTCCGCTGCTGGTTCAGTCACTGTTCTAAGTATACAGAGCTGCGGCTGTAACCGCACCCCCGGCACTGATTGGCAGCAGAGCCCCAATGCCAATGGAGTGTCAGTCAGGGCTGGGGGCGCAGTTACAGCTGCTGCTCTTTATACTCAGAGCAGTGACTGAACCAGCGCCAGTGCCGTCCCCATGACTGAAACTGTGCTCCCGGCCCTGACTGACTCTGGCTCTGCAGTGGGGCTCAGTTGTCAGTCAGGGCCGATGGCATAGTTACAGTCGCAGCTCTGTATACTCAGGGCAGTGACTCAACCAGCATTGACGCCGCCCCCGTGACTGAAACCAAGCTCCCGACTCTGACTGATTCTAGCTCTGCAGTGGGGCTCAGTTGTCAGTCAGGGGTAGTGGCGTAGTTACAGCTGCCGCTCAGTGTACTTAGAGTGATGATGAATGAACTAGCACAGCCCCGTGACTAAAATGAACTCTGCTGGGGAAAATAAAGATCATTTTATCTCCGCAGTGTTAGGCTACATGCAGACATCGGACAGCATTTTAATGCTATTAACCTATAGATAACCCCATATCTGCAGGTCAATAGCATTTTTTCTGATGACAGGTTCACTTTCACCCTGTCCCAGTCTAACTAAACTGCCAAATACAGATTATGTAAAACCACATATACAGTAAAACCAGGTGAATGCAGTACAACCAATGTCCATGTTTTTCAGAGGGGTGTCAACAGCTCTTTTACTCCATTACAATACTAAGGGTATGTGTCCACGTTCAGGATTGCATCAGGATTTGGTCAGGATTTTTCATCAGTATTTGTAAGCCAAAACCAGGAGTGGAACAATCAGGGGAAAAGTATAATAGAAACATATCCACCACTTCTGTATTTATCATCCACTCCTGGTTTTGGCTTACAAAAACTGATGGAAAATCCTGACCAAATCCTGATGCAATCCTGAACGTGGACACATAATACAGGAGTGTAGTCATGAGGCTAATGTACCCCTCAGACACCAGAGCCTGGAGGCAAATGCAGTCTTTGCTTCCCCTTCTAGTTTGAGGCTTTTTTGGAAATCTAAAACTCAAATCAACTACTAAGCTTGTGTCTACTTTTCATACCGTTAAATACCAGTTTAGCAGGCATGCGGCCTAACAACTAGTAATGACAATGAGTGATGAAGGGCTAAGGCATGACTAGTCAGTGCAGAGGATTAAGTTTTACAGTGGTCAGAAGCCTAGTGAGTCCAGAAAGTTTCTTTGGCCCATATGAGAACTCCAGTACTATTAAAGACACATGATAGTTGGGGGCTCTGTTAGAGATTTTGGATTTGGTCCTGTAAGGAGGAAGTATCTGTATTGAGCCGGGTCCGGAACTGTCAAGGCTGCATCTCATGTTGTCCAGGGGAAGGACTAGGGGACCGGACAGGTTCCATGACCTGGAAGGAAGGGGCCCGGGTGAACCAGAAGTTAAGGGAAAGCGCGCAAGGTGGAAGAGAGTTTCCCACCATCAAGGAGAGTGCAGGAGGGTGAGCAGCGTGCTCCGCACCCCCAGTGCTGATGCTGCGACAGACTGCAGCTGACATCTCCTGGTACCACTAGCGGGACAGC
The DNA here is from genome assembly GCF_032444005.1 of Ranitomeya imitator. Classification (NCBI taxonomy): domain Eukaryota; kingdom Metazoa; phylum Chordata; class Amphibia; order Anura; family Dendrobatidae; genus Ranitomeya; species Ranitomeya imitator. The sequence continues at coordinate 591,174,877 of NC_091285.1, forward strand.
AAGTGCAGAGAGTGCCGCGCGCCCAGTGACAGTTAATACCGCACACGTGCAGAGAAGCAAAGGTCGGTTACAGGACAGGAGGCTGTGGTCCTTTCTGCAGGATAGTGCACATCAGCCCACGTTTAACCCCAGGATTGTTGCAGCTCTTGTTACTTTTGCTGCACAGGCTCATGGACTAGGGGTTCAACGGGTAAAACCGGAGACTGCCTGTTGCCGCCAGAAGTTGGTCCGTTGTCTTTGGGAACCCATCTGTGGATACTACCCCGACCGTCGCCGGTACTACAACCCCCAACGTAAGATCTGCTAAGGTCACCAATCACCTAATAACCGCCAAGAGCAAGCGACACTACTCTATCCTCCTCCTCCTGGACCTGTCCTCTGCCTTTGACACAGTGGACCATTCCCTATTACTACAGGCCCTCTCATCCCTTGGCATCACAGACTTAGCCCTATCCTGGATCTCGTCATACCTAACTGACCGAACATTCAGCATCTCCCATTCACTCACCACCTCCTCACCTCGCCCCCTATCTATCGGAGTCCCACAAGGTTCAGTTCTAGGGCCCCTGCTCTTCTCCATTTACGCTTTTGGCCTGGGACAGCTCATAGAATCTCACAGTTTTCAGTATCATCTCTATGCTGATGACACACAGATCTACATCTCTGGACCAGATATCACCACCTTACTAACCAGAATCCCTCAATGTCAATCCACTATTTCATCCTTCTTCTCCGCTAGATTTCTAAAACTTAACATGGACAAAACAGAATTCATTGTCTTTCCCCCATCTCACGCAACCCCCCCAACGAACCTATCCATTACAGTAAACAGCTGCCCACTCTCCCCAGTCCCACAAGCTCGCTGTCTCGGGGTAATCCTTGACACTGGTCTCTCCTTCAAACCGCATATCCAAGCCCTTTCCACTTCCTGCCGCCTTCAACTCAAAAATATTTCATGGATCCGTACATTCCTAAACCAAGAATCTGCAAAAACCCTAGTTCATTCCCTCATCATCTCCCGCCTCGACTGTTATGATTAGGTGGCCTTGGAGCAGCATGAAAACCTTCACTGGAGTAGGTGGTAAGTATACTGACCGCAAACCCTGATCTTAACACCGCAACTAGAAGTAGCCGTGGGGTGTGCTAACAAAACCTAGACACCTCGACACAGCCGGAGGACTAAATTCTAGGGTTGAGCGACCTTTGCTTTTATAGGATCGGGTCGGGTTTCACGAAACCCGACTTTTTCAAAAGTCGGGTCGAGTGAAATCGGCTGATCCTATAAAAAAGTCGGGGTCGGGGTCGGCCGAAACGCGAAACCCAATGCAGTGCATTGGGTTTCCATGGTTCCCAGGGTCTGAAGGAGCGGAAACTCTCCTTCAGGCCCTGCGATCCATATTTTAGTGTAAAATAAAGAATTAAAATAAAAAATATCGCAATACTTACCCTCTGACGCGCCCTGGTACTAACCGGCAGCCTTTCTTCCTTAGAAACAGCCTTCCAAGACCTTGCGGTGACGTCGCGGCTTCTGATTGGTCGCGCGGCGGTCACATGGGCGGCCGCGCAACCAATCACAAGCCGCGACATCACCGCGACGTCACCGAAGGTCCTTCCTAAGAATCAGCGCTTCCAGGACCTTCGGTGACGTCGCGGTGACGTCGCGGCTTGTGATTGGTCGCGCGGCCGCCCATGTGACCGCCGCGCGACCAATCAGAAGCCGCGACGTCACCGCAAGGTCTTGGAAGGCTGGTTCTAAGGAAGAAAGGCTGCCGGTTAGTACCAGGGCGCGTCAGAGGGTAAGTATTGCGATATTTTTTATTTTAATTCTTTATTTTACACTTAAATCTGAATTCCGATACCAATTCCCGATATCTTAAACATGGGGTCGGGTCGGGTTTCATGAAACCGGACCTTGCCAAAAGTCGGCAACTTTTGAAATATTTCGACCCGTTTCGCTCAACCCTACTAAATTCTCCTAAAGATGGAAATAGGAAAACTATCTTGCCTCAGAGCAGACCCCCCAAAGGATAGGCAGCCCCCCACAAATAATGACTGTGAGTTGGAGAGGAAATTTCACACGCAGGCAGAAAACAGGCTTAGCAAAGGAGGCCACTTCTAGCTAAATAGAAAAGGACAGGACAGGATACTAAGTGGTCAGCATAAAAATACTACAAAAATATCCACAGCAGAAAATACAAAACTCCACCACCTAACTAAAGATGTGGAGAGTATATCTGCAACTCCAGAGAATCCAACCAGACTGAGAAAAACAACAGACACAGTCTAAGCTGGACAAATAGAAACAAAAGATCAGCACTGAAAATAAGCACACTGCATGTGTACTTCAGAAAAAGAAACAAACACTTATCTTTGCTGAACTGGCAGATAAGCAGGAGAGGCCAGGCAGAGATCCAACACTTCCAAAGAAACATTGACAACTGGCCAGGACTAAAGAGTCCTGCAAAGCTAAATAGCCCAGTCAGAATTGCAATTAGCGGATACATCTGTCCAAGATTGCAGCCCAGAGACAACTGCATTACCATCTACAACCACCGGAGGGAGCCCAAAAGCAGAATTCGCAACACTCGACTACTGTAACCTCCTGCTCTGTGGCCTCCCCTCTAACACTCTCGCACCTCTCCAATCTATTCTAAACTCAAGTGCCCGACTAATCCACCTGTCCCCCCGCTATTCCCCGGCCTCTCCCCTCTGTCAATCCCTTCACTGGCTCCCCATTACACAGAGACTCCAGTACAAAACCCTAACCATGACATACAAAGCCATCCATAACCTGTCTCCTCCATACATCTGTGACCTCGTCTCCCGATACTTTCCTGCACGCAACCTCCGATCCTCACAAGATCTCCTTCTCTACTCCCCTCTTATCTCCTCTTCCCATAATCGCATACAAGATTTCTCTCTAGTATCACCCCTACTCTGGAACTCTCTACCACAACACATCAGACTCTCGCCTACCATCGAAACCTTCAAAAAGAACCTGAAGACCCATCTCTTCCGACAAGCCTACAACCTGCAGTAACCACCGATCGACCAAACCGCTGCACAACCAGCTCTATCCTCACCTACTGTATTCTCACCAATCCCTTGTAGATTGTGAGCCTTCGCGGGCAGGGTCCTCTCTCCTCCTGTACCAATTATGACTTGTATTGTTTAAGATTATTGTACTTGTTTTTATTATGTATACCCCTCCTCACATCTAAATCGCCATGGAATAAAGGGCTCTATAATAATAAATTATAATAATAATAATAATAATAATAATAATAATCTGCGGTGGAGAAACATAAGGACAGAATAAGTTTGATAATTGTACTGCTGTTATCTTACATTTTCTCTTTTCAATTTAACTGTTTATCTCCCTGGGAGGAGTTTCTCTTTCGTGTCAATTAAATTGTTAGATTGTTAACCCCTGCTCTGCCTCCCTTGCGTCACTGCATCCCACAACCTGCTAACAGGCCCACGAGCTTCAAGTTACCCCACTGATGAAGACAATACCTTATTTTCAAGCTGAAAGGTTATCACAAACCAACGTGTACCTGGAGAAACATCTATGCACGTGTGGTAAGCTAATTAAAAATCCTTCCTATTATATTACCTTTGTTTTGTGATGTCATTATGTGTTTTTTTTATATGAGCTGTGATGTCTCTTTATAGATAGTACCATTTTTCTTGCCTTATACTGGTGCTGTCATGTGCACAAAACGTCACAAAATCATAAAACTTGGATAGCAGCCAGACCTCTTCTTCCCGAGTATATGGAGAACAGAGGTTGCTGGTCGACGTGTTATTCCCAAAGTAGAAAAGCTCCAGCAAAATTAAGGAATACACAAACCAACAACTTCTGCTCTTCATATACTCACCTTTCAAAATAAACAATCAAGTGACGTTACCCTGTTACAGTGTTTCCATACTTTGATATTACTATACATATTAGCCCCATGAACCAGAGTGCGAAGCTTCATTTTTGTAATCCTGATTTAAGGGACACATGGACAGCACTTGGTCATTCAGTGGCTCTCTGTCAATTGATGTTCTGGAATCTCTCTGGAAAGCTACTCATTTTATTAAAGGGAATCTATCACCAGGTTTTTGCTACCTAATTTAAGAGCATCATAATGCAGAGACAGAGACCCTGATTCCAGCAATGTATCACTTACTGGGATGCTATATATAGTTTTGATAAAATCACAGCAGGAGATTATCATTAGAGGAATAGTAAACCTGCTGCCATGTAGTCCTCCACATTCATGAGCGCTGTATAGCCCCGCCTCTACCACTGATTGGCAGTTTTCTGTCTATGCACAGTATACACAAAACTACCAATCAGTGGTGTGGGCGGGGTTATACAGAGCTCAGCATTCAGAGCACTGCCAGATCTGCAGAAGAGAAAACAGATTTTATCAAAACTGCATCAAGCAGCCCAGTAAGTGATACATCACTGGAATCGGGATTTAAGCCCCTACATCATGCTGCTATCAGATAAAGCAGCAAGATCCTGGTGATCAATTCCTTTTAATACTTTTATCTAGTAAAACAATGTTGGTTGTAGTAATATGTAAAGGAATAGTTATAAATGCCATTTCCTAATATGTCATAAAAATCATGCAAATGGAAGTTGAACCTTCTCTTATCTTGCCCCTTCTGGCTAATGTGACATTGTTATATTGAATAGTTTATTACCATAGATATTCTTGTCTAAATATATAGATTATATTATTCTGCAATAAATTTGCAGCACACGTCTTGATCCAGATAAGAAATGACTCCTACATTAAAAGCACAAGGAATAAAAAGAATTGTCCGTTGAACGGAAGCTATCTTGTGGGTTAATAAAGAGACCACTAACTTGTTTAAACTGTCAGTTGCTGTGTTAAGACCTCATATTCCAAAGCCATAAAACGCAACGTTAGAGATAAAAGTGCAATTAAGTATTCATTGCTTAGCAAATGTAAAATGTAAAATTAATCAAGTGGCCACTACCTCGCTCTGTGCTCGTTAGCAACCAAACTTGGAATTAATTATCGGAATGGTTACTTTATTGGAAGTGAATTTAATTATTATTAAATAGGACGTCGGGGATCCTATAGGAAGGTTTTATATGTGCGAAAAGGTAAGGAAGAAGCTGTTTTAATTTGCCCGATTAAAAAGCCCACACATTAATTTTAAAAGAATGTATGCGTTACAAAGGTGGAATTTGTGACCGGAATATTTAATCTATGCAAGGGTGCAAGTGGAAAGGAAAACTGGGACTGATGCAAGCAATGCCATTAGGGAGAGCAGAAATAGAGGAGTAATTGGCTGAGAATTTAGAAGGTTAATCGTGACATATTTTTAGGAAAGGTCCAGAATACAAAGGGTCAAATCTATCACCGGTACAGAGGTAGAACTTCTTATATGAAGCCTTATGGAAACTGTCTTCTGGTGCTCGATTTTACTCTTCATATTCTGGAACTTTCCTAAAAATAAGTCTCCGAGCTTGTTGAAGGTTCCGTGACATCTATCTGTCCTTCATGATGAAGGAAGGGTGAGCTGTGTCAGAAATTCTTAATACATAGGAAAGGGTATAACATTGGAACTGATGGAGGTCCGTCTGATGGGAGACACCCTACTGATCACAATATTGGGGTTCCAAAATGTCCCATCTGAATGGAACAGTGGCTGAGCACTCTTCCTGGCTATCTCCCGCTCTCCTCTAGCAAATCCCAAGATCTCCTTTCATCATATAGTTCCTTTATTCTCCGGTGGGCCCAGGCACTAACACCTTCTGGCATATTGGCCAGGAGCTGCATAGAGCCCCCACTGCTCCAGGGGCCCCCAGACAGTGGTGTGTCACTAATAGCGGCACACCCAACAGCTATGGGGCCCCTGAGTCAAGGGGGGCCCTCCAGGTGCTAGAGAGCAGCAGCTGGAGACAGGAGCCTGTCCCCGCTGCTAAACAGAAATGAATATTCACGCTTGGAGTGACTACCATTTCTCTTTAATAGTGGGCAGCATTAGCAGCAGGCTGAGGCTAACACTGCCCGTCGGTGCTGCTGAGTCGGAGGCCCGGAGGTGGGCCCCTAAAGGGCGGCAGACCCTGATTGCGATCCCTGCAGCTTGTTACCGGAGCGTAGCTGCAGGGATCCGACGCCATCCTCCTTCCTGCCCTGCACTTCCTGTCTGACTCAGCGTGGCTGGATGAAGTCATCATTCAGAGCGGCTGTTTCAGAGAGGAAGCTGCCGGGATGTGCTGTGGCTGCTGGGAACGTGCGGAGAAGTGAGTGGGTGCTGTGTGTGTCTGCCTGCCTGCGTGTGTTCCGCTGTGTGTGTATTTTTGTGTGTGTGCTTTTTGTGTGTGTGTGTGAGAGAGAGAGAGTGGTGCGGTGCTGTCTGCGTGTGGTGCTGTATCTGTGATAGTGGTGTTCTGTGTATTGGAAATATTGGAGATAGGTAATGATGTGGGGCTACATCATACTATAAGAGGGGAGTTGCATTATGCCATATGAGTGGGATACAGTATATTCTATGGGGGTTGCTTTATGAGGGGTTGCATTATACTCTGAGAGGGCTACATTATATTCTGTGGAGGGGCTGCATTATACTATATGAGGGGGGCTGCATTATACCATGTGAGTATGCTTCATTATAATCTATTGGGGGCTGCATTGTACCTTATGAGGGGGTTGCATTATGTTTTGCAGGGTGTTGTATTATACCCTATGAGGGGGGCTGCATTATATTCGATGATGGAGGCTACATTATATTCTATGAGGGAGCTACGCCAACCCGTGCTACAGAGTTAAGACGTGTACTACTTTATATTATACCCTGATATTAGCGTGTTTTACCACACAATTGATGGTCTTGAATTCATTTCTATGTAGCTACATAGTGGGCCCCAAGAATGATTTTCTCTGGTGGGCCCAAGGTGCTCCAGTCTGACGCTGCCTCCAGACCTCCAGTAGGATGGGGGGCAGAAAAATGCTTAAGTTTCCCATTGACTTCCTTTATACTCGGTACTTGGGTCAAGCACCCGAGCATTACGATTTGCTCTACTCGAGTAATGAGCACTCAAGCATTTTAGTGCTCGCTCATCACTACTAATTAACAGTATAACTAAGATGTAAAGTCCAGTCCTGAGGAAGCCATTCGTACTGATATATTATTCTAATATAAACACATACTGAACGCAGCAATAGATATACAGTACATCCAAAAAAAAAAAGTGACTAAGTAATATATATCTGCTGGGTGGATGAATGGTAGACCATTCGAAAAATTTGTAAGAACCAAAAGAAAGCACCGAACATATGATCATAGAAGAAGATTTGAGACAATTGATGTAAAGATAAAATATCTTTATTGACAAGAGTGGTATAGGGTAGCACCACATACAAAGAGGTGGCCGCACATAACGATAAGAGGAAACATAATTATGCACAATAAAAACATATAATTAAAATACGAACCAATGGGTAATTAATAGAACAGTACATGTGGACATGAATATATACCATAAGGCTGGAGTCAGACCCTGGGGTATGGCTGCGAGCGGGAGCCGAGTGTCATGCTACTGTGATCCCTCCGATCCTCTCACATGAGAGGATCAGAGCATTTAATCTGGCTCTCTTTCCATAGAACTATCCAGGAGTATAAGGTTCTACTTATCCAGCAGAAGATCATGATCCTATTGGAGCCTGAGCAAAGTTTTGTTTTCTTAACCTCCAATGTAATGATATTTTTAATTGCACATTTTGTTAACCTGACTTGAGACTACATTAGTAGAAAATTCAGCATCTGATTCAGGCCGGTTTCACACGTCAGTGGCTCTGGTACGTGAGGCGACAGTTTCCTCACGTACCGGAGCCACTGACACACGTAGACACATTGAAATCAATGCATCTGTGCAGATGTCATTGATTTTTTGCGGACCGTGTCTCCGTGTGCCAAACACGGAGACATGTCAGTGTTCATGGGAGCGCACGGATTACACGGACCCATTAAAGTCAATGGCTCCGTGTAAAACACATACCGCACATGAACATTGTCCGTGTGCAGTCCGTGTGCCGTGCAGGAGACAGCGCTACAGTAAACGCTGTCCCCCCCACGTGGTGCTGAAGCCGCCATTCATATCTTCTCTGCAGCAGCGTTTGCTGTAGAAAAGATATGAATAATCCTTTTTTTTTTTGTTTCTCGTGTTTAACATAAAGATCCATGTCCCCACCCCCCTCCTGTTATTAAAATACTCACCCGGCTCCCTCGCTGGAGCTGCTTCCTGTCCTGGCCGCACCTTCTACTGTATGAGCGGTCACGTGGGGCCGCTCATTTACAGTAATGAATATGTGGCTCCACCCCTATGGGAAGTGGAGCCGCATATTCATGACTGTAATCGGCGGACCCAGGTGACCGCTCATACAGTAGAAGGGGACATGGATCTTTATGTTAAACAGGAGAAACCAAAAAAAAAAGTATTCATATTTTCTCTACAGCAAACACTGCTGCAGAGAAGATATGAATGGCGGCTTTAGCACCACGTGAGGGGGACAGCGCTTATCTCTAGCACTGTCTGCTGCATGGTGTGTGTGGTACCCAGTCGGCACACGGGCGGCACACGTGTGCCGCACGTGTGCCACACTGATGTGCCACAGAAACGCACGGGCACACGGACACGGATAATTCCAGTACCGATTTTTCCAGTACCGGAATTATCTGGATGTGTGGGACTGCCCTCACAGATCAACATTTTGCACTTTTAGTTGCTTGCAAGTCCGGAATCAGCATTTTTTTTTTCAGTAAAGATGGTTAAATGCTCAGCTGTTTTTGTTGTTTTGTGTTTTTTTTTTTACAATTTGCACGACAAAGGTATCAAATAGATACTCTGTCTATAATGTTTAATACACTAATAGGAAAAATGCTAATAAAATATGGACAGGCCTTCACAACTTACAATCTAGAACATCATTATCAGGGCGACCATTGGTATTGCCAAACCAGTATTGCGAACCTCAGACTACCTGCGACATCCCAAGCAACTCTTTGTAGTTGTAACTCTGCAACATCATTATGTTGTGACACAACAGAAGTGTGACACCTTGGGGGCCTACTAATCAGGAGTGGTGTAAGTGATGCCACAGATAGTAGGAGGTTTGCAATGCCCTGGTCTGGTGACCACGGACTACCAATGTGGCCACTGGACAAGGGGTTGCAGTACCAGAAGGCCCTAGTTGAAGAATTATTTTAAAAAATTCCCATCTGACAATTTTTTTGTTTAACTCTAATTACCATTAGTGTTGAGCGATACCTTCCGATATCCAAAAGAATCAGTATCGGATTGGATCGGGCGATATTCAAAAAATATCGGATATCGCCGATACCGATACCCGATACCAATGCAAGTCAATGGGACCAAAATATCAGAATTAAAATAATCCCTTTCTTTCCTTGTAGGTTAATTCTACATGAAGGAAAACAACTAAGAATAATATAGGACAGGGGTGTCAAACTGCATTCCTCGAGGGCTTTGCACAAGGTGCTGTAATCATTATGTGTGTAGGTGATTAAATTATCACCTGTGCAGTACAAGGAAATCCTAAAAACATGACCTGTTTGCAGCCCTTGAGGAATGCAGTTTGACACCTGTGATGTAGGATGTATTGGAGGAGGTGGAGGAGACATTAAAGGCATAGAGGTTTAGCCCAATCAAATGGAATAGCAGGAATTATTATTTTTTTTTTAAAAAGACATTCGGAGTTACAAAGCTTTTGACTATGTTACAATTTTTTATATTTTGTCAGATATTTATGTTTCACTACTTCCATGCTGTTCACCTTCTTTTTAACTTTTCCCTTTTTTTCTTAACCATCCTCAGCAGTATCATCTTTTCCATCAACTTCTCCTTCACCTTATTCATCTTCTTCACCTTCTTCGTATTATTTTTTTTTTACATTCTTCATATTCTTTTTATTCAACTATTATTCTTCATAATCAACTTCTTCATCTTCTTCTTCATCATATTCTTATTTGTGACAACCAGGCCTTCCTGTAGTTGTTATCTATAAAAGTTTGAAGATTACACCTTCGGTTCTGCCTGTCACAAAAGATTTACAACAGGATTTGCCCGCGTTCAGTTTGGCCGGCAGCAGCAGGTTTTTTTCCAGGGGCACCACGAGGAGGAACGGACTCACCCCGATACACTGCTTAATCTTCTTCTGCTTATAATTTAGATAATATCTTTGGTTCTGATTTTTAGTCTTATGCTTAATGTTCTTCTGCTTTTTGTTCTGCAACTTCTTGTTCTTCTGCTTGGTCTTCAGGGTCGTCATTTTTAGGGTCTTGAACTTGGAAATGTAGCAGAAGTTACAAGAGCAAAAGACACTGTCGAGAACCAGCAGATGGTACTGAAATCCGGATTGCTAGCCGAAGGTACAAGAGCCAATGGAACTACCGAGGACCAGCTGACGTTACTGGAACCCGGTTACTAAGCAGGAGGTACCCGTGCCAGAAAGCACTACCAAGGACCACCTGACATTGGTGGAACTCAGATACCCAGAAGGAGGCACCTAAGCCAAAGGCTCTGCCTGGAACCAGCTGACGGTACTGGAACCAGGATGGGGAGCAGAAGGTACAAGAGCAAAAGACACTGCCAAGAACCAGCTAATGGTACTGGAACCCGGATGGCTAGCCGAAGGTACAAGAGCCAATGGAACTACCGAGGACCAGCTGACGGTACTGGAACCCGGTAACTAAGCAGGAGGTAACCGTGCCAGAAAGCACTACCAAGGACCACCTGATGTTGGTGGAACTCGGATACCCAGAAGGAGGCACCTAAGCCAAAGGCTCTGCCAGGAACCAGCTGACGGTACTGGAACCAGGATGGGTAGGAGGGACTACCCATGACAAAGACACTTCTGAGCAGCAACTGGCAGTGTTGGAGCACAGGGAATCCAGGAGAAGCAGAGTATAGGATGAGGCCTAATTGGAGTCAGTTGAAAGGGAACCTTTAACCCCCAAAGGTGTTTGCAACTAAAAGAGCCTCCTTGTGCGGCACTAATGCTGCATAAGGAAAAGGTGGCTCTTTTCATTATGCTCCTTGTGCACACTGAAGTTAACACTTATAAAATGTATCCCCTCATACCTGAAACCGTCCCAGAGGTGGGACTTTCCTTCTTAATGAAACGCAGCACAACTGTCATTCACACCCCCTTGATGCCGTGCTCCGCCTCCTCAGCATTGTTTAAATCTGTTCCGGAACCTGCACTGTTATGTTATCCCTTGGCCATGCGCAATTAGCGCTGCCCGTCTTCAGGTATCATTTGTTGTCAGGCGGGCTGAGCCTGTGCGACTGCCCTGCCAGAGATCCCGCCGTGTCTTCTGATTTATTCACACTGCAGGCCTGGGATTCATGGGCATCCGCAGTGCATATCTTCGCCTCTCACTCATCTCCTTCCGCCTTCTTCAGGCTGTGCCGCGCCAGCTGACCCCAAATTGCATGCCACGGCCGTGATGCGGCACAGTAAGAAGAAGGCGGAAGGAGATGAGTGAGAGGCAAAGATATGCACTGCGCATGCCCATGAATCACAGCGCCGCAATGTCAATAAATCTGAAGACACTGCGGGACGTGATCTCGGGTAGGGTGGCCGCACTGGCACAGCCAGCCTGACAACAAATGAAGTCTGAAGACGGGCAGCGCTAACTGCGCATGGCCAAGGGACAACATAACAGCACAGGCTCTGGGACAGATTCAAACAATGCTAAGGAGGTGATGCATGGCGCCAAGGGGGTGTGAATGACAGCTGTGCTGCGTCTCATTAAGAAGGAAAGTCCAGCCTTCGGGATGGTTTCAGGGTATGAGGGGACACATTTTATAAGTGTTAACTTCAGCGTGTGCAAGGAGCATAATGAAAAGAGGCACCTTTTCCTTGTGCAGCATTAGTGCTGCACAAGGTGGCTCTTTTAGTTACAAATGCCATGGGGGGGACAGGTTCCCTTTAATATCTGTTGTTGTGTCAGCATGGCAGTCGCAGGACACATTGCCGGCTACACAGCAGGGGAACAGCTGATGTTACTGAACCCCACTGACACAGTGGCAAGTGTTTTTCTCTGTGCAGCCAGCACTTCCGAGCACCAACTGGCGATATTGGAGCCCAGGGAATCCAGGAGGAGAAGAGTGTAGGCCGAGGCCTGCACTGGAGGCAGTTTAATGTCTGTTGTGTTAGCATGGCGGTCGCAGGACAGGTTGCCGGCTACACAACAGGGGAACAGCTGGTGTCACTGAACCCCACTGACACATGAGCGAGTGTTTTTCTCTGTGCAGCCAGCACTTCCGAGCACCAACTGGCGGTATTGGAGCCCAGGGAATCCAGGAGGAGCAGACTGTAGGCCGAGGCCTGCACTAGAGGCAGTTTAATATCTGTTGTTGTGTCTGCGTCACGGTCGCAGGACACATTGCCGGCTACACAGCAGGGGAACAGCTGGCGTTACTGAACCCCACTGACACATGAGCGAGTGTTTTTCTCTGTGCAGCCAGCACTTCTGAGCACCAACTGGTGATATTGGAGCCCAGGGAATCCAGGAGAAGCATAATGTAGGCCGAGGCCTGCACTGGAGGCAGTTTAATGGCTGTTGTTGTGTCTGCGTGGTGGTCGCAGGACACGTTGCCGGCTACACAGCAGAGGAACAGTTGGCGTTACTGAACCCCACTGACACATGAGCGAGTGTTTTTCTCTGTGCAGCCAGCACTTCCGAGCACCATCTGGCGGTATTGGAGCCCAGGGAATTCAGGAGGAGCAGAGTGCAGGCTGAGGCCTGCACTGGAGGCAGTTTAATGTCTGTTGTGTCAGCGTGGCGGTCGCAGGACACATTGCCGGCTACACAGCAGGGGAACAGCTGACGTTACTGAACCCCACTGACACAGTGGCGAGTGTTTTTCTCTGTGCAGCCAGCACTTCCGAGCACCAACTGGTGGTATTGGAGCCCAGGGAATCCAGGAGGAGCAGAGTGTAGGCCGAGGCCTGCACTGGAGGCAGTTTAATGTCTGTTGTTGTATCAGCATGGCGGACACAATACACAATGACGGCTACACAGCAGGGGAACAGCTGAAGTTACTGAACCCCACTGACAGTGGCGAGTGTTTTTCTCTGTGCAGCCAGCACTTCCGAGCACTAAATGGCGGTGTTAGAGCCCAGGGAATCTAGGAGGAGCAGAGTGTAGGCCAAGGCCTGAACTGGAAGCAGTTTAATATCTGTTGTTGTGTCTGCGTGGCGGTCGCAGGGCACATTGCCAGCTACACAGCAGGGGAACAGCTGGCGTTACTGCACCCCACTTACACATGAGCGAGTGTTTTTCTCTGTGCAGCCAGCACTTCCGAGCACCAACTGGCGGTATTGGAGCCCAGGGAATCCAGGAGGAGCAGAGTGTAGGCCGAGGCCTGCACTAGAGGCAATTTAATGGCTGTTGTTGTGTCAGCGTGACGGTCGCAGGACACGTTGCTGGTTACACAGCAGGAGAACAGCTGGCGTTACTGAACCCCACTGACACATGAGCGAGTGATTTTCTCTGTGCAGCCAGCACTTCCGAGCACCAACTGGCAGTATTGGAGCCCAGGGAATCCAGGAGGAGCAGAGTGTAGGCCGAGGCCTGCACTGGAGGCAGTTTAATGTCTGTTGTTGTGTCAGTGTGGTGGTCGCAGAACACATTGCCGGCTACACAGCAGGGGAACAGCTGGCGTTACTGAACCACACTGTCACAGTGGCGAGTGTTTTTCTCTGTGCAGCCAGCACTTCCGAGCACCAACTGGCGGTATTGGAGCCCAGGGAATTCAGGAGGAGCAGAGTGTAGGCCGAGACCTGCACTGGAGGCAGTTTAATGTCTGTTGTTGTGTCAGCGTGGCGGTCGCAAGACACGTTGCCGGCTACACAGCAGGGGAACAGCTGGTGTCACTGAACCCCACTGACACATGAGCGAGTGTGTTTCTCTGTGCAGCCAGCACTTCCGAGCACCAACTGGCGGTATTAGAGCTCAGGGAATCCAGGAGGAGCAGACTGTAGACCGAGGCCTGCACTGGAGGCAGTTTAATATCTGTTGTTGTGTCTGCGTGACGGTCGCAGGACACATTGCCGGCTACACAGCAGGGGAACAGCTGGCGTTATTAAACCCCACTGACACATGAGTGAGAGTTTTTCTCTGTGCATCCAGCACTTCCAAGCACCAACTGGCAATATTGGAGCCCAGGGAATCCAGGAGGAGCAGAGTTTAGGCCGAGGCCTGCACTGGAGGCAGTTTAATGTCTGTTGTTGTGTCTGCGTGGCGGTCGCAGGACACGTTGCTGGCTACACAGCAGGGGAACAGCTGGCGTTACTGAACCTTACTGACACATGAGCGAGTGTTTTTCTCTGTGCAGCCAGCACTTCTGAGCACCAACTGGCGGTATTGGAGCCCAGGGAATCCAGGAGGAGCAGAGTGTAGGCCGAGGCCTGCACTGGATGCAGTTTAATGTCTGTTATTGTGTCAGTGTGGCGGTCGCAGGACACATTGACGGCTGCACAGCAGGGGAACAGCTGACGTTACTGAGCCCCACTGACACAGTGGCAAGTGTTTTTCTCTGTGCAGCCAGCACTTCCGAGCACCAACTGGTAGTATTGGAGCACAAGGAATCCAGGAGGAGCAGAGTGTAGGCCGAGGCCTGCACTGGAGGCAGTTTAATGTCTGTTGTGTCACAGGACACGTTGCCGGATACACAGCAGGGGAACAGCTGGCGTTACTGAACCCCAATAACACGGCAGCAAGTGTAGACTGTGCAGACAGCTCTTCTGGGCAACAACTTGTGGTGTTGGAGCCCAGGGAATGCAGGAGAAGCAGAGGGTAGGCTGAGGCCTTATTGGAGCAAGTTGAAAGAGAACCTTTAACCCTCCCCAGGCATTTGAAACCGAAAGAGCCAGCTTGTGCAGCAATAATGCTGCACAAGGAAAAGGTGGCTCTTTTAATTATGCTCCTTGCAAACACAGAACTAAACACTTCTAAAATGTGTCCCCTGATACCGTGAAACCGTCCTGAAGGTGGGACTTTCCTTCATAATGGGACGCAGCACAGCCGTCATTCCTACCCCCTTGGCGCTGTGCCCCGCCTCTTCAGCGTTGTTTGAATCTGTCCCGGTGCCTGCGCTGTTATGTTCAACCTTGGCCATGCGGAGTTAGCGCTGCCCGTCTTCTGACAACATTTGGTCTCAGGCTGACTGCGCCTGTGCGGCCGCGCTGCCTGAACATTACTGCTGCGCATGGTGGCTCTTTCAGATACAAACGTCTGGGGGGAGGGGACAGGTTCCCTTTAATTTCAGTTGTAGTGTCAGCGTGGCGGTCGCAGGACACATTGCCGGCTACACAGCAGGGGAGCAGATGGCATTACTGAATCCCACTAACACAGGAGCGAGTGTTTTTCTCTGTGCAGACAGCACTTCCGGGCAACAACTGGCGATGTTGAAGCCCAGGGAAAGCAGGAGGAGCAGACTTTAGTTTTTGCCGCACACACAGCAGGGGAACAGCTGGCGTTACTGAACCCAATGACAGAGGAGCAACTGTTGACTGTGCAGACAGCACTTCCGGGCAACAACTGGCAGTGTTGAAGCCCAGGGAAAGCAGGAGGAGCAGACTTTAGTTTTTGCCGCACACACAGCAGGGGAGCAGCTGGTGTTACTGAACCCCATTAACACAGGAGCGAGTGTTTTTCTCTGTGCAGACAGAACTTCCGGGCAACAACTGGCTGTGTTGAAGCCCAGGGAGAGCAGGAGGAGCAGAGTGTAGGCCGAGGCCTAATTGGAGCAAGTTGAAAGGGAGCCTTTAACCCCCCCAGGCGTTTGTAACTGAAAGAGCCAACTTGTGTAGCAGTAATGCTGCAAAAGGAAAAGGTGGCTCTTTTAATTATGCTCCTTGCAAACGTAGAACTAAACACTTCTAAAATGTGTCCTCTGATACCGAGCAACCGTCCCGGAGGTGGGACTTTCTTTCGTAAAGAGATGCAGCTCAGCCGTCATCCCCACCCCCTTGGCGCAGGGCGCCGCTTCCTCAGCGTTGTTTGAATCTGTCCTGGAGCCTGCGCTGTTATGTTAAACCCTGGCCATGTGCAGTTAGCGCTGCCCGTCTTCTGACAACATTTGGTGTCAGGCGGACGGCGCCTGTGCAGCCACGCTGCCCGAGATCCCGCCTCGGAGTGTCTTCTGATTTAATCACACTGCGGGCCTGGGATTCATGGGCATGCTTAGTGCATATCTTCGCCTCTCACTCACCTCCTTCCGGCTTCTTCAGACTGTGTGGCGTCACGACCGTGGCATGCTATTAGGGATCAGCTGAGGGCGCACAGTCTAAAGAAGGCAGAGGGAGATGAGTGAGAGCCTGAGGTGAAGATATGCACTGCGCATGCCCATGAATCCCAGGCCCGCAGTGTGAATAAATCAGAAGACACTGCGAGGTGGGATCTCGGGCAGCGCGGCGGCACAGGCACAGTCCGCCTGACACCAAATGATGTCAGAAGATGGGCAGCGCTAACTGCGCATGGCCAAGGTTGAGCATAACAGCGCAGGTTACGGGACAGATTCAAACAACGCTGAGGAGGTGGCGCTTGGCGCCAAGGGGGTAGGAATGACGGCTGCGTTGTGTCTCATTAGGAAGGAAAGTTCCACTTCCGGGCCGTTTTCACGGTGTGAGGGGACACATTTTATAAGTGTTAAGTTCAGCGTGTGCAAGGAGCATAAATAGAAGAGCCACCTTTTCCTTGTGCAGCATTACTGCTGTACAAGGTGGCTCTTTCAGTAACAAACGCCTGGGGGTGGACAGGTTGCCTTAAATTTCAGTTGTAGTGTCAGCGTGAAGGTAGCAGGACGCATTGCTGGATACACAGCTGGGGATCAGCTGACATTACTGAAACCCAATAACACTGGGTCATGTGTTTTGACTGTGCAGATGGTACTTCTGAGCAGCAACTGGCGGTGTTGGAGCCCAGGGATTACAGTTCAGGTGGTAGAAACATGAACGCAACAGGAGACCTGGATACTGTAGCCAACCAATTTTTTAATCTGGAAGAGGAGTTGCAAATTCCTGTGAGATCCAGGCCTTGTTCATTTTCAGAAAAGTAAGGCGGTCAACGTTATCGGAGGATAGTCGCATGCGATGGTCTGTTAGTACACCACCTGCGGCACTAAAGATGTGTTCCGATAATACACTAGCAGCAAGGCAAGCCAGCACCTCTAATGCATACTGGCTAAGCTCTGGCCATGTTTCCAGCTTAGAGACCCAAAACTTGAAGGGGGAAGAGCCGTCTGGGAGTACACTGAGAGGGCAAGCCATGTAGTCTGTCACCATTTGACGGAAACGTTGCCTCCTGCTGACTGGAGCCGTCTGTGATGGTGTAGACATTAGTGGCGGTCACAAAAAAGTTTGCCACAGTTGGCCCATACTGGTCTTGCCTTGTGCTGAGGCACTGCTTCTGCTCCCTGTTTGTGCTGACCTTCCTCCACTGCCTCAACGCACTGAGCTGCTTTGTAAAGCACTATATTATTCCCATAGTCCTATATATAGCACAGGCTGCAGTCACTTCGACATAGGATAACACATTTTCAAATGGTGGTTACCATAGAAAAAACGAAGTGAGAAAGAAGTGATTATGTTAGATGCCTTATTCAGCCAGGTTTTTTCCCTGGCTTTAAAGTCCATTATAATGGATAGGCGGACAATCTGTTTATGGAATACAGAGAAAGCGATTATTCCCATAGTCCTATATATAGCACAGGCTGCAGTCACTTCGACATAGGATAACACATTTTCAAATGGTGGTTACCATAGAAAAAAGAAGTGAGAAAGAAGTGTAAAGCACTAGCACACTGCTCTCGGTTGGACTGGAGAAGATGATGGAATGCACCAGTGTGTCTTGGTACTCCCGCATTTTATGCTCCTGGATCAACGGTGTTATGAGGGTTTGTAAGTTGTCCCGGTAGCGCGGATCTAAGAGGATGTACACCCAATAATCAGCCATGTTGAGAATGTGGGCAATGGGGCGGTCGTTTCTCAGGCACTGCAGCATGAAATCAACCACGTGCTGCAGACTGCTAACTGGACAAGAAACGCTGTCCCCTGCTTGAGGCGTGATCTCTGCCTGCTCTGCATCACCCCACCTTCGCTCTACACACTGACTTCTTGAGAATTGTGTAACTCCTTCCTCTAGACCGATGTCTTCCTCCTCCTTTGACTCCTCCTCATCCTCCTCACAAAGTGTCCCCTGCCTAGGCCTTTGTGAGGAACCACGTTGCGCTGACTGTCCAGAAGCAGATGGAATTGGTTACTCCTCATCCTCCACCTCTTCCACAACATCATCCCTCAGTGCTTGCAGTGTTCTTTCAAGCAGGCAGATAAGGGGGACAGTCATGCTGACTAGTGCATCATCTGCATTTGCCATCTGCGAGGAATCATCGAAGGCACGCAAAACCTAGCAGACGTCCTTTATAGTGGCCCACTCAGTGGTTGTGAAGTCTGAATGGCGCACAATGCATTTTCTTTGCGCCTGATGCAGCTGGTACTCCATTACTGCTTGCTGCTGCTCACACAACCGCTCCAACATATGTAACATGGAATTCCACCTGGTGGGTAGGTCACATATGATGTGATGTTCCGGAAGGCGGAATCTGCGCTGCAATGTGTGATCTTGCCATGCTGGAACGCCGAAAGTGAGCACACTCTAGGCGGACCTTGTGCAGCAGTGCATCAAGATCCGGATAGTCCATCAAAAAACTCTGCACGACCAAGTTGAGCACATGTGCCAGACATGGGATGTGAGTGAGCTTGCCTAGGGCCAGAGCTGCCACCAGATTTCGGCCATTGTCACACACTACCATCCCTGGCTGGAGGTTCGCTGGCACAAACCACACGTCGCTCTCCTGTTTGATGGCATTCCAGAGCCCCTGCGCTATGTGGCTTCGATTCCCCAAGGAAATTAATTTCAGTACAGCCTGTTGACATTTGGCCATGACTGTGCTCATATCGGTCGTAACAGGTAAGCGTTCACGGGTCAAGGTGGAGGTAGACCGCGACGGCTCCTGCAGCAATGATTATGATGAACTGGAGTATGAGGAGGAGGCACTGTGTACAGACTGGATTCCTGCAATCCTTGGAGTTGGCAGAACACGTCCTGTGCCACTCGCTTGATCTGTACCCGGTTCCACAACATTAACCCAATGGGCAGTGAGGGAAAGGTATCGCCCCTGTCCATGGTGACTGGTCCACGCATCGGTGGTGAGGTGGACCTTGCTACTGACGGCTTTCAGTAGCGCGTATTTTATGTGTCCCTCCACATGCTTTGGCAGGGCAGGGACGGCTTGCCTGCTGAAATAAAAGCGGCTGGGCACATTGTATTGTGGGACTGCCAATGCCATCAAGTTACGGAAGGTGTCAGTCTCCACCAGCCTGAATGACAGCATTTCAAGGGACAGTAGTTTTGCAATGCCAGCATTCAGAGCCTGTGTTCGGGGGTGGTTTGCCGAGAATGGGTGCCTTTTCTCCCATGCCTGTGCTACCGATGGCTGTAGACTGGGCTGGGAGTGTGAGGATGACTTGGAACGTGGTGATGTGGGTGGAATTACACTGGGTCTCTGGACAACAGTGCCAGAGGTTCGTCAATGGTGATCCTGTGAAGAAGCCGAACCAGCTGTGTGTGAGCTGGAGGAAGAGGCCACAACACAAGCTGAAGAGGTGTAAGGTGCCGCTGTAGGTTGGCCTAGGTCTTCAGTGTGTTTTTGTAACTCCACCGCGTGCTTGGTCCGCACATGTTTCCACGTATTTGTGGTATTGAGGTTGCTGACACTTTTCCCTCTTTTGACTTTCTGATGACACACCTTGCAATTGACTAAGCAAGTGTCATCTGCAACTGTGTCAAAAAAGGACCAGGCACTGCAAGTCTTGGAAGCGCCCGTTTTGGCTTTTTGAAGAGCCATGCTCTGAATGGGTGCTTAAGTGGAGGCTACAGGCATCGCAGTCTTCCCCCTCCCTCTCCCTCTTTGGGCCATTCGGAGAATCTCTTCCTCAGAGCTGCTCCCACCACCTTCCTGTACCTCACGCCACGATGGGTCAAGGACCTCATCATCTACACTACCCTCTTCCACCAACTGCTTCTCCTGGGTAGTCTCGGCAGCACAGTACGCACCAGAAAGTGGCACCTGAGTCTCGTCATCAGATGCGTACTGAGGTGTGCTGACCGGAGGCACTGGCCCACCCGTCTCTTCAGAATCAGAGAGACAAAGCTGTTGGGCATCACTGCATACTGCCTCTTCTTCCATTTCTCGAATGCTGCTTGGCTGGCCCCCTTTTTCCAAGCCAAGAGATTCAGAGAACAGAAGTAGAGATGGCTCCTGTCCTGGGCTCTCTGACTGCCTGGGCAATTTGGCAGGTGGTGAAGAGACAGATGGGTGCTCTCCAGTGCTCTGTGCCTAAGAGGATGTGGCACTAATTGAAGTCAATGCGTTAGCTGCCATCCATCCGACAACGGCTTCAATTTGTTCTTTCTGCAGCAGCGGGGTACGGCGATCTCCTACAAAGCTGCGCATGAAGGACTGTTCCCTGCTGAAACTGGGTGATGATGAGTCACCGGTGCTCGCAGCAGGCACAGAATCCCCACGTCCTCTCCCTGCTCCATGCCCACGCCCACATGCCTTATTCCCTGCCTTCTTCATCTTGGTAGACTGATAAAGATAGGCAGAAAAGTACTAAGGGCTTAGTGTGCTTATTCCTGAACAGCTCCTAACAGGTATAAGAAACACTAATTTTCTAAAGTGTGGACTAGACTTTTATATGAGCTAATGTGGCCTACACAACTGTAAAGTGGTGTGTTTGGTGAACTTTATTATTATTTTTTTTTTTTTGCAGAACAGACTACAGAGTGAGCTGCACTCACACACAGACCGTGCAGACAGCCATGAACGGCGCTGCAAGGCCAAAACAAGCTGCTCTATGTTATCCTATTTCGTGTTTTTCCACAATCTAGCAGGATACGGTAAAGCCACTAATAGGATAAATTTTAAAAAATGTGCAGCAGGCTGCACTAATTGAGAAGCGGCAATGGAACGGTATGAGGCAGTGACGCACCCTGAGCTGACTACAACCGGCTGTGGCAGTGGAACAGACTACAGAGCGAGCTGCACTCACACAGAGACCGTGCAAACAGCCGTAAATGGCACTGCAAGGCCAAAACAAGCTCCTCTATGTAATCCTCTATAGTGTTTTCCCACAATCTAGCAGGATACGGATGGAAAGCCACTAATAGGATAAATTTGAAAAAATGTGCAGCAGGCTGCACTAATTGCAAAAAAGGACAATGGATTGAACAGTATGAGGCAGTGACGCACCCTGAGCTTACTACAACCAGCAGTGGCTGCGGACAGACTACAGAGTGAGCTGTACTCACACACACAGAGACCTTGCAGACAGCTGTGAACAGCGCTGCAAGGCAAAAGCAAGGTTCTCACACAGCGGTTGCTATATTTGCCTGGGTAAAGCACAATGAAGCAAATCGCTGTCTGGCCCTCAGTCAGAACACAGCGTCCTGTCCCTAACTGAATTGACAGCAGAGTGAGCCCAAAATGGCAGTGTTGACTTTTATAGTGCATCATGACATCATTTCAGCAGCTAATCACAGCCATGCCAGTAGTTACATGCCTACCATGCTGAACAGGATGTTTTAGTCTTACATATCACAAAAATGTACCCCAGAACACGGAATAGTGTATGGGTAAGAAATGTGAAGAAACAAGCAAAATTTTTAAACTCATTTTTCTACTGCTATATATCCCCAAAATGTGACAGAAAGCATGTAACTATTTTATACACTTTTTTTAAGTTTAACATACCACCATAATGCAACCATAACCATGTTAAACTGTATGGATGCGTCATTGAATCCATAACAAAATTTTGAACACCCAATATTTTGAAAGTGTAGTTGAAGAACTTATACATTCATGCAGGCTTTGCAGAAATTGCAAAGCCAAACAGAAAATATGATGAGGGTCATCCATAGAACCCCAAAAGGCAAAAAATGGTAGTCTTCATTAAATTATTGAATATTACAAACACTTTATGTGCTGTTGTCCATCTGCTGAAGTGGAAAATTGTGAGCTATTCCAGACTTTTTATGAGAGTGAGCCTGTCTGCATTCTCTGTTGACATGCAAAAGCACCTGTCTGTTTTGACCCCAAACCTGCGCTAAAATCCGCTCAGACAAGATGCTAGCGACAAGGCAGCACAAAACCTCCAAGGCATAGAAGGACAGGTCATGCCAGGTGTCCAGCTTTGAGACCCAATAGTTGAAAGTCGCAACGGAATTAGGGAGTACACTGTTTTGGTCAGCCAGGTATTACTTGACCATCTTTAAAAACGTTTCCATCCAAAGGCTGACGCCTTTGACAGTGTACCCCTGCCTGTGCTATGTATCTCCCTAGCCTCTCCTCCTTGGTTGGGCAAGGAAGCTTGCTGCCTACCGCTAGCAAACATTTTTCAACATACTTTCATTGGCCTTCTGGTATAGCACCATTTTAGAAAACCTCTCCACCTCAGGAAGAAGAGATGCAAAGTTGTCCTTGTAGTGTGGGTCTAGCAGGGTGAACAACCAGTACTCTTTTTTTGGCCAAGATGAATGTAACGCAAGGGTCATGGAAAGGCAGCGGTAAATAAAGTCGGCCATATGTGCCAAGCTCCATACAGCCAATACTTCCCTCTCTCCACCATGATGATGTTTCTCCATCTCCTCCTCTTCCCTCTCTTCCTCCTCATTCCTATCCTAAGCTCATCCATGTAGGAGAGACGGGACAAAGGTTATGTGATTACTAGCCTCTGTTAAGCTAGCCACCAGCTCCTGCTCCGCCTCTTCCTCCTCCTCAGCGTCCAACTCCTCATTGTTACCCAATCCACACTGAGCAGATGAGATGAGGTTGGACTGACTACAATCTCTTTTTGTTAAGTTTTCCTCCATCCACACCTGGAATGCATGCAAAGCTTCATGTTTATTTGTAAGCAATAGGATAGTTGCATAGTTTATGGCGTCATCACTGCTCACCATCTTTGTGGAGTCCTCAAAGTCTTTGAGAACCAAACAAATGTCAGATATCCATGCCCACCGTTCAATTGTTATGTGCAGAGCTGGACCAGAATACCGACAGGCATGATGGAGCTGATACTCAACCACTGGCCTCTTCTGCTCAAAAAACCTTGCCAGCATATGCAATATGGAATTACAGCGTGTGATGATGTCGCACACCAGTCGGTGAGCTGGCACTTGCATGAGCCGCTGCAGCACTGCTAGAGCAGCCGCAGCTGTAGCCGACTTACGCAAATAGGTACTGACACGGTGTACCTTGACCAGAAGCTCTGGGAAATCTGGGTATGTTTTCAGAACCTGCTACTATATGGAGCAGATGTACCAAGTATGGCATATGTGTGAGCTTGCCAAGCTTCACAGTCACCACCAGACTATGCCCATTATCACACACGACCACGCCTGTTGTGAATTCTGTTGTCAAGCTCCCTCCTGTGGTCATGAATGGTACTTCGGCTGGTTCTGTCCATGGGCTTCCTCTGGTGGTTGTGAGTGGGGCTGCGGCTTCTGAGTTTCCTTCCACAGGTGACGAGGTTAATTCGTTAGCTGGCTGCTCTATTTAACTCCACTTAGATCATTGCTCCAGGCCACCTGTCAATGTTCCAGTATTGGTCTAGTTCGCTCCTGGATCGTTCTTGTGACCTGTCTTCCCAGCAGAAGCTAAGTTCCTGCTTGTTTTTCTCTTGTTTGCTATTTTTCTGTCCAGCTTGCTATTTTGATTTTTGTCTTGCTTGCTGGAAGCTCTGGGATGCAGAGGGGCGCCTCCGCACCGTGAGTCGTGCGGAGGGTCTTTTTGCGCCCTCTGCGTGGTCTTTTTGTAGTTTTTGTGCTGACCGCAAAGTTACCTTTCCTATCCTCTGTCTGTTCAGTAAGTCGGGCCTCTCTTTGCTAAATCTATTTAATCTCTGTGTCTGTAATTTTCATCTTAACTCACAGTCATTATATGTGGGGGGCTGCCTTTTCCTTTGGGGAATTTCTCTGAGGCAAGGCAGGCTTTATTTTTCTATCTTTAGGGCTAGCTAGTTCCTTAGGCTGTGACGAGTTGCATAGGGAGCGTTAGGAGCAATCCACGGCTATTTCTAGTGTGTGTGATAGGATTAGGGATTGCGGTCAGCAGAGTTCCCACATCCCAGAGCTTGTCCTGTATTATTAGTAACTATCAGGTCATTCCGTGTGCTCTTAACCACCAGGTCCATTATTGTCCTAACCACCAGGTCATAACAGTACAGGTGGCCCAAAGTATTAATGCATCTCAATAGAGGGATAAGAGAAGTTCTGAGACCATTTTTTTTCTTTGCAGTGTGTTTTGTCTCTCTTTTCCCCGTTACCTCTGGGTGGTTCAGGATACAGGTGTAGATATGGACATTCAAGGTCTGTCCTCTTGGATGGATAATCTCACTGCAAGGGTACAAAACATTCAATATTTTGAGGTTCAGAATCCGATGTCAGAGCCTAGGATTCCAATTCCTGATTTGTTTTTTGGGGATAGATTTAAGTTTCTGAATTTCAAAAATAATTGTAAATTGTTTCTTGCTTTGAAACCTCGCTCCTCAGGTGACCCTGTTCAACAAGTGAAAATTATTATTTCTTTGTTACGTGGCGACCCTCAAGACTGGGCATTTTCCCTTGCGCCAGGAGATCCGGCATTGCGTGATGTTGATGCGTTTTTTCTGGCGCTTGGATTGCTTTATGATGAACCAAATTCAGTGGATCAGGCAGAGAAAATCTTGCTGGCTCTGTGTCAGGGTCAGGATGAGGTAGAGATATATTGTCAGAAGTTTAGGAAGTGGTCTGTACTCACTCAGTGGAATGAATGTGCCCTGGCAGCAATTTTCAGAAAGGGTCTCTCTGAAGCCCTTAATGATGTCATGGTGGGATTTCCCATGCCTGCTG
Organism: Ranitomeya imitator; assembly: GCF_032444005.1. NCBI lineage: Eukaryota > Metazoa > Chordata > Amphibia > Anura > Dendrobatidae > Ranitomeya > Ranitomeya imitator. The sequence goes on from NC_091285.1 coordinate 591,199,891, forward strand.
GTCTGAATGAGTCTATGTCTTTGGCCATTCAGATCGATCGACGCTTGCGTGAGCGTAAAGCTGTGCACCATTTGGTGGTATTATCTGAGCATAGACCTGAGCCTACGCAATGTGATAGGACTTTGACCAGAGCTGAACGGCAAGAACACAGACGTCGGAATGGGCTGTGTTTTTACTGTGGTGATTCCACTCATGCTATCTCCGATTGTCCTAAGCGCACTAAGCGTTTCGCTAGGTCTGCCACTATTGGTACGGTACAGTCGAAATTTCTTTTGTCCGTTACTCTGATTTGCTCTTTGTCATCCTATTCTGTTATGGCATTTGTGGATTCAGGCGCTGCCCTGATTTTGATGGACTTGGAGTTTACTAGGCGCTGTGGTTTATTCTTGGAGCCCTTGCAGTATCCTATTCCATTGAGAGGAATTGATGCTACGCCTTTGGCCAAGAATAAGCCTCAGTACTGGACCCAATTGACCATGTGCATGGCTCCTGCACATCAGGAGGATATTCGCTTTTTGGTCTTGCATAATCTGCATGATGTGGTCGTTTTGGGGTTGCCATGGCTACAGGTCCATAATCCAGTATTGGATTGGAAATCTATGTCTGTGTCCAGCTGGGGTTGTCAGGGGGTATATGGTGATGTAACATTTTTGTCTATTTCGTCATCCACCCCTTCTGAAGTCCCGGAGTTTTTGTCGGATTACCGGGATGTATTTGATGAGCCTAAATCCAGTGCCCTACCTCCTCATAGAGATTGCGATTGTGCTATTAATTTGATTCCTGGTAGTAAGTTTCCTAAGGGCCGACTGTTCAATTTATCTGTGCCAGAACACGCCGCTATGCGGAGTTATATAAAGGAATCCTTGGAGAAGGGTCATATTCGCCCGTCGTCGTCACCATTGGGAGCAGGGTTCTTTTTTGTGGCCAAGAAGGATGGTTCTTTGAGACCTTGTATTGATTACCGCCTTCTTAATAAGATCACAGTCAAATTTCAGTACCCTTTGCCGCTGCTGTCTGATTTATTTGCTCGGATTAAGGGGGCTAGTTGGTTCACCAAGATAGATCTTCGTGGTGCGTATAATCTTGTGCGTATTAAACAGGGCGATGAATGAAAAACAGCATTTAATATGCCCGAGGGCCATTTTGAGTACCTGGTTATGCCATTCGGGCTTTCCAATGCTCCATCAGTATTTCAGTCCTTTATGCATGACATCTTCCGAGAGTACCTGGATAAATTCCTGATTGTATATTTGGATGATATTTTGGTCTTCTCGGATGATTGGGAGTCTCACATGAAGCAGGTCAGAATGGTGTTCCAGGTCCTTCGTGCGAATTCTTTGTTTGTGAAGGGGTCAAAGTGTCTGTTTGGAGTTCTGAAGGTTTCATTTTTGGGTTTCATTTTTTCCCCTTCTACTATCGAGATGGACCCTGTTAAAGTCCAGGCCATTTATGATTGGACTCAGCCGACATCTGTGAAGAGCTTGCAGAAGTTCCTGGGCTTTGCTAATTTTTATCGACGCTTCATCAGTAGTTTTTCTAGTGTTGCTAAACCGTTGACTGATTTGACCAAGAAGGGTGCTGATGTGGTCAATTGGTCTTCTGCGGCTGTGGAAGCTTTTCAGGAGTTGAAGCGTCGTTTTTCTTCTGCCCCTGTGTTGTGCCAGCCAGATGTTTCGCTCCCGATTCAGGTCGAGGTTGATGCTTCTGAGATTGGAGCAGGGGCTGTTATGTCGCAAAGAAGTTCTGATGGCTCGGTGATGAAACCATGTGCCTTCTTTTCTAGAAAGTTTTCGCCTGCTGAGCGCAATTATGATGTTGGCAATCGAGAGTTGTTCGCCATGAAGTGGGCATTCGAGGAGTGGCGTCATTGGCTTGAAGGAGCCAAGCATCGCGTGCTGGTCTTGATGGATGACAAGAATTTGACTTATGTCGAGTCTGCCAAACGGTTGAATCCTAGACAGGCTCGTTGGTCGCTATTTTTCTCCCGTTTTGATTTTGTGGTTTCATACCTTCCGGGCTCTAAGAATGTGAAGGCTGATGCCCTGTCAAGGAGTTTTGTGCCCGACTCTCCGGGTGTTCCTGAGCCGGCGGGTATTCTCAGAGAGGGGGTAATTTTGTCTGCCATCTCCCCTGATTTGCGGCGGGTGCTGCAAAAATTTCAGGCTGATAGACCTGATTGTTGCCCAGCGGAGAAACTGTTTGTCCCGGATAAATGGACTGGTAGAGTTATCTCTGAGGTTCATTGTTCGGTGTTGGCTGGTCATCCTGGAATCTTTGGTACCAGAGATTTGGTGGCTAGATCCTTTTGGTGGCCGTCTTTGTCACGGGATGTGCGTTCTTTTGTGCAGTCCTGTGGGACTTGTGCTCGGGCTAAGCCGTGCTGTTCTCGTGCCAGTGGGTTGCTTTTGCCCTTGCCGGTCCCGAAGAGGCCCCGGACGCATATTTCTATGGATTTTATTTCGGATCTCCCTGTCTCTCAAAAGATGTCGGTCATTTGGGTGGTTTGTGATCGCTTCTCTAAGATGGTCCATTTGGTACCCTTGTCTAAATTGCCTTCCTCCTCTGATTTGGTGCCATTGTTTTTCCAGCATGTGGTTCGTTTACATGGCATTCCGGAGAACATCGTTTCGGACAGAGGTTCCCAGTTTGTTTCGAGGTTTTGGCGATCCTTTTGTGCTAGGATGGGCATTGATTTGTCTTTTTCCTCGGCTTTCCATCCTCAGACAAATGGCCAAACCGAACGAACTAATCAGACTTTGGAAACATATCTGAGATGCTTTGTTTCTGCTGATCAGGATGATTGGGTGTCCTTTTTGCCTTTGGCTGAGTTCGCCCTTAATAATCGGGCCAGCTCGGCTACTTTGGTTTCGCCGTTTTTCTGAAATTCTGGTTTCCATCCTCGTTTCTCTTCAGGGCAGGTTGAGTCTTCGGACTGTCCTGGTGTAGATACTGTGGTGGATAGGTTGCAGCAGATTTGGACTCATGTGGTGGACAATTTGACATTGTCCCAGGAGAAGGCTCAACGTTTCGCTAACTGCCGGCGCTGTGTGGGTCCCCGACTTCGTGTTGGGGATTTGGTTTGGTTGTCGTCTCGTTATGTTCCTATGAAGGTTTCCTCTCCTAAGTTTAAGCCTCATTTCATTGGTCCGTATAAGATTTCTGAGGTTCTCAATCCTGTGTCATTTCGTTTGACCCTTCCAGCTTCTTTTGCCATCCATAATGTATTCCATAGGTCGTTGTTGCGGAGATACGTGGCGCCTGTGGTTCCATCCGTTGATCCTCCTGCCCCGGTGTTGGTTGAGGGGGAGTTGGAGTATGTGGTGGAGAAGATTTTGGATTTTCGTATTTCGAGACGGAAACTCCAGTACCTGGTCAAGTGGAAGGGTTATGGTCAGGAAGATAATTCCTGGGTCTTTGCCTCTGATGTTCATGCTGCCGATCTGGTTCGTGCCTTTCATTTGGCTCGTTCTGGTCGGCCTGGGGGCTCTGGTGAGGGTTCGGTGACCCCTCCTCAAGGGGGGGGGTACTGTTGTGAATTCTGTTGTCAAGCTCCCTCCTGTGGTCATGAATGGTACTTCGGCTGGTTCTGTCTATGGGCTTCCTCTGGTGGTTGTGAGTGGGGCTGCGGCTTCTGAGTTTCCTTCCACAGGTGACGAAGCTAATTCGTTAGCTGGCTGCTCTATTTAACTCCACTTAGATCATTGCTCCATGCCACCTGTCAATGTTCCAGTATTGGTCTAGTTCGTTCCTGGATCGTTCTTGTGACCTGTCTTCCCAGCAGAAGCTAAGTTCCTGCTTGTTTTTCTCTCGTTTGCTATTTTTCTGTCCAGCTTGCTATTTTGATTTTTGTCTTGCTTGCTGGAAGCTCTGGGATGCAGAGGGGCTCCTCCGCACCGTGACTCGGTGCGGAGGGTCTTTTTGCGCCCTCTGCGTGGTCTTTTTGTAGTTTTTGTGCTGACCGCAAAGTTACCTTTCCTATCTTCTGTCTGTTCAGTAAGTCGGGCCTCTCTTTGCTAAATCTATTTAATCTCTGTGTCTGTAATTTTCATCTTAACTCACAGTCATTATATGTGGGGGGCTGCCTTTTCCTTTGGGGAATTTCTCTGAGGCAAGGCAGGCTTTATTTTTCTATCTTTAGGGCTAGCTAGTTCCTTAGGCTGTGACGAGTTGCATAGGGAGCGTTAGGAGCAATCCACGGCTATTTCTAGTGTGTGTGATAGGATTAGGGATTGCGGTCAGCAGAGTTCCCACGTCCCAGAGCTTGTCCTGTATTATTAGTAACTATCAGGTCATTCCATGTGCTCTTAACCACCAGGTCCATTATTGTCCTAACCACCAGGTCATAACAGTACAGGTGGCCCAAAGTATTAATGCATCTCAATAGAGGGATAAGAGAAGTTCTGAGACCATTTTTTTTTCTTTGCAGTGTGTTTTGTCTCTCTTTTCCCTGTTACCTCTGGGTGGTTCAGGATACAGGTGTAGATATGGACATTCAAGGTCTGTCCTCTTGGATGGATAATCTCACTGCAAGGGTACAAAACATTCAATATTTTGAGGTTCAGAATCCGATGTCAGAGCCTAGGATTTCAATTCCTGATTTGTTTTTTGGGGATAGATTTAAGTTTCTGAATTTCAAAAATAATTGTAAATTGTTTCTTGCTTTGAAACCTCGCTCCTCAGGTGACCCTGTTCAACAAGTGAAAATTATTATTTCTTTGTTACGTGGCGACCCTCAAGACTGGGCATTTTCCCTTGCGCCAGGAGATCCGGCATTGCGTGATGTTGATGCGTTTTTTCTGGCGCTTGGATTGCTTTATGATGAACCAAATTCAGTGGATCAGGCAGAGAAAATCTTGCTGGCTCTGTGTCAGGGTCAGGATGAGGTAGAGATATATTGTCAGAAGTTTAGGAAGTGGTCTGTACTCACTCAGTGGAATGAATGTGCCCTGGCAGCAATTTTCAGAAAGGGTCTCTCTGAAGCCCTTAAGGATGTCATGGTGGGATTTCCCATGCCTGCTGGTCTGAATGAGTCTATGTCTTTGGCCATTCAGATCGATCGACGCTAGCGTGAGCGTAAAGCTGTGCACCATTTGGTGGTATTATCTGAGCATAGACCTGAGCCTACGCAATGTGATAGGACTTTGACCGGAGCTGAACGGCAAGAACACAGACGTCGGAATGGGCTGTGTTTTTACTGTGGTGATTCCACTCATGCTATCTCCGATTGTCCTAAGCGCACTAAGCGTTTCGCTAGGTCTGCCACTATTGGTACGGTACAGTCGAAATTTCTTTTGTCCGTTACTCTGATTTGCTCTTTGTCATCCTATTCTGTTATGGCATTTGTGGATTCAGGCGCTGCCCTGAATTTGATGGACTTGGAGTTTACTAGGCGCTGTGGTTTATTCTTGGAGCCCTTGCAGTATCCTATTCCATTGAGAGGAATTGATGCTACGCCTTTGGCCAAGAATAAGCATCAGTACTGGACCCAATTGACCATGTGCATGGCTCCTGCACATCAGGAGGATATTCGCTTTTTGGTCTTGCATAATCTGCATGATGTGGTCGTTTTGGGGTTGCCATGGCTACAGGTCCATAATCCAGTATTGGATTGGAAATCTATGTCTGTGTCCAGCTGGGGTTGTCAGGGGGTATATGGTGATGTAACATTTTTGTCTATTTCGTCATCCACCCCTTCTGAAGTCCCGGAGTTTTTGTCGGATTACCGGGATGTATTTGATGAGCCTAAATCCAGTGCCCTACCTCCTCATAGAGATTGCGATTGTGCTATTAATTTGATTCCTGGTAGTAAGTTTCCTAAGGGCCGACTGTTCAATTTATCTGTGCCAGAACACGCCGCTATGCGGAGTTATATAAAGGAATCCTTGGAGAAGGGTCATATTCGCCCGTCGTCGTCACCATTGGGAGCAGGGTTCTTTTTTGTGGCCAAGAAGGATGGTTCTTTGAGACCTTGTATTGATTACCGCCTTCTTAATAAGATCACAGTCAAATTTCAGTACCCTTTGCCGCTGCTGTCTGATTTATTTGCTCGGATTAAGGGGGCTAGTTGGTTCACCAAGATAGATCTTCGTGGTGCGTATAATCTTGTGCGTATTAAACAGGGCGATGAATGAAAAACAGCATTTAATATGCCCGAGGGCCATTTTGAGTACCTGTTTATGCCATTCGGGCTTTCCAATGCTCCATCAGTATTTCAGTCCTTTATGCATGACATCTTCCGAGAGTACCTGGATAAATTCCTGATTGTATATTTGGATGATATTTTGGTCTTCTCGGATGATTGGGAGTCTCACAAGAAGCAGGTCAGAATGGTGTTCCAGGTCCTTCGTGCGAATTCTTTGTTTGTGAAGGGGTCAAAGTGTCTGTTTGGAGTTCTGAAGGTTTCATTTTTGGGTTTCATTTTTTCCCCTTCTACTATCGAGATGGACCCTGTTAAAGTCCAGGCCATTTATGATTGGACTCAGCCGACATCTGTGAAGAGCTTGCAGAAGTTCCTGGGCTTTGCTAATTTTTATCGACGCTTCATCAGTAGTTTTTCTAGTGTTGCTAAACCGTTGACTGATTTGACCAAGAAGGGTGCTGATGTGGTCAATTGGTCTTCTGCGGCTGTGGAAGCTTTTCAGGAGTTGAAGCGTCGTTTTTCTTCTGCCCCTGTGTTGTGCCAGCCAGATGTTTCGCTCCCGATTCAGGTCGAGGTTGATGCTTCTGAGATTGGAGCAGGGGCTGTTATGTCGCAAAGAAGTTCTGATGGCTCGGTGATGAAACCATGTGCCTTCTTTTCTAGAGAGTTTTCACCTGCTGAGCGCAATTATGATGTTGGCAATCGAGAGTTGTTCGCCATGAAGTGGGCATTCGAGGAGTGGCGTCATTGGCTTGAAGGAGCCAAGCATCGCGTGCTGGTCTTGATGGATGACAAGAATTTGACTTATGTCGAGTCTGCCAAACGGTTGAATCCTAGACAGGCTCGTTGGTCGCTATTTTTCTCCCATTTTGATTTTGTGGTTTCGTACCTTCCGGGCTCTAAGAATGTGAAGGCTGATGCCCTGTCAAGGAGTTTTGTGCCCGACTCTCCGGGTGTTCCTGAGCCGGCGGGTATTCTCAGAGAGGGGGTAATTTTGTCTGCCATCTCCCCTGATTTGCGGCGGGTGCTGCAAAAATTTCAGGCTGATAGACCTGACCGTTGCCCAGCGGAGAAACTGTTTGTCCCTGATAAATGGACTGGTAGAGTTATCTCTGAGGTTCATTGTTCGGTGTTGGCTGGTCATCCTGGAATCTTTGGTACCAGAGATTTGGTGGCTAGATCCTTTTGGTGGCCGTCTTTGTCACGGGATGTGCGTTCTTTTGTGCAGTCCTGTGGGACTTGTGCTCGGGCTAAGCCGTGCTGTTCTCGTGCCAGTGGGTTGCTTTTGCCCTTGCCGGTCCCGAAGAGGCCCCGGACGCATATTTCTATGGATTTTATTTCGGATCTCCCTGTCTCTCAAAAGATGTCGGTCATTTGGGTGGTTTGTGATCGCTTCTCTAAGATGGTCCATTTGGTACCCTTGTCTAAATTGCTCTCCTCCTCTGATTTGGTGCCATTGTTTTTCCAGCATGTGGTTCGTTTACATGGCATTCCGGAGAACATCGTTTCGGACAGAGGTTCCCAATTTGTTTCGAGGTTTTGGCGATCCTTTTGTGCTAGGATGGGCATTGATTTGTCTTTTTCCTCGGCTTTCCATCCTCAGACAAATGGCCAAACCGAACGAACTAATCAGACTTTGGAAACATATCTGAGATGCTTTGTTTCTGCTGATCAGGATGATTGGGTGTCCTTTTTGCCTTTGGCTGAGTTCGCCCTTAATAATCGGGCCAGCTCGGCTACTTTGGTTTCGCCGTTTTTCTGAAATTCTGGTTTCCATCCTCGTTTCTCTTCAGGGCAGGTTGAGTCTTCGGACTGTCCTGGTGTAGATACTGTGGTGGATAGGTTGCAGCAGATTTGGACTCATGTGGTGGACAATTTGACATTGTCCCAGGAGAAGGCTCAACGTTTCGCTAACTGCCGGCGCTGTGTGGGTCCCCGACTTCGTGTTGGGGATTTGGTTTGGTTGTCGTCTCGTTATGTTCCTATGAAGGTTTCCTCTCCTAAGTTTAAGCCTCATTTCATTGGTCCGTATAGGATTTCTGAGGTTCTCAATCCTGTGTCATTTCGTTTGACCCTTCCAGCTTCTTTTGCCATCCATAATGTATTCCATAGGTCGTTGTTGCGGAGATACGTGGCGCCTGTGGTTCCATCCGTTGATCCTCCTGCCCCGGTGTTGGTTGAGGGGGAGTTGGAGTATGTGGTGGAGAAGATTTTGGATTTTCGTATTTCGAGACGGAAACTCCAGTACCTGGTCAAGTGGAAGGGTTATTTATGGTCAGGAAGATAATTCCTGGGTCTTTGCCTCTGATGTTCATGCTGCCGATCTGGTTCGTGCCTTTCATTTGGCTCGTTCTGGTCGGCCTGGGGGCTCTGGTGAGGGTTCGGTGACCCCTCCTCAAGGGGGGGGGTACTGTTGTGAATTCTGTTGTCAAGCTCCCTCCTGTGGTCATGAATGGTACTTCGGCTGGTTCTGTCTATGGGCTTCCTCTGGTGGTTGTGAGTGGGGCTTCGGCTTCTGAGTTTCCTTCCACAGGTGACGAGGTTAATTTGTTAGCTGGCTGCTCTATTTAACTCCACTTAGATCATTGCTCCATGCCACCTGTCAATGTTCCAGTATTGGTCTAGTTCGTTCCTGGATCGTTCTTGTGACCTGTCTTCCCAGCAGAAGCTAAGTTCCTGCTTGTTTTTCTCTCGTTTGCTATTTTTCTGTCCAGCTTGCTATTTTGATTTTTGTCTTGCTTGCTGGAAGCTCTGGGATGCAGAGGGGCGCCTCCGCACCGTGACTCGGTGCGGAGGGTCTTTTTGCGCCCTCTGCGTGGTCTTTTTGTAGTTTTTGTGCTGACCACAAAGTTACCTTTCCTATCCTCTGTCTGTTCAGTAAGTCGGGCCTCTCTTTGCTAAATCTATTTCATCTCTGTGTCTGTAATTTTCATCTTAACTCACAGTCATTATATGTGGGGGGCTGCCTTTTCCTTTGGGGAATTTCTCTGAGGCAAGGTAGGCTTTATTTTTCTATCTTTAGGGCTAGCTAGTTCCTTAGGCTGTGACGAGTTGCATAGGGAGCGTTAGGAGCAATCCACGGCTATTTCTAGTGTGTGTGATAGGATTAGGGATTGCGGTCAGCAGAGTTCCCACATCCCAGAGCTTGTCCTGTATTATTAGTAACTATCAGGTCATTCCGTGTGCTCTTAACCACCAGGTCCATTATTGTCCTAACGACCAGGTCATAACACATGCCTGGTTTGAGGTTCAGCTGCAAAAACTACAGATCTGTCTCGTCTGTTATTCCTTTAAGTAACTCTGCAGCTGGGTATGGTTTGTCTCCGACCTAGACAAATTAGCTTCAGCAGAGCCTGTTGCCGCTTCACTAAGGCAGTCCTGCAGAGCTTCCAGATTTCTGCTGATGTGTACTACATGCTCTGAGTTTCCACATCGGAAATGGAGCAGGAGGGGGGGCAGGAACTGCTGTAGGAGGTGGAGAAAACCCTGATAGAAGTAGAGCCAGCAATCCTCAGCATTGGGAGCACATGCACCATGCCAGTGTGACTGGGCCCCAGCCTCCACAATGTTCACCCAGTGTGCAATCAGGGAAATGTAGCATCCATAAGCGCTTGTCCATGTGTCGGTCGTTAAGTGGACAATGCCAGTAAGTGTGTTTGTGTCACGATCGTTGTTTGTGGTACCGCTGTGCCATGGACCGCGGAGAGCCAGGAGGGGCGTAACTAAGCGATCACCTTACTATTCACTAAAGCCTCTGATGGTGAGGTTACATTTAGCTCCCGATGAACGCCAGGTGCAACGCAGAGTTGCATCAGAGTGCAGCTGACCAAGTTCGTATCAGAGTGCAGCAGACAGAGTTTGTGTCAGAGACAGTTTGTGTCAGAGTTCAGCAAGCAGGGTTTGCTTCAGAATGTAGCAGGCAGAGTTAGCTTCAGAGTGCAGCAGGCAGTTTTTGCTTCACAGTGCAGCAAGCAGGATTTGCTTCACAGTGCATCAGGCAGGATTTGCACTTAGAGTACAGCAGGCAGGATTTGTACTTGGAGTACAACAGGCAGGATTTGTACTTGGAGTACAACAGGCAGGATTTGTACATGGAGTACAACAGGCAGGATTTGCACTTGGAGTACTACAGGCAAGATTTTTACGTGGAAACAAAGGAGAAAACAGGAGTATCAGGTGATATAGAATAAAATCAAGTATAAACTTTAATCAATATGACACAGAAAAACAAAGTGCATATCTGTAACATAGCATCAAGACAATACAGAATGTCCAAAGTCACCCAAGAAAAAAGACTACAATGTCACTAGAAATAACAGAGAAAATACAAGTAATCAGCCATAAGCTGCATAGTGAGCCAAACCAATAGAGGCATAAGAAGTATATCGTAGCCAATAGCTCAATAGTGAATGATGCCAGAGAGCATGGCTTACCAGCGGCTTAAGTAATGACCCTGGACCAAGGACCGGATGACAAGCCCCGGAGGACCCCGATGCACGTTTTGCGGCTATAAAACACCACTTTCTCAAGGGGGATGTGTCCTGTCATCCGAAAAGGACCTTCAAGTAGTCCCGGTAACCGGTCACATGGTCGCAATAGGACCAATCACAAAGGCACTTGTGGCGCATGCGCGTTGCGCCCGCTAGGTCCTGCATATGCAGTACAAAATATCATGCATCACAGCGCACACGCGGGGACATAGAATGCCCAGGCATGCGCCGGAGGCATAGAGACGTCAGACCGCACTCAGGACGCAGCGGGAAACAACACGATGCGCACAGCCCAGGCACCAATTGAAAAAAAGAGAGATAGAAATGCTCATTTGGGGGTACATCTTGATAAACATCAATACATAAATGGAAATGGGCATAAATATATTATAAACATGGTAAAAATAATAACAGTAATAATAAAGTACTAATTCACATAGATGTACGCCGAAGATATAATGATCCATGTATCAGGCTTGAATCTCCTGATGGTAATAACGCGCCAAGTAAAAGTGCCATTTGTGAATGGACTAGATGGAGGACATCGCAGACACTATAAATAAAGTGATCACTGTAAGAATATGCATAAAGAAGAATAAAATTAACACCATTAAAAACAATAAATTCAATAGAGATTGTCACCCGGGAAGGTGGGGCATTGACTGATGGCAACAGAATGGCCAGAATCGATAATAAGAACTGTATATTAAATACAAAAAAGAAACAAAACTGAGGGATTCATTCAGACCCTTAGGAGTCATGGTTTCCAGGGTTACGATCCACCCAGTCTCTATCTGTGCCAAAAGCCTCTTATTATAAACCCCTCTGAACCCCAAATGAAGGGCATCGATCCCCCTGACCTTCAATGATTTTGCATCACAATTGTGATGAGACTTAAAATGTTGGGGAATCATTTTTAACTCAGAGGGATAGGACACTTTACTGGCCGCACCAATGTTCCGCACATGCTCACGCATCCGCACTCTAAGCTCTCTTGTAGTGAAGCCTACGTATATCTTAGAGCAAACACAGGTGGCACAATAGATCACATTAGTGCTACCGCAAGATATGCTTTTGCAGATATTAAAATGTTTTGAGCCATCAGAGGAGTCAACAAAGATGGAGCAGCACAAGATATTGGCGCAGGCAAGACAGTGCCCGCCTGGAAAGGAGCCTGAAATCAGGCCCCTGGCACCAAAGGGATTGCTAGGAGCCAGAATGTAATGGCTCCTAACCAAAAGGTCACTTACATTTTTAGAAGGTCTTGAAGTCATAAGTGGGGAACTGCCCAGAGAAGTCCCCAGGGATGGCTCGGTGCCCAAAACAGTCCAATGCTTTGCCAAAATGTTACGCATATTTTCCCACTCATGATTATAAGTGGAAATGAACCTATCGGGGCCATAATCAATGCCCCTTTTAGGGCTATTGGTTGAGTGGAGAAGATTGCTGCGTGGATTGTCTTTCTGGCTTGATCATACCCATGCCTTATGCATCTGTGGCTGTAGACGCAAGCCTCAAAACAATTTTTGAAATCTGAGGATTGTGCCTCAAATCTAGAGTCAGAAGAGCAAATCTCTCTCATCCTGAGGAACTGTCCGATCGGAATGGCACTAATGGTGGCTGGATTATGAGCAGATGTAGAATACAATAAGGAATTCACAGATGTCGGTTTCCTGTAGACATGTCTGTATGTGCCAATAAGGGTCGACCTCCAGAGAGATGTCCAGGAAGTCGATTTCCTTAATATCATAGGCATAAGTAAGCCGAACATTCAAAGCCGAACATTCAAGTTGGTATTAACATATGTCATAAAATTCTCGAGCTGATGCACTGTCCCGTCCCACAAAAAAAGAATATCATCAGTATATTTAAGCCAACACAGCACATGGGAGGCTGTCCGCGGGCCCCTGTTTCCAAAAAGAGATCTCTCCCAGGAGCCCAAGAAGAGATTGGCGTACGAGGGTGCACAGGCCACGCCCATGGCTGTGCCATGCTTCTGCAAATAAAAATGTCCTTGAAGACAAAAAAGTTACGGGTAAGGACATAGTGCATGAGCTCAAGGATCAGTCCACACAAAGGGCCGTTCCAGTCAGAGGCCCACAGAAGAGACAGACCACCTCGAACACATGAGTATGGTCGATATAAGTACATAGTGACTCCACATCAGCTGTAACCAAGAGAGTATTAGGGTCCACAAGGATGCCATCAACCCGTGCCAGGGCATCCATTGTGTCACGGACGTAAGACAGTAATGTTTCTACAAGGGGTTTAAGATAAAAGTCAATAAAATTGCAAACAGAGTCGCAAAGTCCCCCAATACCTGATACAATAGGATGCCCCGAGGGCTGAGGGCATCCTTGTGGACTTTGGGCAGTAAAGAGAAAGTAGGAATTCTAGGGGACCTGACCATGAGATCGTCAAATTCTCCCATAGAACTGATATTATCCTCATATGCCCTAATCAAAATCTGTTGCAACTCCTGAGAAAATGAGGACATTGGATTAAAGGATAATTTGATGTATGTTTTGGGGTCCTTAAGTTGATGAAAGACATCACGCTCATATTTTTCACTAGGCCGGATGACAATGTTCCCCCCCATGTCTGCTGATTTGAAAACTACATCAGGCAATGATTGTAATTGTGTGATGGCTTGGCATTGTTTGAATGTTAAATTATCATATTTACACCTTGTACTTAATTGTTTGAAGTCTTCAGACACCGGTTTGGTAAAAATTTCTATCGCTGGGCTCAGGGACAACGGGGGAACATGGTTGATCTAGGCACAATGAAAGAAGGAAACCTACTTGGATGTTGCGTGCTTTGTTCCCCAAGGAGATCCTCCAAATTGCTTAACATCTTCTTCTCAATGTCACTCATGTTCTTAGAAGATTGATTTTTGTGGTGAAGGTTTTTTAAAGCCAGCTTGTGGGATTTGTACTTGGAGTACAACAGGCAGGATTTGCACTTTGTGTACAGCAGGCAGGACTTGCACTGGTATATGACCTTATACAACATAGACTGAAACAGAAATGTTGCTCAGGCACCTTCCAAGTGGGGAGGAAGCAGTATGTACATAATGTTTCATAGCCATTGGCTGGGGAGGAAATAGCAAGTGCACGTGCTGGCCCTTTAAGAGGGCAGGAGCGCATGCATGCGAGACCTAAGGACATGGCTAGAGGATCGGCTGGAAGCATGGGGAAGGAAAGAACCATCTGCAGCATGGATGAGTGAAGAGATAAGCCGCAGACGATGCATGTCAGAGCAGGGATCCGACATGGTGCTAGCAGTTGGATTAGTGGCCGTCTTGCCTAAGGAATTGAATGCCAAAGAAGACCCAATACTGTACAATAGTCGGAAAACTGTCTTCCTGTGAGAAAAACTATTCCATACTGGGAAAGGAGTCTGGGGAGATCTCAAGCGTTCATGCTAGACAGCCCAGGAATTTACAGGAACTTGACGCTTTTTGCAGAAGAGTGGGCAGCTTTACCATCTGGGAAAATAAAGAACCTCATCCACAACTACCACAAAAGACTTCAAGCTGTCACTGATGTTAGAGGGGGCAATCAATACACAATATTATATAATGGGGTATGTAAACTTCTGATCAGGTCATTTGGATGTTTTGGGTTGTCATTTTGATTTAAAAAGAGAAAACACAGTAGTTTGACAACAAATGGCTTCACCCAACCACTTACCATGAGTAGAGAAAAGGTTCTGGTGATATCATTCATATTCTCTGAAAAAGGCCAAGAAAGCAAAAAATTCTGCCGGGGTATGTAAGCTTTTGAGCATAACTGTATATACATATATATATATATATATATGTGTGTGTGTCACTGACATCTATATACACATGTGGTCAAAATTGTTGGTACCCCTCGTTTAATGACAGAAAAAACCACAATGGTCACAGAAATAACTTGAATCTGACAAAACTAATAATAAATAAAAGATCTATGAAAATAAACAAATGAAAGTCACACATTGCTTTTCAACCATGCTTCCATTGTGGGTTTTTCTGTCATTAAACGAGGGGTACCAACAATTTTGACCATGTGTGTATCTATGTATCCTCTGTGTATATATCTGTTCATTCTGTTCTATTCTAACCTGTCACTCTGTGATTTTACTGTACGCGGCACATGACCTGCCGGCTTTTCAAAGGACACCGGTGCATAAAAATCGCACAGTCCGAGTGCTGTGCAATTTTTTCTCGCACCAATAGGCTTGCATTGGCGAGTCTCGGCCAAGTCTCGGTAACAATCGCAGCATGCTGCAAATTTACACTCACATCGAATACGGCTGAGAAAATAAAAGGTGATGTGAGCTGCCCCATAGATTAACACTGTTAATGATGTTATCTCCCTTAGCACTCACTCGTATTCTACGGTAGTGTGATGCCTGCCTTAGCCCTGTTTTGGTGTGGCCAAACTGTAGGTTTATGCACAACTGCAAGACTCTGTGGTATCCTACACCTTGAAGTTCACAGGACTCCAGAAGCACCAGCAGCTTCAAATACTTGTTTACTTCTTTGTATTGGGATTTTAGCAGCTGCTCTCTAAATCCGATGAATTTGTCTGGCAGAAACCTCTCTTATTATGCATTTATCAGCACAAACCCGTCTGTGCCTGTATTAAGGTACCTTCACACTAAACGATATCGCTAGCGATCCATGACGTTGCAGCGTCCTCGCTAGCGATATCGTTCAGTGTGACACTCAGCAGCCATCAGAATCCTGCTGTGACATCGCTGGTCGGGGCTAGAGGGTCAGAACTTTATTTTGTCGCTGGACTCCCGCTGACATCGCTGAATCGGCGTGTGTGACACCGATTCAACGATAACTTCACTGGTAACCAGGGTAAACATCGGGTTACTAAGCGCAGGGCCGCGCTTAGTAACCCGATGTTTACCCTGGTTACCATCCTAAAAGTAAAAAAAAACAAACGCTTCATACTTACCTTCCGCTGTCTGTCCCCGGCACTGTGCTTTCCTGCACTCACTGTGAGCACAGCGGCCGGAAAGCAGAGCGTTGAAATCACCGCTCTGCTTTCCGGCCGCTGTGCTCACAGCCAGTACAGAGAAGCACAGCGCCGGGGACAGACAGCGGAAGGTAAGTATGAAGCGTTTGTTTTTTTTTACTTTTAGGATGGTAACCAGGGTAAACATCGGGTTACTAAGCGCAGGACCGCGCTTAGTAACCCGATGTTTACCCTGGTTACCGGCATCGTTGGTCGCTGGAGAGCGGTCTGTGTGACAGCTCTCCAGCGACCAAACAGCGACGCTGCAGCGATCCGGATCGTTGTCTGGATCGCTGCAGCATCGTTTAGTGTGAAGGCACCTTTAGTTGCAAATCTCTTCACACTACAATGATAACGCTAAAGTTTTTGTGAGATATCTAATGTTTTCAAACCTTTTCCAAGGCATTGTACTATTTGACATTTTTTGATAGGAGTGAGATATCTTTTCTTTCCATATTGCTTGAAACAAGTGGCCTGCTTAATAATGTAGAACATTCTTCTGAAGCAGTTTTCCTTTAAATGGGCAAACTAATTTTCACAGGTGTTTGAGATACTATCCTTGAGTTCATATGAAAAGCAAAAAATGACATCTTTATGACTCTTAAATCCAAATTGCATAATAATTTGGAACACTTTATATGCATATACATTTGCTTCTCACAAAATTAGAATATCATAAAAAAGTTAATTTATTTCTGTTCTTCAATGCAAAAAGTGAACCTCATATATTATATAGTCATTACAGACAGAGTGATCTATTTCAAGTGTTTATTTCTGTTAATGTTGATGATTATGGCTTACAGCCAATGAAAACCCAAAGGTCATTATCTCAGTAAATTAGAATAATTAACAAAAAACACCTGCAAAGGCTTCCTATGTGTCTGTTTCAGTAGGCTCCATAATCACGGGGAAGACTGCTGACTTGACAGATGTCCAGAAGGCAGTCATGGACACACTCCACAAGGAGGGTAAGACACAAAATATCATTGGTAAAGAAGCTGGCTGTTCACAGAGTGCTGTATCCAAGCATATTAATGGAAATGAGTGGAAGAAAAAAGTGTGGTAGAAAAAGGTGCACAAGCAACCGGGAAAACTGCAGCCTTGAAAGGATTGTTAAGAAAAAGCCATTAGAAAATTTTGGGGAGATTCACAAGGAGGAGACTGCTGCTGGAGGCATTTCTTCAAGAGCCACCACACACAGATATATCCAGGACATATGCTACAAGTATAGCATTCCTTGTGTCAAGCCATTCGTGACCAATAGACAACGCCAGAAGCGTCTTACCTTGGCCAAGGAGAAAAAGAACTGGAGTGTTACTCAGTGGTCCAAGGTATTGTTTTCAGATGAAAGTTAATTTTGCATTTTATTTGGAAATTGAGGTCCCACAGTCAGGAGGAAGAGTGGAGAGGTGCACAATCCAAACTGCTTGAGGTCTAATTTTTCCACAATCAGTGACGGTTTGGGGAGCCATGTCATCTGCTGGTGTAGGCCCACTGTGTTTTATCAAGACCAAAGTTAGCACAGACATCTACCAGGAAATTTTAGAGCATTTCATGCTTCCGTCTGCTGAATGGCTTTTTGGAGAGGGAAATTTATTTCTCCAGAAGGACCAAAATTGAGCTACCAAAGTAAGCCCTGTGTCTAGCACCAAATCAACACAGCCCATCACCCCAAAAACACCATTCACACAGAGAAACATGGTGGGAGCATCATCATGCTGTGGGAACGTTTTGTAACAGCAGTAACAGGGAATTGCTGTTCACCAGGAAACCATCTAACTTGAAGGAGTTGGAGCAGTTTTGTCTTGAGGAAGGGGCAAAAATTCTAGTGGCAAGATGTGGAAATCTCATAGAGACTTATCCAAAGTGACTTGCAGCTGTAATTGATGAAAAAGAGGCTCTGCAAAGTACTGACCTTATGGGGTGAATAGTTATGTACACTGAAGTTTTCAGTAATTTTGTCCTATTTGCAGTTTGCTTCACAATAAAAAGAAAACCACATGTTCACAGTTGTAGACATGTTCTTTATATGGACTCATGCAAACCCTCAAAAAATAAAAAAATACCCAGTGGAATTCCAGGCTGTAAGGTAGCAAACCGTTATGTAGTGCAGCGGGGTTGGTGCAGTATGACAGACAGGCAGTGACCCAGTAAAGTTCAAAAAAACATGTTTTAATGTCCAGAACTCACAAAGTAAACAGCACACAGTATGTTCTCGATCGCAGGCTGGATTCAAGACAGTCTGTATCCAAGGCTGATTGCCGTAGGCATCTGCACCACCGTGCTACGCTGAGGGGTGCCAGGCCTTTTGGCTTCGCTTGGCTCCATGTTACTTCACACTGGCTGAGCTTTGCAGAGCCACCGCTCTGCAAGTTTGCAAACCAAGACCGGCAAACCCAACCCTTTGCTGCGGGGTTTATGAAATCTGTGGCCATGTGCCACTTGAAAGGCTTCTTTTACAAATACTGCTGTGTTGCGGCCTCAAAACTTACCACAATAATTTCACGGTGCGCCGTATGACCGTGAGGGCCATATTTATGGCCATGAAAAAAGATCGAGCCTGCTCTATCTTTTTCATGGCTTACGGACACGGCCCCCATAGAAAATTAATGGGGCCGCAAAAACAACGGAAGCTTGTTTTTACGGTGCACCGTGATTTCCAGTTTTGCGGTCCGTTATTGCGGCAGACCGTGAAAACTGCGGTGATACAGCCCGCAAAAAAGGCCCGCATTAATGGGCCGTAAAGCACCCGGTATGTGTAATGGAAGCCAAAGACCGGGTCTGGAAGAAGGGAACTGCCCCATCCTGTAGTTTGCTCCAAAAATAAAAGCCCATGCCGGGTTTTTCTTAAATCTGCCTTGGTCAAATAGCTTGCCCAAGACCAAACTTTCCTTTATTTTGCACTGCTTTGCCTGTGATTGCAATGCACTCCAGTAGCCTCAATACGCTTATATACGCATCTTGGGGGACACATAGCGACCCTCGCATATTACACCTGTCACTGATTCACAATATATATATATATATATATATATATATATACACACATATACTGGAGGTGAATGATAGATGATGCGATCAACAAAAAAAGTTGATGCTGATTCTCCCTGAAGTCTTATAATATTCATGTGATAACAACATGCTTGCTAATAACTAAACTATGTGACACATAATAGACAAGAGCAGTGATAGGAAACCTTTATATAAGGGTGTATACTCATAAACATCCTGTGAATGTGACATATTGTAGTTTGATAGAGCGGGAAATGAAATGTATCACCGTCATGTGCCTGGACATGTTGTTATCACTAGCTCTCTCCAAAACACAACTTCTTAAGTGTTTGTACCAAATACCTGTTTGGTGAGTTTCAAGAAGCAGCAGTGCAGGAATCTCAGCAGACTAGATGTAGGTGAACCCATCTTTCAGCTGAGATTCAAAGACCAAAGCTACAGATTGTCTCCTTTAGACACACAGCACATTCCACATCCTGCCGCCAGATGAAAGATAGGGCCAAGGCCAGGTACTTATCAGACTGCTGGTACAATAGCAGCAAAGGATTAGGACTCTCACTAGCATGACCTTCTCTTGTTTGCTTTTGAGATGTCATGATATATATGTGTCTGGATGAGGATTTAAACTCCATTATTATTAATATAAGACAGGTAAACATGAATTCCTCAAAGAGAAACTTTACATTTTGTCTGGAGCATTAAATGACTGGTCTGTTTATTAAAACTCCTTTTAGATAAAAGGTCTTCTGATTGCTTGGCCAGCCGCGATTGGCATTTGAACCCGGCAATAAATGTTTAATTCCCTTGCAGTGCCAACATGGGAGAAATGAAGCATTGAAATCAATGGATGTTGCATACACATGGTAAGTCCTCCAGAACGAGAGACTCTTTTAAGGATGCGCTCACATTAGCTACAGCGAGTAAAATAAGTATTGAAAACGTCATCAATTTTCTAACTAAAAATATTGTTATTGCTATTAACATGAAATTCTCACCAGATGTCAGTAACAACCCATTAAGTCCAGACAGGCAAATAAATCAAACAATATATGTCCATAAATTAAATTATGTGTAATAATGAGAGATGACACAGGGAAAAAATATTGAACGCGCTTACTGAAATGTACTTAAAACTTCGTACAAAAGCCTTTATTAGTGATGACAGCTTCAAGAAGCATTCTGTATGGTGGAGAAACAAGTCGCATCAGGTGTGATTTTGGCCCACTCTTCCACACAAATCCTGAAGATTCCATGGTCTCCTTCTATGAACTCTGAGCTTTATTTCCTTCGAAAAGTTTTCTTTTGGAAATGGGTCAGGTGATTGACTGTGGCATTCTAGCAGCTTTATTTTCTTTCTGTGAAACCGATGATGAGAGTTTCCTTGGTTGTGTGTTTGAGATCATTGTCTTGCTGGAATGTCCACCCTCTTTTGACCTTCATGATCCTCCCAGATGTCAGCAATTTTTTTTTATCAAGAATGTCTCAGTACATTTGTCCACTCATCCTTCCTTCAAGTATACGAATTTTGCTAGTGCCGTATTATGAAAAACAGCTCCACACCATGATGTTTCCACCTCCAAACTTCATGTTGGTATTTGGCCTCCAAACATGGTGTGCTTTATGGCATCGAAAGAGTTCAATTTTGGTCTCATCTGACAGGATTATGTTCAGGACACTTGAACTTTAACTACATTAAGAAAGGACCTGTCCAATGGCCCAATCTCATTTAGATTTGCTTTACAGAGTTGTATACTTAGACATTAAGGTGCATTTAGTAAAGCTGATAAATGGCGAATGAACTTTTGTAGGGAAGCTTGTTACCAATTATGAACCTATGAATACATGCCAGTGATCACCAGACAAACAAGCAAAATGCTAATTTGTTGGAATGTCAGATCATTCATACCAGCAAAATAATCATTGTTATTTGCAGCTCATCATCCCATACAAACAATGGGTGTGCTTCCAATAACCTGAAACTGTATGGGGATAGAATAACAGTATCAGTGATCATTCTGTCCCCATCATTGTTGATTGGCTGATGTAAATAAACCCCCAAAGCGCATTTCGCTTGGAAATATGCTGCTTTCGCGTCGGTTTTTTTTTTATTCCATTCTGGCTCCAGCTCGGTGTGTCTTTTTGCCCTGCATATTTGTGGTAAGTCCTGCGCAAATAATATATACAGATATTTCATCCAAAACTATAGCGGTGACTTGCCGCTCCGCTATTACCAGTATTCTGACTACAGTTAGGTCCATATATATTTGGACAGAGACAACATTTTTCTAATTTTGGTTATAGACATTACCACAGTGAGTTTTAAACAAAACAATTCAGATGCAGTTGAAGTTCAGATTTTCAGCTTTCATTTGAGGGTATCCACATTAAAATTGGATGAAGGGTTTAGGACTTTCAGCTCCTTAACATGTGCCACCCTGTTTTGAAAGGGACCAAAAGTAATTGGACAGATTCAATAATTTTAAATTAAATATTAATTTTTAGTACTTCGTTGAAAACCCTTTGTTGGCAATGACTGCCTCAAGTCTTGGACTCATGGACATCACCAGACGCTGTGTTTCCTCCTTTTTGATGCTCTGCCAGGCCTTCACTGCGGTGGTTTTCAGTTGCTGTTTGTTTGTGGGCCTTTCTGTCTGAAGTTTAGTCTTTAACAAGTGAAATGCATGCTCAATTGGGTTGAGATCAGGTGACTGACTTGGCCATTCAAGAATATTCCACTTCTTTGCTTTAATAAACTCCTGGTTTACTTTGGCTTTATGTTTTGGGTCATTGTCCATCTGTAGTATGAAACGACGACCAATCAGTTTTGCTGCATTTGGCTGGATCTGAGCACACAGTATGGCTCTGAATACCTCAGAATTCATTCGGTTGCTTCTGTCCTGTGTCACATCATCAATAAACACTAGTGACCCAGTGCCACTGGCAACCATGAATGCCCAAGCCATCACACTGCGTCCGCCGTGTTTTACAGATGATGTGGTTTGCTTTGGATCTTGAGCTGTACCAAGCCTTCACCATACTTTTCTCTTTCCATCATTCTGGTAGAGGTTGATCTTGGTTTCATCTGTCCAAAGAATGTTCTTCCAGAACTGTGCTGGTTTTTTAGATGTTTTTTTAGCAAAGTCCAGTCTAGCCTTTGAATTCTTGATGCTTATGAGTGGCTTGCACCGTGCAGTGAACCCTCTGTATTTACTTTCATGCAGTCTTCTCTTTATGGTAGATTTGGATATTGATACGCCGACCTCCTGGAGAGTGTTGTTCACTTGGTTGGCTGTTGTGAAGGGGTTTCTCTTCACCATGGAGATTATTCTGCGATCATCTACCACTGTTGTCTTCCGTGGGCGCCCAGGTCTTTTTGCATTGATGAGTTCACCAGTGCTTTCTTTCTTTCTCAGGATGTACCAAACTGTAGATTTTGCCACTCTTAATATTGTAGCAATTTCTCAGATGGGTTTTTTCTGTTTTTGCAGCTTAAGGATGGCTTGTTTCACCTTCATGGAGAGCTCCTCTGACCGCATGTTTACTTCACAGCAAAACCTTCCAAATGCAAGCACCACACCTCAAATCAACTCCAGGCCTTTTATCTGCTTAATTGAGAACAATATAACAAAGGGATTGCCCACACCTGTCCATGAAATAGCCTTGGAGTCAATTGTCCAATTACTTTTGGTCCCTTTAAAAACAGGGTGGCGCATGTTAAGGAGCTGAATCTCCTAAACCCTTCATCCAATTTTAATGTGGATACCCTCAAATAAAAGCTGAAAGTCTGAAGTTCAACTGCATCTGAATTGTTTTGTTTAAAATTCATTGTGGTAATATCTATAACCAAAATTAGAAAAATGTTGTCTATGTCCAATTATATATGGACCTAACTGTATGTCAGACTGGTTATATTGTCAGGGGCATATAACATACCGGTGGATACCTGTCTTTCTCTCACCATCCTTGTGCACTTTATTGGTATTTATATGTGTATTGTAACCTTTTTTACTATATATGACTTCCTTTTGATAACATTATAAATAGTTTATACCCGCTATACTCCTTTCTCTCCGTGTTGTCTATAATTACAAAGTATGCAACCCATGGAACTGTAGCTAATCTCCTTGTATGTGGACGGCAGAGAAAGATTGATGAAAGCTTGCATCACAGAATAATAATAAAAATCTTTATTTTTATATAGCGCTAACATATTTTGCAGTGCTTTACAGTTTGCACATATTATCATTGCTGTCCCCGATGAGGCTCACAATCTAGAATCCCTATCAGTTTGTCTTTGGAATGTGGGAGGAAACCAGAGTACCCGGAGGAAACCGACGCAAACACAGGGAAACCATACAAACTTCTTGCAGATATTATCCTTGGTGGGATTTGAACCCAGGTCCCCAGCACTGCATGGTGGATAAGCAGCCCCAATCAAGTTCCAAAGAAATTCAAACTGTCCTGTAGGCTCAGGGTGAATCAGTGTTATTGCAAACTGTTAATTAATATTTCAATGAAATGAAACGTTACTGCAGGAGACCGAGGAGGACTCCACTCTTGACACAGAGACATAAAAAAGCAAAACAGCAGTTTGCCAAAATGTACATGAGTAAGCCAATATCCTTTTGGGAAAACATCTTATGGTCAGATAGGGTTGAGCGACCTTGACCTTTTTAGAGTCGAGCCGTGTTTCGCGAAACCCGACTATCTTAGAAGTCGAGTCGAGTGGAATCGGCCGATTATCGCGAAAAGTCGGGTATCGCCCGAAACACGAAACCCAATGCAAGTCAATGGGGGAGCATAGTCGGCAGTGAGTGGAGGCCAGGAAAACACCTACACTGCCCATTTTAATGGCAAAAACATCCATTCTTGTTAAAGAAGCTTGTCAATCGTAATTTACCTTATAATAATTGGAAGGCATTTGAAATTGGGGGTCATTTGGCTAAAGTTGTGGGGGGTAGGGCTGGTTCAAGTAATTAGTGGGCCCAGTAAATCTGGACCACGTCACGGCAGTGGAGCAGGGAGAGGTAAGTATTTCAACTTTGCAAGTGCTGTGATCCTGAGCAAGCAGGGGGGGCCCACTCGTTGGCATTGGCACTGGCACAGGGCCCCTCAAAGTACAGCGGTGTGTTTGCACGGCGGGGGCGCCTCCCACCGGCAGCAACACTTTTGCGTACTATGAGAGGCCCTGTGCCAGTGACGTCGCCAACTAGTATTCCTCCCCCCACTTGATGAAGGAACCTGCACTTTCATCTGCACCTTCCTCTTTGTCCCCGTGTAAGGTGGTATGGTATGCGGGAAGAGGAACCTGACTTTCAGCAGGGTCACAATCTTGCTGTGTGGCGTGCACGGGGAATTTTGCGTTATGGGTCAATGTACCAGCAGACTCATCTATCACTGGCTGGGCAATGGGCAGGATGAGGAGGAAACACAGATATAGGCCCAAAGAATAAAGTGGGCTAAATGCAGTTCAAAATTGGTAACACAGGACTAACCAGGGGGCATTGCAGTAGAGGACAACTGGAATGAGAGGCTGACACAGAGAGTAGGCCCAAATCAGTAAGTAGTCGACATGCAGTTCAAAATTGGCAACCGTAGTAAACAGGCGGCCCAGCTTTGTTCAGTTGAGGAGAACAGCAAGGAGTGGCAGACACCGATAGTAGGCCCCAACCCAACTAGTAGGCCAAATGCAGTCTAACATTAACAACTACTTAACAAGAGCCAGAAAATGGAATTTCAGGACAGGAAACCAGGAGAACAGCAAGGAGTGGCAGACACCGATAGTAGGCCCCAAACCAACTAGTACGCCAAATGCAGTTGTTCCATTTAACCACAATTTAATGAGAGCCTGAAGATAGAAGTTCAGGAAAGGCAACCTGGAGAACACCTTGGAGTGTAACACACCATCTCTCTACACCCCATACCCAATTTGTAGGCCTAATGCAGCGTAGTTTCCAACAACTACTAAACGAGAGCCGGAAGATCGAAGCTCAGGAAAGGCAACCTGGAGAACACCTTGGAGTGGAACACACCATCTCTCTACACCCCATACCAAATTTGTAGGCCTAATGCAGTGTAGTTTCCAAGAACTACCAAACGAGAGCCGGAAGATCGAAGCTCAGGAAAGGCAACCTGGAGAACACCTTGGAGTGGAACACACCATCTCTCTACACCCCATACCCAATTTGTAGGCCTAATGCAGTGTAGTTTCCAACAACTACTAAACGAGAGCATGAAGATCGAAGCATTGGCGAGGAAAACTGGGGAACACCTTGGAGTGGAACACACCATCTCTCTACACCCCATACCCAATTTGTAGGCCTAATGCAGCGTAGTTTCCAACAACTACTAAACAAGAGCCGGAAGATCGAAGCTCAGGAAAGGCAACCTGGAGAACACCTTGGAGTGGAACACACCATCTCTCTACACCCCATACCCAATTTGTAGGCCTAATGCAGTGTAGTTTCCAACAACTACTAAACGAGAGCACGAAGATCGAAGCATTGGCGAGGAAACCTGGGGAACACCTTGGAGTGGAACACACCATCTCTCTACACCCCATACCCAATTTGTAGGCCTAATGCAGCGTAGTTTCCAACAACTACTAAACAAGAGCCGGAAGATCGAAGCTCAGGAAAGGCAACCTGGAGAACACCTTGGAGTGGAACACACCATCTCTCTACACCCCATACCCAATTTGTAGGCCTAATGCAGTGTAGTTTCCAAGAACTACTAAACGAGAGCCGGAAGATCGAAGCTCAGGAAAGGCAACCTGGAGAACACCTTGGAGTGGAACACACCATCTCTCTACACCCCATACCCAATTTGTAGGCCTAATGCAGCGTAGTTTCCAACAACTACTAAACGAGAGCCGGAAGATCGAAGATCAGGAAAGGCAACCTGGAGAACACCTTGGAGTGGAACACACCATCTCTCTACACCCCATACCCAATTTGTAGGCCTAATGCAGTGTAGTTTCCAACAACTACTAAACGAGAGCATGAAGATCGAAGCATTGGCGAGGAAACCTGGGGAACACCTTGGAGTGGAACACACCATCTCTCTACACCCCATACCCAATTTGTAGGCCTAATGCAGCGTAGTTTCCAACAACTACTAAACGAGAGCCGGAAGATCGAAGCTCAGGAAAGGCAACCTGGAGAACACCTTGGAGTGGAACACACCATCTCTCTACACCCCATACCCAATTTGTAGGCATAATGCAGTGTAGTTTCCAACAACTACTAAACGAGAGCATTAAGATCGAAGCAATGGCGAGGAAACCTGGGGCACACCTTGGAGTGGAACACACCATCTCTCTACACCCCATACCCAATTTGTAGGCCTAATGCAGTGTAGTTTCCAACAACTACTAAACGAGAGCATTAAGATCGAAGCAATGGCGAGGAAACCTGGGGCACACCTTGGGGAGGCAGACACCGTTAGTAGGCCCTACCAAAGTTGTACCCCCAATGCAGTTTTAAAATTCCTAGAGGCTGAAAACAAGACTATTGACGCTCAGCTTTTTTCAAAGGAACACAGCTGAATTGAGTGGCGCAGACAGACACAGGTAGTAGGACTTAACCCAAAAATGTGGCTCACTGCAGCTTAAAAAAGTTACAGGGGTACACAAGCAGCAGTGCTCTGGGCAGTGGAGGACAATTTCAATAGTGGACCGCAGACAGACTTTGTACGCCTACTATTAAAAAAAGGATGCTCTATGCAATTAAAAATAGGTTCCAGGGGTCCACGGGCAGCAGTGGTGTGGTCAGTGGAGGCCTAGTGGAAGGAGTGACCGCAGACAGGCATCGAAGGCCTAAAATAATAACACATGGCTGTAGGCAATTTTAAATTGGTTCCAGGGGTACACGGGCAGCAGTGGCCTGGTCAGTGTAGTAGTAGTAGAAAGAACGGACCGCAGACAGGCATCGAAGGCCTAAAATAAAAAAATTGGGCTGGCTGTAGGCAATTTTAAATTGGTTCCAGGGGTACACGGGCAGCAGTGGTGTGGTCAGTGGAGGCATATTGTAAGGAGTGACCGCAGACAGGCATCGAAGGCCTAAAATAATAACACATGGCTGTAGGCAATTTTAAATTGGTTCCAGGGGTACGCGGGCAGCAGTGGTGTGGTCAGTGGAGGCCTAGTGGAAGGAGTGACCGCAGACAGGCTTCGAAGGCCTAACATAACAAAAATGTCAATACAATGGTATTGTCAGTGGCAGGCATTGAAGGATGTCAGCGCATAGACTAAACATTGGTGGAGCTGTGAGATAATTTTGCAAGTGGTAGAGCACTGTTTGGGCTGGGGGGGGGGAACTGTCTTGTGGCCGGCGGTACAGGCCCAGGGCCCCTCATATTACAACGGTGTGTCTGACGTTGGGTGCGCACCACCACCGCCAGAGACACTTTATTGTACTAGGAGGGACCCAGTGGCAGTGCCGTCGACCAAAAGCGGGCACACCCACCTCTTCAGACAAACAGCACTCTCACGGGTGCTGTCGCCAAGTGTCGATACCACGGCCCCGTGTGGGGAGTTTGGCCATTTAGTAAGGTGTAAACATGTCATATGCTGGACAATCAGGTGCAGAAAATTACGAGATTGGAAAAGGCATTCAGAATAGTCCACAGGCAAGACCTTTTCATAGGAAAGCTAGGTGTCGGCCGGGCAAGGTGGGGCAAAAGATTTCGAAATCCAGTTGTGGTTCATTTTAATGAAGGTTAGATCATCTACATTTTGGGTAGCCAGACGAATCCTTTTTTCTGTTAGTATTGAACCTGCAGCACTGAATACTCTTTCTGATAGGACACTAGCTGCCGGGCAAGCAAGCTCCTGCAATGCATATTCTGCCAATTCTGGCCAGGTGTCTAATTTTGATGCCCAGTAATCAAATGGGAATGACGGTTGAGGGAGAACATCGATAAGGGATGAAAAATAGTTTGTAACCATACTGGAAAAATGTTGTCTCCTGTCACTTTGAATTGATGCTGCAGTACCTGTCCTGTCTGCGGTCATAGCAAAATCATTCCACAACCTGGTCAGAAAACCCCTCTGGCCAACGCCACTTCTGATTTCTGCCCCTCTAACTCCTCTGGTCTGCTGGCCCCTGCAGCTCGTGTGAGAACGATCACGGGCGCTGTGTGCAGGGAATGCCAGAAGCAAACGGTCAACAAGAGTTGATTGTTTGGTTGCTAATATTAGTTCCAAGTTCTCATGTGGCATTATATTTGCAATTTGCCTTTATAGCGAGGATCAAGGAGGCAGGCCAACCAGTAATCGTCATCGTTCATCATTTTATTTATGCGTGTGTCCCTTTTGAGGATACGTAAGGCATAATCCGCCATGTGGGCCAAAGTTCCAGTTCTCAAATCTGCGGTTGTGCTTGGTTGAGGGGCAGTTTCAGGCAAATCCACGTCACTTGTGTCCCTCCAAAAACCAGAACCCGGCCTTGCCGCGCCACCAATTTCCAGTGGCCCCGGAAAAGCTTCCTCATTAAAAATATAATCATCCCCATCATCCTCCTCGTCCTCCTCCTCCTCTTCGCCCGCTAACTCGTCCTGTACACTGCCCTGGCCAGACAATGGCTGACTGTCATCAAGGCTTTCCTCTTCCTCAGCTGCAGACGCCTGATCCTTTATGTGCGTCAAACTTTGCATCAGCAGACGCATTAGGGGGATGCTCATGCTTATTATGGCGTTGTCTGCACTAACCAGCCGTGTACATTCCTCAAAACACTGAAGGACTTGACACATGTCTTGAATCTTCGACCACTGCACACCTGACAACTCCATGTCTGCCATCCTACTGCCTGCCCGTGTATGTGTATCCTCCCACAAAAACATAACAGCCCGCCTCTGTTCGCACAGTCTCTGAAGCATGTGCAGTGTTGAGTTCCACCTTGTTGCAACGTCTATGATTAGGCGATGCTGGGGAAGGTTCAAAGAACGCTGATAGGTCTGCATACGGCTGGAGTGTACGGGCGAACGGCGGATATGTGAGCAAAGTCCACGCACTTTGAGGAGCAGGTCGGATAACCCCGGATAACTTTTCAGGAAGCACTGCACCACCAGGTTTAAGGTGTGAGCCAGGCAAGGAATGTGTTTCAGTTGGGAAAGGGAGATGGCAGCCATGAAATTCCTTCCGTTATCACTCACTACCTTGCCTGCCTCAAGATCTACAGTGCCCAGCCACGACTGCGTTTCTTTCTGCAAGAACTCGGACAGAACTTCCGCGGTGTGTCTGTTGTCGCCCAAACACCTCATAGCCAATACAGCCTGCTGACGTTTGCCAGTAGCTGCCCCATAATGGGAGACCTGGTGTGCAACAGTGGCAGCTGCGGATGGAGTGGTTGTGCGACTGCGGTCTGTGGACAAGCTCTCGCTTCTGCAGGAGGACGAAGAGGAGGAGAAGGGGGTGCGAACGGCTACAGCCAACTGTTGCCTAGACCGTGGGCTAGGCAGAACTGTCCAAACTTGCTGTCCCCTGTGGACCCTGCATCCACAACATTCACCCAGTGTGCCGTGATGGACACGTAACGTCCCTGGCCATGCCTACTGGTCCATGCATCTGTTGTCAGGTGCACCTTTGTGCTCACAGATTGCCTGAGTGCATGGACGATGCGCTCTTTAACATGCTGGTGGAGGGCTGGGATGGCTTTTCTGGAAAAAAAGTGTCGACTGGGTAGCTCGTAGCGTGGTACAGCGTAGTCCATCAGGGCTTTGAAAGCTTCGCTTTCAACTAACCGGTAGGGCATCATCTCTAACGAGATTAGTCTAGCTATGTGGGCGTTCAAACCCTGTGTACGCGGATGCGAGGCTAAGCACTTCCTTTTTCTAACCATAGTCTCATGTAGGGTGAGCTGGACTGGAGAGCTGGAGATCGTGGAACTAGCGGGGGTGCCGGTGGACATGGCAGACTGAGAGACGGTGGGAGATGGTATTGTTGCCGCCGGTGCCCTAGATGCAGTGTTTCCTACTACGAAACTGGTGATTCCCTGACCCTGACTGCTTTGGCCTGGCAAAGAAACCTGCACAGATACTGCAGGTGGTGCGGAAAATGGTGGCCCTACACTGCCGGAAAGGATGTTGCGTTGCTGACTAGCTTCATTGGCCGAGGGTGCTACAACCTTAAGGGACGTTTGGTAGTTAGTCCAGGCTTGCAAATGCATGGTGGTTAAATGTCTATGCATGCAACTTGTATTGAGACTTTTCAGATTCTGTCCTCTGCTTAAGGTAGTTGAACATTTTTGACAGATGACTTTGCGCTGATCAATTGGATGTTGTTTAAAAAAATGCCAGACTGCACTCTTTCTAGCATCGGATACCTTTTCAGGCATTGCAGACTGAGCTTTAACCGGATGGCCACGCTGTCCTCCAACAGGTTTTGGCTTTGCCACGCGTTTTGGGCAAGATACGGGCCCGGCAGATGGAACCTGTTGCTATGTTGATGCCTGCTGCGGCCCCTCCTCCTCTGCTTCAGAACTGCTGCCGCCTGCACCCTGTTCCCCCAATGGCTGCCAATCGGGGTCAAGAACTGGGTCATCTATTACCTCTTCTTGTAGCTCGTGTGCAACTTCGTCTGTGTCACCGTGTCGGTCGGTGGTATATCGTTCGTGATGGGGCAACATAGTCTCATCAGGGTCTGATTCTTGATCATTACCCTGCGAGGGCAATGTGGTGGTCTGAGTCAAAGGACCAGCATAGTAGTCTGGCTGTGGCTGTGCATCAGTGCACTCCATGTCAGATTCAACTTGTAATGGGCATGGACTGTTAACTGCTTCACTTTCTAAGCCAGGGACGGTATGTGTAAAGAGCTCCATGGAGTAACCCGTTGTGTCGCCTGCTGCATTCTTCTCTGTTGTTGTTTTTGCTGAAGAGGACAAGGAAGCGACTTGTCCCTGACCGTGAACATCCACTAACGACGCGCTGCTTTGACATTTACCAGTTTCACAAGAGGAGGCAAAAGAGCTAGAGGCTGAGTCAGCAAGATAAGCCAAAACTTGCTCTTGCTGCTCCGGCTTTAAAAGCGGTTTTCCTACTCCCAGAAAAGGGAGCGTTCGAGGCCTTGTGTAGCCAGACGACGAACCTGGCTCCACAGCTCCAGACTTAGGTGCAATTTTTTTTTTCCCACGACCAGCTGATGCTCCACCACTACCACTACCCTCATTACCAGCTGACAATGAACGCCCCCGGCCACGACCTCTTCCACCAGACTTCCTCATTGTTTTAAAAACGTAAACAAACTAACGGTATTTGTTGCTGTCACACAACTTACACGGTGAGCTATAACTTCAGTATGATTTAGCTACCCCTTTACAGGTGAGTGAGACCACAACGAAAATCAGGCACAATGTTACACACTCTGTTGTTGGTGGCAACAAATGAGAGAGATGCCACACACGCAGGACTGTCACTGAAGCACAAATGTAAATATTAATCTCCCACTGATTTGTTTTTTTTGTTTTTTTCAGGGAGACTTTAGGAAAAAAAAATAATAGAATAAAATGATTTTTTCAGGAAGAATTTAGAAACCAAATAAAATAAAATGATTTTTTCAGGGAGAATTTAGAAAACAAATAAAACAAAAAAAGGCTTTCTATGGCCCACTGAGTGAGAGATGACGCACACAGGAGTCAGGAGTGGCACACAAGCCCAGAGGCCAATATTTATCTCCCACTGATTGATGTAGTGATTTTTTCAGGTAGATTTTGGAACCCAAATCAAGCTAAAAAAATAATAGGCTTTCTATGACCCACAATTGGAGAGAGAGAGAGAGATGGCACACCCAGGAGTCAAGACTGGCACACAAGCAGAAAGGGCAATATTAATCTCCCACTGATTTGTTTTTTTTTTTTTCAGGGAGACTTTAGGAAAAAAAAATAATAGAATAAAATGATTTTTTCAGGAAGAATTTAGAAACCAAATAAAATAAAATGATTTTTTCAGGGAGAATTTAGAAAACAAATAAAAAAAAAAGGCTTTCTATGGCCCACTGAGTGAGAGATGACGCACACAGGAGTCAGGAGTGGCACACAAGCCCAGAGGCCAATATTTATCTCCCACTGATTGATTTATTGATTTTTTCAGGTAGAATTTAGAACCCAAATCAACCAAAAACATCAATAGGCTTTCTATGGCCCACTATTTGTGAGAGAGATGGCACGCTCAGGACTGGCACACAAGCCCAGAGGCCAATATTAATCTCCCACTTTTTATTTTTTTTTCAGGGAAAATTTATAAACCCAATAAAAAAATAAATAAATAGGCTTTCTATGGCCCACTATCTGAGAGAGAGAGATGGCACGCTTAGGACTGGCACACAAGCCCAAAGGCCAATATTAATCTCCCTTTTTTTTTTTCAGGGAGAATTTATAAAACCAAAAAAAAATAAATAAATAGGCTTTCTATGGCCCACTATTTGTGAGAGAGATGGCACGCTCAGGACTGGCACACAAGCCCAGAGGCCAATATTAATCTCCCACTTTTTTTTTTTTTGTTCCAGGGAAAATTTATGAACCCAATAAAAAAAATAATAAATAGGCTTTCTATGGCCCACTATCTGAGAGAGAGAGATGGCACGCTTAGGACTGGCACACAAGCCCAAAGGCCAATATTAATCTCCCACTGATTGATTTATTGATTTTTTCAGGTAGAATTTAGAACCCAAATAAAGCAAAAAAAAAAAAAAAAATGGGCTTTCTATGGCCCACTGAGTGAGTGATGATGCACACAGGAGTCAGGAGTGGCACACAAGCCCTGAGGCCAATATTTTTCTCCCACTGATTGATGTAGTGATTTTTTCAGGTAGATTTTAGAACTCAAAACAAGCAAAAAAATAAATAGGCTTTCTATGGCCCACTATTTGTGAGAGAGATGGCACGCTCAGGACTGGCACACAAGCCCAGAGGCCAATATTAATCTCCCACTTATTTTTTTTTTTGTTCCAGGGAAAATTTATAAACCCAATAAAAAAAATAATAAATAGGCTTTCTATGGCCCACTATCTGAGAGAGAGAGATGGCACGCTTAGGACTGGCACACAAGCCCAAAGGCCAATATTAATCTCCCACTGATTGATTTATTGATTTTTTCAGGTAGAATTTAGAACCCAAATAAAGCAAAAAAAAAAAAAAATGGGCTTTCTATGGCCCACTGAGTGAGTGATGATGCACACAGGAGTCAGGAGTGGCACACAAGCCCTGAGGCCAATATTTTTCTCCCACTGATTGATGTAGTGATTTTTTCAGGTAGATTTTAGAACCCAAATCAAGCAAAAAAATAAATAGGCTTTCTATGGCCCACTGAGTGAGAGATGGCACACACAGGGATGGCACTCTAGCAGAAATGTCAATCTTAATCTCCCACAAAAAAAAAAAAAAAAACAGGGAGTGTCCAACAATTACTATCTCCCTGCAGTAATCTCAGCCAGTAATGGCAGGCAGCAATAAGGAGTGGACTGATGCACAAATTAAATAAAAAGTGTGGACAAACAAAAAAGATAGCTGTGCATAAAGGAAGGAACAAGAGGATTTGTGCTTTGAAAAAAGCAGTTGGTTTGCACAGCGGCATACACACAGCAATGCAGCTATCAGGGAGCCTTCTAGGGCAGCCCAATGAGCTACAGCGCTGAGGGGAAAAAAAAAAAATGTAGCTTCCACTGTCCCTGCACACCGAAGGTGGTGTTGGGCAGTGGAAATCGCTACAGCACAAGCGGTTTGGTGGTTAATGGACCCTGCCTAACGCTATCCCTGCTTCTGACGAAGCGGCAGCAACCTCTCCCTAAGCTCAGATCAGCAGCAGTAACATGGCGGTCGGCGGGAACACCCCTTTATAGCCCCTGTGACGCCGCAGACAGCACGCCAATCACTGCAATGCCCTTCTCTAAGATGGTGGGGACCAGGACCTATGTCATCACGCTGCCCACACTCTGCGTTTACCTTCATTGGCTGAGAAATGGCGCTTTTCGCGTCATTGAAACGCGACTTTGGCGCGAAAGTCGCGTACCGCATGGCCGACCCCGCACAGGGGTCGGATCGGGTTTCATGAAACCCGACTTTGCCAAAAGTCAGCGACTTTTGAAAATGAACGACCCGTTTCGCTCAACCCTATGGTCAGATGAGACCAAAATAGTGCACATGATTCTACCGCTTACTAAAAACATAACGAAAAAGAACACAGTACCTAAAGTCAAATATGGTGGAGGTTCAAAGATGTTTTGGGGTTGTTATGTTGTCTTTGGCACTAGCTGCCTTAAGTGTGTGCAAGGCCTCATGAAATCTTAAGATTACTAAATGATTTTAGGTTTAATGTAGTGTCCAGTGTCAGAAAATTGGATTTGCGTCCTAGGTCATGGATCTTCCAGAAGGACAATGATCCCAAAGCACCCAGAATGGGATGAAAACAAAAAACAAAGTGCTGGAGAGGTCTGAATTGGCCAGCAATGAGTCTGGATCTAAATCTTATTGAACACCTTTGGAAAGATCTTAAAATTGCTGTTGGGAGAAGATACCCTTCAAATATGAAAATGTTAGAGACTGGAGCAGTTTGCAAAATTCCAGTTGAGAGTTTTAAGAAGCTTGCTGACGGTTATAGGAAGCGATTGATAGCATTTATTTTTTCCAAAGGGTGTGCAACCAAATCTTAATTTGAGTGTGCCAACAATTTTGTCTGGCACATCTTTGTGGTTTATTGGGAAATTATGTCCAATTTGCCTTTTTTTCTCTGCTGTTTTTGTGTTATTCCAATACACACAAAAGAAATAAACATGTGTATTACAAAACATGTATAATTGCAATAATTCATTTTCTAGAACAATTTCAAGGGTGCCAACACTTTTGGTCATGATTGTATATTAGCTTAGCACTTGTTTAACTGCCTGATAATGGCATGTAAATAAACAATTACTTTTTAAGACATTATCCATAATTATATGTCTAAATGTGAGTTTTGTAAATACACATAGAAGGGGTGCACCCCTATATCAATAGTGATAAAGGGTGCAAAACCGAGTCTGTAGGGCAAACCTGGTACAACACAAAAGAAAAAACACTAGACTCATGATGGTATGCACACCCATGAATAGTATGAACAAATCAAAATACTTTTATTACACCTCAAAAAAGACAGACACAGAATAAAACCATTTAAAAAGGCCTAAGGGGTGATGGTTTTTGGTCCTATACTTAGGCCTTTTAAATGGTTTTATTCTGTGTCTGTCTTTTTTGAGGTGTAATAAAAGTATTTTGATTTGTTGATACTATTCATGGCTGTGCATACCATCATTAGTCTAGTCTTTTTTAGTTTGTGTTGTACCATGAATGTGAGTTTTATGATGACCTTGTTTTCTTGGACAGTTTAATCATAGCTAATTTTTTTATAGATTCTCTACTGTCCATAATTGTGTTACAGGCAGCATATTTAATTAAAAGCTGCAGACTTTAACATTTTGCAAGTGGTCAATAGATAAGAGCTTGTTTCATTCATTGACTATGTTGGCACCAGATCATACTTTAATTGAAAGTTTTCATTTTATGTACAGTAGGGTCATAAACCCTTTGTACCATACTTTGCATCTTCCATTAATGCCATAGACAATGAAAGGAGTGGAAAGACAAATGCTCAACCACCACGCCATTAAAACTTTACCAGTAGAGAGGAATGAGGGGCGTAGGAACCCCATATTTGTAATAGGTGGAGCCTCTAGCAAGCAGACATTTATCAGTTCTCCTGTGATAAGTAGTGATGAGTGAGTGTGCTTGTTACTCGAGTTTTCCGAGCATGCTCGGGTGGTCTCCGAGTATCTTGGGCATGCTCGTACATTGTTTTTCTGTTCCCACAGCTGCATGATTTGCGGCTGTTAGACAACCTGAACACCCGCAGGGATTGCCTGTTTGTTAGGGAATCCCCACATGTATTCAGGCTGTCTAGCAGTCTAATTGTCTAAAGGGTACTTCCGTCTTTCTGTCTTGGAAATCCCGCGTCGCTGATTGGTCTCACCAGCTGCCTGTCCTGGCTGCCGCGACCAATTAGCGACGGGCACAGTCATGCCGAGAATTATTCCCTCCCTACTTCAGTCCAGTCAGTGCCCGGCGCCTGCTCCATACTCTCCTGCCATCACTGCCCACTCCATACTCCCATCCAGTCACCGCTCACACAGGGTTAATGCCAGCGTTAACGCCACTCTTAACCCTGTGTGACCAAATAATCTTAAAACCGGCGCCCGCTCCATACTCTGGTCCAGTCACCGCTCACACAGAGTTAATGCCAGCGTTAACGCCACTATTAACCCTGTGTGACTAATTAATGTTAAAACCAGTGCCCGCTCCATACTCTCCTGCTCTCACTGCCCACTCCATACTCCCGTCCAGTCACCGCTCACACAGGGTTAATGCCAGCGTTAATGCTGCTATTAACCCTGTGTGACCAACTAATGTTAAAAATAATAAAGAAACAAAAAACCTGCTATTCTCACCTTCCGTAGTCTGATGATGAGCTCGCGCCTGCCACCAACTTCCATTCCCAGAGATGCATTGCGAAATTACCCAGAAGACTTAGCGGTCTCACGAGAGAAGATGGCGGCAGCCGCGCTTATAGGCAAAACTTCGCTGAATCCCGGCGCGTGAGTATATAACTATTTTTTATTTTAAATAGTTTTTTTTTAACAGGGATATGTGCCCACACTGCTATATACTAAGTGGGCTGTTTTATATACCGCGTGGCTGCTATATACTACGTGGCCACTGTTATATACTACGTGGCCACTGTTACATACTATGTGGGCTGTGTTATATGTGTTATATACTATGTAAGCTGTGCTACAGTGGGGCAAAAAAGTATTTAGTCAGTCAGCAATAGTGCAAGTTCCACCACTTAAAAAGATGAGAGGCGTCTGTAATTTACATCATAGGTAGACCTCAACTATGGGAGACAAACTGAGAAAAAAAAATCCAGAAAATCACATTGTCTGTTCTTGTAACATTTTATTTGCATATTATGGTGGAAAATAAGTATTTGGTCAGAAACAAACAATCAAGATTTCTGGCTCTCACAGACCTGTAACTTCTTCTTTAAGAGTCTCCTCTTTCCTCCACTCATTACCTGTAGTAATGGCACCTGTTTAAACTTGTTATCAGTATAAAAAGACACCTGTGCACACCCTCAAACCGTCTGACTCCAAACTCCACTATGGTGAAGACCAAAGAGCTGTGAAAGGACACCAGAAACAAAATTGTAGCCCTGCACCAGGCTGGGAAGACTGAATCTGCAATAGCCAACCAGCTTGGAGTGAAGAAATCAACAGTGGGAGCAATAATTAGAAAATGGAAGACATACAAGACCACTGATAATCTCCCTCGATCTGGGGCTCCACGCAAAATCCCACCCCGTGGGGTCAGAATGATCACAAGAACGGTGAGCAAAAATCCCAGAACCACGTGGGGGGACCTAGTGAATGAACTGCAGAGAGCTGGGACCAATGTAACAAGGCCTACCATAAGTAACACACTACGCCACCATGGACTCAGATCCTGCAGTGCCAGACGTGTCCCACTGCTTAAGCCAGTACATATCCGGGCCCGTCTGAAGTTTGCTAGAGAGCATTTGGATGATCCAGAGGAGTTTTGGGAGAATGTCCTATGGTCTGATGAAACCAAACTGGAACTGTTTGGTAGAAACACAACTTGTCGTGTTTGGAGGAAAAAGAATACTGAGTTGCATCCATCAAACACCATACCTACTGTAAAGCATGGTGGTGGAAACATCATGCTTTGGGGCTGTTTCTCTGCAAAGGGGCCAGGACGACCGATCCGGGTACATGAAAGAATGAATGGGGCCATGTATCGTGAGATTTTGAGTGCAAACCTCCTTCCATCAGCAAGGGCATTGAAGATGAAACGTGGCTGGGTCTTTCAACATGACAATGATCCAAAGCACACCGCCAGGGCAACAAAGGAGTGGCTTCGTAAGAAGCATTTCAAGGTCCTGGAGTGGCCTAGCCAGTCTCCAGATCTCAACCCAATAGAAAACCTTTGGAGGGAGTTGAAAGTCCGTGTTGCCAAGCGAAAAGCCAAAAACATCACTGCTCTAGAGGAGATCTGCATGGAGGAATGGGCCAACATACCAACAACAATGTGTGGCAACCTTGTGAAGACTTACAGAAAACGTTTGACCTCTATCATTGCCAACAAAGGATATATTACAAAGTATTGAGATGAAATTTTGTTTCTGACCAAATACTTATTTTCCACCATAATATGCAAATAAAATGTTAAAAAAACAGACAATGTGATTTTCTGGATTTTTTTTTCTCAGTTTGTCTCCCATAGTTGAGGTCTACCTATGATGTAAATTACAGACGCCTCTCATCTTTTTAAGTGGTGGAACTTGCACTATTGCTGACTGACTAAATACTTTTTTGCCCCACTGTATATATTACGTGGCCATTGTTATATACTACGTGGCCAGTGTTAGATACTATGTGGGCTGTGTGTTATATACTGCGTGGCCTGTATTAACGCATCAGGTATTCTACAATATGTATGCATGTATATAGCAGCCACATAGTATATAGCACAGGCCATGTAGTATTTGTCTCCTATATACTACATGGCTCCTATATACTACGTGGCCTGTGCTATATACTATGTGGCTGCTATATACATACATACATACATACATATTCTAGAATACCTGATGCATTAGAATTGGGCCACCAGCTAATATATATATATATATATATATATACATAATTGTCTAAGGGGTACTTCCGTCTGTCTGTCCTTCTGTCACGGATATTCATTGGTCCTGGCCTCTGTCTATCATGGGAATCCAAGTCGCTGATTGGTCGGCGCAAAGCAGCCACGACCAATCAGCGACGGGCACAGTGCGGAAGAAAATGGCCGCTCCATACTCCCCGCAGTCACTGTCCCCGGCGCTCCGCTCCCCGTGGTCTGTGTCCCTGCCGCTCCACTCCCCGCACTGTATCCCCGGCGCTCCGCTCCCCGCACTGTGTCCCCAGCGCTCCGCTCCCCGCATGCTCCATACTCCCCTCCAGTCACCGCTAACACAGGGTTAATGCCGGTGGTAACGCACTCCGTTACCGCCGCTATTAACCCTGTGTCCCCAACCTTTTACTATTGATGCTGACTTTGCGGCATCAATAATAAAAATATGTCATGTTAAAAATAATAAAAAAATTAAAAAACCTGCTATACTCACCCTCCGCCGCCTTTCTCGCACCTCTCCACGCTCCCGGGACTGCTCCATTGCAAGCGGCAGGTTCCGCTCCCGTTGCAGGGCTGGTGAGGGACAAGGACCTGCTGTGACGTCACGGTCGGTCATGTGACCGCGACGTCATCATAGGTCCTGCTCACACCAGCCCTGGGATGGGACTGCAAGCTGCCGCTTGCAATGGAGCGATCCCGGGAGCGTGGAGAGGAGCGAGAAAGGCGACGGAAGGGTAAGTATAGCAGGACTTCAACGGGCTGTAGGTGAGTATATGTTTTTGTTTTTTTAAGTCTCTATACTACGTGGCTCTGCTATATACTACGTAGCTGGGCAATATACTACGACGCTGGGCAATATACTACGTAGCTGGGCAATATACTACGTGGTTGGGCAATATACTACGTGGCTGGGCAATATACTACATGGCTGGGCAATATACTACGTGGCTGGGCAATATACTATGTCACTGGGCAATATACTATGTCACTGGGCAATATACTACGTGGCTGGGCAATATACTACGTGGCTGGGCAATATACTACGTGGCTGGGCAATATACTATGTGACTGGGCAATATACTACGTGGCTGGGCAATATACTACGTGGCTGGGCAATATACTACGTGGCTGGGCAATATACTACGTGGCTGGGCAATATACTATGTGACTGGGCAATATACTACGTGGCTGGGCAATATACTACGTGGCTGGGCAATATACTACGTGGCTCTGTGC
The DNA here is from genome assembly GCF_032444005.1 of Ranitomeya imitator. Lineage (NCBI taxonomy): Eukaryota > Metazoa > Chordata > Amphibia > Anura > Dendrobatidae > Ranitomeya > Ranitomeya imitator. The sequence goes on from NC_091285.1 coordinate 591,239,504, forward strand.
TGGGCAATATACTACGTGGCTGGGCAATATACTACGTGGCTCTGTGCTGGGCAATATACTATGTGACTGGACAATATACTACGTGACTGGGCAATATACTACGTCACTGGGCAATATACTATGTGGCTGGGCAATATACTACGTGGCTCTGTGCTGGGCAATATACTACGTGGCTGGGCAATATACTACGTGGCTGGGCAATATACTACGTGGACATGCATATTCTAGCATACCCGATGCGTTAGAATCGGGCCACCATCTAGTATATGTATATCTATATATATGTATATATATATATATATATATATATATATATATATGTGTTGCTCAGTTCCACGAAAGAAGTATGTATGGTCTTCCATCCCGTAGCAGTGAAGATTAGCACTAACATTTTTCATGCTGCGTGTTGTGTTTTGCTTCTGTTGAACTTCCTGTACCACCAAATACCTGATGTCCTTGAGAGACACTGGAGATACTTCACTTCAGACTGGGTACACGCCCGAGGAGCATCTTTCAGCAGTGTTTTTTACACCTGGCTTACATGATGAGAGTTTTATGACATGGTGTGTGAGAAAACGGCGACAGCTGTAAGATGGGAGCCAAACAAAGCCGATGAAAAGTTGATTCTCACCCATGACACATTCGCAGGCATCATTCATCGGCCTTCACAAGTTGAAAGGCAAAAGCTCAGACCTGATCAGACAGAAAGCAAACACATCTGTGAAGCTGGATTACCCTGTGATGATGGCAACACAATGGTGGTTTTGTTAGCAGAACTTCACCTTCTTGTTGCCGTTGAGAGTTGAAAGAAAGATTATACAAAGCAAGCAGGAGTCATAAGAGTCAGCCTCACCTCTGGTCACAGTCTTTTGATGACAATGACATATTTAAAGAGTCACTTCCAACAATAATGAGGAAAAATAGCTGAAGTGAATTTGTCTGTCTTGAAGGTCCCGGTGCCATTGTTATGGGTACATGGCTCATTAGCTCGGTTTTTCATGTTTCCTGTGGGATAATATTTTATGAAATAGAAGGTCTCTTGAGGGCAGAATGACTTGGAAATAACTCTGACTAGAAATTATTCAGTCTTGGTAAGGAAATTATCCTCTTTTAGTGCCAAGAACTAACCACTCTGACCAACCATAAAAAGTACAAAATAAACATTCTTAGGGACCCCCCACATGATTAAAATGCCAACAGAGTCTAAGCCTCAGATTGATGGTTACAAATCACTGATTGAGCTCTAATGTATAAGTTGATATGGTATTCTAGTGTTAGGAAAGAAGAATATATGTGGTTTAAAATAAAGTTACAGAAACTTCCATTATATTAACTAGATAATAAAAGGTCATTGTTTACTTCCAGTGGCTGAAAATATGTTGGTCTTGTGATGGTCACCAGATGCAAGGCTTGATTCAGTTAGGGCTAAGTCACACACACGGACTGCAGACGGGCCAGTAGTCAGTAGCCGAATTCAAGTGAACAAATTTCCACATGGAAACACAGCCCACTTGGAGAAATCACAGTTTGTATCACTGGAGGATGAGAGTCAGATGATCTCAAATGAGACAATTTTGAGTTAACTGAGGACAAGTTTATCTCCCCAATGCCTCCTCTTGTCTGTGATACAGATGATCTCACACATCACACTTGTTTATGAGAATTTAGTCTTAAAGGAGTTGTCCACTACTTATATATTTCTGACCTACTGTTTTTTATCTGAAGATAATCTAAAGGTTAAATCTTTATAACACCTATGTCAGTAGGTCTCCTGATTCATAGGCCACAGTCAGACATCCGTGAATCACACGGAGTAGGATTTGCGCAATCCTACATCCACAGAAGACATACCTTTTCAAGATGTTTGGAGCAACCTAGAAAAATTGATGCTGTTTTGACAGCAAAGATCGGTCACACAAAATATTGATTTGATTTAAATTTCAGTTTTATTTATTCACTTTGCATTTTTTAATTGATAAAAATAAATTCTCTTCTATTATTGAAACCACTCTTTTCAGCATTTTTTTACACCTACCTAAAACTTTTGCACTGTACTGTACATGCCCTATCCATATTATATAGATAGAACATGGGGCTTTTCAAATATTTGTATTTTTTGCAGACTGAGTGTTCCATGAAAAATGACACAGGCATCTCTGTTTTTGATCCAAGTCACGCATCAAAATTACCCATGCAAGTCAATGGATCTGTGAAGAACACATGGATGCCATGAGTGTGCAGTCCGTGTGCCATCTACAGTTAGGGCCAGAAATATTTGGACAGTGACACAAGTTTTGTTATTTTAGCTGTTTACAAAAACATGTTCAGAAATACAATTATATATATAACTAGATGGCAGCCCGATTCTAAAGAATCGGGAGTCTAGAATCCATATATACTTTATTTATTCAAATGTAAGAATAATACAATTAATAAATAATAGTAAGAAAGAACAAAAATAATAGGCAGTATATGGAGAAAACACCAAACAAAAGTTCAAAATTGGTGTGAAAATGTCACTGAACCACTTCACAACTAAATATATATAGTTTTGGTAAATGGTATTATCATTTTTTTGACGAAATTCGGCAGGAGCTTGAAGAGCAACGTCACTGGGCCCGCCTCCACGCAGTAGAAACTTGCTGTGAGGTAAAAATTCAAAAATCACACCAAAATGGCGGGCGGAGTGTGTCACAGTACGGCACGTTTCTGATTGGTCGCTCGCAGCAGGCGGCAACCAATCAGACACTGGACACTGTTGACGTCACTTATCTCCGGACATTAGCTCCGGACATTAGCTCCGGACATTAGCTCCGGACATTATCTCCGCACATTATCTCCGGACATTAGCTCTGGACATTAGCTCCGGACAAAGCCACGGAAGTTGGCACAAATTGCAGGAAGTAGTATTCTAGGCAATTAATCTCCGGACATTAGCTCCGGACATTAGCTCCGGACATTAGCTCCGGACATTAGCTCCGGACAAAGCCACGGAAGATGGCACAAATTGCAGGAAGTAGTATTCTAGGCAATTATATATTAGATATGGGCTGAAAGTGCACACTCCCAGCTGCAATATGATAGTTTCCACATCCAAATCGGAGAAAGGGTTTAGGAATCATAGCTCTGTAATGCATAGCGTCCTCTTTTTCAAGGGACCAAAAGTAATTGGACAATGGACTCTAAGGGCTGCAATTAACTCTGAAGGCGTCTCCCTCATTAACCTGTAAGCAATGAAGTAGTTAAAAGGTCAGGGGTGGATTCCAGGTGTGTGGTTTTGCATTTGGAAGCTGTTGCTGTGAGCAGACAACATGCGGTCAAAGGAACTCTCAATTGAGGTGAAGCAGAACATCCTGAGGCTGAAAAAAAAGAAAAAATCCATCAGAGAGATAGCAGACATGCTTGGAGTAGCAAAATCAACAGTTGGGTACATTCTGAGAAAAAAGGAATTGACTGGTGAGCTTGGGAACTCAAAAAGGCCTGGGCGTCCACGGATGACAACAGTGGTGGATGATCGCCGCATACTTAATTTGGTGAAGAAGAACCCGTTCACAACATCAAAAGAAGTCCAGAACACTCTCAGTGAAGTAGGTGTATCTGTCTCTAAGTCAACAGTAAAGAGAAGACTCCATGACAGTAAATACAAAGGGTTCACATCTAGATGCAAACCATTCATCAATACCAAAAATAGACAGGCCAGAGTTAAATTTGCAGAAAAACACCTCAAGAAGCCAGCTCAGTTCTGGAAAAGTATTCTATGGACAGATGAGACAAAGATCAACCTGTACCAGAATGATGGGAAGAAAAAAGTTTGGAGAAGAAAGGGAACGGCACATGATCCAAGGCACACCACATCCTCTGTAAAACATGGTGGAGGCAACGTGATGGCATGGGCATGCATGGCTTTCAATGGCACTGGGTCACTTGTGTTTATTGATGACATAAGAGCAGACAAGAGTAGCCGGATGAATTCTGAAGTGTACCGGGATATACTTTCAGCCCAGATTCAGCCAAATGCTGCAAAGTTGATTGGACGGCGCTTCATAGTACAGATGGACAATGACCCCAAGCATACAGCCAAAGCTACCCAGGAGTTCATGAGTGCCAAAAAGTGGAACATTCTGCAATGGCCAAGTCAATCTCCAGATCTAAACCCAATTGAGCATGCATTTCACTTGCTCAAATCCAGACTTAAGACGGAAAGACCCACAAACAAGCAAGACCTGAAGGCTGCGGCTGTAAAGGCCTGGCAAAGCATTAAGAAGGAGGAAACCCAGCGTTTGGTGATGTCCATGGGTTCCAGACTTAAGGCAGTGATTGCCTCCAAAGGATTTGCAACAAAATATTGAAAATAAAAATATTTTGTTTGGGTTATGTTTATTTGTCCAATTACTTTTGACCTCCTAAAATGTGGAGTGTTTGTAAAGAAATGTGTACAATTCCTACATTTTCTATCAGATATTTTTGTTCAACCCTTCAAATTAAACGTTACAATCTGCACTTGAATTCTGTTGTAGAGGTTTCATTTCAAATCCAATGTGGTGGCATGCAGAGCCCAACTCGCGAAAATTGTGTCACTGTCCAAATATTTCTGGCCCTAACTGTATAATTAATCCATAGATAACATTGTAATGTATAGGAATAGCTTTATAACTTTGTTTTTTTTTTTATACATGAATGGCAAAGACTGACCAAAACAGAAAAAAAGAAAAAAACAGCTCACCTGTTAGGCATGTGTTGTGGGAAAGCACAGATATCGTGTAGTCATCACATGAACAATGGAGCTAAAAAAAAGGAAGAAAATCCACCTTCCAAAAATTCCAGATTTATTAAGAATAAAATATGAAGTTCAGTCAATTCATTCACATAATAGTGAGTAGCAGGCAACGTATTTCGACCAGTAACGTGTTCTTTCTCAAAGCTCTAGAAATACAGTATTTAAAACATTAGAAAAATCTCCTTGAGAAAAAGGTGTTATTTCCTTTTGCGGGTAACCATTCTGGTATTTCCTCCAAAGCTTGCGGCCCCCACTCGCCTCTTGCGGTTTTTGAATGCTGTCTTTTAGGTCAACAGTAATATGTATTATTGTTAGCGTTATGACTTGTGTTCCCGTCATCGTAAACCTCATTTCAACTGTTATCAATAGAATCCATATCTGAAGAGCTAAAAGACTCTGAGCTCAGACACATCAGAGGAGTTGCTGGTGCGTTTGAGGATCGGGCGAGGAGTTTTTGATGATTTCTGCCACCTGCCCCACTCATACACCTGATTCACTTGATAGTCTCCCAGATCACACTGAAATTTGCTCCTCTTCCGGCTCATGATTGAATCTTCTAATTGAACGAGAGATTTTTTTTATATTTGATAGTTCGTCATTAAATTTCACAGTATTCTTACTTTCCAAACTGATTTTTATATCATTCATCTTCGATTGAATATTCTTGAGCCTCATATCCTCATATTTCATAAGTTGCATGAGTTGAATAGAGCAGCTGCTTAAAATTAAGTTCCATTCATTCACAAGTTCCTCAGAATATATGGTGGTAGGGATTTTTTAAAGTCGTAATCCCCCCGGAATCATATCTTTACGTACATAATTGTCCAATGTGGTTCCACGAAATTTTCATTTCACTAATCATCAGTTTTTCCAATTTATCAATGTCCAGACTGAATGAATCTGTCTCAGAATTCACAACTGCAATGGATCCATCTAATGTGAATAGTTGAGCCGCTTTTTGAGCTCTATTTGGACTTTCATTCATGTTGAAGCAGTGAAAAATTATTATTTTTTCAAATAGAAAAACCACGAACACAATTGCCACAGAGCTCAGAATTAGAGTGAATAATTCCTTCAATAAATAAGGCTCTCAGTGTGTACGGTAAGAAAACTAGAGTGTCAGAACAGAAAAAAAGAAAAAACAGCTCACCTATAAGGCATGTGTTGTGGGGAAGCACGGATATCGTGTAGTCATCATGTGAACAATGGAGCTCAAAAAAGGAAGAAAATCCAGCTTCCAAAAATTCCAGATTTATTGAGAATAAAATTTGAAGTCCAATCAATTAATTCACAAAATAGTGAGTTGCAGGCAGCGCGTTTCGAACAGTAACATGTTCTTTCTCAAAGCTCAACCGACACTGACCAAACACTGTTGACACTTGGATCTAAAACACTGTTGAACAAAGATCTGTATTTGAATGAGTCCTTGAAGGGCATATTAGGACTCAATTATTTTTTTTACTGTGATCCAAAAATCTAAACGACAGGCTAACTACCTGTCTGTTCTATCCGGTGCCGGCTCAGAGCGGTGACCTATCTTTCAGCTGCTCCACGTCAACAGTGCAGCTCTTCTTCTTCTGAGCAGGTGTATTGATGTTGCATGATTGCCTCACGTCATGCTGATTGACAGCCGTCTTCCCGCAGTTAGGCTGCAAATAACAACAGTCAATCAGCATGATGTCAGCTGTCACACCTCATCAACAGAGCAGTTACTGCTCTCTCTATACGTGACATCAGTGGAAGCTGCAGAATCGTCGACAGGATTGGTCTGTGCTGGCAGAGATGTGCGCTGGGCTGAACAGGCAGGTAGGTTGCAACTGCCTGCTAGTTGTTAGGCCCATAATAAAATAAAAATTAGTCCTAAATAACCCCTTTAAGCTCTAGATTCAATGACAATGTTGGAAAATATTTCATTAAAGCCATCTCGTCACCTATCTCATTTGGTAATAAAAGTTTAGACTTTTTCCAATTAAGATTCTCGTGGAGATTTTACATTTAGAGAAAGATGACAAGCCACTCACACGAGAGGACTTATCCTTCTATGACTTCCAAATTGAGGATGTCACTGTTGAAGCACCAAACAGCGGAGAAATCAATAACAATGTTTGTAGCTCTTGTTTCAGAAAGAGGATAAATGAATTAAAGAACAATTGGGAGGATATTTTCTTTTATTTCTTCAGATCAATGATCAATTAGACTATGTAACAGCTACATGAATTCAATACTTCCTAAACCAGACAGCAGACATGCATGTGCACCTTACCCTAATATGCCATCAGTCTACAAAATATCTATGGTTGATTAAATTATGGAAGATTATCAAATACCAGATAAAAATACCAGATAAATTGCTCAGACCAAGACAATCTCCTAGAACTATTAGACTTTACTATTTTGTGCTGATAAACCACTTTAGACTGTACATATTAACAACATATATGGCCAATAATGGTTGAATCTAGGAGCTCTTTAAAGAGGACATTGAGTTCATGATAAACCATAGTATTGATCACAGCTTTCAACACATAATTCAAAAAAGTACTAAAAGATGTGATGCAAAGTTTGTGTGCATTACTCAATGTCGAGACATGCCAAGAACACAAGCTATACTTTGGAGACAAACAACTGTGATAGAGCCACTACTTGACACCAAACAATTGCGCTTTTAGCAAAACTCCCATTTTGAAAACTGCTAAGTTTTTTTTATTGAAGCTTTATAGAAAGTTGTTTTTGCTTGAATTACGTTGTACACATTTGGAGTAATATAACGTTTACTTTTTCTTTGACATTGTGTCATTGTGAGTTCTTATCTTCAAAGAGGAATGTGGCAATTCAAAAATGTAAAAGAAGGTCTTGTGTACGCTCTGACCCTTGTCATGGTACCCCACTCAATGATGGACCAGGAACATAGGTAGGGTCGGTTCTGGTACAAAGAAATGGAAATTTTACAACGGCCCTCAGCTTGGTGGTTTCAGAACTTTGTAGAAATGCTTGGCAGCTACAGCATTTTGGCACACAGCTTGTCGGTTACAGTGTTTTGGCACCCAGCTTGGCGGTTACAGTGTTTTGGCACACAGCTTGGCGGTTTCAAAACTTTGTAGAAATGCTTGGCAGTTACAGTATTTTGGCACACAGCTTGGCAGTTACAGTGTTTTGGCACACAGCTTGGCGGTTACAAAACTTTGTAGAAATGCTTGGCATCTACAGTATTTTGTCACACAGCTTGGCGGTTACAGATCTTTGTAGATATGCTTGTCGTTTACAGTGTTTTGGCACATAGCTTGGCGGTTAGGCCTCTTTCACACTTCTGTCGTTTGGCCAACGTCACAATGCGTCGTTTTGGAGAAAAAGCGCATCCTGCAAAGTTGCTTGCAGGATGTGTTTTTCTCCATAGACTTGCATTAGCCACGGATGCGTCATGTTTTTGAGGTCCGTTGTGACGAAAAAACGTTCCATGTAACATTTTTTCGTCCATCGGAACCGCCATTTACGACCGCGCATGCACGGCCGTAACTCCGCCCCCTCCTTCCCGGAACTCATAATGGGCAGAGGATGTGTCTGAAAACTGCATTCGCTGCCCATCGGTCCATCAGGCCAATGATTTGTGACGGCCCCGTAACAACGGAAATGTGGAAGAGGCCTTACAGTGCTTTGGCACACAGCTTGGCAGTTACAGTGTTTTGGCACACAGCTTGGCGGTTACAGAACTTTGTAGAAATGCTTGGCGGTTGCAATGTTTTGGCACACAGCTTGGCGGTTACAGATCTTTGCAGAAATGCTTGGCGGTTACAGTGTTTTGTCACACAGCTTGGCGGTTACAGATCTTTGCAGAAATGCTTGGCGGTTACAGTGTTTTGTCACACAGCTTGGCGGTTACAGATCTTTGCAGAAATGCTTGGCGGTTACAGTCTTTTGGCACACAGCTTGGCGGTTACAGATCTTTGTAGAAATGCTTGACGCTTACAGTATTTTGGCGCACAGCTTGGAGGTTACAGTGTTTTAACACACAGCTTGGCTATTACAGATCTTTGCAGAAATGCTTGGCGGTTACAGTGTTTCGGCACACAGCTTGGCGGTTGCAGTGTTTTGGCACACAGCTTGGCTGTTACAGATCTTTGTAGAAATGCTTGGTGGTTACAGTGTTTTGGCACACAGCTGGGTGGTTACAGTAACTCAATTTGCAAACTTTGGCACACTCTAGGCTTGGTTCAGTCTTTCTTGCTGATGTCACTTACTCGTAGGGATGATGAAACTCCACCTGCCATCTCTAAAGATGTCATGAAAGTGGTCTAACAACCACTTTGTCAAGATACAAAGGAAAGAACTGGAAATAATTCAGAAACCACTTAGTTGAGATACACAAGAGCCACTAGGAAGGGGTTCACAACCACTATGTCAAATTACAAATGGCATTGCCCTTTCAGTAATAAATGCTGGCATGCACCGGTGCCACAAATACTGTCTCTGACTCATACATAACATTCTCCCTTCGGTGTGCCAGATTTCTGCAGTACAGTATACAGTTGGAGTCAATGCAGTGGAATTCTACTCAATCGACACACATGACCTGAGACGCTACATATGTATAGTGCACTGAAAATCAAAACAGAGAAGAAGCACCAAAAGAACCAAAACACTAAAAATACAAAACTTTATTGATGTAACAATAAATACAAAATATGAAATCAGAAAAAATAATAACAAGGAATTGACAATGGCACAGCAGACCAGGAGTGGAACCACCATAAATAGACAGGCAAACAGACAACAGGCAAGGTAGATAGATGAAAATGTATTCGTCAGCTCAAAAGTGCAAGTGCATAGTGCATAGAGGCAGTACAGACAAAATCAAGATTCATATAGAGCAAAAACCATAAGCCAAAAGTATATAGAAGCCTGGAAGTTTTACCTAGGAGAACCATGGCGCCACCTACCCAAACGCATGTTTTGGCGTAGTGCCTTCTTCTAGGGGTTATTAGCTTGGTGTATATGCTTTGCATATGTACAGTGCTGACCAGTGACTAGTAATCATCATTATTTTTAAAGGTACAGCATACTATAACACCACGCAACATGCATGATTTTGTTACTGAGAGAAAAACACATGAATAATACTAAATTAAACGAGTCAATTCCAAATATGAACTACGAATTTGCCTGACATGTCTAGATTTTAAGTTATATTGGAAATATTTTATCGGACATACCTGTACCTGTCCAGGTGTACTCAGACAGGTCTATCAGTCGATGTCAGCAGTAAGTATACAAGGCAAGCTTGACAGAGTTCAATAAAGCGATCTGCCATAAGTGTAGCTAGGGTTTTGGTTCAGGGGGGTAAAACTCCTGAGTGAGCCCCTAACCAGGTAACTTGTATTACAACTATGGAGGCGCACCCTAATAGTGGATGTAAGAGAACCTCAGCAGATGACCATGGTGTTGCTGAAAATAATCTCTATACAAAGACCAACACTGATATTACCGCCATATGGTTCGTAGTAGATAGCAGACTGACAGAACATATAAGTGATTTACAGCACAGTTATAGATGGTGACTTACAGCTCATGTTCTTTCTAATAGAATCGTTCACTGTTCCTGTCTTTTCCATCTGGCACAGACCCACATGACAACTTCTTCCAGTCACGACTTTGGCTGCAGAGAATACAACAAAGACACTTTTCACTTCTCATATTTTCAGCACCTTCCCATCTATTCCCAACCTGCACAAACTCCTTGTCCTGCTAATACCCTAATACTGATCCGCTGTTGCCGTATGTCTCTCTATTACTGCACCTGCTGTGTGGTTCTGCGCGCCCACTAGATGACAAAACAAACATCTAGAATATAGTAATGCCCTCTGCAAGTGCCCTAGAACACAATGCCTACATTTTGCCCCCTACAAAGTAATAATGCTGTGTGTGCCCCTTTGACAGTCCCAATAACCTGAGTTCCCCTATAAAAATAAGTCCAAAAAACACAAATGTAGTCAGCTCACCTTAATGTAGGCTACTCCTCATCTGTTCCTGCGTGGAAAGGTTAGAGCAAACGATCCACAGAAAAAGTAAGCTGAATCCAGCAGGATTAAAGGGACACTGTCACCTGAATTTGGAGGGAACAATCTTCAGCCATGGAGGCGGGGTTTTGGGGTTTTTGATTCACCCTTTCCTTACCCGCTGGCTGCATGCTGGCTGCAATATTGGATTGAAGTTCATTCCCTGTCCTCCATAGTACATGCTTGTGCAGGCATGTACTACTTTTTTCTATAAAAATAAGTGCCCACTTTACATGTAATAATGTCCCGAGTTTCCCCCTGCACAGCTCCCCTCTACACAGTATGATGCTGTCTTATACATACTACAATTCCCCCTCACTGTATAGTACCCCCACACAGTATACTGACCCTTAGAAGCCCTCAAACTGTTTGATGACTCCAAAATTGTATGATGGCCCCCACACTGTACAAGAACCATACATTATGCCCCACACTGTATGATCGCTCCATCACTGTAATCCCCACACTATATGATAGCCCCTAAATAACCTCCATATAGTATAAAGCACCAGATAGACCTCTATAGTATAAGGCACTCCCCATAGGTAGACTCTATACTGTATAATGCACTCCCCATAAGCCTCTATAGTACAATGCACTCCCCATAGGCCTCTGTAGTATAAAACACTCCTCATAGGTCTCTATAGTATAACACACTGCCCATAGGCAGACTCTATATAGTATAATGCACTCCCCATAGGCCTCTACAGTATAATGCACTCCCCATGTGGAGACTCTAAATAGCCTAATTCACTCCCCATAGGCAGACTCTATATAGTATAATGCACCCCCTGTTAGGGATTTAGTTCCCACCTCTGCACAGGGGGAATCTCGAACAACCTCCACTGTGGTCTCCCATTCTTCTCCAGCCGCAGTGGAGCCTGCTCAGCGGAGACGTCGGTCCCATCGTCTGGCTCAGCCTGATACTGTGCGGATGATTTCTGCTGCTTTCCCAGGCTCAGCCATTGTAGCCAGTACAGGTCAGCAGCGAGCAGAAGTCTCCGGGACTAAGACCTGCTTTTTCCCTTCTGAGCATGCCCAAGGTAAGACCTCTCATTGGAGGTCAGGGGTCACATGCTCAGGTACTGCTGCAGCATCCATTGGTCCTATAGGAAGGTTCTGAAGTTGCTCTGGTATTGTAGCTGCTTCCATTGGTCCTGTAGGAAGGTCCTGAAGCTGCTGCAGCTATAAAAGGTTTGTATGGCCGCACGGCCATGCGCTAGTATCACTTCATGTTATTAGCTTGCAATTTGTGGTTGCGCCTGTATGTGGATAAGGTTAGGCTGAAATAAGCCCCTAGAATACCGGCACCTCCGGTGAGGAGTTTGTATGTATGTATTCAGGGCTGGCTAATAGCGACTAGAATTCCGGTTCCACTGGAGAGGAGTATTTGTGTGCTTCTCTGTGTGCATGATCACTGACTGCCATCAGCTCAGCAGTTAGCTGTGTTCCTCTGTGACGCTAACAGGGCACAGCATGTTCTTTTCAGTGCGACTCAGTAAAGTAACTGAGTTCACTTATACCGCCATATAGTGCCGTCATCTTCTAGCAGCAGGTTCTCCCCTGCAAGGTGGCCCCCAGACTGCGATCGCACCAATTATAACATCTATATTAACTCGGTGCATTCCGCCAGTCCTTACACCCCCAAAGAGAGACTCTACATAGTATAAGGCACCCCCATAAGCCTCTATAGTATAATGCACTCCCCATAGGTCTATACAGTAAAATGCACTCCCCATTGGCAGGCTTTATATAGTACAATGCACTCCACATAGGCCTCCATAGTATCATGCAGACATTATATAGTATATTGCACCCCCATAAACCTCTATAATATAATGCACCCCATAGGCTTCTATATAGTATAATGCACTCCCCATAGGCAGACTCTATATAGTCTAATGCACTCCCAAAGGGACACTCTTTATAGTATAATGCACCCCCATCAACCTCAATAGTATAATGGACTCCCCATAGGTCTATAAAGTATAATCCACTCCACATAGGCAGACTCTATATAGTGAGAAAAGTAGAAGTTCCAGCTCCTTAAAATTAATTCTTCTTTATTCGATCATATTAAAATACACATGGTGTGCATGCTCTCCCCAGACAATTGCCAAAACACAAACAGAGGCTCTGACAAAGATCATTTTTATCAAAACGCGTTGCCTCTGTTCGTGTTTTGGCAATAGTCTGGGGACTGCTTGCACACCATGTGTATTTTAATATGATTGAATAAAGAAGAATTAATTTTAAGGAGCTGGAACCGTGTACTTTTCTCATGGCTTCTACATTTATCTTCACGGAGTTCCGAGCACCTGCGGTGGTTACTGGTGAGCTGGCTTAAATCCCCCAGACTCTATATATTACAATGCACTCCCAACAGGCCTATATAGTATCATGCAGACTTTATATAGTATAATGCACCCCCATAAGCCTCTATAGTATAATGCACTCCCCATAGGAATACCCTGTATAGTATAATGCACCCCAAAGGGACACTCTACATAGTATAATTGTTAGGTGTCGAGTTCCCGCTGCTGCAGAGGGGGAATCTCGAGCCACCTCCGCTGCAGTCTCCCATTCTTCTTCAGCCACAGTGGAGCCTGCTTAGCGGAGACGTCAGTCCCAGCATCTGGCTCAGTCAGATATTGTGCGCTTGGTTACGGCTGATCTTCCAGGCTCAGCCATTGTAACCAGCACTGTTCCGCAGGGAGCAGATGCTTCTGGGACTAAGTCCTGCTTTTCTGCTACTGAGCATGCCCAAGGGACAACCTCTTATTGGAGGTCGGAGTCACAAGCATTTCCTATTGGACCACTAGGAAGGTCCTGGAGAGCTTTCTCTATAAAAGGTTTGCATGGCCACACAGCCATGCGCTAGTATCAACTTATGTTTATGAGTGTATGAGCTTAGCTACTTGGTGGTCTGTGTCAGCATGTGCTCAGGGTTGGCTGTATAGCCACTAGAATTCTGGCACCTCCGAAGAGGAGTTTGTGTGTGTGAATTTAGGGCTGGCATATAGCCACTTGAATTCTGGCACCTTCGGAGAGGAGTTGTTTGTGTGCTGTTGCTGACTGAACGACCGCTGTATGCTACCTGCTCCTTTAGTGAGCTGTGATCTTCTGTGAGATTTACAGAGCACAGCGTTACCTTTAATCCCGGTGACTCTGTGAAGCAACAGGGTTCGCTCCTATACAGACCGGGTGACGGATCCCGTGTCTATTCAGGTGTAGTACCGCCATATAGTGTCATCATCTACTAGCAGCAGGTTCCACTTCGGCACAGTGGACCCCGGGCTGCGAACGCACCTATACTATCTCCATATTTTCTCGGTGCATTCCGCCAGCCCTATCAATAATGAATCCCATCAGCCTCTTTAGTATAATCCACTCCCCATAGGTCTATATAGTATAATGTACTGCCACATAGGCAGACTCTATATAGTACAATGCACGTCCCATAGGCCTATATAGTATCATGCAGACTTTATATAGTATAATGCACACCCAGAAGCCTCTATAGCATAATGCACCCCCATAGGCCTTTATATAGTACATTGCACTCCCCATAGGCAGACTCTATATTGTATAATACACTTCCATAGGCTTCTAAAGTATATCACAACCCCATAGGAAGACTCTATATTGTAAAATGTACCCCCAAAGGCTTTTATATAGTGTAATGCACTCTCCATAGGCAGAATATCTTGTATAATGCTCTCCCAAAGACCTCTATAGCATAATGCACCCTCATAAGTCTCTATATAGCACAATGCACTCTTCATATGTCTCTATATAGCATAAGTAAATAAGGCAGCACACTGCAGCGTTAAAACATGCAAATTTGAAAACACGAAATTTGAACTGCACTACTGCACTAGAAATATGAAAAATGAGAGCTTTTAGCGCATAAATATGGCCAATTTTATGTGTACCTGGTAGCCTCTTTACGGCATCTCTCTTATACCAGGTCCTACGCTTGCCTTACCTCGCTGAGAATAAACGTCTCCATCTGAATGGGTGCATGTGAAACCTCTTCTTAGACTAAAATTCTCTCTCTCTGTGGAGGGGTATTGGACCTGCTGTAATTAAAACACCTGTGGCTAGAAGGCGGAGTGCACGATCAGAAGGCTAGAGAATACATTTCAAAAACCTGACCTGCACATCCAAACATAGACTCAGTGTGAACAGGTGCTGAACCTAGAGTCGCCAACTTGAAATGTATTCTCTAGCCTTCTGTTCGTGCACTCCGCCTCCTAGCTTCAGGTGTTTTAATTACAGCAGGTCCAATACCCCTCCACAGAGAGAGAGAATTTTAGTCTAAGAAGAGGTTTCACATGCACCCATTCAGATGGAGACGTTTATTCTCAGCGAGGTAAGGCAAGCGTAGGACCTGGTATAAGAGAGATGCCCTAAAGAGGCTACCAGGTACACATAAAATTGGCCATGTTTATGCGCTAAAAGCTCTCATTTTTCATATTTCTAGTGCAGTAATGCAGTTCAAATTTCGTGTTTTCAAGTTTGCATGTTTTAGTGCTGCAGTGTGCTGCCTTATTTACTTAACTATATACGAGTTGGCGACTCTAGGTTCAGCACCTGTTCACACTGAGTCTATGTTTGGATGTGCAGGTCAGATTTTTGAAATCTATATAGCATAATGCACCCCATAGGCCTTTATATAGCATAATGCACTCTTTATAAGCCTCTATAGTATACTGTACTCCCTAAAGCTCTATATGGTGTAATACACTCCCCACTGGCAGGCTCTTTATAGTACAATGCACTCCCCATAGGCCTCCATAGCATAATGCAGACTTTATATAGTAGAATGCAGTCCCATAAGCGCCTATAGTACAATGAATCCCCATAGGCTTCTATATAGCTTAATGCCCTCCCCATATGTAGACCATGCATAGTATAAGGCACCCCCATTACTCTCTATAGCATAATGAACTCCCCATAGGTCTATATAGTATAATGCACTCCCCTAAGGCAGACTCTATACAGTACAATACACTCCCCATAAGCCTCTATAGTTTAAAGCAGACTTTGTACAGTGTAATGCATCCCCATAAGCCACTATAGTATAATGCACTCCCTAGGCTTCTCTATAGCATAATGCACTCCCCACAGGTAGAAGACTCTATATAGAATAATGCACCCCCAAAGGGAGACTCTGCATAGTATAAGGCACCCACATAAGCCTCTATAGTATAATGCACTTCCCATAGGTCTATGTAGTATAATGTGCTCCCCTTAGGCAGACTCTATATAGTACAATGCACTCCCCATAGGCCTCTTTAGTATAATGCAGACTTTGTATAGTGTAATGCATCCCTATAAACCTCTATAGTATAATGTACTCCCATAGGCTTCTATATAGTATAATGCACTCCCCTTAGGCAGACTCTATATAGTACAATGCGCTCACCAAAAGCCTCTAGAGTATAAAGCAGACTTTGCAAAGTGTAATGCATCCCCATAAGCCTCTATAGTATAATGCACTCCATAGGCTTCTATACAGTATAATGCAATCCCCACAGGAAGAAGACTATATAGTATAATGCACCCCAAAGGGAGACTCTACATAGTATAAGGCACACCCATAAGCCTCTATAGTATAATGGACTCCCCATAGGAAGGATCTATATAATACAATGCACTCCCCATAGGCCTCCATAGTATAATGCAGACATTATATAGTATAATGCACCCTTATAAGCGTCTATAGTATAATGAACCCCCACGTATTTCTATATAGTATAATGCATTCCCCATAGGCAGACTCTATATAGAATTATGCACCCCCAAAGAGAGACTCTGCATAGTATAAATTTCAAAAAACTAACCGTCACATCCAAACATAGATCAAGTGTGAACAGTTGCTGAACCTAGAGTCACCAACTCATACACAGTTAAATAAATAAGGCAGCACACTGTAGCGCTAAGACATGCAAACAGCAAACATGAAAGTTGAACTGCATTATTGCACTAGAAATATGAAAAAATGAGAGCGTTTAGCGCATAAATTGGCCAATTCATGTGTACCTAGTAGCCACATTATGGCATCTCTCGTATACTAGGTCCTACACTTTCCGTTCCTCGCTGAGAATAAACATCCTTATCTGATTGGGTACCTGTGAAACCTCTTCTTAGACTAAGTTTTTCTCTCTCTGTGGAGGGGTAATGGACCTGCTGCGATTAAAACACCTGTAGCTAGGAGGCGGAGTGCTCGGTCAGAAGGCTAGTGAATTCAAATTTCAAAAAACTAACCGTCACATCCAAACATAGATCAAGTGTGAACAGGTGCTGAACCTAGAGTCACCAACTCGTACACAGTCAAATAAATAAGGCAGCACACTGTAGCGCTAAAACATGCAAACATGAAACATGAAAGTTTAACTGCATTACTGCACTAGAAATATGATAAAATGAGAGCGTTTAGCGCATAAATTGGCCAATTCATGTGTACCTGGTAGCCACATTAGGGCATCTCTCATACACCAGGTCCTACACTTTCCTTTCCTCGCTGAGAATAAACGTCCTTATCTGAATGTGTACCTGTGAAACCTCTTCTTAGACTAAATTTCTCCCCCATAAGCACCTATAGTATAATGCACTCACCATAGACCTCCATAGTATAATGCACCCCCCTAAACGTCTATAGTATAATGAACCCCCATAGGTTTCTATATAGTATAATGCACTCCCCATAGGCAGACTCTATATAGTATAATTCACTCCCAAAGTGAGACTCTACACAGTATAAGCCTCTATAGTATAATGCACTTCCCATAGGTCTATATAGTATAATGCGCTCCCATTAGGCAGGCTCTATATAGTTCAATGCACTCCCCATAGGAGTCTATAGTATAATGCAGACTTTGTATAGTGTAATGCACCACCACAAGCCTCTGTAGTATAATGCACTCCCATAGGCTTCAATAAATTATAATGCACTTCTCTTAGGCATACTCTATATTGCATAATGCACCTCCATAGGCCTATATAATATAATGCACCCCCATAGGCTTCTACATAGTATAATGCATTCCCCATAGGCAGGCTCTATATAGTACAATGCACTCCCCATAGGCCTTCATTGTATAATGCTGAATTTATATAGTATAATGCAACCCATAAGCGTCTATAGCATAATGAACCCCCATAGGCTTTTATATAGCATAATGCACTCCCCATAGACAGACTCTATATAGTATTATGCACCCCCAAAGGGAGACTCTACATAGTATAAGGCACCCCCATAAGCCTCTATAGTATAATGCACTCCCCATAGGTCAATATAGTATAATGCACTCCCCATAGGCAGGCTCTATATAATACAATGCACTCCCCATAGGCCTCCATAGTATAATGCAGACATTATATAGTATAATGCACCCTCATAAGCGTCTATAGTATAATGAACCCCCATAGCTTTCTATATAGTATAATTCACTCCTCATAGGCAGACTCTATATAGTATAATTCACTCCCAAAGGGAGACTCTACATAGTATAAGGCAGCCTCATAAGCCTCTATAGTATAATGCACTCCCCATAGGTCTATATAGTACAATGCACTCCCCATAGGCAGGCTCTATATAGTTCAATGCACTCCCCATAGGCCTCCATAGTATAATGCAGACATTATATAGTATAATGCACCCTCATAAGCGTCTATAGTATAATGAACCCCCATAGGTTTCTATATAGTATAATTCACTCCTCATAGGCAGACTCTATATAGTATAATTCACTCCCAAAGGGAGACTCTACATAGTATAAGGCAGCCTCATAAGTCTCTATAGTATAATGCACTCCCCATAGGTCTATATAGTACAATGCACTCCTCATAGGCAGGCTCTATATAGTTCAATGCACTCCCCATAGGCCTCCATAGTATAATGCACCCCCATAAGCATCTATAGTATAATGAACCCCCATAGGTTTCTATATAGTTTAATGTACTCCCCATAGGCAGACTCTATATAATATAATTCACTCCCAAAGGGAGACTCTACATAGTATAAGGCACCCCCATAAGCCTCTATAGTATAATGCACTTCCCATAGGTCTATATAGTATAATGCGCTCCCCTTAGGCAGACTCTATATAGTAGAATGCACTCCCCATAGGCCTCTATAGTATAGTGCAGACTTTGTATAGTGTAATGCACCACCATAAGCCTCTGTAGTATAATGCACTCCCTTAGGCTTCTATATAGTATAATGCACTCCTCTTAGGCATACTCTATATTGCATAATGCACCTCCATAGGCCTATATAGTATAATGCACCCCCATAGGCTTCTACATAGTATAATGCACCCCAATAGGCAGACTCTGTATTGTATAATGTACCTCCATAGGCCTTTATACAGTGTAATCCACTCCCCATAGGCTGACTATATTGTGTAATGCACTCCCATAGACCTCTATAGTATAATGCACCCCCATATGCCTTTATATAGTATAATGGACTCTTCATATGCCTCTATATAGTATAATGCACCCCCATAGGCTTTAGTTTCCAGAACTTTAAAAAACTTTTAATTTGCCTCTGCATGTCTGCCTGTTGCTTCTAGTGACTCTTCATTCTGTTTTCCATGTGCTACACCCTCCTACTACACCGATACCCGTATCACATGTGTCCACCCCGGCCCTTGGGATTATAGGATCCATCTCACTGTGTGAGCCCGCTACATGTAACATTATGCTTCAGAGTATCTCTTTTTTTGTTGTACAAAGAGGGGCATAGTTCCATATTTTTGAGCTAGGTATTTCATCAAGAATTTGATACACTGCTGAATTAGTAAGTTTTCCCACCTACAAAGAATGGAGAGGTCTATAATTTTTATCATAGGTACAATTCAACTGTGAGATACAGAATATAACAACAAAAAACAGAAAAACACATTGTTTGATTTTTAAATAATTAAATTGCATTTTATTGCATGAATAAGTATTTGATCACCTACCAACCAGCAAGAATTCTGGCTCTCGCTGACCTGTTATTTTTTTGTTTAAGAAGCCCTCCTACTTTTCATTCATTACCTGTATTAATTGCACCTGTTTGAACTTGTTACCTGTATAAAAGACACCTGTCCACACACTTAATCACACTTCAACCTCTCCACCAGGGTCAAGACGAAAGAGCTAAGGACATCAAGGACAAAATTGTAGACTTGAACAAGGCTGGGGTGGGCTACAAGACAATAGGCAAACAGCTTGGTGAGAAGGCAACAACTGTTGGCCCAATTATTAGAAAATGAAAGAAACACAAGAAAACTGTCAATCTTCCTCGATCTTGGACTCCATGTGACATCTTGCCTTGTTGAATAAGGATGATTCTGAGAAACATCAGGAATCAGCCCAGAACTACGTGGGGGAACTTGGTCAATGACCTGAAGAGAGTTGGGACCACAGTCTCAAACATTACCATTAGTAACACACTGTCCAGTCATGGATTAAAATCCTTCAGGGAACGCAATGTTCCCCTGCTCACGGCAGCACATGTCCCGACCAGTTTGCGGTTCACCAATGACCATCTGGATGATTCAGAGGAGGCATGGGAGAAGATTATGCAGTCAGAAAAGACCACAATAGAACTTTTTGATATCAAATCCACTCGCTAGGTTTGGATGAAGAAGAAGAAGGATGAGTACAACCCCAAGAACATTGTCCCAATCGTGAAGCATGGTGGGGGAAACATCATACTTTGGAGGTGCTTTGCTGCAAAGGGGACAAAATGACTGCATTGAATTGAAGGGAGGATGGATGGGGTCACGTATCATGAGATTTTGTCATGTCCAACAACCTCCTCCTCTCAGTAAGGGAATTGAAGATGGGTCGTGGCTGGGTCTCCCAGTGTAACAACTCTGCTGGCATCACGGCATGGCCTCTCATCTCTCACAGTATCTTACCCACTGGTCCAGGTCATGTTGCGGTGTCTGTTTCTTGCCAGCGCCATGTTCTGTGCCTCTGCTCTCTGCATGCTTCTTGGCTGTGTATAGGGGGGCGGTGCCTGAACTCTCTGGTTCTTATAGGAATCAGGTGCACCTGTTTAATCTGTTCCTGACCAATTACCAAGACGCTTCCAGTACTTAGTGCAGCTCCACCCAGTGGACTGGGCCTGTGCAATGTGTTAGCTCAGTTTGTGCTTAGCTTCTGAGTTTGCCAGACCTTGCTCTGTGTTACTCCCTCTCTGGAGGCTTCTCTCCTTGCCTTGCCTTGATCTTGTTTTCCGCCCTCCAAGAGGCAGAATATCCTGGTCCCTGTGTCTTTGTTCTTGTTTCTTGTCTTGTTCCATTTCCTTGTCTGAACTTAGTCTTATCTCGGTCTCCTTGTCTGTGCCTTCCTTCCCTGTTGTGTCTTTCCTTGTGTTCTCAGTCTGCTTATGCTCCACACTCCTGCGGGTCTGCCTGCTCTGTACCTTTGTGGCTTTACCTCTGCTCCGCACTCCTGTGGTTCTGCTCCGTTCTATTCTGCTTAGCTTCTGCTGCTGCAGTAATCTCTTGCTGCAGCTCCTCTCTGCATTCCTTACGGTTCTGCTCTGCTTTGCTGCTGCAGAAACCTCTTGCTGCAGCTCCTCTCCACATTTCTTGTGGCTCCGCTCTGCTTAGCTTCTGCTGCTGCTCCATCTCCTGCTGCTCTACCATTCCTATCCGCAGCTTTGTGGTTCTCTTCCTGTGTGAACAGGTCTCAACCTGTCCTTTCACACTACATTCCTTCCTGCTTTGTTTCTGTACCTGCATCTCCTGTGTGAACAGGTCCCAACCTGTTCCTTCATACTACATATCCATACCTGCACCTCTTGTGTGAACAGGTCCCTACCTGTTTCTTCATACACCACACCAACCTGCCCTGTGTCTCTGTCGATCCTGCCAGCCCTGTGTTCTCTGCCAGCCCTGTGTTCTCCGCCGTGCCTGCCAACCCTGTGTTCTCTGCCATGCCTGCCAGCCCTGTGTTCTCTGCTGTGCCTGCCAGCCCTGTGTTCTCTGCCATGCCTGCCAGCCCTGTTCTCTGCAGTGCCTGCCAGCCCTGTGTTCTCTGCCGTGCCTGCCAGCCCTGTGTTCTCTGCCATGCCTGACAGTCCTGTGTTTTCTGCCGTGTCTCTGCCAGCCCTGTGTCTCAGCCGTACCAGCCTACTCAACTGAGTTTCAGCCATGCTCTTCTGCCAGTCCTGCCTGATGCCCGTACCTGTACTAGTGTTCTGGTTCTCCAAGTGGGATCAGCAGCCACAGCCAGACACCACCCTGGAGTAGTACCTGGCAGCTGCCTGCTGCGCATACCTGACCTCACCATCAGAGGCTCCAGTGAAAACCCAGGCAACTGTTATAGTCACGCCCCTTCCAGGGTAGTCTGGTTTGTGGCACATTGGGGCCACAAACTCCCGGAGTTTACGCCCACCAGTCAGGGCGTGAGCGTGGCACCCAGCATGACAATGACCCAAAACACACACCAGGGAAACTAATAAGTTGCTCCATAAGAAGCATTTCAAGATTCTGGAGTGACCTAGCCAGTCTCCAGACTTGAACCCAATTAAAAATATTTGGAGGGAGCTGAATCAATCTTGCCCAGCGACAGCCCCAAAACTTGAAAGATCTGGAGAAGATCTGTATGGAGGAGTGGGCCAAAGTCCCTGGTGCAGTGTGCGCAAACTTGGGTAAGAAGTACAGGAAATGTCTGAGCTTTGCAATTGCAAAAAAAGGTTTCTGTTCCAAATATTATGTTCTATTTTTCTATTGTATCAAATACTTATTTCATGCAACAAAATGTAAATTCATACAATGTGATATTCTGGAATTTTCTTTTTAGATTCTGTCTCTCACAGATGAAGTGTATCTACTATAAAAACTACAGACTTCTCCATTCTTTGTAGGTGGGAAAACCTGCAAAATCGGCAGTATATTAAATACAAAATTTCCCCCACTGTATGTAGCTTCCCATGGGCAGGTGTCTGAACAGTCGAGACATGTTCCTGCTCTACCCTTAAGGTACCTTCACACTGAACAACATTACAACGATAACGATAGTGATCCGTGACGTTGCAGCATCCTGGATAGCGATATCGTTGTGTTTGACACGCAGCAGCGATCTGGATCCTGCTGTGACATCGCTGGTCGGAGCTAGAAGGCCAGAACTTTATTTCGTCGCTGGATCACACGCTGACATCGCTGGATCGGCGTGTGTGACGCCGATCCAGCGATGTCTTCACTGGTAACCAGGGTAAATATCGGGTTACTAAGCGCAGGGCCGCGCTTAGTAACCTGATGTTTACCCTGGTTACTATTGTAAATGTAAAAAAAAACACATACTCTCATTCCGGTGCCTGTCACGTCCCCGGCGTCCGCTTCCCTGCACTCCTCCTGCATCCTGTGTCAGCGCCGGCCGGCCGTAAAGCAGAGCACAGC
Source organism: Ranitomeya imitator (assembly GCF_032444005.1). Taxonomy (NCBI): domain Eukaryota; kingdom Metazoa; phylum Chordata; class Amphibia; order Anura; family Dendrobatidae; genus Ranitomeya; species Ranitomeya imitator. The sequence goes on from NC_091285.1 coordinate 591,262,744, forward strand.
GGTGACGTCACCGCTCTGCTTTATGGCCGGCGCTTACACAGGATGCAGGAGGAGTGCAGGGAAGCGGACGCCGGGGACATGACAGGCACCGGAATGTGAGTATGTGTTTTTTTTTTTTTTTACATTTACAATGGTAACCAAGGTAAACATCGGGTTACTAAGCGCGGCCCTGCGCTTAGTAACCTGATGTTTACCCTGGTTACCCGTGGACTTCGGCATCGTTGGTCGCTGGAGAGCTGTCTGTGTGACAGCTCTCCAGCGACCACACAAGGACATTCCAACGATCACGGCCAGGTCGTATTGCTGGTCGTGATCATTGGAAAGTTGCTGAATGTGACGGTACCTTTAGTTACATTGAGGTCAGCTGACACATGGTAACGTTTTAATACTAGAAGATAGGACCATCTCAATTGAGTACACCTAGAAGTGGTAGGATGGCTGTAATACTTTTTTGTTAAATCAAATTAGTGTTAACTAAGTAACCCATGTTATTTACATATACTGTTACTGTTTACTCACTATAGAAAATTTGCTCATTTTGTTTTTTCTTGGGTTTTGTCTGTGAAATGGTGACAGCGTGAATGGGCAATAACATATTGCATGTATACAAACTTGTGCTCTGGCTCATTTCAATGAAAATATGGCACTTATGCATATAAGACCCACCAAAAATGTGGAAACTAGGATGTTCTGTCATTAGACGGAGCTCTGGCAATCAAGCGCTCATTCAGTGAGCGGGAAGCAGGATGTGAGTGGAACATGGAGGAGGGTAAGAGGTGGCCTATGGTTTGGGGATAGCGGTAATACATCTTCCAAAAAGGTCTTAGCAAACATTGGTAAATATGTGATAATTTCTTCAATATTATATTAGCTTTTGTAGTACCTCTGCGACCAGCTGTGTATTTATTCATGACTATTTTATTCTATGGCATGTAATTCCTAAGCAGTACACTGTTTATGCATTGTTATGTTATGCTGGGACTTGTAGTACCCCAGTACCCCACTGTGTATTAATTCATAAGGAAGTTAAACTGGGTTTCGAGGATTCTCGGTTCTCCAGGTTGCTATTAATAATTTCTAAGATATTCTTGGATTTATTTGTAATGCTGATATGATGCTAAAGGAGGTGCTCCACTCAGTACAAATATATACAATAAAAACACTATGCGTTGGCTCACTGCAATAAATAAATGCAAATATACCAATATTGCACTTCACGTAAAAATATAATTCACTTCTTTTTTTTATAAGAAAATGGTAAAAGCCTTCCTACAACGACAAGGTGTACCCAATCATGAAGATCCCTTACTCTAGTGACTTCCCTTTCCATGTGCCTACTAAGGCCTTAAGTAGATGGGGAGAGACAGAGTCCTTGTTTGACTTTGTGTAAAACCTGTCTGTCAAACATGGATCTTGTCTGTGCCTCCATCTATTTGTCGACACATGAAGAGGTGAGTAGCTAGAGTTAGTGACCATCCTAATTGGGTACACCTTGTCGTGGTGGGATGGCTTTTAGACTTTTTGATTAAAAAGTCACTCTATGTGACTGCAGACTTGTGAATCATCACTGTACACGCACTGTGTGTTGTAAGGATTCTCCGATGTTGACACGGGGGTAGGCAGTTATGTCACCACAAGTCTGAGATTTGCATACTTCTAGCCACATTCTGATTAGATGTGTCCAGTCACGGTCAATATACTTGCACTGAGTTAGGCACGCATGTCTAAATGTCACTTGAACACATATATGCAGATCACATACATACTATCACATACCCGTCACTCCCAGTGCTTTCACCGGAGAATCCTCACAGTGCACAGTTTGCGTGCTCTGGGGATTCACAAGTCTGCAGTCACATAGTGAGACTGCAGACTAATATCCCAAGGCCGGGCAACCCTTTTAAATACCCTATACATATACAGTACATGTATAGTAATAGTGATATATTTACTCATCAGGAGGGCGTTAAACTAGAAGAAGAGGGGACGGGAAGAAAAACATTAGACTCGAACAAAGACGACCCAGGAAAACATACTCAGAAGGGAGGTAAGAACATTTCTAAAACAATCCACAGTGAGGAGATTGGAACAAAACAAAATCCTCTAAACTGCATGCTCGCAAACGCCAGAAGCCTGACAAACAAGATGGAAGAACTAGAAGCAGAAATATCTACAGGTAACTTTGACATAGTGGGAATAACCGAGACATGGTTAGATGAAAGCTATGACTGGGCAGTTAACTTACAGGGTTACAGTCTGTTTAGAAAGGATCGTAAAAATCGGAGAGGAGGAGGGGTTTGTCTCTATGTAAAGTCTTGTCTAAAGTCCACTTTAAGGGAGGATATTAGCGAAGGGAATGAGGATGTCGAGTCCATATGGGTTGAAATTCATGGAGGGAAAAATGGTAACAAAATTCTCATTGGGGTCTGTTACTTACCCCCAAATATAACAGAAAGCATGGAAAGTCTACTTCTAAAGCAGATAGATGAAGCTGCAACCCATAATGAGGTCCTGGTTATGGGGGACTTTAACTACCCGGATATTAACTGGGAAACAGAAACCTGTGAAACCCATAAAGGCAACAGGTTTCTGCTAATAACCAAGAAAAATTATCTTTCACAATTGGTGCAGAATCCAACCAGAGGAGCAGCACTTTTAGACCTAATACTATCTAATAGACCTGACAGAATAACAAATCTGCAGGTGGTTGGGCATTTAGGAAATAGCGACCACAATATTGTGCAGTTTCACCTGTCTTTCACTAGGGGGACTTGTCAGGGAGTCACAAAAACATTGAACTTTAGGAAGGCAAAGTTTGAACAGCTTAGAGATGCCCTTAATCTGGTAGACTGGGACAATATCCTCAGAAATGAGAATACAGATAATAAATGGGAAATGTTTAAGAACATCCTAAATAGGCAGTGTAAGCGGTTTATACCTTGTGGGAATAAAAGGACTAGAAATAGGAAAAACCCAATGTGGCTAAACAAAGAAGTAAGACAGGCAATTAACAGTAAAAAGAAAGCATTTGCACTACTAAAGCAGGATGGCACCATTGAAGCTCTAAAAAACTATAGGGAGAAAAATACTTTATCTAAAAAACTAATTAAAGCTGCCAAAAAGGAAACAGAGAAGCACATTGCTAAGGAAAGTAAAACTAATCCCAAACTGTTCTTCAACTATATCAATAGTAAAAGAATAAAAACTGAAAATGTAGGCCCCTTAAAAAATAGTGAGGAAAGAATGGTTGTAGATGACGAGGAAAAAGCTAACATATTAAACACCTTCTTCTCCACGGTATTCACGGTGGAAAATGAAATGCTAGGGGAAATCCCAAGAAACAATGAAAACCCTATATTAAGGGTCACCAATCTAACCCAAGAAGAGGTGCGAAACCGGCTAAATAAGATTAAAATAGATAAATCTCCGGGTCCGGATGGCATACACCCACGAGTACTAAGAGAACTAAGTAATGTAATAGATAAACCATTATTTCTTATTTTTAGTGACTCTATAGCGACAGGGTCTGTTCCGCAGGACTGGCGCATAGCAAATGTGGTGCCAATATTCAAAAAGGGCTCTAAAAGTGAACCTGGAAATTATAGGCCAGTAAGTCTAACCTCTATTGTTGGTAAAATATTTGAAGGGTTTCTGAGGGATGTTATTCTGGATTATCTCAATGAGAATAACTGTTTAACTCCATATCAGCATGGGTTTATGAGAAATCGCTCCTGTCAAACCAATCTAATCAGTTTTTATGAAGAGGTAAGCTATAGACTGGACCACGGTGAGTCATTGGACGTGGTATATCTCGATTTTTCCAAAGCGTTTGATACCGTGCCGCACAAGAGGTTGCTACACAAAATGAGAATGCTTGGTCTGGGGGAAAATGTGTGTAAATGGGTTAGTAACTGGCTTAGTGATAGAAAGCAGAGGGTGGTTATAAATGGTATAGTCTCTAACTGGGTCGCTGTGACCAGTGGGGTACCGCAGGGGTCAGTATTGGGACCTGTTCTCTTCAACATATTCATTAATGATCTGGTAGAAGGTTTACACAGTAAAATATCGATATTTGCAGATGATACAAAACTATGTAAAGCAGTTAATACAAGAGAAGATAGTATTCTGCTACAGATGGATCTGGATAAGTTGGAAACTTGGGCTGAAAGGTGGCAGATGAGGTTTAACAATGATAAATGTAAGGTTATACACATGGGAAGAGGGAATCAATATCACCATTACACACTGAACGGGAAACCACTGGGTAAATCTGACAGGGAGAAGGACTTGGGGATCCTAGTTAATGATAAACTTACCTGGAGCAGCCAGTGCCAGGCAGCAGCTGCCAAGGCAAACAGGATCATGGGGTGCATTAAAAGAGGTCTGGATACACATACTGAGAGCATTATACTGCCTCTGTACAAATCCCTAGTTAGACCGCACATGGAGTACTGTGTCCAGTTTTGGGCACCGGTGCTCAGGAAGGATATAATGGAACTAGAGAGAGTACAAAGGAGGGCAACAAAATTAATAAAGGGGATGGGAGAACTACAATACCCAGATAGATTAGCAAAATTAGGATTATTTAGTCTAGAAAAAAGACGACTGAGGGGCGATCTAATAACCATGTATAAGTATATAAGGGGACAATACAAATATCTCGCTGAGGATCTGTTTATACCAAGGAAGGTGACGGGCACAAGGGGGCATTCTTTGCGTCTGGAGGAGAGAAGGTTTTTCCACCAACATAGAAGAGGATTCTTTACTGTTAGGGCAGTGAGAATCTGGAATTGCTTGCCTGAGGAGGTGGTGATGGCGAACTCAGTCGAGGGGTTCAAGAGAGGCCTGGATGTCTTCCTGGAGCAGAACAATATTGTATCATACAATTATTAGGTTCTGTAGAAGGACGTAGATGTGGGTATTTATTATGATGGAATATAGGCTGAACTGGATGGACAAATGTCTTTTTTCGGCCTTACTAACTATGTTACTATGTTACTATGTTACTATGTTACATATACTTATTGCATTGTGCCTGCGCATAATAATTTTGTTGTATGTATATATTTGTTTCATAATGGACACAGCGTAGATTTGATCCTGCACATTACTTCAGGTTTACAAGTGTCCCGTCCCTTGTTTTTGCTTTTTTTGTTTCAGCTTGATATAAGACATCACTGGTAACTGTACTGTACTCTGTCTGAGATGTCAAATGACCAGAACAGATTTCTACCTTATTGAAAAAGCCAGTAAATGTTTTCAATCCATTACAAGCAAAGAGCTTGAAAACTGTGCAGATACACAGGTGCTTCTCAAAAAATTAGAATATCATCAAAAAGTTAACTTATTTCAGTTCTTCAATACAAAAAGTCAAATTCATATATTATATAGAGTCATTACAGACAAAGTGATCTATTTCAAGAGTTTATTTCTGTTAATGTTGATGATTATGGCTTACAGCCAATGAAAACCCAAAAGTCATTATCTCAGTAAATTAAAATACTTTATAACACCAGCTTGAAAAATCATTTTAAAATTCGAAATGTTAGTCTACTGAAATGTGTGTTCAGTAAATCCACTCAATACTTAGTTTGGGCTCCTTTTGCATCAATTACTGCATCAATGCGGCGTGGCATGGAGGCTTTCAGCCTTTACCACTGCTGAGGTGTAATGGAAGCTCAAGCTGCTTTGATAGCAGCCTTCAGCTTGTCCATCTACCACCGGCTGCCTGCACTGCAATAGTTAAAATAGTTATGTCATCATGCCTGTTGCGGTCGGCACATAGCAGTAACGCCATATGCTGCCCGCGAGATGTGTGCTGATGTCAGCTGCTGGCCTCTGATAGGCTGACGGACATTTTCAATTATCTATCTATCTACATAATGTGGAACTTTTATCCTCATTAGAATGGAGTGGCATGTTCCATTTAACCACTGATCCATTCATTCCCTAAGGCGCGGCACTTGGCTTTTTCTGGAAGTCTCCAAAGAGGATGAATGGAGCTGTGGTCAGACATCTGACCTGCCGCTTTATTTTAAAATGGGGATAAAAGTGCCATGTCAGGGATAAAATTTCCGCATTTTTCTGACCAAAAAATTATCACCAAAGAACCCCTTTAATGGGAACTACTATAATTGTACATCCCAGTTATGGTGGCGCACGGTAGATGTGCAGAAGTCACCTTCTACAGTCGATGCTCCACTATTATAGGGATATCAGCTAACAGGTAATTGCAAATAGTTTTAGTGTGGGCCACTAGAGTCAATTTCTCCTGTGGCCCGAGACACCCCAGTCTGACCTTGATTGTAAGATTAGTTAGGGATTCAGAGATTTTACAATATATACACACCTAAAGCCTGCAACTGAATTATAGCAGTACGTGTATGTGTCATCTGTTGATAAAACTGGTGAACGTGTACACTAAGGGACTGTTTCCATGGTTTGAATGGTGTTTCAATACGACAGCCAATCGTTATACTTTTACCTATCGGCGGTCATTTAAATTCTTGTTTAAACAGGCAGACAAAAGTTAACGGTGAGCAGTGATTGATCTATTCTAGTGTAATGCAGATGTCTGGATGTAACAAACAGAGATCATGAGGCGGAAACAGCCAGGGGTTGATATAATGGTGTTTATATAGAACAACAACTTTTAAGCAATTAGTGTTAGTAGATATGCAATTTAACAGTATGGGGAATCACAACAGGTTTAGAATAAGCAAGAAAGTCTTACACTACTTAACGTTAGTGGTGCACCCCATCTTGGGAGTCACCACATGAGTTATCACTCAAAGCTCTGGCTCTAGCTGGGGTCACCGGGTTTTCCCGCTAGGCCACAAGTCTCTTCCGTATGTAGTCTATTAAAGCCCTTTGAGCCTCCCATGCACCAACCAGCCCCCTCCCAACCTGTAACCCTAGTCCCAGCCGACACCGGTACCGTAGGCAATAGCTGGAAGTGATGGTCCTGCTCACTCGCACTGTTCCTCCTCTATCTCAGGCGTGCCGCTTCTCGTCTTGACCTTCACTGGAAGTCTCTCAGGCTCGGGGCAGAGAGGACAGGGCCCCAGCTCTTGACCAATGTAAGCCGTACTCGGGGATATCTTTGGGAGGATTCGGACCTTGCCAGGTGTTAACAGGCACCTGGGTAGCACAGAATCCCTGCTGAGGCCTGTCAGGGTGGTCTCAGCAATGACTCTGGATAAAGTCTGCCCTGCTCTCTTTCCTGGCAGCAAATCACCTCATGGTTGGGCGCACAGAGCTTTTATGTCAGGGAAGTCCTTACTGAAGGTCACCTGATCCGGTCCAGCACACAAGGATGTGCACATCTGCAAATCTTCCAGCATACTTTGGTTCTGCTTGATTTCTGCTGGCCAGCAGATAGCAGTCTCTCCTCATTAATGGCACATCCTGCACTACTGTCTCCAGAGGTCTCATGGCTTCACATTACACTAGATCGCTCAGTGCACATAGGCTGCCATACTTCTTGGCAGTGAAATTCCTGTGCTGCAGGAGGATCTCTTGTGCTGCATCTTTGTTTTCCGAATGTTTTGCACGTTCATCTGGTGATTGATAGTTTGCTTATATGGGAAGATAAACATGAAGAAAGCATTTTTAACAACACTTGTTCAAGATCACCTTCCTTTACAATCATATACACTTTTAGAAAGAAGCAGAATTTTCTAAATAAGATAAACATCCCTTCTTGTAGCCTTCACTAAGCCTTTCATAAATTGCTACTATGCAGGTGATGGACTGTGACCATTTCCAGCATGTCAAAAATGACGCCTGTTGTCCTCTTGCCCACAGCTCTGCTAATGACATTCAGAGAATCCTGTGACAATCGTTCCCATAGTGGAGGGCCATTATATGGTGTCGACAGGAGTTGCGAAGAACACTAGGACAGTGGAAATGGCAATTTTAGTTTCCATTTCTGTGCTGATTGAACAGACCCTTACACTGGATGAGGTGTGATTCTTTAATGACAAAAGTCAGTAGGCTAAAGGAGAGAAGGCAGGAAAGGTGTGACTCCTCAATTCTTCAGGAAGCAGAGAAAACTTGATTAGGTGATGCTTTATCCTGGATCATGGCTGGTTGTAGCTCTCAACCCTTGATGCTCTTCATCAAAACAACATTAAATCAATAATTTTCAAGGTTAATGAATAAAGTAAAGCAAAATTGGTCGAGAAGAAAACGTACCTTCTCTCAGTCTAAGTCACCTTGATCAATGTTTTCATTTGGAGATTTTCTATATTTTTCATGCTATGACATTACTGTGTTGTAATTGATTTTTAGGTTTCACTGTAGAATTTTTCATGAATCTTCTATGTCATGTAAAAATTTAACATTTTGAAATGTGGCAAATCTTATCATGAGCTTCATTTAAAAAGATGATTTGGTAGAAAGTGGTAGACTATCGTAAGGGGGACATATACATTAGATGTAGATTGATGGTTTGACAACTGTTTGTGTTTGCTTACACAATTTAGTCCATACAATTTAGTCCATACAAGTGTTAAAACTTGTCATATGGGTTAGATGACGCATTCTGAAGGCTGAATGATCTTTCTGGGGACATTAAAGACCCTTTTTGGACTTCCAACTATCTATCAGTGAGCTTCTTTCCAGTCCTGGGGAGAAGTCAGGGCAGGACATGGGCATGACCATGTCCACCCTTCAATTTCATGAAACATGTTGGATTTTGTGTGCCAGAAATGCTATTCCACTCCCTGACTGGAGTAGCATTTTTGGCGCAGTACCAGAGGAGCACGCCAATGAATGAATTTCACTTCTTAATGATTTTGGTGCTCTCTCCTCCTGTTAGACTGTTGTAACTCGGTTGTGCGTTATGCCAGTCTTGATGTATCAACCCTTATGTATATTAGATAATGAGAAATTTACCCATATAGGGGATTTACATAAATTGTTACATTGATCAAGAAAATTGATTATGACAAAATGGTTATTGAAAGAACATTGAAGAAGAGAAAATGTAGTGAAGTATATAAAGAAGGTGTAACAGAATTTATTGTAAAAGGAGATGCAAATGGAACATTTTTGAAAAAATACGGAAACTTGTTTGAACTATTTTCATGCTGGAGTAATATCATTTTTTATTCTGCACCATATCCCAGGTAATGAGAGTGTGTGTGTTTGTGTGGGAAGGGAGTGTGTTAGCAAATAAAGATGCTGTATTGTGCTGTAAGATGTAACATTTTCTATTGTTAATATTTGTCTTTTTGTATAAATACACAATGAATGAAACACATATTCTGTAAGATGTAATGTCTGGTGACGTTAAAGATTGTATGGTCCTGAATACAGTTTGAGATTAAATAAAGTTTTTTTTTCTCCATTTTTGGTAAATTTAGGTTCCTTTTTCATCATTTAATTGAAACTTTTGAAATGGCAGAAATCAATATATCTTTTAAGTTTTCTTTGCGCATTATAGTAGACTAGCTATTGAACCCGTTCTACGCCCGGGTGGCGAGCATTTATATTGGTATATGGTCTCCATCCTGGTATGTGCTGTTCCATCCTGAGTCCTCATCCTGTCATGTGCTGCACCCATCCTGCGTCCCCATTCTGTCATGTGCTGCACCCATCCTGCGTCCCCATCCTGTCATGTGCTGCTCCATCCTGCGTCCCCATCCTGTCATGTGCTGCACCCATCCTGCGTTCCCATCCTGTCATGTGCTGCAACCATCCTGCGTCCCCATCCTGTCATGTGCTGCACCCATCCTGCGCCCCCATCCTGTCATGTGCTGCACCCATCCTGCGTCCCCATCCTGTCATGTGCTGCACCCATCCTGCGCCCCCATCCTGTCATGTGCTGCACCCATCCTGCGTCCCCATCCTGTCATGTGCTGCACCCATCCTGCGTCCCCATCCTGGTATGTGCTGCACCCATCCTGCGTCCCCATCCTGCGTCCCCATCCTGTCATGTGCTGCACCCATCCTGCGTCCCCATCCTGTCATGTGCTGCACCCATCCTGCGTCCCCATCCTGTCATGTGCTGCACCCATCCTGCGTCCCCATCCTGTCATGTGCTGCACCCATCCTGCGTCCCCATCCTGCGTCCCCATCCTGTCATGTGCTGCACCCATCCTGCGTCCCCATCCTGGTATGTGCTGCACCCATCCTGCATCCCCATCCTGTCATGTGCTGCACCCATCCTGCGCCCCCATCCTGTCATGTGCTGCACCCATCCTGCATCCCCATCCTGCGTCCCCATCCTGTCATGTGCTGCACCCATCCTGCGTCCCCATCCTGGTATGTGCTGCACCCATCCTGCATCCCCATCCTGTCATGTGCTGCACCCATCCTGCGTCCCCATCCTGTCATGTGCTGCACCCATCCTGCGCCCCCATCCTGTCATGTGCTGCACCCATCCTGCGTCCCCATCCTAGTATGTGCTACAACCATCCTGTGTCCCCATCATGTCATGTGCTGCACCCATCCTGCGTCCCCATCCTGTCATGTGCTGCACCCATCCTGCGCCCCCATCCTGTCATGTGCTGCACCCATCCTGTGTCCCCATCCTGTCATGTGCTGCACCCATCCTGCGTCCCCATCCTGCGTCCCCATCCTGCCATGTGCTGCACCCATCCTGCGTCCCCATCCTGTCATGTGCTGCACCCATCCTGCGTCCCCATCCTGGTATGTGCTGCACCCATCCTGCGTCCCCATCCTGCGTCCCCATCCTGGTATGTGCTGCAACCATCCTGTGTCCCCATCCTGCGTCCCCATCCTGGTATGTGCTGCACCCATCCTGCGTCCCCATCCTGTCATATGCTGCACCCATCCTGCGTCCCCATCCTGGTATGGGCTGCAACCATCCTGCGTCCCCATCCTGCGTCCCCATCCTGGTATGTGCTGCACCCATCCTGCGTCCCCATCCTGTCATGTGCTGCACCCATCCTGCGTCCCCATCCTGTCATGTGCTGCACCCATCCTGCGTCCCCATCCTGGTATGTGCTGCACCCATTCTGTGTCCCCATCCTGCGTCCCCATCCTGTCATGTGCTGCACCCATCCTGCGTCCCCATCCTGTCATGTGCTGCACCCATCCTGCGTCCCCATCCTGTCATGTGCTGCACCCATCCTGCGTCCCCATCCTGTCATGTGCTGCACCCATCCTGCGTCCCCATCCTGGTATGTGCTACACCCATCCTGCGTCCCCATCCTGTCATGTGGTGCACCCATCCTGCGTCCCCATCCTGTCATGTGCTGCACCCATCCGGCGCCCCCATCCTGTCATGTGCTGCACCCATCCTGCGTCCCCATCCTGTCATGTGCTGCACCCATCCTGCGTCCCCATTCTGGTATGCGCTGCACCCATCCTGCGTCCCCATCCTGTCATGTGCTGCACCCATCCTGCGTCCCCATCCTGTCATGTGCTGCACCCATCCTGCGTCCCCATCCTGTCATGTGCTGCACCCATCCTGCGCCCACATCCTGTCATGTGCTGCACCCATCCTGCGTCCCCATCCTGTCATGTGCTGCACCCATCCTGCGTCCCCATCCTGTCATGTGCTGCACCCATCCTGCGTCCCCATCCTGCGTCCCCATCCTGTCATGTGCTGCACCCATCCTGCGTCCCCATCCTGGTATGTGCTGCACCCATCCTGCGTCCCCATCCTGCATCCCCATCCTGTCATGTGCTGCACCCATTCTGTGTCCCCATCCTGTCATGTGCTGCACCCATCCTGCGTCCCCATCCTAGTATGTGCTACACCCATCCTGCGTCCCCATCCTGGTATGTGCTGCACCCATCCTGCGTCCCCATCCTGCATCCCCATCCTGTCATGTGCTGCACCCATCCTGCGCCCCCATCCTGTCATGTGCTGCACCCATCCTGCGTCCCCATCCTAGTATGTGCTACACCCATCCTGCGTCCCCATCCTGTCATGTGCTGCACCCATCCTGCGTCCCCATCCTGTTATGTGCTGCACCCATCCTGCTCCCCCATCCTGTCATGTGCTGCACCCATCCTGCGTCCCCATCCTGTCATGTGCTGCACCCATCCTGCGTCCCCATCCTGCGTCCCCATCCTGTCATGTGCTGCACCCATCCTGCGTCCCCATCCTGTCATGTGCTGCACCCATCCTGCGTTCCCATCCTGGTATGTGCTGCACCCATCCTGCGTCCCCATCCTGCGTCCCCATCCTGGTATGTGCTGCAACCATCCTGCGTCCCCATCCTGCGTCCCCATCCTGGTATGTGCTGCACCCATCCTGCGTCCCCATCCTGTCATATGCTGCACCCATCCTGCGTCTTCATCCTGGTATGGGCTGCAACCATCCTGCGTCCCCATCCTGTGTCCCCATCCTGGTATGTGCTGCACCCATCCTGCGTCCCCATCCTGTCATGTGCTGCACCCATCCTGCGTCCCCATCCTGTCATGTGCTGCACCCATCCTGCGTCCCCATCCTGGTATGTGCTGCACCCATCCTGCGTCCCCATCCTGTCATGTGCTGCACCCATCCTGCGTACCCATCTTGTCGTGCTGCACCCATCCTGAGTCCCCATCCTGGTATGTGCTGCAACCATCCTGTGTCCCCATCCTGCGTCTCCATCCTGTCATGTGCTGCACCCATCCTGCGTCCCCATCCTGTCATGTGCTGCACACATCCTGCGTCCCCATCCTGTCATCTGCTGCACCCATCCTGCGTCCCCATCCTGTCATGTGCTGCACCCATCCTGCGTCCCCATCCTGGTATGTGCTACACCCATCCTGCGTCCCCATCCTGTCATGTGCTGCACCCATTCTGCGCCCCCATCCTGTCATGTGCTGCACCCATCCTGCGTCCCCATCCTGTCATGTGCTGCACCCATCCTGCGTCCCCATCCTGCGTCCCCATCCTGTCATGTGCTGCACCCATCCTGCGTCCCCATCCTGGTATGTGCTGCACCCATCCTGCGTCCCCATCCTGCATCCCCATCCTGTCATGTGCTGCACCCATTCTGCATCCCCATCCTGTCATGTGCTGCACCCATCCTGCGTCCCCATCCTAGTATGTGCTACACCCATCCTGAGTTCCCATCCTGGTATGTGCTGCACCCATCCTGCGTTCCCATCCTGCATCCCCATCCTGTCATGTGCTGCACCCATCCTGCGCCCCCATCCTGTCATGTGCTGCACCCATCCTGCGTCCCCATCCTAGTATGTGCTACACCCATCCTGCGTCCCCATCCTGTCATGTGCTGCACCCATCCTGCGTCCCCATCCTGTCATGTGCTGCACCCATCCTGCGCCCCCATCCTGTCATGTGCTGCACCCATCCTGCGTCCCCATCCTGTCATGTGCTGCACCCATCCTGCATCCCCATCCTGCGTCCCCATCCTGTCATGTGCTGCACCCATCTTGCGTCCCCATCCTGTCATGTGCTGCACCCATCCTGCGTTCCCATCTTGGTATGTGCTGCACCCATCCTGCGTCCCCATCCTGCGTCCCCATCCTGGTATGTGCTGCAACCATCCTGCGTCCCCATCCTGCGTCCCCATCCTGGTATGTGCTGCACCCATCCTGCGTCCGCATCCTGTCATATGCTGCACCCATCCTGCGTCCCCATCCTGGTATGGGCTGCAACCATCCTGCGTCCCCATCCTGTGTCCCCATCCTGGTATGTGCTGCACCCATCCTGCGTCCCCATCCTGTCATGTGCTGCACCCATCCTGCGTCCCCATCCTGTCATGTGCTGCACCCATCCTGCGTCCCCATCCTGGTATGTGCTGCACCCATCCTGCGTCCCCATCCTGTCATGTGCTGCACCCATCCTGCGTACCCATCTTGTCATGTGCTGCACCCATCCTGCGTTCCCATCCTGGTATGTGCTGCACCCATCCTGTGTCCCCATCCTGCGTCCCCATCCTGTCATGTGCTGCACCCATCCTGCGTCCCCATCCTGTCATGTGCTGCACCCATCCTGCGTTCCCATCTTGGTATGTGCTGCACCCATCCTGCGTCCCCATCCTGCGTCCCCATCCTGGTATGTGCTGCAACCATCCTGCGTCCCCATCCTGCGTCCCCATCCTGGTATGTGCTGCACCCATCCTGCGTCCGCATCCTGTCATATGCTGCACCCATCCTGCGTCCCCATCCTGGTATGGGCTGCAACCATCCTGCGTCCCCATCCTGTGTCCCCATCCTGGTATGTGCTGCACCCATCCTGCGTCCCCATCCTGTCATGTGCTGCACCCATCCTGCGTCCCCATCCTGTCATGTGCTGCACCCATCCTGCGTCCCCATCCTGGTATGTGCTGCACCCATCCTGCGTCCCCATCCTGTCATGTGCTGCACCCATCCTGCGTACCCATCTTGTCATGTGCTGCACCCATCCTGAGTCCCCATCCTGGTATGTGCTGCACCCATCCTGTGTCCCCATCCTGCGTCCCCATCCTGTCATGTGCTGCACCCATCCTGCGTCCCCATCCTGTCATGTGCTGCACCCATCCTGCGTCCCCATCCTGTCATGTGCTGCAACCATCCTGCGTCCCCATCCTGTCATGTGCTGCACCCATCCTGCGTCCCCATCCTGGTATGTGCTACACCCATCCTGCGTCCCCATCCTGTCATGTGCTGCACCCATCCTGCGCCCCCATCCTGTCATGTGCTGCACCCATCCTGCGTCCCCATCCTGTCATGTGCTGCACCCATCCTGCGTCCCCATCCTGGTATGTGCTGCACCCATCCTGCGTCCCCATCCTGTCATGTGCTGCACCCATCCTGCGTACCCATCTTGTCATGTGCTGCACCCATCCTGAGTCCCCATCCTGGTATGTGCTGCACCCATCCTGTGTCCCCATCCTGCGTCCCCATCCTGTCATGTGCTGCACCCATCCTGCGTCCCCATCCTGTCATGTGCTGCACCCATCCTGCGTTCCCATCTTGGTATGTGCTGCACCCATCCTGCGTCCCCATCCTGTCATGTGCTGCACCCATCCTGCGTACCCATCTTGTCATGTGCTGCACCCATCCTGAGTCCCCATCCTGGTATGTGCTGCACCCATCCTGTGTCCCCATCCTGCGTCCCCATCCTGTCATGTGCTGCACCCATCCTGCGTCCCCATCCTGTCATGTGCTGCACCCATCCTGCGTCCCCATCCTGTCATGTGCTGCAACCATCCTGCGTCCCCATCCTGTCATGTGCTGCACCCATCCTGCATCAACATCCTGGTATGTGCTACACCCATCCTGCGTCCCCATCCTGTCATGTGCTGCACCCATCCTGCGCCCCCATCCTGTCATGTGCTGCACCCATCCTGCGTCCCCATCCTGTCATGTGCTGCACCCATCCTGCATCCCCATCCTGCGTCCCCATCCTGTCATGCTCTGCACCCATCCTGCGTCCCCATCCTGTCATGTGCTGCACCCATCCTGCATCCCCATCCTGGTATGTGCTGCACCCATCCTGCATCCCCATCCTGCGTCCCCATCCTGGTATGTGTTGCAACCATCCTGCGTCCCATCCTGCGTCCCCATCCTGGTATGTGCTGCACCCATCCTGCGTCCCCATCCTGTCATGTGCTGCACCCATCCTGCGTCCCCATCCTGGTATGTGCTGCAACCATCCTGCGTCCCCATCCTGCGTCCCCATCCTGGTATGTGCTACACCCATCCTGCGTCCCCATCCTGTCATGTGCTGCACCCATCCTGCGTACCCATCCTGTCATGTGCTGCACCCATCCTGCGTCCCCATCCTGGTATGTGCTGCACCCATCCTGCGTCCCCATCCTGTCATGTGCTGCACCCATCCTGCGTCCCCATCTTGTCTTGTGCTGCACCCATCCTGCGTCCCCATCCTGGTATGTGCTGTACCCATCCTGTGTCCCCATCCTGCGTCCCCATCCTGTCATGTGCTGCACCCATCCTGCGTCCCCATCCTGTCATGTGCTGCACCCATCCTGCGTCCCCATCCTGTCATGTGCTGCACCCATCCTGCGTCCCCATCCTGTCATGTGCTGCACCCATCCTGCGTCCCCATCCTGCCATGTGCTTCACCCATCCTGCGTCCCCATCTTGTCTTGTGCTGCACCCATCCTGCGTCCCCATCCTGGTATGTGCTGTACCCATCCTGTGTCCCCATCCTGCGTCCCCATCCTGTCATGTGCTGCACCCATCCTGCGTCCCCATCCTGTCATGTGCTGCACCCATCCTGCGTCCCCATCCTGTCATGTGCTGCACCCATCCTGCGTCCCCATCCTGTCATGTGCTGCACCCATCCTGCGTCCCCATCCTGCCATGTGCTTCACCCATCCTGCGTCCCCATCCTGTCATGTGCTGCACCCATCCTGCGTCCCCATCCTGGTATGTGCTGTACCCATCCTGTGTCCCCATCCTGCGTCCCCATCCTGTCATGTGCTGCACCCATCCTGCGTCCCCATCCTGTCATGTGCTGCACCCATCCTGCGTCCCCATCCTGTCATGTGCTGCACCCATCCTGCGTCCCCATCCTGTCATGTGCTGCACCCATCCTGCGTCCCCATCCTGCCATGTGCTTCACCCATCCTGCGTCCCCATCCTGTCATGTGCTGCACCCATCCTGCGTCCCCATCCTGGTATGTGCTGCACCCATCCTGCGTCCCCATCCTGCGTCCCCATCCTGGTATGTGCTGCACCCATCCTGCGTACCCATCCTGTCATGTGCTGCACCCATCCTGCGTCCCCATCCTGGTATGTGCTGCAACCATCCTGTGTCCCCATCCTGCGTCCCCATCCTGTCATGTGCTGCACCCATCCTGCGTCCCCATCCTGTCATGTGCTGCACCCATCCTGCGTTCCCATCTTGGTATGTGCTGCACCCATCCTGCGTCCCCATCCTGCGTCCCCATCCTGGTATGTGCTGCAACCATCCTGCGTCCCCATCCTTCCTCCCCATCCTGGTATGTGCTGCACCCATCCTGCGTCCGCATCCTGTCATATGCTGCACCCATCCTGCGTCCCCATCCTGGTATGGGCTGCAACCATCCTGCGTCCCCATCCTGTGTCCCCATCCTGGTATGTGCTGCACCCATCCTGCGTCCCCATCCTGTCATGTGCTGCACCCATCCTGCGTCCCCATCCTGTCATGTGCTGCACCCATCCTGCGTCCCCATCCTGGTATGTGCTGCACCCATCCTGCGTCCCCATCCTGTCATGTGCTGCACCCATCCTGCGTACCCATCTTGTCATGTGCTGCACCCATCCTGAGTCCCCATCCTGGTATGTGCTGCACCCATCCTGTGTCCCCATCCTGCGTCCCCATCCTGTCATGTGCTGCACCCATCCTGCGTCCCCATCCTGTCATGTGCTGCACCCATCCTGCGTCCCCATCCTGTCATGTGCTGCAACCATCCTGCGTCCCCATCCTGTCATGTGCTGCACCCATCCTGCGTCCCCATCCTGGTATGTGCTACACCCATCCTGCGTCCCCATCCTGTCATGTGCTGCACCCATCCTGCGCCCCCATCCTGTCATGTGCTGCACCCATCCTGCGTCCCCATCCTGTCATGTGCTGCACCCATCCTGCGTCCCCATCCTGGTATGTGCTGCACCCATCCTGCGTCCCCATCCTGTCATGTGCTGCACCCATCCTGCGTACCCATCTTGTCATGTGCTGCACCCATCCTGAGTCCCCATCCTGGTATGTGCTGCACCCATCCTGTGTCCCCATCCTGCGTCCCCATCCTGTCATGTGCTGCACCCATCCTGCGTCCCCATCCTGTCATGTGCTGCACCCATCCTGCGTTCCCATCTTGGTATGTGCTGCACCCATCCTGCGTCCCCATCCTGTCATGTGCTGCACCCATCCTGCGTACCCATCTTGTCATGTGCTGCACCCATCCTGAGTCCCCATCCTGGTATGTGCTGCACCCATCCTGTGTCCCCATCCTGCGTCCCCATCCTGTCATGTGCTGCACCCATCCTGCGTCCCCATCCTGTCATGTGCTGCACCCATCCTGCGTCCCCATCCTGTCATGTGCTGCAACCATCCTGCGTCCCCATCCTGTCATGTGCTGCACCCATCCTGCATCCCCATCCTGGTATGTGCTACACCCATCCTGCGTCCCCATCCTGTCATGTGCTGCACCCATCCTGCGCCCCCATCCTGTCATGTGCTGCACCCATCCTGCGTCCCCATCCTGTCATGTGCTGCACCCATCCTGCATCCCCATCCTGCGTCCCCATCCTGTCATGCTCTGCACCCATCCTGCGTCCCCATCCTGTCATGTGCTGCACCCATCCTGCATCCCCATCCTGGTATGTGCTGCACCCATCCTGCATCCCCATCCTGCGTCCCCATCCTGGTATGTGTTGCAACCATCCTGCGTCCCATCCTGCGTCCCCATCCTGGTATGTGCTGCACCCATCCTGCGTCCCCATCCTGTCATGTGCTGCACCCATCCTGCGTCCCCATCCTGGTATGTGCTGCAACCATCCTGCGTCCCCATCCTGCGTCCCCATCCTGGTATGTGCTACACCCATCCTGCGTCCCCATCCTGTCATGTGCTGCACCCATCCTGCGTACCCATCCTGTCATGTGCTGCACCCATCCTGCGTCCCCATCCTGGTATGTGCTGCACCCATCCTGCGTCCCCATCCTGTCATGTGCTGCACCCATCCTGCGTCCCCATCTTGTCTTGTGCTGCACCCATCCTGCGTCCCCATCCTGGTATGTGCTGTACCCATCCTGTGTCCCCATCCTGCGTCCCCATCCTGTCATGTGCTGCACCCATCCTGCGTCCCCATCCTGTCATGTGCTGCACCCATCCTGCGTCCCCATCCTGTCATGTGCTGCACCCATCCTGCGTCCCCATCCTGCCATGTGCTTCACCCATCCTGCGTCCCCATCCTGTCATGTGCTGCACCCATCCTGCGTCCCCATCCTGGTATGTGCTGTACCCATCCTGTGTCCCCATCCTGCGTCCCCATCCTGTCATGTGCTGCACCCATCCTGCGTCCCCATCCTGTCATGTGCTGCACCCATCCTGCGTCCCCATCCTGTCATGTGCTGCACCCATCCTGCGTCCCCATCCTGTCATGTGCTGCACCCATCCTGCGTCCCCATCCTGCCATGTGCTTCACCCATCCTGCGTCCCCATCCTGTCATGTGCTGCACCCATCCTGCGTCCCCATCCTGGTATGTGCTGCACCCATCCTGCGTCCCCATCCTGCGTCCCCATCCTGGTATGTGCTGCACCCATCCTGCGTACCCATCCTGTCATGTGCTGCACCCATCCTGCGTCCCCATCCTGGTATGTGCTGCAACCATCCTGTGTCCCCATCCTGCGTCCCCATCCTGTCATGTGCTGCACCCATCCTGCGTCCCCATCCTGTCATGTGCTGCACCCATCCTGCGTTCCCATCTTGGTATGTGCTGCACCCATCCTGCGTCCCCATCCTGCGTCCCCATCCTGGTATGTGCTGCAACCATCCTGCGTCCCCATCCTTCCTCCCCATCCTGGTATGTGCTGCACCCATCCTGCGTCCGCATCCTGTCATATGCTGCACCCATCCTGCGTCCCCATCCTGGTATGGGCTGCAACCATCCTGCGTCCCCATCCTGTGTCCCCATCCTGGTATGTGCTGCACCCATCCTGCGTCCCCATCCTGTCATGTGCTGCACCCATCCTGCGTCCCCATCCTGTCATGTGCTGCACCCATCCTGCGTCCCCATCCTGGTATGTGCTGCACCCATCCTGCGTCCCCATCCTGTCATGTGCTGCACCCATCCTGCGTACCCATCTTGTCATGTGCTGCACCCATCCTGAGTCCCCATCCTGGTATGTGCTGCACCCATCCTGTGTCCCCATCCTGCGTCCCCATCCTGTCATGTGCTGCACCCATCCTGCGTCCCCATCCTGTCATGTGCTGCACCCATCCTGCGTCCCCATCCTGTCATGTGCTGCAACCATCCTGCGTCCCCATCCTGTCATGTGCTGCACCCATCCTGCGTCCCCATCCTGGTATGTGCTACACCCATCCTGCGTCCCCATCCTGTCATGTGCTGCACCCATCCTGCGCCCCCATCCTGTCATGTGCTGCACCCATCCTGCGTCCCCATCCTGTCATGTGCTGCACCCATCCTGCGTCCCCATCCTGGTATGTGCTGCACCCATCCTGCGTCCCCATCCTGTCATGTGCTGCACCCATCCTGCGTACCCATCTTGTCATGTGCTGCACCCATCCTGAGTCCCCATCCTGGTATGTGCTGCACCCATCCTGTGTCCCCATCCTGCGTCCCCATCCTGTCATGTGCTGCACCCATCCTGCGTCCCCATCCTGTCATGTGCTGCACCCATCCTGCGTTCCCATCTTGGTATGTGCTGCACCCATCCTGCGTCCCCATCCTGTCATGTGCTGCACCCATCCTGCGTACCCATCTTGTCATGTGCTGCACCCATCCTGAGTCCCCATCCTGGTATGTGCTGCACCCATCCTGTGTCCCCATCCTGCGTCCCCATCCTGTCATGTGCTGCACCCATCCTGCGTCCCCATCCTGTCATGTGCTGCACCCATCCTGCGTCCCCATCCTGTCATGTGCTGCAACCATCCTGCGTCCCCATCCTGTCATGTGCTGCACCCATCCTGCATCCCCATCCTGGTATGTGCTACACCCATCCTGCGTCCCCATCCTGTCATGTGCTGCACCCATCCTGCGCCCCCATCCTGTCATGTGCTGCACCCATCCTGCGTCCCCATCCTGTCATGTGCTGCACCCATCCTGCATCCCCATCCTGCGTCCCCATCCTGTCATGCTCTGCACCCATCCTGCGTCCCCATCCTGTCATGTGCTGCACCCATCCTGCATCCCCATCCTGGTATGTGCTACACCCATCCTGCATCCCCATCCTGCGTCCCCATCCTGGTATGTGTTGCAACCATCCTGCGTCCCATCCTGCGTCCCCATCCTGGTATGTGCTGCACCCATCCTGCGTCCCCATCCTGTCATGTGCTGCACCCATCCTGCGTCCCCATCCTGGTATGTGCTGCAACCATCCTGCGTCCCCATCCTGCGTCCCCATCCTGGTATGTGCTACACCCATCCTGCGTCCCCATCCTGTCATGTGCTGCACCCATCCTGCGTACCCATCCTGTCATGTGCTGCACCCATCCTGCGTCCCCATCCTGGTATGTGCTGCACCCATCCTGCGTCCCCATCCTGTCATGTGCTGCACCCATCCTGCGTCCCCATCTTGTCTTGTGCTGCACCCATCCTGCGTCCCCATCCTGGTATGTGCTGTACCCATCCTGTGTCCCCATCCTGCGTCCCCATCCTGTCATGTGCTGCACCCATCCTGCGTCCCCATCCTGTCATGTGCTGCACCCATCCTGCGTCCCCATCCTGTCATGTGCTGCACCCATCCTGCGTCCCCATCCTGTCATGTGCTGCACCCATCCTGCGTCCCCATCCTGCCATGTGCTTCACCCATCCTGCGTCCCCATCTTGTCTTGTGCTGCACCCATCCTGCGTCCCCATCCTGGTATGTGCTGTACCCATCCTGTGTCCCCATCCTGCGTCCCCATCCTGTCATGTGCTGCACCCATCCTGCGTCCCCATCCTGTCATGTGCTGCACCCATCCTGCGTCCCCATCCTGTCATGTGCTGCACCCATCCTGCGTCCCCATCCTGTCATGTGCTGCACCCATCCTGCGTCCCCATCCTGCCATGTGCTTCACCCATCCTGCGTCCCCATCCTGTCATGTGCTGCACCCATCCTGCGTCCCCATCCTGGTATGTGCTGTACCCATCCTGTGTCCCCATCCTGCGTCCCCATCCTGTCATGTGCTGCACCCATCCTGCGTCCCCATCCTGTCATGTGCTGCACCCATCCTGCGTCCCCATCCTGTCATGTGCTGCACCCATCCTGCGTCCCCATCCTGTCATGTGCTGCACCCATCCTGCGTCCCCATCCTGCCATGTGCTTCACCCATCCTGCGTCCCCATCCTGTCATGTGCTGCACCCATCCTGCGTCCCCATCCTGGTATGTGCTGCACCCATCCTGCGTCCCCATCCTGCGTCCCCATCCTGGTATGTGCTGCACCCATCCTGCGTACCCATCCTGTCATGTGCTGCACCCATCCTGCGTCCCCATCCTGGTATGTGCTGCAACCATCCTGCGTCCCTATCCTGCGTCCCCATCCTGGTATGTGCTGCACCCATCCTGCGTCCCCATCCTGTCATGTGCTGCACCCATCCTGCGTCCCCATCCTGTCATGTGCTGCACCCATCCTGCGTCCTCATCCTGTCATGTGCTGCACCCATCCTGCGTCCCCATCTTGTCATGTGCTGCACCCATCCTGCGTCCCCATCCTGGTATGTGCCGCACCCATCCTGCGTCCCCATCCTGCGTCCCCATCCTGGTATGTGTTGCAACCATCCTGTGTCCCCATCCTGCGTCCCCATCCTGGTATGTGCTGCACCCATCCTGCGTCCCCATCCTGTCATGTGCTGCACCCATCCTGCGTCCCCATCCTGGTATGTGCTGCAACCATCCTGCGTCCCCATCCTGCGTCCCCATCCTGGTATGTGCTGCACCCATCCTGCGTCCCCATCCTGTCATGTGCTGCACCCATCCTGCGTCCCCATCCTGTCATGTGCTGCACCCATCCTGCGTCCCCATCCTTGTATGTGCGGCACCCATCCTGCGTCCCCATCTTGTCATGTGCTGCACCCATCCTGCGTCCCCATCCTGGTATGTGCTGCACCCATCCTGCGTCCCCATCCTGGTATGTGCTGCACCCCTCCTGCGTCCCCATCCTGTCATGTGCTGCACCCATTCTGGTATGTGCTGCACCCATCCTGTGTCCCCATCCTGCGTCCCCATCCTGGTATGTGTCATGCACCCATCCTGCGTCCCCATCCTGCATCCCCATCCTGGTATGTGCTGCACCCATCCTGCGTCCCCATCCTGTCATGTGCTGCACCCATCCTGCGTCCCCATCCTGGTATGTGCTGCAACCATCCTGCGTCCCCATCCTGCGTCCCCATCCTAGTATGTGCTGCACCCATCCTGCGTCCCCATCCTGTCATGTGCTGCACCCATCCTGCGTCCCATCCTGTCATGTGCTGCACCCATACTGCGTCCCCATCCTGGTATGTGCTGCACCCATCCTGCGTCCCCATCCTGTCATGTGCTGCACCCATCCTGCGTCCCCATCTTGTCATGTGCTGCACCCATCCTGCGTCCCAATCCTGGTATGTGCTGCACCCATCCTGCGTCCCCATCCTGTCATGTGCTGCACCCATCCTGGTATGTGCTGCACCCATCCTGTGTCCCCATCCTGCGTCCCCATCCTGGTATGTGCTGCAACCATCCTGCGTCCCCATCCTGCGTCCTCATCCTGGTATGTGCTGCACTCATCCTGCGTCCACATCCTGTCATGTGCTGCAACCATCCTGCGTCCCCATCCTGGTATGTGTTGCAACCATCCTGCGTCCCCATCCTGCGTCCCCATCCTGGTATGTGCTGCAACCATCCTGCGTCCCCATCCTGCGTCCCCATCCTGCGTCCCAGCAGGAGCAGAACAATATTGTATCATACAATTATTAGGTTCTGTAGAAGGACGTAGATCTGGGGATTTATTATGATGGAATATAGGCTGAACTGGATGGACAAATGTCTTTTTTTGGCCTTACTAACTATGTTACTATGTTACTATGTTACTGTGTCCCCATCCTGGTATGTGCTGCAACCATCCTGCGTCCCCATCCTGCGTCCCCATCCTAGTATGTGCTGCAACCATCCTGCGTCCCCATCCTGTCATGTGCTGCACCCATTCGGGGGCCTGAGCAGGCGGGGACACCGGCGCGCTGTGGGGGTCAGGTGCCGGTATCACTGCCAGCTCAGGCCCCCCAGCACTTACTATACTCACCTGTCTGTCCCGTTCCAGCGCTGCGCGCCGCCATGTTCCCGGTCTCCTGGCTGTGACTGTTCAGTCAGAGGGCGGCGCCGGCACGCATTAAGCGCGTCATCGCGCCCTCTGCACTGAAGGTCACAGGCCGAAGACCGGGAAGATGGCGGCGCTCAGCGGTGGAACTCAGGACAGGTGAATATGGCCGATACTCACCCTCCTGGCGGTCCCTGCATCTCTGTTGGAGATCGCGGTGTGCGTTCAGTGTGAACGCATACCGCGATCTCCCGGGAGCGTCACTCTGTGAGGCCCAGACTGCGCCGGCGCTTGCGCCTGCGCAGTCTATAAAGGCTTCGGACAGAGTGACGCTCCCAGCGTTATATTATAGATATTCTGTATTTTTTGCTTCATAAGACGCACCTGATTATAAGACGCATCTAGATTTTAGAGAGGAAAATAAGCAAAAAATTATTTTGAGCCAAATAGTGTGCAAAAACCTTTAATAAAATACAACAATATTTCCTGTGGATGACGCTCTGTTTTGGGGGATCTGTGAATTACAGTACAGTGCCTGCAGTACTGTATATTGTGACTACCAACCCCCTCATCCTCAGGAATACACCCACTTACTGTGTACATGGATGTATTCTGAAAGATAAGGGAGGTGGTAGTGACATTTGCAATAAAAAACTTTGGACACTACATCACAGTGTATATTTACACTAAACATGGGTAGAACCCCCATCATCCTTCATAATATACCCGTTGATACAGTATATTCCGAAGGATGATGGGGGTTGTTTGCTCACCTGTCGTAAAAAAGGATCTCAGACTTGTGAGTACCGTAGTTGCAGCATTAAATAGTGTGCAGGGACAGATATGTGATTGGTTGAGGCAGCTCAGCAACAGTTCCCTCCACCAATCACTATCCATCCCTGAGGAGGAGAATCGCTTTTCTCTCCCTCCTCAGCTTTAGGCTTCTTTCACATGTCCATATCTCTGGTACAAGTGGTGACAGTTTTCACAGGTACCGGAGACACTGACATACGTAGATCCATTCAAATGAATGGGTCTGTGCACATTTCAGTGTGTTTCCACGGACCATGAGTCTGTGTGCCGCACACGTAGACATGTCCATTTTTTACCGTCAGCACGGGCTGCAAGATGTCTCACACACGTGCTCATGGAGAACTCACATGGATGTCATCCGTGTGACACGCATTGGCTCTGGGGAAGAAGTGCTACAGTTAGCGCTGTTCCCCGGCGCCGGGTGCTGAAGACAGCTCTCTACATTCTCCCCTGCTCGCCCCTGCCCGGCAATCGGCGCGAGCAGAGGAGTATGATAAGAGTTTTATTCAAGTCAGAACAATGACAGCAGGTGGGGGCTTTTTGGACTATTACTCCCATCAACCTACACCTGCTGCTGCTAATAACATTGACAGCAGGAGCGGATGATGGGAGTATTCCTCACCCACTGTTAGGGTTGGCGGATCACATTAAATATAAATATGATGAAGTGTGATTGCAACCTGGGGTCCACCGTGCAGACATGGAAAACCGCAGCTAGAAAATCAATGGCAGAAGCATGCGGCAAGCGATCTCGAAAACACATGGGGTTAAATGTCACCCTGTGTGAATAGAAACTAATTACCCAACACTGTTAGCTTCCCTAGAAAAGGCACATCTATTAGATGCATCAATTCTGGCACTTTGCCCGACTCTTTCCACTTGCCCTGTAGGGGTGGCAAATGGGGTTAATATTTGTGGGGTTGATGTCATCTTTGTATTGTCCTATAATCCTATAGTTGTATTGCAAATAAAGACACACCCAGAATAAAGTCCTTTATATGAAATAAGACTAAATACAGTTTTACTTTTTTATTTAAAAATACCAAACACATTTATACTTACCTAGCATTTAATTCCACAGAAATCCTTGTTCTCCTGAAATAAAATGAGAATACAGAAAACAACAATATAACATACCTGTCCGTTGTTCTGTCCCACGCCGTAATCCATGTCGGGGGAGAAACCGTTTTCAACCTGGATGGTGCCAAGATGCGACTGTGCACCCTATACAGCTGCCGCTCACCACCGTACCACCACCACAGGACCACCACTGCACACCGAAGGACCGCCGTACCACCACTGCAATACCCACAGCTCTGGGCCCGCAGCATTGACCCTTCAGTAAGAACAGTGTTCGGGTTATAAGTCACACTCCCATTTTCAATGTTCGGGTTATTAGACGCCACTTTTTGTGGATCACAAAAGTGGATCTTATAATCCAAAAAATAAAGTATCTAATGTTCTGTACCTCAATTAAAACAATGCATGTACGTACCATAGATGGATACTATTACTAGGAGGACCTGGAGAGATAGTGGCCATACCAGTTTAGCTCTTTCCTTTTGGTTAACTCAGGGATTTGGGGGAATAGAAAGGGGATGGGGGCTCCAAGCCATCCTGCCCATCTTATTATTATTATTTGCTTACATGACATCCTCATATATTGTATCTCAGCGCTTTACAGACATTATCATCACAGTCCCCAATGGGGATCACAATCTAGATTACCTATCAGTATGTCTTTGGGATTAAACTGGGTGAAACCCATAGATGCACAGTGAGAACATGCAAACTCCTTGCAGATGTTGTAATTGGTGGGATTTGAACCCAGGGCCCCATAGCAACAGTGCTAACCACTGAGCCAATGCATCGTCTATTTATGTAAATGGTTGAAAGTCATAATCTTTGCTGCAGGGCCCCCTTACACTTTTGTAATTATACTTTGATAGTCATTTATATTATTCGTGCAGTTCACCACCTGGTTCAGTTATGTTCGTGGAAATGCAAACAATGTTCCATGACTACACTAGACATTTTCGGGCAGGTAGACACATTACGGATATCCTAGTTGACTTTCCTTTTCAAACAATCATGGCGGCTTGCAGTAGGAGCTGGAAAACACTGTGTTAATATAAACAGTACATGGTGGTGTTGATCTGTAACACACATCCCTTTCTGAGAAGATGTAGAAAGACGAGTCTGCAAATTACATGGTAACAATGAGAAGCTGTGCAGCGGGTGGGAGACATAACAGGTCATCGCCTTGTGTGCTCACGGTGTGCCTCTTGTTTAACACAAGAGAGGACAAACAAAACAGTGAAGTCAAGAGACGCTAATTACATCTAGACTTTGCAGACTGCGACACTGATAGAAAAACAAATATTCCAGACTGAAAGAACAAGAACAGGCGTTGACTAATGGGCAGGGATGCGCAACATTACATGGTCCGAGGGACACATTTTCAAGGGCCCCTGAAATAAAACTAAAACAGATATTACTATTTGAGACATTTATGGCATATTGTAAATATATATCATATGTTCGGTTCCCCGTGCCAGAAATCCCTCCTATCAGAGGAAAGGAGGTCGCTTTTACATGTAACACATGTAGTCAATCGCCATGCACACACAAGCTGTGGTTGAGGGCCACACACCATGGCATCATGTATTACAGATGATGCACCTCTGCTGTTGGCAGATAAGTACCTAAACTTTTCTAAACCTTAAGGGTATGTGTCCACGTTCAGGATTGCATCAGGATTTGGTCAGGATTTTACTCAGGTAAAATCCTGACCAAATCTGCACCTGAAGTCACTGGCAGGTCACCTGCGCTGTCCTTGCGTTGTTTCAGCATTGTAAGGACATGCTGTGTTCATAAAAGACGCACCGCATGTGCGTTTTCGAGGGTCTGCCGCATGCGTCTTTTAACGCATAGTGGAGACGGGATTTCATGAAATCCCCTCCACTATGCTGTAACATCTGGACGCTGCGTGTTTGACCCTGCGGCTCTACGCAGCGTCAAACACGCAGCGTTTCCTGAACGTGGAAACATGCCCTAAGGATTGCAGTGCTAAGAGAAGCCGGCCGTCGACCATAGCCAGTAATGAGAACAGTCCGGTGCAGTCACCTGCCATCTTAACCCAGCTCTGCTACAGGTGATTGATAGGTCTTTCCTATAATGGCTCTTTAAAGTACACTTTCTCTGAAACACTGGAGCATATCAGAAAAAATATACTGGGCTGCAATCCATGGTTTTTGCAGCATGAATCAGGTGTCAGATTGCCTTTAATACATATGCTGTAGTTAGAGTGTGCTGATGGGACATATACATGAGTAGCAGAATGTTGCACCAACAAGACCTATGTCATACCAAGTCCTAGAACACTAGGGCACCAACGTAAACAGTTCTTCCAATGCTAAATATCGACATACACATATGTATCTGAGAACTAAACACCAGAGCATCCTCTAGTAGGCTCTGTTTCAAACAATTAATTTACTTTGGAGACTTTAGTCCTTTTTCTCCTCTCAGGCATCCTGCAGAAAGCATTGCTCCACACTTTTGCCATTAGCTTATTATAACTATGATATTAATATAATAAAAATAATCTTTATTTTTATATAGCACTAACATATTCCGCAGCGCTTTACAGTTTGCACACATTATCATCACTGTCCCCGTTGGGGTTCACAATCTAAATTCCCTATCAGTATGTCTTTGGAATGTGGGAGGAAACCCAAGAACCAGGAGGAAACCCACGCAAACACGGGGAGAACATACAAACTCTTTGCAGATGTTGTCCAAGGTGGGATTAGAACCCAGGACACCAGCGCTGCAGTGCTATCCACTGGGCCACCGTGCTATGATCATGTTAATGTATCTATAGTTTATAACCCTTTTGGATTATTCCTTCTGGCATCTTCAGTTCCATAATTTGTGGACATACTGTATTCTTAATCAGGGCCCCATGAATTATTTAGGGACAGATTGTGTTTAATGGTTTATAAGCCATTTTAGTCCAATTTACTGCCATAATGGTTCTGTAACCACTCACACTAACGTTATATTTTCTCCTAATGGTTTGCATCACCTCAAAAACTAATTAAGCTGCAACTCCAGACTAAAAATGAAAATTCAGCTTTATTACACCCTATAAGTTGCTGCAGTTCTCAAAAAAAAATTCTTGCCTGGTTACCAATATTTGATGGCTCTGCCACTGTCCTCCACTAGTCTGCACACAAATCCTATGCTGGATATGAAAACTGACCAACTAAGTTAGCAATGACAAGAGACACCTGGCAACTAGCATAAGGTTTGTAATAGAGTCCAACAATTATTTGGGCAGGGATCAGATTTTGGCATGGTTGGGGCCAGGCCTACTAGATAGAATGCTCACTGCTGCACTCTGTGAGCCCTCACTGGTGCCATTATTCGTGTAGACTCGTAAACATGAAAGAAGTTGTACAACCAAGTGACTATATTGTCAAAGGGCCCAACTTAGAGCACCATCTGCCATTTGCAGTATTAGTGACTTTTATTATGAGGCATGCCAAGCGAGCCATGCCAGTGCTGCTACATAGTCAATATGGCCAACGCAGGATGTAGGAGAAGACTGTTCTGACTTTGTGGCATTCAGGTAAGTGTAACTTTGGAGATAAATAGTTCTCAATGGGACTTGCCAAAATTAGAATTTTCATTTAACGAGGTTGTCTGGGATTTTAACATTGATGGCTGTAACTGCTCAGTGACAAAGCTGCACAGCATAGCTCTGTCAACAGAAAAGGGGTTTAATTTGAATATTGGGCAGGTATGCCATATCCAGCCATGGCCTCAATATTAACATACATAGTAACATAGTTAGTAAGGCCGAAAAAAGACATTTGTCCATCCAGTTCAGCCTATATTCCATCATAATAAATCCCCAGATCTACGTCCTTCTACAGAACCTAATAATTGTATGATACAATATTGTTCTGCTCCAGGAAGACATAGAGGCCTCTCTTGAACCCCTCAACTGAGTTCGCCATCACCACCTCCTCAGGCAAGCAATTCCAGATTCTCACTGCCCTAACAGTAAAGAATCCTCTTCTATGTTGGTGGAAAAACCTTCTCTCCTCCAGACGCAAAGAATGCCCCCTTGTGCCCGTCACCTTCCTTGCTATAAACAGATCCTCAGCGAGATATTTGTATTGCCCCTTATATACTTATACATGGTTATTAGATCGACCCTCAGTCATCTTTTTTCTAGACTAAATAATCCTAATTTCGCTAATCTATCTGGGTATTGTAGTTCTCCCATCCCCTTTATTAATTTTGTTGCCCTCCTTTGTACTCTCTCTAGTTCCATTATATCCTTCCTGAGCACCGGTGCCCAAAACTGGACACAGTACTCCATGTGCGGTCTAATTAGGGATTTATACAGAGGCAGTATAATGCTCTCATCATGTGTATCCAGACCTCTTTAGCAGCTGCTGCCTGGCACTGGCTGCTCCAGGTAAGTTTATCATTAACTAGGATCCCCAAGTCTTTCTCCCTGTCAGATTTACCCAGTGGTTTCCCGTTCAGTGTGTAATGGTGATATTGATTCCTTCTTCCCATGTGTATAATATAATTATTGTTGATGGAGCTGTGCTGTGCAGCTCCGTGATTGAGCATTTCTGGCCACCGCCGACACTGGGAACAGCTGATCATTGGGTGTATCGAGTGTAGCACCCCCACCAATCCGACATTGAGGAGATATGCTAAGGCTAGGCCATCAATGTTAAAGTCCCGGACAACTGCTTTAATTTATTTTAGTCATTGATTAATTTGATTTTGCGAGAACCTTTATTACCCTTGCTGTATACAAGAAGCCTTTCCTTTCATGTCCTTAAATGATCCTTTTTGTAAGTTTGTATATTTAATGCATGTTGCAATACCTTAATTCTGTTAAACACTCATGATCCCACAAGCTCATAATGCCTGACTGTCACATAAATTTTGGTCTCATAAAAAAATTTTCTGACATCATCTGACATCATTGGGAGATTAGCATGTAATCCCTATAATCTGCTTTGTTTATTGTTGCTCCGCTTCTTGCCTTGATGATGCCCTAGGCGTGTTACCGTGGTTAACACAATGTCATTTCTTAAAATGACCTATTCCTTTATCTTCCAAGTTATATGCAGTATTATTAATAATTTACTGAGTCATATTCAACTATGAGAAATTCTTGAAACATTTTTCATTGTGATAAATTAAACTCCATTTTCACAGTCACGTCAATGTGTGAGAAGATGGAAAACATTTTGTAACCTTTATTAATATTACACTAAGGCTCTGTTCATATTTGCTTTTTGAGTGTATGTTTCAAATGTGCATGATTTCTATCAAAAGGACAAACGCCATGGCCAGACCCAAACGAAGCCATTATATATCAATAAGTAACACTGGTGGCATCCATTGCACAGCAGATGGCTCCCATTATAAACCCCATTATAAGTGTTAACATACAGTAGCCTAACACTGTTTCTTAAATTTGTCTCCAAAGAAACCCGAATTTTAATGAAAAAATTTATCGAAACTAGAGGCTTGTTAAAGAGTTGAACAAAGACTTACTGGGTAACTAGCTCTGATAGGTGGTGCTAGCTTCCTCTGTGAGAAGAGCTTACTTTCATACTTTTTTGCCTGTGACCAATGCTTGGCTAATAAGTCTCCCTATACCAGCACATGGTTTCTTCAAACAAAAAACCTAATTCCCGAAATATCAAATTTGTCATGAAGAAGCTTCAGAAATGGGTGCAACCAATTCAAGTCATACAGAATGAGGAAGACTTCGAGTCACACTAAATATATCTTACTAGACATTATATCAAGCAACAAGAAAAAAAGCCCACCAGAATTATAGAGTAATTGAACTCATAAATAGACGCTATATGTTAAAGAAAAGGTTCCATAACCAAAGAGTATATGCCCGTTAAAATGTTTCATATTAAATTAATTACAATAAAATCAAAATATCCTTGGAAACAAACATACTACTAGACATAATGTAATGGAGACTCCAAAACAGTACAATATAAAGCATAGTAAAATGCCTATCTGGTTAGGTAAATCTACACAGGCAATAATATATGGGGTAGTACTTTCCCCACAGTTTTAGCCAATAGATTACAGCATGACTAGGCTACTTACATGAGATTTGCGGAAGCGTCCCTACCACCCCAACGCACATTTCGTTTTAGTACTCTCGTCAGGATTAGGGTTGAGCAAAACGGATCGGTCATTTTCAAAAGTCGCCGACTTTTGGCACAATCGGGTTTCATGAAACCCGACCCGATCCCTGTGTGGGGTCGGCCATGCGGTACGCGACTTTCGTGCCAAAGTCGCGTTTCAATGATGCGAAAAGCGCCATTTCTCAGCCAATGAAGGTGAACGCAGAGTGTGGGCAGCGTGATGACATAGGTCCTGGTCCCCACCATCTTACAGAAGGGCATTGCAGTGATTGGCTTGCTGTCTGTGGCGTCACAGGGGCTATAAAGAGGCGTTCCCGCCGACCGCCATCTTACTGCTGCTGATCTGAGCATAGGGAGAGGTTGCTGCCGTTTCGTCAGAAGCAGGGATAGCGTTAGGCAGGGTACATTAACCCCCAAACCGCTTGTGCTGTAGCGATTTCCACTGTCCAACACCACCTTTTGTTTGCAGGGACAGTAGAAGCTACATTTTTTTTTCCTCAGCGCTGTAGCTCATTGGGCTGCCCTAGAAGGCTCCCTGATAGCTGCATTGCTGTGTGTACGCCGCTGTGCAAACCAATTGCTTTTTTCAAAGCACAAATCCTGTTGTTCCTTCCTTTCTGCACAGCTATCTTTTTTGTTTGTCCACACTTTTGATTTAATTTGGGCAGCAGTCCATTACTTGTTATTGCTGCCTGCCATACCTGGCTGAGATTACTGCAGGGAGTTAGTAATTGTAGGACAGTCCCTGTTTTTTTTTTTTTTTTTTTTAATTCTCCCTAAAAAAAAGTAGTGGGAGATTAAGATTGGCATTTCTGCTAGAGTGCCAGTCCTGTGTGCCATCTCTCTCCAATTTTGGGGCACAGAAAGCCTAGTGTATATTACTGGCCCTGATTTCTTGGCAATTCTCCCTAACCAAAAAAAGCAGTGGGAGATTGAGATTGGCATTTCTGTTAGAGTGCCAGTCCTGTGTGTGCCATCTCTCTCCAATTTTTGGGCACAGAAAGCCTAGTGTGTAATACTGGCCCTGATTTCTTGGCAATTCTCCCTAACAAAAAAAGGAGTGGGAGATTAAGATTGGCATTTCTGCTTGTGTGCCAGTCCTGTGTGCCATCTCTCTCAAATAGTGGGCCACAGAAAGCCTAGTGTCTGTTTTTGGTTTTTAAATTCTCCCTGAAAAAAAAAAATTAAACAGTGGGAGATTAATATTGGCCTTTGTGCTTGTGTGCCAGTCCTGTGTGCCATCTCTCTCAAATAGTGGGCCACAGAAAGCCTAGTGTCTGTTTTTTTTGTTTTTGTTTTTGTTTTTAAATTCTCCCTGAAAAAAAAAATAAAACAGTGGGAGATTAATATTGGCCTTTGTGCTTGTGTGCCAGTCCTGTGTGCCATCTCTCTCAAATAGTGGTCCACAGAAAGCCTAGTGTCTGTTTTTTTTTTTTTTTTTGGTTTTTAAATTCTCCCTGAAAAGAAAAATAAAGAGTGGGAGATTAATATTGGCATTTGTGTTTGAGTGACAGTCCTGCGTGTGTGGCATCTCTCTCATTTGGTGCCACAGAAAACCGAGTGTGTAACATTGTGCCTGATTTTCCTTGCAGTCTCACCCACCTATAAAGGGTTATCTAAATCCTACAGAAGTTTGAGTTCACCTTGTAAGTTGTTTTACAGTAACAAATACCGTTACTTTGGTTACGTTTTTAAAACAATGAGGAAGTCTGGTGGAAGAGGTCGTGGCTGTGGGCGTTCATTGCCAGCTGGTAATGATAGTAGTGATGGTGGAGCATCAGGTGGTCGTGGGAAAAACAATATAGCACCTAAGTCTGGAGCTGTGGAGCCAGGTTCGTCGTCTGGCTACACAAGGCCTCGAACGCTCCCTTTTCTGGGAGTAGGAAAACCGCTTTTAAAGCCGGAGCAGCAAGAGCAAGTTTTGGCTTACCTTGCTGACTCAGCCTCCAGTTCTTTTGCCTCCTCTTCTGAAACTGGTAAATGTAAAAGCAGCGTGTCGTTAGTGGATGTTCACGGTCAGGGACAGGGACAAGTCGCTTCCTTGTCCTCTTCAGCAAAAACAACAACAGAGAAGGATGCGTCAGGCGACACAACGGGTTACTCCATGGAGCTCTTTACACATACCGTCCCTGGGTTAGAAAGTGAAACAGTTAACAGGCCATGCCCATTACAAGTTGAATCGGACATGGAGTGCACAGATGCACAGCCACAGCCAGATTACTATGCTGTTCCTTTGACTCAGACCACAACATTGCCCTCGCAGTGTACTGATCCAGAATCAGACCCTGATGAGACTATGGTGCCCCGTCACGAACGCTATACCACCGACTTACACGGTGACACAGACGAAGTTGCACACGAGATAGAAGAGGAGGTCATAGATGACCCAGTTGTTGACCCCGATTGGCACTCATTGGGGGAACAGGGTGCAGGCGGCAGTAGTTCTGAAGCGGAGGAGGAGGGGCCGCAGCAGGCATCAACATCGCAACAGGTTCCATCTGCCGGGCCCGTATCTGGCCCAAAACGCGTGGCAAAGCCAAAACCTGTTGGAGGACAGCGTGGCCATCCGGTTAAAGCTCAGTCTGCAATGCCTGAAAAGGTATCCGATGCTAGAAAGAGTGCAGTCTGGCATTTTTTTAAACAACATCCAATTGATCAGCGCAAAGTCATCTGTCAAAAATGTTCAACTACCTTAAGCAGAGGTCAGAATCTGAAAAGTCTAAATACAAGTTGCATGCATAGACATTTAACCACCATGCATTTGCAAGCCTGGACTAACTACCAAACGTCCCTTAAGGTTGTAGCACCCTCGGCCAATGAAGCTAGTCAGCAATGCAACATCCCTTCCATCACTGTAAGGCCACCATTTTCCGCACCACCTGCAGTATCTGTGCAGGTTTCGTTGCCAGGCCAAAGGAGTCAGGGTCAGGGAATCACCAGTTTCGTAGTAGGAAACACTGCATCTAGGGCAACGGCGGCAACAATACCGTCTCCAACCGTCTCTCAGTCTGCCATGTCCACCGGCACCCCCGCTAGTTCCACGATCTCCAGCTCTCCAGTCCAGCTCACCCTACATGAGACTCTCGTTAGAAAAAGGAAGTACTCAGCCTCGCATCCGTGTACACAGGGTTTGAACGCCCACATAGCTAGACTAATCTCGTTAGAGATGATGCCCTACCGGTTAGTTGAAAGCGAAGCTTTCAAAGCCCTAATGGACTACGCTGTACCACGCTACGAGCTACCCAGTCGACACTTCTTTTCGAGAAAAGCCATCCCAGCCCTCCACCAGCATGTTAAAGAGCGCATCATCCATGCACTCAGGCAGTCTGTGAGTACAAAGGTGCACCTGACAACAGATGCATGGACCAGTAGGCATGGCCAGGGACGTTACGTGTCCATCACGGCACAGTGGGTGAATGTGGTGGATGCAAGGTCCACAGGGGACAGCAATTTTGGGACAGTTCTGCCTAGCCCACGGTCTAGGAAACAGTTGGCTGTAGCCGTTCGCACCCCCTCCTCCTCCTCCTCGTCCTCCTGCAGAAGTGAGAGCTCGTCCACAGACCGCAGTCGCACAACCACTCCATTCGCAGCTGCCACTGTTGCACACCAGGTGTCCCATTATGGGGCAGCTACTGCCAAGCGTCAGCAGGGTGTATTGACTATGAAGTGTTTGGGCGACAACAGACACACCGCGGAAGTTCTGTCCGAGTTTTTGCAGAAAAAAACGCAGTCGTGGCTGGGCACTGTAGATCTTGAGGCAGGCAAGGTAGTGAGTGATAACGGAAGGAATTTCATGGCTGCCATCTCCCTTTCCCAACTGAAACACATTCCTTGCCTGGCTCACACCTTAAACCTGGTGGTGCAGTGCTTCCTGAAAAGTTATCCGGGGTTATCCGACCTGCTCCTCAAAGTGCGCGGACTTTGCTCGCATATCCGCCGTTTGCCCGTACACTCCAGCCGTATGCAGACCTATCAGCGGTCTTTGAACCTTCCCCAGCATCGCCTAATCATCGACGTTGCAACAAGGTGGAACTCATCACTGCACATGCTTCAGAGACTGTGCAAACAGAGGCGTGCTGTTATGTATTTGTGGGAGGATACACATACACGGGCAGGCAGTAGGATGGCAGACATGGAGTTGTCAGGTGTGCAGTGGTCGAAGATACAAGACATGTGTCAAGTCCTTCAGTGTTTTGAGGAATGCACACAGCTGGTTAGTGCAGACAACGCCATAATAAGCATGAGCATCCCCCTAATGCGTCTGCTGATGCAAAGTTTGACGCACATAAAGGAGCAGGCGTCTGCAGCAGAGGAAGAGGAAAGCCTTGATGACAGTCAGCCATTGTCTGGTCAGGGCAGTGTACAGGACGAGGTAGCGGGCGAACAGGAGGACGAGGAGGACGAGGAGGATGATGGGGATGATTATTTTTGTAATGAGGAAGCTTCTCTAGGGCCAATAGCAACTGGTGGCGTTGCAAGGCCGGGGTCAGGTTTTTTTAGGGAGACAAGTGACTTAGATGTGCCTGAAACTGCCCCTCAACCCAGCACAACCGCAGATTTGACAACTGGAACTTTGGCCCACATGGCGGATTATGCCTTACGTATCCTCAAAAGGGACACACGTATTTGTAAAATGATGGCCGATGATGATTACTGGTTGGCCTGCCTCCTTGATCCTCGCTATAAAGGCAAATTGCAAAATATTATGCCACATGAAAACCTGGAACAAAAATTAGCAACCAAACAATCAACTCTTGTTGACCGTTTGATTCAGGCATTCCCAGCACACAGCACTGGTGATCGTTATCACACGAGATGCAGGGGGCAGCAGGCCAGAGGTGTTAGAGGTGCACAAATAAGAAGTGGCATTGGACAGAGGGGTTTTCTGACCAGGTTGTGGAGTGATTTTGCTATGACCGCAGACAGGACAGGTACTGCAGCATCAATTCAAAGTGACAGGAGACAACATTTGTCCAGTATGGTTACTAACTATTTTTCATCCCGTATCGACATTCTCCCTCAACCGTCATTCCCATTTGATTACTGGGCATCCAAATTAGACACCTGGCCAGAATTGGCAGAATATGCATTGCAGGAGCTTGCTTGCCCAGCAGCTAGTGTCCTATCAGAAAGAGTATTCAGTGCTGCAGGTTCAATATTAACCGAAAAAAGGACTCCTCTGGCTACCCAAAATGTTGATGATCTAACCTTCATTAAAATGAACCACAACTGGATTTCGAATTCTTTTGCCCCACCTTGCCCGGCTGACACCTAGCTTTCCTATGAAAAGGTCTTGCTTTTGGACTGCTCTGACTGACTTTTACAATCTCGTAATTTGCAGCAGCTGTTTGTCCAGCATGCGACATGTTTACACCTCCCTAAATGGCCAAACTCCCCCCACGGGGCCGTGGTCTCGCCACTTCGCGGAAGCACCCGTGAGAATGCCGTTTGTCTGAAGTGGTGGGTGTGCACGGTTTTGGTCGACGGCACTGCCACTGGGTCCCTCATAGTACAATAAAGTGTCTCTGGCGGTGGTGGTGCGCACCCAACGTCAGACACACCGTTGTAACATGAGGGGCCCTGGGCCTGTACCGCCGGCCACAAGAGAGTTCCCCCCCAGCTCAAACAGTGCTCTACCACTTGAAAAATTATCTCTCACAGTTCCACCAATGTTTAGTCTATGCGCTGACATCCTTCAATGCCTGGCAATGACAATACCAATGTGTTGACATGTATGATGGTACTTAAAATAGTCAGGGGCAGTGTCCTATATTTACACCAGTAAATACTTAGCGCCAAATTACTAGGTCTGAAACTCAGCAGAGCAGCCCACCCCTGTACCTTATTATTCCACCCTTTTGTGTTTTGGTTTTGTTGTATTGCGAGACATTAACATCTATTGTACCCCTGTGTACCCCTGCAAGAGAATTCCAAGTGTCTACAGCCCACTTTTGTTATTTTAGGCCTACTAAGCCTGTCTGTGTTCCCTCCTTCCAATAGTCCTCCACTGACTAGACCACTGCTGCCCGTGTACCTCTGGAACCTATTTTAAAGTGCTTACAGCCTAATTTTGATAAGTTAGGCCTACTATGCCTGTCTGCGGTCCCTCCTTCCAATAGTCCTCCACTGACCAGACCACTGCTGCCCGTGTACCCCTGGAACCTATTTTAAAGTGCCTACAGCCTAATTTTGTTATGTTAGGCCTACTAAGCCTGTCTGGGGTCCCTCCTTCCAATAGTCCTCCACTGACCAGACCACTGCTGCCCGTGTGCCCCTGGAAACTATTTTAAAGTGCCTACAGCATAATTTTGTTATGTTAGGCCTACTAAGCCTGTCTGCGGTCCCTCCTTCCAATAGTCCTCCACTGACCAGACCACTGCTGCCCGTGTACCCCTTTAACCTATTTTAAAGTGCCTACAGCCTAATTTTGTTATGTTAGGCCTACTAAGCCTGTCTGCGGTCCCTACTTCCAATAGTCCTCCACTGACCAGACCACTGCTGCCCTTGTACCCCTGGAACCTTTTTTAAAGTGCCTACAGCCTAATTTTGTTATGTTAGGCCTACTAAGCCTGTCTGCGGTCCCTCCTTCCAATAGTCCTCCACTGACCAGACCACTGCTGCCCGTGTACCCCTGGAACCTATTTTAAAGTGCCTACAGCCTAATTTTGTTATGTTAGGCCTACTAAGCCTGTCTGCGGTCCCTCCTTCCAATAGTCCTCCTCTGACCAGACCACTGCTGCCCGTGTACCCCTGGAACCTATTTTAAAGTGCCTACAGCATAATTTTGTTATGTTAGGCCTACTAAGCCTGTCTGCGGTCCCTCCTTCCAATAGTCCTCCACTGACCAGACCACTGCTGCTCGTGTACCCCTGGAACCTATTTTAAAGTGCCTACAGCCTAATTTTGTTATGTTAGGCCTAATTTGCCTGTCTGCGGTCCCTCCTTCCAATAGTCCTCCACTGACCAGACCACTGCTACCCGTGTACCCCTGGAACCTATTTTAAAGTGCCTACAGCCTAATTTTGATATGTTAGGCCTACTACGCCTGTCTGCGGTCCCTCCTTCCAATAGTCCTCCACTGACCAGACCACTGCTGCCCGTGTACCCCTGGAACCTATTTTAAAGTGCCTGCAGCCTAATTTTGTTATGCTAGGCCTACTAAGCCTGTCTGCGGTCCCTCCTTCCAATAGTCCTCCACTGACCAGACCACTGCTGCCCATGTACCCCTTTAACCTATTTTAAAGTGCCTACAGCCTAATTTTGATATGTTAGGCCTACTATGCCTGTCTGCGGTCCCTCCTTCCACTATTCCTCCACTGACCAGACCACTGCTGCCCGTGTACCCCTGGAACCTATTTTAGAGTGCCTACAGCCTAATTTTGTTATGTTAGGCCTACTAAGCCTGTCTGCGGTCCCTCCTTCCACTAGTCCACCACTGACCAGACCACTGCTGCCTGTGTACCCCTGGAACCTATTTTAAAGTGCCTACAGCCTAATTTTGTTATGTTAGGCCTACTATGCCTGTCTGCGGTCCCTCCTTCCACTAGTCCTCCACTGACCAGACCACTGCTGCCTGTGTACCCCTGGAACCTATTTTAAATTGCATAGAGCATCCTTTTTTTAATAGTAGGCGTACAAACTCTGTCTGCGGTCCATAATTGAAATTGTCCTCCACTGAAGAGACCAATGCTGCCTGTGTACCCCTGTAACCTTTTTTAAACTCCATTGAGCCAAATGTTGTGTTTAAGGCCTACTACCTGTGTCTGTCTGCGCCACTCAATACAGCTGTCCTCCTTTTAAAAAAGCTGAGCGTCAATAGTCTGGTTTTCAGCTTATAGGAATTTGAAAACTGCATTGGGGCTACTACTACTACTTCGGTAGGGCCTACTAACGGTGTCTGCCGCTCCAAGGTGTTCCCCAGGTTGCCTCTCCATAATAATAATAATAATTTTTATTTATATAGCGCCAACATATTCCGCAGCGCTTTACAAATTATAGCTTTGATCTTCTAGCTCTCGTTTAGTAGTTGTTGAAAACAACACTGCATTAGGCCTACAAGTTAGGTTTGGGTTGTAGAGACGGTGTCTTCCACTCCAAGGTGTTCCCCAGGTTTCCTCTCCATAGATTTGAGCTTCTAGCTCTCGTTTAGTAGTTGTTGTACACAACACTACATTAGGCCTACAAGTTGGGTCTGGGTTGTAGAGACGGTGTCTTCCACTCCAAGGTGTTCCCCAGGTTTCCTCTCCATAGCTTAGAGCTTCTAGCTCTCGTTTAGTAGTTGTTGAAAACAACACTGCATTAGACCTACAAGTTGGGTCTGTGTTGTAGAGACGGTGTCTTCCACTCCAAGGTGTTCCCCAGGTTTCCTCTCCATAGCTTCGAGCTTTTAGCTCTCGTTTAGTAGTTGTTGAAAACAACACTGCATTAGGCCTACAAGTTGGGTCTGGGTTGTAGAGACAGTGTCTTCCACTCCAAGGTGTTCCCCAGGTTTCCTCTCCACAGATTCGAGCTTCTAGCTCTCGTTTAGTAGTTGTTGAAATCAACACTGCATTAGGCCTACAAGTTGGGTCTGGGTTGTAGAGACGGTGTCTTCCACTCCAAGGTGTTCCCCAGGTTTCCTCTCCATAGCTTAGAGCTTCTAGCTCTCGTTTAGTAGTTGTTGAAAACAACACTGCATTAGGCCTACAAGTTGGGTCTGGGTTGTAGAGACGGTGTCTTCCACTCCAAGGTGTTCCCCAGGTTTCCTCTCCATAGCTTAGAGCTTCTAGCTCTCGTTTAGTAGTTGTTGAAAACAACACTGCATTAGGCCTACAAGTTGGGTCTGGGTTGTAGAGACGGTGTCTTCCACTCCAAGGTGTTCCCCAGGTTTCCTCTCCATAACTTCGAGCTTCTAGCTCTCGTTTAGTAGTTGTTGAAAACAACACTGCATTAGGCCTACAAGTTGGGTCTGGGTTGTAGAGACGGTGTCTTCCACTCCAAGGTGTTCCCCAGGTTTCCTCTCCATAGCTTAGAGCTTCTAGCTCTCGTTTAGTAGTTGTTGAAAACAACACTGCATTAGGCCTACAAGTTGGGTCTGGGTTGTAGAGACGGTGTCTTCCACTCCAAGGTGTTCCCCAGGTTTCCTCTCCATACCTTAGAGCTTCTAGCTCTCGTTTAGTAGTTGTTGAAAACAGCACTGCATTAGGCCTACAAGTTGGGTCTGGGTTGTAGAGACGGTGTCTTCCACTCCAAGGTGTTCTCCAGGTTTCCTCTCCATAGCTTCGAGCTTCTAGCTCTCGTTTAGTAGTTGTTGAAAACAACACTGCATTAGGCCTACAAGTTGGGTCTGGGTTGTAGAGACGGTGTCTTCCACTCCAAGGTGTTCTCCAGGTTTCCTCTCCATATCTTAGAGCTTCTAGCTCTCGTTTAGTAGTTGTTGAAAACAACACTGCATTAGGCCTACAAGTTGGGTCTGGGTTGTAGAGACGGTGTCTTCCACTCCAAGGTGTTCCCCAGGTTTCCTCTCCATAGCTTAGAGCTTATAGCTCTCGTTTAGTAGTTGTTGACAACAACACTGCATTAGGCCTACAAGTTGGGTCTGGGTTGTAGAGATGGTGTCTTCCGCTCCAAGGTGTTCTCCAGGTTTCCTCTCCATTGCTTCAAGCTTCTAGCTCTCGTTTAGTAGTTGTTGAAAACAACACTGCATTGGGCCTACAAGTTGGGTCTGGGTTGTAGAGACGGTGTCTTCCACTCCAAGGTGTTCCCCAGGTTTCCTCTCCATAGCTTAGAGCTTATAGCTCTCGTTTAGTAGTTGTTGAAAACAACACTGCATTTGGCCTACAAGTTGGGTCTGGGTTGTAGATACGGTGTCTTCCACTCCAAGGTGTTCCCCAGGTTTCCTCTCCATAGCTTCGAGCTTCTAGCTCTCGTTTAGTAGTTGTTGAAAACAACACTGCATTAGGCCTACAAGTTGGGTCTGGGTTGTAGAGACGGTGTCTTCCACTCCAAGGTGTTCCACAGGTTTCCTCTCCATAGCTTAGAGCTTCTAGCTCTCGTTTAGTAGTTGTTGAAAACAACACTGCATTAGGCCTACAAGTTGGGTCTGGGTTGTAAAGACGGTGTCTTCCACTCCAAGGTGTTCCCCAGGTTTCCTCTCCATAGCTTCGAGCTTCTAGCTCTCGTTTAGTAGTTGTTGAAACAACACTACATTAGGCCTAGAAGTTGGGTCTGGGTCGTAGAGACGGTGTCTGCCGCTCCAAGGTGTTCTCCAGGTTGCCACATAATCGAAGCTGCATAGAGCCTATTTTGTAATTTTACGCCTACAAAGTCTTCTGCGGTCCCTCCTTCCAATTGTCCTCCACTGAGCACACCAATGCAGACCGTGTACCCATGTAACCTTTTTTAAACCTGCGTCGAGCCAACTTTGTGGTTTAAGGCCTACTTGTAGTGTCTGGCTGCGCCACTCAATACAGCTGTCCTCTTTACAAAAAATGACCTACAATTATCTGGTTTTTAGCCTATCGGAATTTTAAAAATGCAGTGGGCCTACTAGTTGGGTTGGGGCCTTCTATCGGTGTCTGCCGCTCCTTGCTGTTCTCCTCCAGTGAACAAAGCTGTGCCGCCTGTTTACTACTGTTGCCAATTTTGAACTGCATTTAGACTACTTAATGATTTGGGCCTACTCTCTGTGTCAGCCTCTCATTCCAGTTGTCCTCCACTGAACAAAGCAATGCCCCCTGGTTAGTCCTGTTACCAATTTTGAACTGCATTTAGCCCACTTTCTTCTTTGGGCCCATATCTGTTTCCCCCTCATCCTGCCCATTGCCCAGCCAGTGATAGATGAGTCTGCTGGTACATTGACCCATAACGCAACATTCCCCGTGCACGCTACACTGCAAGATTGTGACCCTGCT
This sequence comes from Ranitomeya imitator, assembly GCF_032444005.1. Lineage (NCBI taxonomy): Eukaryota > Metazoa > Chordata > Amphibia > Anura > Dendrobatidae > Ranitomeya > Ranitomeya imitator. The sequence continues at coordinate 591,305,532 of NC_091285.1, forward strand.
GAAAGTCAGGTTCCCCTTCCCGCATACCATACCACCTTACACGGGGACAAAGAGGAAGGTGCAGATGAAGGTGCAGGTTCCTTCATCAGGTGGGGGGAGGAATACTCGTTGGCCACGTCACTGGCACAGGGCCCCTCATAGTACGCAAAAGTGTTGCTGCCGGTGGGAGGCGCCCCCGCCGTGCAAACACACCGCTGTACTTTGAGGGGCCCTGTGACAGTGCCAATGCCAATGAGTGGGCCCCCCCTGCTTGCTCAGGATCACAGCACTTGCAAAGTTGAAATACTTACCTCTCCCTGCTCCACTGCCGTAACGTGGTCCAGATTTCCTGGGCCCACTAAATACTTGTACCAGCCCTACCACAACTTTAGCCAAATGACCCCCAATTTCCAATGCCTTATCATTATTATAAGGTAAATTTAGATTGACAAGCTTCAGTAACAAGAATGTATGTTTTTTGCCATTAAAATGGGCACTGTAGGTGTTTTCCTGGCCTCCACTCACTGCCCACTATGCTCCCCCATTGACTTGCATTGGGTTTCGTGTTTCGGTCGATCCCCGACTTTTCGCGATAATCGGCCGATTCCACTCGACTCAACTTTTGAGGTAGTCGGGTTTCGCTCAACCCGACTCAACTCTAAAAAAGTCAAGGTCGCTCAACCCTAGTCAGGTTTGCTTTCTATGCACACGGGGCCTTTTCCAATATTCTGACTGAAAACTTCCTCGGTCCCTTCAGCTCCCCCCACTCTGAGCTAGTCCAAAAAAAGAATGTCATGGTCCAGTCCAGAGTTTAATTTCTTCTTTCCTCTCTTGGGACTGGTCATTCAGGGGTTAATCTCCTCAGCCTCGTTCTGGAGCTAGCTGGGCTATTTCAGTCCCTCACAGCCTGCTGACCAGTGTTAGCGATAGTTCATGCTTCCCAGCTTGAGCCCCCTGACCTGTATTCTGCTACTGGTGATCCTTGTGCCTCTGACTGCCTGTACCCGTGTATGACTCTATCTGATCTGTGGACTTCGCCTCTTGTTTTCCGTTTCTGATACTACGCTCCCCGATTGGCTTCCACTCTGGCTTGTACCCCGACTTTGTCTTACGTCTCACATTTTGGTTACCACGTTCCCGGTAGGCTCTGATTTCTTGCTTGTCCCTGACTATTCTCCTGTCTGCCCCTGTGTACAGTGCTGACCTCTCTGTGTATGACTTTGGCTTGTCTGACTTGTCTCATTACCTGTGACACCTCTGCCATAGCTCAGTGTTGTTACGCTTAGTGTTTAACCTCTCTTCCCTCACCAGCTCCCCCTGGTGGAGATTTCGCTACAAAGAACTCTTGCTTTCCATACTGTCAAACAACACATATCATTAAAACCATTAAAGTGCAGCACAATTCACATTACACCTTACGACAGCACATTTGCTCTTCAAGGGGGAAATGTGAACAATATGTCCGTCTCCTTACATATGCACAAGGTTCACATGCGCACATTTATACATGCGCAACATGTTACCAAAAGAGAGAATTATATCTCATCAGTCCAACATTGAATTATCTTCCATCTTTTCAGAGTCTTCCTTCTTGGCTCCTGCCTTCATATTCAACCCGTCACCATCTCATCATGACTGCCTACATTTCACATAAAATGCTTTGATCACCACAGCTTGCCTGCTGGCGCATTGGATATCAACACCTCCTTATAACTACATTAGATATTAATCACACAAAAATGTCAATCTTTGGATACCATCCATGTATTTGTGAAGGCTGGATGATTGCTTATTACGTAATTTGTGTATCGTAGACAATAGGCTTCTGCTCTTTCTATCATTTATATAAAATGGATTTATGCACTGTATATTTAATCTACAGTTCACATTTTACAATTAAAGGGAGTCTGTCATGCCCCAAATACATATTAACTGAGCTATAAAGTGTTATGTTAGACTCAGCCCCTATAAAAATCATACAAGCATTGTACTTATTAACAGAACCTGAGAAAATAACTTTTAATTTGTATCCAAATGAGGGGGCTTTTGTGCACCCTTGGCAAGACCCAAAGTTGGGTGCATTGTTACACCTCCATTATTTGCATATTTGAGCCCCTCTTAATTGAAAATGCTTGTATTCCAGAGTGAGCGCAGTGTGAGCACTGTCAGAATGCGTGTACTCGCACTGACAGTGCCTGTGCCTGTGCCTGGCTGTGTGCGCACACTGTGTTATTTCGGGTGGTCGGTTGCATTGCCCTCTCTGGCTCCTTTTTTCTGATGCTGGTTGGTACACTGGTACACTTGGAAGTGTAACGAGCAACATCAGATGAGAGGCGATGATGGAGAACGAATACATGACTTTACTCAATCACAGAATAAGTGATTATCCCCACTGCCACCAAATATACACAAATGTATAAAACACACACATTATTGTGCATTGTTGGCAGTGTGGCTAATCACCTATTCAGTGATGAAGTAAACTTAGGACTCAGGAGATTAACTTAAAAAGGTTCTTAGGGGTGACAGACTCCTGTAAAGTATTGCTAAAACATCAGATTCTATAATAAGTGTAAATGTACAGTGGGGCAAAAAAGTATTTAGTCAGTCAGCAATAGTGCAAGTTCCACCACTTAAAAAGATGAGAGGCGTCTGTAATTTACATCATAGGTAGACCTCAACTATGGGAGACAAACTGAGAAAAAAAAATCCAGAAAATCACATAGTCTGTTTATTTAACATTTTATTTGCATATTATGGTGGAAAATAAGTATTTGGTCAGAAACAAAATTTCATCTCAATACTTTGTAATATATCCTTTGTTGGCAGTGACAGAGGTCAAACGTTTTCTGTAAGTCTTCACAAGGTTGCCACACACTGTTGTTGGTATGTTGGCCCATTCTTCCATGCAGATCTCCTCTAGAGCAGTGATGTTTTTGGCTTTTCGCTTGGCAACACGGACTTTCAACTCACTCCAAAGGTTTTCTATAGGGTTGAGATCTGGAGACTGGCTAGGCCACTCCAGGACCTTGAAATGCTTCTTACGAAGCCACTCCTTCGTTGCCCTGGCGGCGTGCTTTGGATCATTGTCATGTTGAAAGACCCAGCCATGTTTCATCTTCAATGCCCTTGCTGATGGAAGGAGGTTTGCACTCAAAATCTCACGATACATGGCCCCATCCATTCTTTCATGTACCCGGATCAGTCGTGCTGGCCCCTTTGCAGAGAAACAGCCCCAAAGCATGATGTTTCCACCACCATGCTTTACAGTAGGTATGGTGTTTGATGGATGCAACTCAGTATTCTTTTTCCTCCAAACACGACAAGTTGTGTTTCTACCAAACAGTTCCAGTTTGGTTTCATCAGACCATAGGACATTCTCCCAAAACTCCTCTGGATCATCCAAATGCTCTCTAGCAAACTTCAGACGGGCCCGGACATGTACTGGCTTAAGCAGTGGGACACGTCTGGCACTGCAGAATCTGAGTCCATGGTGGCGTAGTGTGTTACTTATGGTAGGCCTTGTTACATTGGTCCCAGCTCTCTGCAGTTCATTCACTAGGTCCCCCCGCATGGTTCTGGGATTTTTGCTCACCGTTCTTGTGATCATTCTGACCCCACGGGGTGGGATTTTGCGTGGAGCCCCAGATCGAGGGAGATTATCAGTGGTCTTGTATGTCTTCCATTTTCTAATTATTGCTCCCACTGTTGATTTCTTCACTCCAAGCTGGTTGGCTATTGCAGATTCAGTCTTCCCAGCCTGGTGCAGGGCTACAATTTTGTTTCTGGTGTCCTCTGACAGCTCTTTGGTCTTCACCATAGTGGAGTTTGGAGTCAGACTGTTTGAGGGTGTGCACAGGTGTCTTTTTATACTGATAACAAGTTTAAACAGGTGCCATTACTACAGGTAATGAGTGGAGGAAAGAGGAGACTCTTAAAGAAGAAGTTACAGGTCTGTGAGAGCCAGAAATCTTGATTGTTTGTTTCTGACCAAATACTTATTTTCCACCATAATATGCAAAAAAATGATAAAAAAACAGACAATGTGATTTTCTGGATTTTTTTTTCTCAGTTTGTCTCCCATAGTTGAGGTCTACCTATGATGTAAATTTCAGACGCCTCTCATCTTTTTAAGTGGTGGAACTTGCACTATTGCTGACTGACTAAATACTTTTTTGCCCCACTGTATATATACACTGTGTGTAGAATTAATAGGCAAGTTGTATTTTAGAGGATTATTTTTATTATTGATCAACAACTATGTTCTCAATCAACCCCAAAGACTCATAAATATCAAAGCTTAACCCCTTAAGCCCCGAGGGTGGTTTGCACGTTAATGACCGGGCCAATTTTTACAATTCTGACCACTGTCCCTTTATGAGGTTATAACTCTGGAACGCTTCAACGGATCTTGGCGATTCTGACATTGTTTTCTCGTGACATATTGTACTTCATTTTAGTAGTAACATTTATTCGATATAACTTGCGTTTATTTGTGAAAAAAACGGAAATTTGGCGAAAATTTAGAAAGTTTCGCAATTTTCCAACTTTAAATTTTTATGCCCTTAAATCACAGAGATATCTCACGCAAAATACTTAATAAGTAACATTTCCCACATGTCTACTTTACATCAGCACAATTTTGGAACCAAAATTTTTTTTTGTTAGGGAGTTATAAGGGTTAAAAGTTGACCAGCAATTTCTCATTTTTACAACACCATTTTTTTTTAGGGACCACATCTCATTTGATGTCATTTTGAGGGGTCTATATGATAGAAAATACCCAAGTGTGAGACCATTCTAAAAACTGCACCCCTCAAGGTGCTCAAAACCACATTCAAGAAGTTTATTAACCCTTCAGGGGTTTCACAGGAATTTTTGGAATGTTTAAATAAGAATGAATATTTAACTTTTTTTCACACAAAATTTATTTCAGCTCCAATTTGTTTTATTTTACCAAGGGTAACAGGATAAAATGGATGCCAAACATTGTTGTACAATCTGTACTGAGTACGCTGATACCCCATATGTGGGAGTAAACCACTGTTTGGGCGCATGGCAGAGCTCGGAAGGGAAGGAGCGCCATTTGACTTTTAAATGCAAAATTGACAGGAATTGAGATGGGACGCCATGTTGCGTTTGGAGAGCCACTGATGTGCCTAAACATTGAAACCCCCCACAAGTGACACCATTTTGGAAAGTAGACACCCTAAGGAACTTATCTAGATGTGTGGTGACCACTTTGACCCACCAATTGCTTCACAGAAGTTTATAATGCAGAGCCGTAAAAATAAAAAATCATATTTTTTCACAAAAATGATCTTTTCGCCCCCAATTTTTTATTTTCCCAAGAGTAAGAGAAGAAATTGGACCTCAAAAATTGTTGGCCAATTTGTCCTGAGTACGCTGATACCCCATATATGGGTGTAAACCATTGTTTGGGCGTATGGCAGAGCTCGGAAGGGAAGGAGCGCCATTTGACTTTTCAATGCAAAATTGACTGGAATTGAGATGGGACGCCATGTTGCGTTTGGAGAGCCCCTGATGTGCCTAAACATTGGAACCCCTCACAAGTGACACCATTTTGAAAAGTAGACCCCTTAAGGAACTTATCTAGATGTGTGGTGAGCACTTTGACCCAACAAGTGCTTCACAGAAGTTTATAATGCAGAGCCGTAAAAATAAAAAATCTTATTTTTTCACAAAAATGATCTTTTCGCCCCCAATTTTTTATTTTCCCAAGGGTAAGAGAAGAAATTAGACCACAAAAGTTGTTGTGCAATTTGTCCTGAGTGCGACGATACCCCATATGTGGGGGTAAACCACTTTTTGGGTGCATAGCAGAGCTCGGAAGGGAAGGAGCGCCATTTGACTTTTCAATGCAAAATTGACTGGAATTAAGTTAGGACGCCATGTTGGTTTGGAGAGCCCCTGATGTGCCTAAACATTAAAACCCCCCACAAGTGACACCATTTTGGAAACTAGACCCCATAAGGAACTTATCTAGATGTGTTTTGAGAGCTTTGAACCCCCAAATGTTTCACTACAGTTTATAACGCAGAGCCGTTAAAATAATTTTTTTTTTTTTTTTCGCAAAAATTATTTTTTAGCCCCCAGTTTTGTATTTTCACAAGGGTAACATAATAAATTGGACCCCAAAAGTTGTTGTCCAATTTGTCCTGAGTACGCTGATACCCCATATGTGGGGGGGAACCACTGTTTGGGCGCATGGCAGAGCTCGGAAGGGAAGGAGCGCCATTTGGAATGCAGACTTAGATGGATTGGTCTGCAGGAGTCACGTTGCATTTGCAGAGCCCCTGATGTACCCAAACAGTACAAACCCCCCACAAGTGACCCCATATTAGAAACTAGACCTCCCAAGGAACTTATCTAGATGTGTTGTGAGAACTTTGAACCCCTAAGTGTTTCACTACAGTTTATAACGCAGAGCCGTGAAAATAAAAATTCTTTTTTTTTTTCACAAAAATGATTTTTTAGCCCCCAGCTTTGTATTTTTACAAGGGTAACAGAATAAATTGGACCCCAAAAGTTGTTGTTCAATTTGTCTTGAGTACGCTGATACCCCGTATGTGGGGGGGAACCACTGTTTGGGCGCATGGCAGAGCTCGGAAGGGAAGGAGCGCCATTTGGAATGCAGACTTAGATGGATTGGTCTGCAGGCGTCACGTTGCATTTGCAGAGCCCCTGATGTACCCAAACAGTAGAAACCACCCACAAGTGACCCCATATTGAAACTAGACCTCCCATGGAACTTATCTAGATGTGTTGTGAAAACTTTGAACCCCCAAGTGTTTCACTACAGTTTACAACGCAGAGCCGTGAAAATAAAAAATCCTTTTTTTTCCCACAAAAATGATTTTTAGCCCCCCAAATTTTTATTTTCCCAAGGATAACAAGAGAACTTGGACCCAAAAAGTTGTTGTCCAATTTGTCTCGAGTACGATGATACCCCATATGTTGGGGTAAACCCCTGTTTGGGCGCACGGGAGAGCTCGGAAGTGAAGGAGCACTGTTTTACTTTTTCAATGCAGAATTGGCTGGAATTGAGATCGGACGCCATGTCGCGTTTGGAGAGCCCCTGATGTGTCTAAACAGTGGAAACCCCCAATTATAACTGAAACCCTAATCCAAACGCACCACTAACCCTAATCCCAACTGTAACCCTAACCACACACCTAACCCTGACACACCCCTAATTCTAATCCCAACCCTAATCCCAACCGTAAATGTAATACAAACCCTAACCCTAACCCTAGCCCTAACCCTAGCCCTAACCCTAACCCTAATGGGAAAATGGAAATAAATACATTTTTTTTAATTTTATTATTTTTCCCTAAGGCTAGGTTCACATTGCATTAGGGAAATCCGTTTAGCACTAGCGGATTGCGCTAACGCAATGTCTTTTTAGGTGTCGTGTTTAGTGGTCGCGTTAACGTCCCCGCTCTGGAAGATCGGGGATCGGACCTCGGGCGCGCCGCGGACGCTGCAAGCAGCGTCTGAGGCGCGCCACAAAAGAACGGCACCTTGCTAGCGCGAGCCGAAAATGGCACGCTCTAGCGATGCGCTACACCCGAAAATCACATTGCTGTCAATGGTTGTGCTAACGGACCCGTTGCACGGCGTTAATTGTGACATTTTCGCCGTGCAACGCTGTCCGTTAGCGTTAACCCATTAACGCAATGTGAACCTAGCCTAACTAAGGGGGTGATGAAGGGGGGTTTGATTTACTTTTATAGCGAGTTTTTTAGCGGATTTTTATGATTGGCAGCCGTCACACACTAAAAGACGCTTTTTATAGCAAAAAAGTTTTTGTGTCTCCACATTTTGAGACCTATAATTTTTCCATATTTTGGTCCACAGAGTCATGTGAGGTCTTGTTTTTTGCGGGACGAGTTGACGTTTTTATCGGTTACATTTTCGGACATGTGACATTTTTTTATCGCTTTTTATTCCGATTTTTTGTGAGGCAGAATGACCAAAAACCAGCTATTCATGAATTTCTTTTGGGGGAGGCGTTTATACCGTTCCGCGTTTGGTAAAATTGATGAAGCAGTTTTATTCTTCGGGTCAGTACGATTACAGCGATACCTCATTTATATCATTTTTTTATGTTTTGGCGCTTTTATACGATAAAAGCTATTTTATAGAAAAAATAATTATTTTGGCATCGCTTTATTCTCAGGACTATAACTTTTTTATTTTTTTGGTTATGATGCTATATGGCGGCTCGTTTTTTGCGGGACAAGATGACGTTTTCAGAGGTACCATGGTTATTTATATCCGTCTTTTTGATCGCGTGTTATTCCACTTTTTGTTCAGCGTTATGATAATAAAGCGTTGTTTTTTGGCTCGTTTTTTTTTTTTTTTTCTTACGGTGTTCACTGAAGGGGTTAACTAGTGGGCCAGTTTTATAGGTCGGGTCGTTACGGACGCGGCGATACTAAATATGTGTACTTTTATTGTTTTTTTTGTTTTTTTTTTATGTAAAGAAATGTATTTATGGGAATAATATTTTTTTTTTTCTGCTTTATTTAGGAATTTTTTTTTTTTTTTTTTTTACAAGTGTGGAAATTTTTTTTTTTACTTTTTCACTTTGTCCCAGGGGGGGACATCACAGATCACCGATCTGACAGTGTGCACAGCACTCTGTTAGATCGGTGATCTGACATACAGCCGGGCAGGATTAGAGCTGCAGCTGCAGCCTGATCCTGACCCGGAAGTGCTCCCTGCAGGACCCGGATGCAGCCCGGCGGCCATTTTGGATCCGGGGACTGCAGGGAGAAGACGCTCGGTACACGGTGAGCACATCACCGTGTACCGATCGTCTCAGGGAAGCCCGCAGGGAGCCCTCTCCCTGCGCGATGCTTCCCTGCACCGCCGGCACACCGCGATCATCTTTGATCGCGGTGTGCCGGGGGTTAATGTGCCGGGAGCGGTCCGTGACCGCTCCTGGCACATAGTGCCGGATGTCAGCTGCGATAGGCAGCTGACACCCGGCCGCGATCGGCCGCGCTCCCCCCGTGAGCGCGGCCGATCGCATATGACGTACTATCCCGTCCATGGGAATTAAGTCCCAGGTCACCTGGACGGGATAGTACGTCATATGGGATTAAGGGGTTAATATTTTTGGAAGTTGGAGTGGTTTTTTTTTAGATTTGACTAATTTAGGAGGATATCTGTTTGTGCAGGTAACTATTACTGTGCAGAATTATTAGGCAACTTAATAAAAAACAAATATATTCCAATCTCACTTGTTTATTTTCACCAGGTAAACCAATATCACTGCACAAAATTTAGGAATAAAAATTTCTGACATGCAAAAACAAAACCCCCCAAAATTAGTGACCAATATAGCCACCTTTCTTTATGATGACACTCAGCAGCCTTCCATCCATAGATTCTGTCAGTTGCTTGATCTGTTTACGATGAACATTGCGTGCAGCAGCCACCACAGCATCCCAAACACTGTTCCAGGAGGTGGACTGTTTTCCCTCCCTGTAGATCTCACATTTTATGAGGGACCACAAGTTCTCTATGGGGTTCAGATCAGGTGAACAAGGGGGCCATGTCATTATTTTTTTTTCTTTGAGACCTTTACTGGCCAGCCACGCTATGGAGTAGTTGGAGGCATGTGATGGAGCATTGTCCTGCATGGAAATCATGTATTTCTTGAATTTTCTTGAATGATACCGACTCTTCCTGTACCACTGCTTGAAGAAGTTGTCTTCCAGAAACTGGCAGTAGCTCTGGGAGTTGAGCTTCACTCCATCCTCAACCCGAAAAGATCCCACAAGTTCATCTTTGATGATACCAGCCCATACCAGTACCCCACCTGCACCTTGCTGGCATCTGAGTCAGAGTGGAGCTCTCTGCCCTTTACTGATCCAGCCTCTGGCCCATCCATCTGGCCCATCAAGAGTCACTCTCATTTCATCAGTCCATAAAACCTTTGAAAAGTCAGTCTTAAGATATTTCTTGTCCCAGTCTTGACGTTTTATCTTATGTTTCTTGTTCAAAGGTGTTCGTTTTTCTGCCTTCCTTACCTTAGCCATGTCCCTGAGTATCGCACAGCTTGTGCTTTTTGTTATTCCAGTAACGTTGCAGCTCTGAAATATGGCAAAACTTGTGGCAAATGGCATCTTGGCAGCTTCACGCTTGATTTTTCTCAATTCATGGGCAGTTATTTTGCGCCTTTTTTGCCCAACACGCTTCTTGCGACCCTGTTGGCTATTTGCCATGAAATGCTTGATTGTTCAGTAGTCACGCTTCAAAAGCTTGGCAATTTCAAGACTGCTGCATCCATCTGCAAGACATCTCACAATTTTGGATTTTTCAGAGCCCGTCAAATCTCTCTTCTGACCCATTTTGCCCAAGGAAAGGAAGTTGTCTAATAATTAAGCACACCTTATATAGGGTTTTGATGTCATTAGACTACACCCCTCCTTATTACAGAGATGCACATCACCTGATTTACTTAATTGGTAGTTGGCTCTTAAGCCTGAGCAGCTTGGAGTAGGACAACATGTAAAAAAAGTATCATGTGACCAAAATACAACTTGCATAATAATTCAGCACAAAGTGTATATATATATATATATCCTTCTCACTTCCCAATGGAGGTGGTCTTTTTTGTCGTTTCTCATTATTGGATCTTCTACCAGAGGCCTGGGAGTTTGAGGGTTCTGCGCAGAATCTTAGTTGTTCCCAGCATTGCACTTTTCTGGATACAGAGCTCAGATGTTGCTCCTGGGATCTGCTGTAGCCATTTTCCCAACTTAGGGGTCACTGCTCCAAGTGCTCCTGTCACCGCTGGAATCATTATTGCCTTCACCTTCCACATCTTCTGCAGTTCTCCTTTGAGGCCCTGGTATTTCTCCAGCTTCTCATATTCCTTCTTTCTGATGTTGCTGTCACTTGGCACTGCCACATCTCTTATCATTGCTGTCTTCTGATCCTTGTCTACTATCACAATGTCTGGTTGGTTAGCCAACACCTGCTGATCCGTCTGGATCTTGAAGTCCCACACTTTCATTCTCCACCACTTTCTCTGGGGCTTCCAACCTGGACTTAGGTGAAATTACCCCATACCTGTATACAGATCCTGCTACTTGGTTGTCTTGTTCGGTATACGCTGTTCCTACTGGCATTTTGCATCTTGCCACTATGTGTTGGACTGTTTCTGAGGTTCCTTTGTATATATACAGTATATGTATATATATATATATATATATATATATACATATACTGTATATATACAGTATATATACAGTATATATATATACTAGCTATTGAACCCATTCCACGCCTGGGTGGCGAGCATTTATATTGGTATACGGTCTCCATGCTGGTATGTGCTGCTTCCATCCTGCGCCCTAATCTTGTCATGTGCTGCTATCATCTTGCACCCCCATCCTGTTTTGTGGGCCATGTTGTCACGTGCTACTCTCTTTCTGAGCCCTCATCCTGTCCTGTGCTCCCATCCTGCACCCCAATCCCGTCATGTGCTGCTCCCATCCTGCGCCCCCATCCTGTCATGTGCTGCTCTCATCCTGCGCCCCCATCATGTCATGTGCTGCTCCCATCCTCTTATGTGGTGCTCCGATCTTCTCTCATCCTGCATCCCATCCTGTTATGTGCTGCTCCCATCCTGCGCCCCATTCTGTCATGTGCTGCTCCCATCCATATGCCCCATACGCTGCTCCATAAAGGTTGATGGCTACATAAGATGCTCCATAGTAAAATATGCCACATATGCTGCTGTGATTAAAAAAAAAATGACATACTCACCTCTCGTCGCTAGGCGCCGAGTGCCGGGGGTCTGAGCAGGAGGGGACACCGGCGCGCTATGGGGGTCAGGTGCCAGAGTCGCCACTGGCTCAGACCCCCTGCGCCTTTCCCCATTCCACCGCTGCGCGCCGCTCCATCTTCTGGGTCCTGTGGCTGTGACTGTTCAGGCGCGCACTATTCATGTCATTGCACCCTCTGACCTAAACATCACAGGCAGAGGAAGCGGAAGACAGAGTGGCGCACAGCGGTGGAACGGGGATAGATGAATATAGCATACTCAGGCTCCTGGCACATCCCTGGTTCTCCGTTGGAGATCGCGGTATGCGTTCAGTGCTTACGCGTACCACGATCTCCTGGGCTGCATCACCGGTAAGCATGGACTGCGCAGACACTGATTGCCACAACGTCATGAGAGGGCGGGATCATGAAGCAGAATCGGCGCCTGCGCAGTCCGCACTTTCCGGCGCCATTTTCTTGAAGACACACTGCAGTTCCGGGAGCAGGGGGACATCGATTCCGGGAGCAGGGGGACATTCATGCGGCAGAATCAGGGGGCATTATCGTGACGCCGAAATCGGTACCAGGGCAGTCACCGCTTTCCAGCACCATTTTTCTTTAACGGACACTGTGGCTATAATGTAATGCTGGGAGCTTCTGCGCTTGTAATGTTTTCACCTCCTGTTCTGACTAGATGTCACCGTATCCCAGAATTACAAGAGGAGGAAGGTCACCGACCGCCATATTGGGACACCCAAGTGATGGGTGTCTCAATATAGAAACTGCTGCTGGTACCATCCTTTTGCGCGGTACCACCAGCGGAACACTGTCACACCACACACACACACACACTCTATATGACGCACGCACCACACACACACACCCTCACACTCCCACATTCACACATTCATGCACTCAAACACTCACACTCACTCACACACATGCATCCTCTTGCATGGTACCATCAGCGGAACACCGTCGCGAACACACTGCCGCTGTGATCAGCCGAATGATTCACTGACTGCCGCCATCTTTGTACATGACTTTCTACATGCATGCGCAGTTTTAATGTGACCGCCGCTATCTGTCTACACAAAGATGGCGGCGGTCTGATTTACTGTGCCTGCGTGGATTAAACACAGATGCAGTGAATCATTCAGCTGATCCTGGCGGCAGATGCGCGACGTGTCTACAGGCAGAGGAAGCCAGTCACAATAAAGGGGTTTTCCCATGAGCGAAAGTTCATTTTAAAAATTGACCGTGTCTGACCATACCACATCTCCTGGGCAGGGGAGGAAGCAAAAGATAATACTGACATTACAGCAGGGGACCACAGTGGATTCATTTTGTGAGTTAAAATATTTCACTGACTGTTTTTAAAAAATATTTTACCTCACAAAATGTATCCTCTGCGATCTCCTGCTGTAATGTCAGTATTGTTTTTGCTTCCTCTCTGCCCAGTAGCTGTGGTATGTTTGGTACATGGTCAGACACAGACAATTTTTAAAATTAACTTTTGTTCTTGTTAAAACCTCTTTAACCCCTTAATCACATATGACGTACTATCCCGTCAAGGTGACCTGGGATTTAATTCCCAGTGATGGGATAGTACGTCATATGCGATCGGCCGTGCTCACGGGGGGAGCACGGCCGATCGCGGCCGGGTTTCAGCTGACATCCACTGACTATCGCAGCTGATATCTGTCACGGACCGCTCCCGGCACATTAACCCCAGCACACCACGATCAAACATGATTGCAGTGTTCCGGGGGCATAGGGAAGCATCGCACAAGGAGGGGGCTCCCTGCGCGCTTCCCTGAGACGATTGGTACAAGGCGATGTGCTCACCTTGTACCGAACATCTCCTCCCTGCAGGCTCCGGATCCAAAATGGCCACGGGGCTACTTCCGGGTCCTGCAGGGACTACTTCCGGGTCCAAAGCAGGCGCTGGTAAGCAAAGAGCAAGGCACGCCAGATCGCTGATCTGACACAGTTCTCTGCAAAGTGTCAGATCAGCGATCTGTCACTATACAGTGATGTCCCCCCTGGACAAAGTAAAAAAGTTAAAAAAAATTTTTTAGATGTGTAAAAAAAAAAAAAAAAAAATCCTAAATAAAGAAAAAAAAATATTGTTACCATAAATACATTTCTTTACCTAAATTAAAAAAAAACAATCAAAGTACACATATTTAGTATCGCCGCGTCTGTAACCTGACCCATAAAACTGTCCCACTAGTTAACCCCTTCAGTGAACACCATTAAAAAAAAAAAAAAAAAAGTGAGGCAAAAAACAACTCTTTATTAGCATACCGCCAAACAAAAAGTGAAATAACACGCGATCAAAAAGACGGATATAAATAATCATGGTGCCATTGAAAACGTCATTTTGTCCCACAAAAAATGAGCTGCGATACAGCATCATCAGCAAAAAAATAAAATAGTTACAGTCCTCAGAATAAAGCGATACAAAAGTAATTATTTTTTCTATAAAATAGTTTCTATCGTATAAAAAGCGCCAAAACATAAAAAAAGATGTAAATGAGATATCGCTGTAATCGTACTGACCCGAAGAATAAAACTGCTTTATCCATTTTACCAAACGCAGAATGGTATAAATGCCACCCCCCAAAAGAAATTCATGAATAGTTGGTTTTTGGTCATTCTGCCTCACAAAAATCGGAATAAAAAGCGATCAAAAAATGTTACATGCCCGAAAATGTTACCAATAAAAACGTCAACTCGTCCCGCAAAAAACAGGACCTCACATGACTCTGTGGACCAAAATATGGAAAGATTATAGGTCTCAAAATGTGGTAACGCAAAAATTCTAGTCAATTTTGCATTGAAAAGTCAAACAGTGCTCCTTTCCTTCCGAGCTCTGCCATGCACCCAAACAGTGGTTTACCCCCACATGTAGGGTATCGGCATTCTCAGAACAAATGTGACAACAACTTTTGCAGTCCAATTTCTTCTCTTACCCTTGGGAAAATAAAAAATTGGGGGCAAAAAGATCATATTTGTGAAAAAATATGATTTTTTATTTTTACGGCTCTGCATTATAAACTTCTGTGAAGCAGTTGATGGGTTAAAGTGCTCACCACACATCTAGATAAGTTCCTTAGGGGGTCTACTTTCCAAAATAGTGTCACTTGTGGGGGGTTTCAATGTTTAGGCACATCAGTGGCTCTCCAAACGCAGCATGGCGTCCCTTCTCAATTCCAGTCAATTTTGCATTGAAAAGTTAAACGGCGCTCCTTCCCTTCTGAGCTCTGCCGTGCGCCAAAACAGTGGTTTACCCCCACATGCGGGGTATTGGCGTACTCAGAACAAATGACACAACTCTTGGGGTCCAATTCTCTTACCCTTGGAAAAATAAAAAATTGGGGGCGAAAAGATCATATTTGTGAAAAAATATGATTTTTTATTTTTACGGCTCTGCATTATAAACTTCTGTGAAGCACTTGGTGGGTTAAAGTGCTCACCACACATCTAGATAAGTTCCTTAGGGGGTCTACTTTCCAAAATGGTGTCACTTGTGGGGATTTCAATGTTTAGGCACATCAGGCGCTCTCCAAACGCAACATGGTGTCCCATCTCAATTCCAGTCAATTTTGCATTGAAAAGTCAAACAGCGCTCCTTCCCTTCTGAGCTCTGCCATGCGCCCAAACAGTGGTTTATCCCACATGTGGGGTATCGGCATACTCAGAAAAAATGGCACAACTTTTGGGGTCCAATTTCTTCTATTACCCTTGGGAAAATAAAGCAAATTGGAGCTGGAGTAAATTTTTTGTGAAAAAAGTTAAATGTTAATTTTTTTTTAAACATTCCAAAAATTCCTATAAATCACCTGAAGGGTTAATAAACTTCTTGAATGTGGTTCTGAGCACCTTGAGGGGTGCAGTTTTTAGAATGGTGTCACACTTATTTTCTATCATATAGACCCCTCAAAATGACTTCAAATGTGATGTGGTCCCTAAAAATTATTGGTGTTGTAAAAATGAGAAATTGCTGGTCAAATTTTAACCCTTATAACTCCGTAGCAAAAAAATTTTTTGCTATGCCCATGTTTATTTCCTTTATTTCCTTTGTGTGTATTGGAGCAACACAGAAAAACAAGGAAAAAAGGCAAATTGGACATGACTTCACATAAAACCTCCAAAATGGGCTGGACAAAATTGTTTGCACCTTTTCAAAATTGCACATTTGCTTCAAGCATGTAACATTCGTTCAAACTCACCTGTGGCAAGTAGTGATGGGCGAACTCGTGGATGTTTGGGTCCACCGGGTTCAGCCGAACATTAAAAAACAGTTTGGGGGGCCCGAACAACCGGCATTTCCTACTCTGTCATTCGCCTGACAGCGCGAGAAACACTGGTGCTGATTGACAATGAGTTTGTTACCACAGGTCAGAGCACTGCATTTTCTATGCTGTCACACAGATGACAATGTGTGAGCCAGCAGCTGTGCTCTGCGGTAAAAAGGTTACTGCCAGTCACAAGGGTCGCATGATGAGAGTACTACTCTCATCATCACATGCCTGGTCTCGCTGATAGCAGCAATAGCAGGTGTAGAATTATGAGAGAATTCACCAGCCTCTGTCCTCTGTGTTACAGCGTGAATCTGCGGCACTGTGACCAGCGGTAACATCAGTAAGGTTACCGCTGATGAGAGCTGGTGCTTCCTGTACAGTCACAGAGATAACAGCATGGGAACCACCGGATGTTCGGGCTCCCCATTATATTGAATGGGTCTGGGTTCATGATCTAGTATGTGTACCGTTCTAGTACTGAAACCAAACTTTCTAATAAAGTTAGACGAAACCCGATGGTCTGGAACATACACGGGTCCACCCATCCCTACTCATGCTCAGTCTGTGATCTATTAGTATACTCAAGTCTTTTTCACTTGTGCCATTGCTTAGTTCTATTTCTCCCATTTTGTATAAGTAATTTTCTTTTCATTGCCAAGATGTAGAATCTTGCATTTCTCCCTGTTAAATATCATTCTATAAGTTGCTGCCCATTGTTCAAGCTTATCTAGAACGTTCTGAATCCTTTCTCTGTCTTCTTTAGTGTTAGCTATCCCTCCTAGCTTTGCATCATCTGCAAATTTGATTACTTTACCTTCAGTTGCATTATCTAGATAATTTATGAAAATGTTGAACAACAATAGACCAAGACAGAGCCTTGTGGTACCCCACTTCAAACAATCTTCCAAATTGATGTGAAACCATTCATCATTACTCTTTGAATACGATCACTGAGCAAGTTATGAATCTGCCTTGTCAATCCCATACTTGTTTATTTTTTCAATAAGGATAGTATGAGATACTTTATCAAATGCTTTGCTGAAGTTGAAATTTACTTTATGTACAGCATTCCCTTGATCCACCCAGTCAGTGATTCTATCATAGATGGAAATTAGATTAGTCTGGAATTACCTGTTTTCTACAAACCTACGCTGGCTCTGGTAAATTACTGTATTCTTATCCAAGTTCTTACATCCTGTTTAATAATTTGTTCAAAATTCTTTTCTGGTATAGAAATAAGGCTCACTGGTCTGTAATTTCCTGGTTCCGTCACATTTCCTTTTTTGAAGATAGGGACAATATTTGCCCTTCCCCAATCTTCTTGGACTTCTCTTTATCTCCTGATATTTTCAAAGATTCTGGTTAGTGGTTCAGCAATTTCCTCTGCTAACTCTTTTTGTACCCTAGGATGTAATTCATATGGACCAGGAGGTTTAAATTAATTTAAATTAGCTAAGTGTTCCCTCAAGATATGTCTCTGTTTATTGACAGTGTGGATTATTTTAATACTTCAATAGCACAGTGAATATCAGTTTATGTTATATTTGCTTTCTTAGAGAATACAGATGCAAAATAGGAATTTAAAAGTTCAGCATTCTCATCATCATTTTTGACCCCTTTACCTCTTTCATCCTGTGAAAATCTTATAGCATCTTTGACTTTTCTTTTGCTATTGACATACCCCCCAAATTCTTTTTTAATGCTATGGTCTCCCTTGCAAGCCTTACTTTATTCCTCACTTTAGCTCTTCTAATACTTGCCCCGCATTCCCAGCATTATATTCTTCTTTAGATATACTGTTAGGAGTCGATTTCCTGCCGCTGCACAGGGGGAATCTCGAGCCGTGTCTGCTGCCGTCTCCCATTCTGCATCGAACGCAGTGGAGCCTGCTCAGCGGAGACGTCGGTCCCAGCGTCTCATTGGATCTGATACTGTGCAAAGGGTTACTGCTGCTTCTCCAGGCTCCAGGCTATTGTACCCTGCACTGGTCTGTGGCGAAGACACAAAAGCGTACAGAGAGGTCAAAAAATACTCTGTTGTAAAAAAGTCACAGTAAATAAGCAAGTGCTAGTCAAAAAATGAAAAAATACAGGGTATTTAGTTAATACGTTTTTTTTTTAAGCTGCTCCACCAATCGCCAAGGTATACCCATAATAGAGTAGTCCTATCTAATGTATATAATCCCTATCTGATGTATTTAAAAACCTGATCATCTGTATAGTACCTGTATGAGCAAGATTCAGAGAGAAAATATCCATGTAGAACATGCAGGATGGAACAGCTACAATACAAATGACCCACAGAGGAGTGGTGGACTCCCCAGTCTTGTAGAAACAAGAGAACAATTATAAAACCAAAAACACATGGGCCACTTGCACAGCGAACAAGTCTGTAGAAACCTGTTCACACCACCAAAGAACTTGAAGACACAAAAGCGCACAGAGAGGTAAAAAAATACTCTGTTGTAAAAAAGTCACAGTAAATAAGCAAGTACTAGTCAAAAAATGAAAAAATACAGGGTATTTAGTTAATACTTTTTTTTGCAAAAAAAGTTCTGATACTGTGCAAAGCATTACTGCTGCCTCTCCAGGCTCTGCTATTCTACCCTGCACTGGTCTGCGGCGAGCAGGCATTTCTGGGACTAAGTCCTGCTTTGCACACACTCAGCATGCCCAGGGAAAGATCTCTCAGTAGAGGTTTAGGGTCACATGTTCAGGTACTGCAGCGACTTCCATTGGTCCTCCAGGAAGGCCCTGTACCTGATCAAGTTCTGTGGCAGCCTTCCATTGGTCCTTCTTGGAAAATCCCGCACATGCTGCAGCTATAAAAGTTTTGCATGACCGCACGGCCATGCGCTAGTGTCAATTTATGTATGAGCTCAGCGCCAGTGTGGTCGTGTTTGTATGCAGTCAGGGACCCAGCTGAAATAAGCCCCTAGAATGCTGGCACCTCCGGCAAGGAGTTTCGTGTGTGTGTATTCAGGGACCCGGCTGAAATAAGCCCCTAGAATGCTGGCACCTCTGGCGAGAAGTTTCATGTGAGTGGATTCAAGGCTGGCATATAGCCATTAGAATTCCGGCTCCTCCGGAGAGGAGCTGCGTGTTTGCATTTGACTGCATGACCACTAACTGCTTTACTAAGTAGCTGTGTTCCTCTGTGAGCTAACCAGGGCACAGCATTCTCTTTGCTAACAGACTCTGTGAGGTAACAGAGTTTGTTTATAGTACAATATTGTACCGCCATAATTAGCAGCAGGTTCTTTCCTGCACGGTGGATTGTGGGTTGCGAATGTACCTACTACTACTAATCAATATATATATTCGGTGCATTCTGCGAACCCTAACAATACACTAGCGCCAGGATCTGGCTAAGTTATGGCGGATGAACAGCGATTGCAGGGTTACATCCAGTTGCTGGAGGGCAGGTTGGCGTCTCTCGAGCGTGCAACCTCGGCGGTGGATGTTACCGCAATAGCTGTTCAGGCTGCCAGCGTGGCTGCAGCAGCTTTACCCGCTGCCACCTCTGTTCCGACCTTATCTCACCTCCCGTTCCCTGAAAAATACTCTGGGGACAGTAAGTCGTGTACGGGTTTCGTGGGCCAGTGTGGTATACATCTTGAGCTCCTGGCTTCACGTTTTCCCACAGAGTGGGCTAAGGTGGGATTCATAATCTCTCTCCTGTTGGACAGAGCTTTGGAGTGGGCTACGCCGCTGTGGGAGCACAATGATCATGTGGTGCAGAGTGTTCTTCGGTTTCTGGGCACTCTGAAACAGGTCTTTTTGGGACCCCAAGTCACCCATGATACGGCGCACCAACTACTGGCATTGACTTAGGGTTCGTCTATGGTCAGCCATTTTGCCATCCACTTCCAGACATTAGCATCTGAGCTGGAGTAGTTGGATAAAACCCTCATCCCGGTATTTTGGAGGGGGCTGGCTGACCACGTGAAGGACGCTTTGGCCACTAGGGAGATTCCCGCCACACTGGAGGAGTTTATAGCTGAATCAACTCACATAGACCTTCATTTTCACGAGCAAAGGTTGGAGCGAGCCCAGTGTAGGCAGAGGTTTCGGCTGGCTCCCACCTTCGCCAGACCTTTGGAATCTCCGGTCCAGGCGCCCGAGTCACATGAGGCCATAGAGGTGTCACGAGCGGAGTCCAAGTCCCGGTCCGCTCGTGCACTTAAGGTCTGTCATGTTTGCCGGCAGTCAGGACATCTTGCCTCCAAGTGTCCTCAGCGGTCGGGGAAACGTCAGCGTCTAGTGGCAGTTGGAGGAGGTACACTAGACACGGAGACGTTTGCCTCTAAGTTGTCCTTCAAGGGGACAATTACCATAGGCCCATCCACTCTTATGGTAGAGCTATGCGTGGACTCTGGGGCAGAGGGTAATTTTATGTCATCCACTTTCGCCCAGCGACACGCAATACCCCTGGTGATGATCACCAAACCAGTAACCGTTCGAGTGGTAAATGGGTCGACACTACCCTCACAGATTACACACCAAACCATTCCTTTCAATCTTTCTGTGTCTCCTTCACATCAGGAGATTATCTCTCTATTATTCATTCCTGAGGGAATTGATGAGGTCCTGTAGGGGGTACCATGGCTACGCTATCATTCTCCTCATATAGAGTGGTCCTCAGGGAGAATTTTGGGATGGAGTAAATCCTGTGAGGGTAGATGTCAGAGGGAGTGCATTCAGGTTGCTACAACAGAGGTACCCACAGATCTTTCCTTTCTCCCCAAGCACTATTGGCCCTATGCAGAAGTGTTCTCCAAAAAGGCTGCGGAGACCCTTCCGCCTCACCGCCCCTATGACTGTCCTATTGACCTCTTGCCTGGTGCTGAGCCTCCTCTCGGTCAAGTCTATCCGTTATCTCTCCCGGAGACGGAGGCAATGTCTCAGTATATCCAAGAGAATCTGGCAAGAGGATTCATTAGGAAGTCCGTGTCACCTGCAGGGGCTGGATTCTTCTTCGTGCAGAAGAAGAGTGGAGACTTACATCCATGCATAGACTACAGGGGTCTTAACGCCATCACTGTTAAGAACAAGTACCCACTACCCCTGATATTTGAGCTTTTTGATAGGCTACGGGGAGCCAGGGTATTTACTAAATTAGATCTGCGTGGTGCTTACAATCTGATTCGCATCCATGAAGGGGACGAATGGAAGACGGCTTTTAACACCAGGGATGGACACTATGAATATCTGGTGATGCCCTTCGGGCTCTTTAATGCCCCAGCCGTTTTCCAAGACTTTGTGAATGACATCTTCCAGGATATGCTCACCACCTCAGTTGTAGTCTATCTGGATGATATTCTCATCTACTCTACAGATATTGACTCCCACCGGAGAGATGTTTGCAAAGTCTTCGACCTCTTACGGGCAAACTCTCTCTACACCAAGTTGGAGAAGTGTGTGTTTGAGCAGGAGTCCTTGCCTTTCCTTGGTTATATCATCTCTGCCCAGGAATTGGCTATGGATCCTGCCAAGCTACAGGCTGTGATGGATTGGCAGGAACCCCATTCACTTAAAGCGGTGCAGCGCTTTATGGGGTTCATTAATTACTATTGCCAGTTCATTCCACACTTCTCAACTTTGGTAGCTCCCATGGTTGCCCTCACCAAGAAGGGAGCAAATCCCAAGTTGTGGTCGAAGGATGTCTCCAAGGCCTTTCTCTCGATTAAGTCACACTTTGCTAGCACTCCCATTCTACATTGCCCCGATGTAGATAAGCCATTTATCATGGAGGTGGATGCCTCATCCGTTGGTGCTGGAGCAGTCCTTTTCCAAAAGGATGCTCAAGGTCGGAAGCATCCTTGCTTCTTCTTCTCCAAGACCTTCACACCGGCGGAGAGGAATAATTCCATCGGGGACAGGGAGTTGCTAGCCATGAAGTTGGCTTTCTCAGAGTGGAGACACCTCTTGGAGGGAGCTCGCTTTCCCTTCCAGGTATTCACTGACCACAAGAACTTGGTATATCTACAGATGACCCAGCGGCTCAATTCTCGCCAGGCTAGATGGTCCCTGTTCTTCTCCCGGTTTCATTTTACTCTTCATTTTCTCTCTAGGGAGACGAACCTTGGTGCCGATGCTCTCTCCCGCTCTGTAGTGTCATCAGAAGAGGAGGAGGAGGAGCCTCAGCTAGTTGTCTCTTCTGAGAGTCTAAGAACTGTGGCTCCGGATTTGCTAGAGTCCGGGCCCCCGGGCAAGACTTTCGTGCCAGCGAATTTGCGACCGGAGGTTCTCTCTTGGGCTCACTCATCCAAAGTGGGTGGGCATTTGGGAACCAAAAGGATATCTGAGCTTTTGGCTAGGACGTACTGGTGGCCGCATATGGCCCGTGACGTCGGGAACTATATTCGGGCATGCGTTTCCTGCGCCCAGAATCGGTTTCCTCGGCAATGGCCTGCTGGGTTGCTTTACCCCCTACCGGTGGCAGACAGGCCCTGGGAGATGGTCAGGATGGACTTCGTGGTGGGCTTACCCAAGTCTCGTAGCTGCACCGTTATCTGGGTTGTCACCGATCATTTCTCCAAGATGGTGCACTTGGTGCCGCTTCAACGGTTACCTTCTGCACGGGCATTGGCGGTGTTATACATAAAGCATATTTTCCACTTACATGGAATACCTGATAAAATTGTCAGTGGCCGGGGTCCCCAGTTCGCGTCTCAGTTTTGGAGAGAGCTCTGCCGTTTACTCTGCACAGAGTTGAATCTCTCCTCTGCAAATCATCCCGAGATAAATGGGTTGGTAGAGAGGACCAACCAGACTCTGGTGACATACTTGCAACATTTTGTCTCTGCTAGGCAGGATGACTGGGCATCTTTGCTACCTTGGGCGGAATTTTCCTTGAACAACGCCGTAGCCGATTCCACTGGGCAGACTCCAATTCTCCTTAATTACGGCCAGCATCCGTGTGTCCCTGTGCCCATGCCCGTGTCATCCACCGATTCTAGGGTGGCAGACTGGGCGGTGGAGGCACGTGACATTTGGGATCACACACAGGATACCATCCGGGCCTCCAAGGAGAGAATGAGGGTTTCTGCTGATACACACCGGCGCCCCGCTCCAACCTTTGCTCCTGGCGACTTAATGTGGCTCTCCGCCCATAACATCAGGCTGCGAGTTGAGTCCACTAAGTTTGCGCCTCACTACATTGGCCCGTTCAAGGTTTTGGAACAGGTCAACCCTGTGGTCTACCGTTTGGCCATTCCTCTGCGCCTTGGTATCACTGACACCTTCCACGTCTCTCTATTAAAGCCCGTCCATTTGTCCCGGTTTTCCGAGTCAACTGCCGTGACGTCGGGTTCATCCACGGATGAGTTTGAGGTGAATGCTATCGTAGGGTGCAAGGTGGTACATGGCAAGAAATTTTATCTGGTGGACTGGAAGGGTCACGGCCCAGAGGACAGAACCTGGGAACCTGTGGAGCACATTCGGGCTCCGCTGCTCATTGCAGCTTTTGAGCATAGCAAGGGTCAAGGAGGGGGGCACTAGGAGGGGGGGTAATGTTAGGAGTCGAGTTCCTGCTGCTTCACAGGGGGAATCTCGAGCCGTGTCTGCTGTGGTCTCACATTCTGGATCGACCGCAGTGGAGCCTGCTCAGCGGAGACATCAGTCCCAGCGTCTCATTGGATCTGATGCTGTGCAAAGCGTTACTGCTGCCTCTCCAGGCTCTGCTATTCTACTCTGCACTGGTCTGCGGTGAGCAGGCTTTTCTGGGACTAAGTCCTGCTTTACACACACTGAGCATGCCCAGGGTAAGATCTCTCAGTGGAGGTCTAGGGTCACATGCTTAGGTACTGCAGCGACTTCCATTGGTCTTCCAGGAAGGCCCTGTACCTGATCAAGTTTTGTGGCAGCCTTCCATTGGTCCTTCTTGGAATGTCCTGTACATGCTGCAGCTATAAATGATTCGCATGACTGCACGGCCATGCGCTAGTGTCAATTTATGTATGAGCTCAGCGCCAGTGTGGTTGTGTTTGAATGCAGTCAGGGACCCGGCTGAAATAAGCCCCTAGAATGCTTGCACCTCCGGCGAGGAGTTTCGTGTGTGTGTATTCAGGGACCCGGCTGAAATAAGCCCCTAGAATGCTGGCACCTCCGGCGAGGAGTTTCATGTGAGTGGATTCAGGGCTGGCATATAGCCATTAGAATTCCGGCTCCTCCAGAGAGGAGCTGCGTGTTTGCATTTGACTGCATGACCACTAACTGCTCTACCAAGTAGCTGTGTTCCTCTGTGAGCTAAACAGGGCACAGCGTTCTCTTTGCTAACAGACTCTGTGAAGAAGCAGTTTGTTTATAGTACTATATTGTACCGCCATACTTAGCAGCAGGTTCTTTCCTGCACGGTGGATCCCGGGTTGCGAACGTACTTACTACTACTAATAAATATATATATTCGGTGCGTTCCGCCAACCCTAACATATACCCCCCCTTTTCAGTTTGATACACATTTATTTTTTCTTTTTTAGCAAGTGCTTAAAGGAAATTTGTCACCTCATTTTTGGCATATTAGCTACGGCCACCGCCATTAGGGGCTTAGCTACAGCATTCTGTAATGCTGTAAATAAGCCCCCGATGTAACCTGAAAGATAAGAAAAACAAGTTAGATTATACTCACCTGGGGCGGTCCGGTGCGGTCCCGGTCCGATGGGCGTCGCAGGTCCCATGTCTGGCTCCTCCCATCTTCATGCGATGTCGTCATCCTCCCTGTTTCTTGTCGCAGCTCCTGCACAGGTGTACTGATTTGCCCTGCTGAGGGCAGAGCAAAGTACTGCAGTGCGCAGGCGCTGGGCCTCTCTGAGCTTTCATGGCTTATGCGCACTGCAGTACTTCGATTTGCCCTCAACAGGGCAGACAGAAGCAAGGGAGGAGCTGTGACAGAAGCAAGGGAGAGGACGTCATTGCATGAAGATGGGAGGCGCTGGACCCGGACCAGCGACGCCCATCAGACCCAGACCGCAGCGGACCACCCCTGGGTGAGTATAATCTAACTTGTTTTTCTTAACTTTCAGGTTACATCAGGGGCTTATTTGCAGCATTACAGAATGCTGTAGATAAGCCCCTAGATGACAGATTCCCTTTAATTTTTATTTTCCTTATTCTGGTCTCTTTAAATGCTTCCAATTCTTCCTTTTTTGGGATGGTTACTGATTGTTTAGTGAGAATTTCATTTAGCAAAATTTCCCATCCTTCTTGGAGATTTTCTGTCCTTTAGAACATCCAGCCATTAGACTTTTCCTACCTCTTTCTGAGTCCTTTAACATCTGCCTTTCTGAAGTCCAACCTTAAAGTCTGAGTCCACCCAAGTCTTCTGTCATGGGTGTGTCAGGTGTGACAGACAGTCATCTTGGATCCAGCTGTAGAAGGTTTTTGCGTTTAGCTCCAGCACCTTCTTGATTTTTGCATCTCTGTTATAGAGCAATATCCTTCTCCCTCTAGGACCCAATAGTTACCTCCACTTTCTGCTGCTAATCACACACCTGTGCTGAAGGTTTAAATTAATTTAATTGCTGCAGCATGGTTTGGCTGTTAGCTCCAACTTGCCACAGTCTTGTTGGAAGTTCTAGCAGTCAGTTAGTGTCTTTACCTGAGGACCCTTGGAGAATTGCTCGTGTGACATCTTGGCTGTATTCCCAAGCTAAGTGTTTCCCCATCTGTCTTCCCTCTCTGTCTTCAGTTTTAGTAGGGACTGATTAGTGCTAACCTCATCCTCTCCCTATGTAGGGCCTATCCCTAGGGTCAGGCAGGGATAAGGTTCCTGATCGGTGATAGGTGCAGAACCGTTATAGGGACGATTAGGGCATACGTGGTGCTTTTATATCTGCCTAGAGGTCTCCACACCCTTCTTCCCAAGAGTTCGGGTTCTCCTTCCCTCTTTCCATTGCTGTGCACTTACTTATCCTTCATCCAGCGTGACATCTTCCTCTTGTAATCCTTAATTTGAGCATTGCATGATCACAGCCTCTTAAATTCATAGCCTCCTTTACTTCCTCAACCATTTCCTCCCTGTTGGAAAGAATTAGGTCCAAGATCGCAGATCCTCTTGTTCTCTCTTCTACCTTTTGAACGATAAAGTTGTCAATGAGATAAGAATTTTCTGGACACATTTCTTTTGCCTGAGAGAGATTCCAAACAAATATCTGGATAGTTAAAATCTCCCATGATCAATATGTTTTACTGTTTTAAGAACAAAGACATCTGGTATAAAAAGTGTTCGTCCATATCTTTAGTATGTCCAATTGGCCTTTAGTAACATAGTAACATAGTAACATAGTTAGTAAGGCCGAAAAAAGACATTTGTCCATCCAGTTCAGCCTATATTCCATCATAATAAATACCCAGATCTACGTCCTTCTACAGAACCTAATAATTGTATGATACAATATTGTTCTGCTCCAGGAAGACATCCAGGCCTCTCTTGAACCCCTCGACTGAGTTCGCCATCACCACCTCCTCAGGCAAGCAATTCCAGATTCTCACTGCCCTAACAGTAAAGAATCCTCTTCTATGTTGGTGGAAAAACCTTCTCTTCTCCAGACGCAAAGAATGCCCCCTTGTGCCCGTCACCTTCCTTGGTATAAACAGATCCTCAGCGAGATATTTGTATTGTCCCCTTATATACTTATACATGGTTATTAGATCGCCCCTCAGTCGTCTTTTTTCTAGACTAAATAATCCTAATTTCGCTAATCTATCTGGGTATTGTAGTTCTCCCATCCCCTTTATTAATTTTGTTGCCCTCCTTTGTACTCTCTCTAGTTCCATTATATCCTTTCTGAGCACCGGTGCCCAAAACTGGACACATAGTAAACATCTACAATAGCATCCTTTCTGTTATTCTCTTTTTGTATTCTTACCCAAACAGTTTCTACAGAGTTACCATTCTCTGAAGCTTGGATCTCTGTGGAGATGTATGCTTTCCCAACATATGCAACACTTCCTACACTCATGTTAAGCCTGTTTCTTATAAATGAGTTGTAGCCTTCAAGGCATGTATTCCAATCATGTGTATCATCCCACCAAGTTTCAGTAATGTCTATGACATCATATTTCTCTACTTTTGTTAGCAGCTCCAATTCTACTTGTTTGTTTCCCTTGCTCTGTACATTTGTATAAACACATTTTAGTTTGCAGTTGGTTTCTATTGCACCTCTACTTTCATTCAGAATTGTATTTCTTTGTTCTTTATTTCCACTTCTAATACCAGAGTTCTAAAAACAATTCATTAGCCTCATACTTTTTCCTGGCCGTATATTTCCCATCCCATATTGCTCTAGATTAAAGCTGTCTTGATGAGTGTAGCAAGGCATATACCCAGTATGTGTTTTCCTGTCTTCATAAGACGCAACCCATCTCTAGCAAGGAGTCCATCATACAAGTAATTCACTCCATGGTCAGGAAACCAAATATGTTGCTGATGGCACCATCAACATAGCAAGTTATTAACCTGTAGAATCCTGTTCAATCTCCTTTTTCCATGCCTATCCACTGGTAGGATTGGATAAGACGACCTGCACTCCCAGTTACTTTGCTTTCCGGCCTAGGTCTTCAAAGTCTCTGCATATAGTTTCCATGTCCTTTTTTGCTGTGTCATTTGTTCCTACATGTATTAGTATGCATGGGAAGTTGTCTGTAGCACTGAAGAGTATTTATACCCTATCAGACACATTTTTGATTTGGGCACCAGGAAGAGAGGTGATGTACAGTTGGCAGATATTCGGTTCTGTTCCTTTCAGTAGGTAATCTCCCAAGACAACCACTATCCTTTTCTATTTTACGACAGCACTTCTTTTTCTCCCTTCAAGAGGCTTCTGATTGCTTTCTTAGTGTTCTTTGTGGGCAAAGCACCTTTTTGAAGTACATCTTTGCAGTTGTCCTGAATGAGAGTAAGGTAGTGGCTTCCCAGCACTATGGGTGCTGATTGCCTACTCATCCTCCTGCTTCTTTGGGTCACATGCTTCCATTTCCCTTTCTCTGCAGTGCATTGAAAGGTGTGTCTCTTCGAACATTCTGAATAGTTATTTCTAATATGCAGATCTCTTCATTCTTTGCAGGTGGAAAAATTTGCAAAAATTTCAGTGTATCAAATACTTATTTTTCCCACTGTATATATATTTTAATTTTGTCTAGCACAGAACGTTATCAAAGTTATTAAGATGAGCAAATCAGTATATTATAGAATGAATTGTCTAAAGAATTGCTTGTTAACTCTAAACCCCTGCTTTTCTATAGACTATTTGCTTGACTTTAACTGCACTAATATAGTGATTGATGGAGTACAGATGCTGGCAGGGAAAGGGTGAGCACATGGTTGGTATTACCACTTTTCTTTCAGTACAAATTAAGTTGTAAAGTAAACTAGAGATAATTTACCTACACAATTTGTTCCAAAGAACCAACTTTTACTATGCCAAGAGTTGCATTTCTGTTTAAATAATTTTTATTAAGGGTTGCTTTTCAAAAGATTTAAGCTCCCCAGGGGACTGGGTGGTGTTCTCCTGAGAAATATTTGCCCGGTGATAAAAATAATTTTTACACAAAGAGAATCAAACTTAAACTCTTGTTCTCTTCTCTCATCTCCTTTTAAGCATCTCTTTATTCATCTCGATAATTATTTAATCGTAAATTTCTTCAGGGGGTTCAACGCAAAAGAAAATGAAGATCAGAGCTTGGCAATTAAATTGACTTGGAAGAGATCCAAGGTGTTTCACCTGTGATTAATGAAATCCCACTTTTCTGTATCATCAGGTGCCAGAAGATAGAAGAAACAAAAACCTGTATGTGGATACTTAACATTTTGGAAGAAGATTAAAGTAATGGTGTTCAATATGTTGCTTTTTCGTCATATCACAACACAAAAATTCAAAATCATGCTAGGTGGGCGTGGGGTGCTTAAAATAAAAAGTATAGGTGAAACTGCAATTACACTATATACTGCACTGCCTATAAGCAACTAGTAACTAAAACTGTTATGCATATAATGTATATGAAAAAACCATACTGCGAAATATTGTATCTGCTGGGAACACATCCCAAATGACACTGCACTTCAGTTAAAGAAAATTGGTGGAGAGGAAGAGTATTTTCTATTTTGCTAATTCAACTTGTAAATCCACATTGGAATCTAAAAGACTATCTGTCCAGAGGAGACCAAGTCATGGTTGGCCCAACACGTTTTCTTTCTCTTAGGCAATTTGGTCTTTTTTAGTACCTTCTTAATTTTTCAAACTGCAGCAAGCACTACTTTTTGAGTTTGCCTACTATATCCCCTCATCCATCCAGATTTACATGGATTTTTTTGCTGGCACTAACTTGGGTTTTTAGTGGTCCAGTTATGTATTGGATCACTACTACCAAGTGTTAACTTCCTCATTAAGTATTGGGAGATTCATGAGGTTGGAAAGTGTAAATGCTGGAATTTGCCCATATATCCTTATTTTCATCAGATGATGTAACTGAGGCTTTGCCCACCACAGTCTTATGGTAAAATTGTACCTATGATAACTATGGCTCTTGTTTTAATTAAAAAAGTGTAGATTGATTGAAGGAGTGTCAAGATGGAAAGTTCAAACATGGGACTGCTTCTCAACACAAAGATGACAAAGATATTGACTACTGCCATGTATGACCTGGACACATTTGAGATGGACAGAGATGAATGGGAAGTTGTAAAGGACTTCAACCCACTCTGATCAATGATCACTCAAGATGCAGCGATTACATTGGAAGTCAACAGGAGAATGGCTATGGGCAAATCAACAGCTAAATCACTGAACAAAGTCTTCAAAATGAGGCACATTACATTGATGCCGAAGATGCGGTTTGCACATAGTTTGTTTTTTTCAAGGGCAATAAGGTGCTTAGCTTAGAAAATAGACATTTCAGAGCAGATCTCATTTATATCTATAAATACATGTGTGGTCAATACAAAGGACTGGCACATGAATTATTCCTTCGAAAGACCATACCCGGGGGCACTCATTACGGGTGGAAGAAAGGCGATTCTGACAGCTGAATAGGAAAGGGTTCTTTACAGCAAGGGCAGTCAAATAGAGGCAGATAGTAATAATAGACACAATAAAAACTTTTTAAAAAGGGCTGGATGATTTCCTCAGTACACAACATTGTGGGTTATAGATAATTTGGTGACAAAATGTATAATTAGTGTAGAAAGGTTGAACTTGATGTACCTAACTCTTATTTCAACCTATGTAACTATATAACATAAGGATGTGAATCCTGGATGATAAAGAGACAATAAAGAAACAAGATGGAAGAAGAAATGACACCTTTGAAATGTGGCTATAGAGAATGATGTTATCAATATGATTGATTTCAGAAAGAACAAACAAATCAATTTTACAACAAATCAATCCAAACATGTAACTTGGAGCAAGGATCATCAAGCTACGACTTGCATACTTCGGGCACATCCTACGAAGAGAGCAATTACTGGAGAAGAACAATATTGTTGGAAGAATAAATGGAACAAGGCAGAAAAAGCAACCTAATGGCTTGATACTATCAAGATAATGACAGAGAAGATTCTGGTGGAACCATCTAGACTGCACAAGATTGATCTTCCAACAGATCGTTCATCCATCAAGTCACCCTGGCTCAAGATCAAGCTGAAGGACATTAAAAATAAAAACATGGCTCTGCTAATTGACCTTGTCTCATTCCCATGTGTTTTCAAGATTGAGACCCTGACACGTGCCGCCGTCAGTGGGTAGATAGGTGGTTGGAATTCCCAGACATTTGTTTGGAAATTCCAATTACCTCTGCTTTGTTACTAGAGCATGGTCAAGGCCCCATTCTCAAGATAGATGCTGGTTCCAATAGTGGGACCCAGATTTATATAAATTTACTATATATTTATAGAATATCCTGCGTATATGCCTCAAATATATAATATTGAAACACCACTTTTAGCACAAAACGTGTAGAAAAACATTGTATTGATGCCTCTATCCTCCGCAACCAACTATAAGTGCTTTTGGTTCACATTGCAGTCTAAAATATGTAGGAACTGCATAGTAATTTCCTTTCCCTTACATACCAGCATACATTTCTCCTGCCATGTTCCAATAGCTTTTCTATTCTGACTAAAAAGCCTGCCTCTCTAGTTATGCCTGTTTGACAGACAGGAGAGCAAGAGCAGAGAGGCTTTGACCCAGCCTCATATCCTGTAATCCGTCTCGGTGCTGCTAAAGATGGATTACATTTGACAACAGGCTTTGAACATTAATTTATACAAAAGAGAGTGTTTGCCTCACCTGGTGAGGTGGACCCTCCAAATACAAGGTCCAGTTGGGCACATGGGCATGGGACACAGGCTTTGGTGCAACAGGCAGGTGATGCATATAGAAAATGGGTAGTAAAAGCACTGCAGGCCACAGGCAGACAGGAGATTGGGAAGCAGGTGTAGCCTAGGTACTGGAGACCACAGACACGTGAATGGAAAGCAGGCAGCAGAGCCAATGTAGGCTGCAAACAGACATGATACATGGAAGCCGATAATAATAATAATCTTTATTTTTATATAGCGCTAACATATTCCGCAGCGCTTTACAGTTTGCATACATATAGCAGAGGTACTGGAGGCCGCAGGCATACAGTAGTCAGGATCACATAAATTCTTATTGTCAAGACACAGATGTATTAGGCCTTATATAGACCCAGGGAGATGATCACATGTGAACAAGCTGGGCTACTTACAAAGCCCAACATGAAGCACAACAGAGTTCAGCAGGTGAGGGGAGCATAGTCTAGATCTGGAACAGGTGGGTAACAGAGAGACACCTTGTGGTTGGCACTTTCTGATGATTTTTTGGGGGTAGTACAACCTCATTTTTAATAAAATATTTTGCCTATCCCATACCTTTCAAATGAGATCAAGTAGTCTAAAAACACAGTGAGTATTTAATGAGTTATGTCAAACCCAGTTATGTCAAACTTTGAAGTGTCCACTCCTAACTGGGGAGAGTTGAGGTCTAAGTTGGATGAAACGATAAAGTCTGTATTGTTAAATGGCTTCTCATACATCAGCACAGAATCTGTCACTCTACAGTTCCCATTCTTTGGAGAAAGAAGTACATGTGGGCTGTCTCTGAGTGCGGTGAGTCAGACTCGCTGGTGACCAACATGTAACTTTCTTGTGTTTGAAACAGACGAAAGATTGTAAGATTGGTTAACAAGGTTATTTCCCTAATGTATTATGTCTTTTTAAAATCTGACAAGGTTGTGTGTTTCTGATAGACAAAGCGATTTCATAACATCTTATTAAGTATGTTGTCAGTCTGCACTGTTCCTCGCTGATATCTCCTTGGCATCCTTGAGTTTAATGAAACCTCCTGTTCTCAGCCTCCTCCTGTGTTTGTTAAAGCCTCCTCTGCCTCATCATCGGAAACGTACACGCTAGAGAGAAATCTCATCAGATCCTATTGACTATCTGTCACTCGAAGTCTGGCAAGCCACAAGTGTCAAAACACTGCAGGCTGACACCTATCTCCGCTTCTAATTCCAGGTGACAGTGACTGGGAAGCAATTTCACAGACTGAAGAATGTATCCGTGTGTGTGATATTCCTGGCCTTGAAAGGATGCTGAGGTTTATGGCGTGACTCAGAACTTAAATCTTCCCGTAATTAGATATAGTTTATATATTTATATTTGAAGAGCCTAATATGAGTCACATGTAGGGCCAGAAATCCAAACACTGTCCATATGCAAACAAGATGTGGGGTTTTGTAAAAAAAAAAAGGGTTGTTTTTTTGTTAAATATATTACTATAATTTATAAAATGTATCTTTTTATGAATATTTTTTACATTTTGATTACACAATGATATGACTTTTGCCACTTCAATATAAAGGGACAGTAAGGAGAATATTCAGCCAAAAATGTATGTATTTTTAAAAGACAATTCTTATATTACTTATCATGAAATAATTCAATAATTCCTACTTGTAGAACTTTATTTTGTTGCATAAATAAGCCCAGATTTTGTGTCAGAGTCAATGAAATTAGACTCTGGTTACATCCGATTTCTGAACTGTGCTTTTCTAATGCTGGGTTCACATAGCATTTGCCACTATGTTCAGTGGCTCTGTTGGGGCTTACTCTGCTAAATGAGATTTGCTCATATGCACCAATGGGGCCACTGACTACATCTTGCTGCCTAGCTCCAATAAGCGTATACAGCTGAAAATGATTCATGACAGAGCACATTGTGACTCTTTCTGCATCATTATAGTCAATGGCCCCATAGTTCCATATGTCCAAATCCCGATTTGTGGGGGTTGAGACATAAGCCAGGTCAGAGCCACTGTCACGGGTTTACCACGACAGAGAGGGGACAGAAGACCTCTGATTTTTCATACTCCTACACTGATTAGAAACACTTCACTTTCATATTAAATAGTGCAGGTTTCTGCTAGAAATCGAGGGGTTAATCTGTTCAGTTGAGAGCTCCTGGAGACTTTCTTGCTTTGATGATCTCAATTGTTCAGTGTTGGCCACTGCCCTCTGATATATATAGTCGCCTCTGGCAAGCATGGGCTGCCAGTGTTAGTTTTAGGCTATGTGCCCACGTTACAGAATACAAGCAGATTTTTCCTCATCAAAACTGCACACCCTTGAAAGGGAAAACACATGCGAATTTCGATGCGTTTTTGATGTGTTTTTGACTCATTTTTCAGTGTTTTTTCTAAGTGTTTTTAAGCTTTTTTGACCACAAATAAAGTTGGGCCAAAAAAAAGGCTCCTATGAGGTCATTTCCTAGTCCAACCCCCCAACCAGCCTGAACAGCAGAGGAGATCTGTGTTAGGGTTGGCGGAACACACCGAGTACTCGTATATACAGTGGGGCAAAAAAGTATTTAGTCAGTCAGCAATAGTGCAAGTTCCAACACTTAAAAAGATGAGAGGCGTCTGTAATTTACATCATAGGTAGACCTCAACTATGGGAGACAAACTGAGAAAAAAAAATCCAGAAAATCACATTGTCTGTTTTTTTAACATTTTATTTGCATATTATGGTGGAAAATAAGTATTTGGTCAGAAACAAACAATCAAGATTTCTGGCTCTCACAGACCTGTAACTTCTTCTTTAAAAGTTTCCTCTTTCCTCCACTCATTACCTGTAGTAATGGCACCTGTTTAAACTTGTTATCAGTATAAAAAGACACCTGTGCACACCCTCAAACAGTCTGACTCCAAACTCCACTATGGTGAAGACCAAAGAGCTGTCAAAGGACACCAGAAACAAAATTGTAGCCCTGCACCAGGCTGGGAAGACTGAATCTGCAATAGCCAACCAGCTTGGAGTGAAGAAATCAACAGTGGGAGCAATAATTAGAAAATGGAAGACATACAAGACCACTGATAATCTCCCTCGATCTGGGGCTCCACGCAAAATCCCACCCCGTGGGGTCAGAATGATCACAAGAACGGTGAGCAAAAATCCCAGAACCACGCGGGGGGACCTAGTGAATGAACTGCAGAGAGCTGGGACCAATGTAACAAGGCCTACCATAAGTAACACACTACGCCACCATAGACTCAGATCCTGCAGTGCCAGATGTGTCCCACTGCTTAAGCCAGTACATGTCCGGGCCCGTCTGAAGTTTGCTAGAGAGCATTTGGATGATCCAGAGGAGTTTTGGGAGAATGTCCTATGGTCTGATGAAACCAAACTGGAACTGTTTGGTAGAAACACAACTTGTCGTGTTTGGAGGAAAAAGAATACTGAGTTGCATCCATCAAACACCATACCTACTGTAAAGCATGGTGGTGGAAACATCATGCTTTGGGGCTGTTTCTCTGCAAAGGGGCCAGGACGACTGATCCTGGAACATGAAAGAATGAATGGGGCCATGTATCGTGAGATTTTGAGTGCAAACCTCCTTCCATCAGCAAGGGCATTGAAGATGAAATGTGGCTGGGTCTTTCAACATGACAATGATCCAAAGCACACCGCCAGGGCAACGAAGGACTGGCTTCGTAAGAAGCATTTCAAGGTCTAGCCAGTCTCCAGATCTCAACCCTATAGAAAACCTTTGGAGGGAGTTGAAAGTCCGTGTTGCCAAGCGAAAAGCCAAAAACATCACTGCTCTAGAGGAGATCTGCATGGAGGAATGGGCCAACATACCAACAACAGTGTGTGGCAACCTTGTGAAGACTTACAGAAAACGTTTGACCTCTGTCATTGCCAACAAAGGATATATTACAAAATATTGAGATGAAATTTTGTTTCTGACCAAATACTTATTTTCCACCATAATATGCAAATAAAATGTTAAACAAACAGACAATGTGATTTTCTGGATTTTGTTTTTCTCAGTTTGTCTCCCATAGTTGAGGTCTACCTATGATGTAAATTACAGACGCCTCTCATCTTTTTAAGTGTTGGAACTTGCACTATTGCTGACTGACTAAATACTTTTTTGCCCCACTGTATATATGTATAAATAGGTGTGTTCGCAACCCAGGGTCCACCGTGCAGGAGAGGACCCTGCTGCTGTCAAATGGCGGCGCTTTATGGCAGTATAAGCAAACTCTGTTAACTCCACAGAGTTGCTAGAAATAAGATGCTGTGCCCTGTTAGCGTCACAGGGGAACACAGCTAACTGCTGAGCTGATGGCAGTCAGTGGTCACTCACCCAGGAAAGCATACAAACACTCCTCACCGGAGTTGTCGGTATTCTAGGGGCTTATTTCAGCCGGGTCCCTGAATACACACATACAGGCTTGACCACAAATAACAAGCTCATGACATGAGGTGATACTAGTGCATGGCCGTGCGGCCATACAAACCTTTTATAGCTGCAACAGCTTCAGGACCTTCCTATGGAACCAATGGAAGATGCTACAGTACCTGAGCAACTTCAGGACCTTCCTAGAGGACCAATGATAGCTGCTGCAGTACCTGAGCATGTGACTCCTGACCTCCAATGAGAGGTCTTAACTTGGGCATGCTCAGTGTGTGCAAGGCAGGAATTAGTCCCAGAAAAGCCTGATGCCGCTGACCAGTGCAGGCTACAACAGCAGAGCCTGGAAAGGCAGCAGTAATCCTTTGCACAGTATCAGACTGACCGAGATGCTGGGACCGACATCTCTGCTGAGCAGGCTCCACTGCGGTCGATGTAGAATGGGAGACCGCAGCAGGCATGGCTCGAGACTCCCCCTGTGCAGTGGCGGAAACTCGACTCCTAACATTCTGATGCCTAACCACAAGCGATCAAGGCCCGTTTTTCTTGCACAATTATTGAATCAAAAAAAGTTAATAAAAAATTACTTTGATTTAAATTTTAAATCTTGTCTCCATGAGTTTTTGACTCTTTTTGTGCTCCCATTTTCCGTTGACAGTACCCAAACTCTAATTAAGCATATATTCCCATTATTTTTTTCAAAATGACTACAGACACAGTTTTCCAAATAAACTTTTTATAAAGATTAGATTTGTAACAAACATATATCCAAAACATTAAATAAACTGATTTAATATCAAAACAATTGAACAAACATTATCCAGACTTTTTGTCTTTCAAAAATGGACAGGATAACGGCATGTACACAGGTCAGGGGAGGGGGGGGGGGTGTTACGGCCGGGTTGGTTGGTGGAGAAATAATATCTTTATAACTGTTGGTACTCCAGCTTGCACCCATACCCTGGGAACTTGTCCTGGGAGGACAAGCTAGTATTTGGGGACATTGAGTGATGGACAGTTGTTGGAGGGGCTGGTGGGCGGCCATAACTGTAGGAGTCAGCAGATTCTGGGGGCCTGTATGCTGCTGGTTGAGCTGCTGTTGGTGGTGGAGGCACGTTTTTGGGATGAAATAAATTAATAATCCCTGTTATTATGGCTGGTGACGGGGGTATAGGGGATGGGACATAAACAGCCATGAGCAGAACATTGGCTGCTGACATATATATGTTCTGCCTGTCATACGGCATGGACCTTAGGCGGCCGGCTACCAATGAGCCGAATTTGTCCAGCTCATCTTGTTGAGAAGAATTTTCAATCAGATTGAGGGTTCAACTAGTGAGTGTTTCAATCACACTAGTCGAAGTCTCATTCTTTTATCACTTCTTGGGTGCCGCCCTTCTTAATGTCACGGGACAGTCAGAACGAGCCCCAATCCCAGTGGGCCTTGACACGCCACCAGCAGAGCTAGATGCAGCGCCAGAGGCAGGAGTAGCCTCAGTAGACCCCGACATTTCGTCCACAGCAGACGATGAACTTCCATCCGCAAAGGAGGATGCCGAACCAGCTTCAGACATTGCGGAAAAAGGCCTGGCCTCCAGAGGATCTGGCGAGGAACACAAAGAAAAGTCCTCTAACTCCTCGCCTAGACCATGCTATGGGCTGTTGCCATCATGGGTCCTTGGAGTTTGGGCCCTTATATTGCCTTCAGTCCTGTAGAAAAAATTAAAAAGCCATGTCAAGATAGACTGAAGCTGGTCTGCGTAGGGCACCCTCCTCTTGAATGGCGAGGTGCCGCTTGTCGTCCTCAGGGACTTGACCAGCCGGTCGGTCACAGAATGCCACCTCTTCTTTACGTCATCCACTTAAATGAAACAATAAAAAAATGAGGATTTCCAAAATCTATTTTTCAAAAAGTAAACAAATTCATTCAAATTAATAAATACTCACAAGTCAGTTTTT
Organism: Ranitomeya imitator; assembly: GCF_032444005.1. NCBI lineage: Eukaryota > Metazoa > Chordata > Amphibia > Anura > Dendrobatidae > Ranitomeya > Ranitomeya imitator. The sequence goes on from NC_091285.1 coordinate 591,343,302, forward strand.
GTCCCGCTTTTGGTAGCTGAGGCAACTAGGGGTATATTTCGGTCACTATGGCACGCATCACGTTTGGTATATGAGGGCTTATAATCTTGACTTGCATGGTCCCTCACCTCCGGATGTTTCTCGATTTACAATTAAGATTACAAGTCAATAAATTGATTAAAAAAATTGTGGATTCAAAATTCAAAATATTACATCTATATAGACATTTGCACACATATATACATATATATCCACACTGAAACACACAAGCAAAACCAATGAAGATATGTATGAATCCGTGTAAACGTGAACATGCACACACACACACCCCCTCTACACAGCTCTTTCAACAGAATCTCCGGTACGAGTCATGATGACATTTTCGACACACATAAACACATAAGCAACACATAACGGCCGGACACGATGCACAAAGCATTGAATTTTTTTCCGTTGAAAAATGAACTTTTTGACCTCAATTTTTTATTTTCCCAAGGGTAACAGGAGAAATTGGACCCCGAATATTGTTGTGCAATTGTCCTGAGTACACTGATACCCCATATGTGGTGCTAAACCACTGTTTGTTCACATGGCAGAGCTTGGAAGGGAAGGAGCACAGTTTTACTTTTTCAACCCAGATTTTGCTGGAATTTAACTCCAATTCTAACTCCAAACCTAACCCCAACACACCGCTAACCATAATTCCAACCCTAACCCTGGCCCTAGCCCTAAAATCATTACAGAACCCATATCAAAGCTATTTTTTTATGTAAGTGTTTAAAAAATTTAGTAGCTTGTGCTAGGAACATTTTGGAACTCTAGGGGTTAAATTAAAGGCTATAATTGTGGAAAAAAATTGCGTGGGCTCCCGCGCAAATTTTTCCGCCAGAGAGGGAAAGCCAGTGAGTGAGGGCAGATATTAATAGCCTAGAGAGGGACCATTGTTTTTGCCCCCCCCCCCCTGGCTAAAAACATCTGGCCCCAGCCACCCCAGAAAAGGCGCATCTTAACCTCTCTCTTCCCACTGCCCTGTCGCGGTGGCATATGGGGTAATAATAGGTTAATGTCACCTTGCTATTGAAAGGTGACATTAAGCAGGGTTAATAATAGAGATGTGTCAATAATACACCTATCCATTATTAACCCTAGAATAGTAAAGGGTTAAAAAAACACACACATTAATTAAAAAATCTTTAATAAAATAATCACACCAAGATTTTTGACCAAATTTTTTATTCTGATAAAACAAAAAAAACACCATGTTTTGAAAAAAAAAATACCCATACCTCAACGCAGAACAGTCAAGTCTCACACCATAAATCCATCACAAAGGGTTAACTACCGTATATACTCGAGTATAAGCCGAGATTTTCAGCCCATTTTTTTGGGCTGAAAGTCCCCCTCTCGGCTTATACTCAAGTCATATACCCGGGGGTCGGCAGGTGAGGGGGAGCGGGGGCTGTGTAGTCATACTTACCTGCTGCGGCGCGGTCCCTGCAGTCCCTGGCTTCTCCGGCGCTGCAGATTCTTCCTGTACTGAGTGGTCACATGGCACCGCTCATTACAGAAATGAATAGGCGGCTCCACCCCCATAGGGGAGGAGCCGCATATTCATTGCTGTAAATGATCGGTGCCATGTGACCGCTCAATACAGGAAGAATCTGCAGCGCCGGAGAAGCCAGGGACTGCAGGGACCGCGCCGCAGCAGGTAAGGGGAGCGCAGCGCTATAATTACCTGCTCCTCGCTCCGGTGCGGCTCCGTCTCCAGCGTCCTCTAGCAGTGACGCTCAGGTTAGAGGGCGCTGTGACGTAGTCAGTGCGCGCCCTCTGCTGAGCGTCAGTGCTGGAGACGGAGCCGCACGAGGAGCAGGTAATTATTGAAAGCGCCGGCGTCCTGAGAAGAGAGGTGAGTATGTGATTTTTTTTTTTATTGCAGCCGCATTCTATATGGCACAGCATTATAAGGGGCATCTATGGGGCCATAATCAAAGGTGCAGAGCATTATATATGGCACAGCATTATAAGGAGCATCTATGGGGCCATAATCAAAGGTGCAGAGCATATATGGCACAGCATTATAAGGAGCACCTATGGGGCCATAATCAAAGGTGCAGAGCATATATGGCACAGCATTATAAGGAGCATCTATGGGGCCATAATCAAAGGTGCAGAGCATTATATATGGCACAGCATTATAAGGAGCATCTATGGGGCCATAATCAAAGGTGCAGAGCATTATATATGGCACAGCATTATAAGGAGCACCTATGGGGCCATAAAGGTGCAGAGCATATATGGCACAGCATTATAAGGAGCACCTATGGGGCCATAATCAAAGGTGCAGAGCATATATGGCACAGCATTATAAGGAGCATCTATGGGGCCATAATCAAAGGTGCAGAGCATTATATATGGCACAGCATTATAAGGAGCACCTATGGGGCCATAATCAAAGGTGCAGAGCATATATGGCACAGCATTATAAGGAGCATCTATGGGGCCATAATCAAAGGTGCAGAGCATATATGGCACAGCATTATAAGGGGCATCTATGGGGCCATAATCAAAGGTGCAGAGCATATATGGCACAGCATTATAAGGAGCATTTATGGGGCCATAGTTAAAGGTGCAGAGCATTCTATATAGCACAGCATTATAAGGGGCATCTATGGGGCCATAATCAACGGTGCAGAGCATATATGGCACAGCATTATAAGGAGCATTTATGGGGCCATAATCAAAGGTGCAGAGCATTATATATGGCACAGCATTATAAGGAGCATCTATGGGGCCATAATCAAAGGTGCAGAGCATTATATATGGCACAGCATTATAAGGGGCATCTATGGGGCCATAATCAACGGTGCAGAGCATTCTATATGGCACAGCATTATAAGGGGCATCTATGGGGCCATAATCAAAGGTGCAGAGCATATATGGCACAGCATTATAAGGAGCATTTATGGGGCCATAATCAAAGGTGCAGAGCATTATATATGGCACAGCATTATAAGGAGCATCTATGGGGCCATAATCAAAGGTGCAGAGCATTATATATGGCACAGCATTATAAGGGGCATCTATGGGGCCATAATCAACGGTGCAGAGCATTATATATGGCACAGCATTATAAGGAGCATCTATGGGGCCATAATCAACGGTGCAGAGCATATATGGCACAGCATTATAAGGAGCATTTATGGGGCCATAATCAAAGGTGCAGAGCATTCTATATAGCACAGCATTATAAGGGCCATCTATGGGGCCATAATCAACGGTGCAGAGCATATATGGCACAGCATTATAAGGAGCATTTATGGGGCCATAATCAACGGTGCAGAGCATTATATATGGCACAGCATTATAAGGGCCATCTATGGGGCCATAATCAACGGTGCAGAGCATATATGGCACAGCATTATAAGGGCCATCTATGGGGCCATAATCAACGGTGCAGAGCATATATGGCACAACATTATAAGGAGCACCTATGGGGCCATAATCAACGGTGCAGAGCATTCTATATGGCACAGCATTATAAGGGCCATCTATGGGGCCATAATCAACGGTGCAGAGCATATATGGCACAGCATTATAAGGAGCATTTATGGGGCCATAATCAAAGGTGCAGAGCATTATATATGGCACAGCATTATAAGGGCCATCTATGGGGCCATAATCAACGGTGCAGAGCATTATATATGGCACAGCATTATAAGGAGCATCTATGGGGCCATAATCAAAGGTGCAGAGCATTCTATATGGCACAGCATTATAAGGGCCATCTATGGGGCCATAATCAACGGTGTAGAGCATTATATATGGCACAGCATTATAAGGGCCATCTATGGGGCCATAATCAAAGGTGCAGAGCATTCTATATGGCACAGCATTATAAGGGCCATCTATGGGGCCATAATCAACGGTGTAGAGCATTATATATGGCACAGCATTATAAGGAGCATCTATGGGGCCATAATCAACGGTGCAGAGCATTATATATGGCACAGCATTATAAGGAGCATCTATGGGGCCATAATCAAAGGTGCAGAGCATTCTATATGGCACAGCATTATAAGGGCCATCTATGGGGCCATAATCAACGGTGCAGAGCATATATGGCACAGCATTATAAGGAGCATTTATGGGGCCATGATCAAAGGTGCAGAGCATTCTATATGGCACAGCATTATAAGGGCCATCTATGGGGCCATAATCAACGGTGCAGAGCATATATGGCACAGCATTATAAGGAGCATTTATGGGGCCATAATCAAAGGTGCAGAGCATTATATATGGCACAGCATTATAAGGGCCATCTATGGGGCCATAATCAACGGTGCAGAGCATTATATATGGCACAGCATTATAAGGAGCATCTATGGGGCCATAATCAAAGGTGCAGAGCATTATATATGGCACAGCATTATAAGGGGCATCTATGGGGCCATAATCAACGGTGCAGAGCATATATGGCACAGCATTATAAGAGGCATCTATGGGGCCATAATCAATGGTGCAGAGCATTATATATGGCACAGCATTATAAGGGGCATCTATGGGGCCATAATCAACGGTGCAGAGCATATATGGCACAGCTTTATAAGGAGCATCTATGGGACCATAATCAAAGGTGCAGAGCATATATGGCACAGCATTATAAGGAGCATCTATGGGGCCATAATCAACGGTGCAGAGCATTCTATATGGCACAGCATTATAAGGAGCATCTATGGGGCAATAATGAACGGTGCAGAGCATTCTATATAGCACAGTTGTATATGGAGCATCTATGGGGCAATAATGAACGGTATGGAGCATCTATTTTTATTTTTGAAATTCACCGGTAGCTGCTGCATTTTCTACCCTAGGCTTATACTCGAGTCAATAAGTTTTCCCAGTTTTTTGTGGCAAAATTAGGGGGGTCGGCTTATACTCGGGTCGGCTTATACTCGAGTATATACGGTAGTTTACAACGGGGACCGGTGCTAATGCTACCGGCCCTGCTGTAAACCACTGCAGAAGGAATTAAATCATCTCTGCACAGGCTCCCCGGCTGACCGGGGATGAACTGATTTAGCGTGGGAAATTCCACGCTCACGAGTTCACCTCCGGACAGCCAGGGAGTCCCCGCCGCCACAATGAGTACCGCTGACTTCTTCGGCTCCCAACGAGTTCACCCGAGCTGCACTCTTGTGAACTCATTATACAATGAACAGGGTCGCTTTACGGCAGCGGTATACAGCAGCTACATGTTATGAGGCTGCTCTAAACTTTAGATCATCGTGGGACACTCGTTTAAAATGGATTCTACGGAGGGTAGGTATCTTTTGTGGTTTGTTATTTTACTTTGAACGAGGGCTTTGGGGAATTAGGTGTTTAGGTGAGTATATGTTTGTTTGTTTTTTAATTTTATTTTAGGTGGCGATTAGTGTTGAGCATTCCGATACCGCAAGTATCGGGTATCGGCCGATACTTGCGGTATCGGAATTCCGATACCGAGATCCGATATTTTTGTGATATCGGGTATCGGTATCGGAAGTGTAAAATAAAGAATTAAAATAAAAAATATTGTTATATTCACCTCTCCGGCGGCCCCTGGACATCAGCGGGAGGATCCGGCGTCCGGCACGGCTTCTTTCTTCAAAATGCGCGCCTTCAGGACCTGTGGAATGACGTCCCGGCTTCTGATTGGTCGCGTGCCGCCCATGTGACCGCCACGCGACCAATCAGAAGCCGCGACGTCATTCCTCAGCTAAAGTCCTAGAATGAGCGCCTTCTAGGACCTGAGGAATGACGTCGCGGCTTCTGATTGGTCGCGTGGCGGTCACATGGGCGGCACGCGACCAATCAGAAGCCGGGACGTCATTCCACAGGTCCTGAAGGCGCGCATTTTGAAGAAAGAAGCCGTGCCGGACGCCGGATCCTCCCGCTGATGTCCAGGGGCCGCCGGAGAGGTGAATATAACAATATTTTTTATTTTAATTCTTTATTTTACACTTTAATATGGATCCCAGGGCCTGAAGGAGAGTTTCCTCTCCTTCAGACCCTGGGATCCATGAGGATACATTCCGATACTTGATGTCCCATTGACTTGTATTGGTATCGGATATCGGTATCGGCGATATCCGATATTTTTCGGGTATCGGCCGATACTATCCGATACCGATACTTTCAAGTATCGGACGGTATCGCTCAACACTAGTGGCGATCAGACAGGTATAAATAATTTATTTCCTCAGGTAACCACAGGCCACCAATGAAAATTTATTTTGGGGACAAATTTAAAAATAAATAATGGGCAACAAAAAAACAAAGGGATTAAATTAATGATATTGGGCGATGGTTAAAAAAATAATAATAAAGGGGAGAAAATATTTTGGAAAATAAGGGTAGGGAGGCAATAAAAAATATCGTGTCGGGGCCAAAAAAAAAAAATATTGTGTTTTTTTACAGCAGGAACAGTTTGATGGCTAATACTAGGGCAGCACGGTGGCGCAGTGGTTAGCACAGCAGCCTTGCAGCGCTGGGGTCCTGGGTTCTAATCCCACCCAGGACAACATCTGCAAAGAGTTTGTATGTTCTCTCCGTGTTTGCGTGGGTTTCCTCCGGGCACTCCGGTTTCCTCCCACATTCCAAAGACATACTGATAGGAATTCTAGATTGTGAGCCCAATCGGGGACAGCGATGATAATGTGTGCAAAAACTGTAAAGCGCTGCGTAATATGTTAGCGCTATATAAAAATAAAGATTATTATTAAAAAAAAAATAAAGATTATTATTAATACTGCCGCCATTGAGATGATCCTGCTGCCACTAATGGGGGACAAACATAGGCCGATGGGATCGGCCTATGTCTAGTTACACACATACTATACACCGCAAATGCAACACACACACACACACACATAGACACACACACACACACATAGAAACTTACCACACTGATCATTAAAGGGACATCCAGCACCATGCGATCATACTAGTCCATGTTAGCAGCCATCATCCAGGAAAATGAGAATGATCTGGGATTCTCGTCTTCCTGGATTATGGGATGCTCATGGGATGGCATGATGGGATGCCCATGATGCCACTTCCTATTTGCTGCGGTTTTGACTTTCAAAACAGCAGCAAATACGCTTGAAATCACCAAACATTTTTAATATTTGCGGATTTCAAGTGTTCCATTACAAGTCTATGGCGGCGGAATCGCTGCAATTCCGCAAAATAAATGAACATGCTGTGTATTTTACCACGATGAGATTCTGCTGCGGAAAAGCAGCATGGGGACAGCAATTGTGCAATGCAATGAAAATTAATGGGATGCATTTTGCTATCGTTTTTAAGCGTTTCCACAGTGGAAAAATGCGATGGAAATGCTTAAAAATCCTTACACTACCTTGTTCTGGAGTTGGAGGTGTTGGTTGATAGGATGTGTTTGTAGAGTTGTTATAAAGACTGTTACTTGGTGATTTGACTTTGTGCATATCCTCATCCTCTCCTATTTAGTTTTTCCTCCTTTTACTTCCAGATTTTCCACTCTGTTGTTTGTGAGTGCATATTTGTATTTTCATTTTCTGGTTTGTGTATTCATATATACTGCTAATTCCCACTTCCTTGGGTGGGAAGGGGACAGATAAAGACAGATTTAGGAGCTCAGTAAGGCGTTTTCACCATCAGAAGTAATCTGGGAAGCAGGGATAGCTAGGGCACCTTGAGCTTTAGGCTATGTGCAAATGTTCAGGATTTCTCGCAGAAAATTCCTGAGAATTCCGGACATTTTCTGCAAGAAATCCGCAAGAAAACCGCATGGGTTTTTGCAGCGATTTTGCCGCGGTTTTGACGCGTTTTTGCCGCGTTTTTTTCCAGACACTTCCCAATGCATTTTGGAGTGGGAAATCCGCAAAAAAAACAGAAAATTAATGAACATGCTGCGGTTTTTACCGCGATGCGTTTTTTTCGCGGAAAAAAACACATCATGTGCACAAAACATGCAGAATTCATTCTAAATTATGGGATGCTTATTGTATGCCTTTTTGTTTGCGGTTTTATAGCGTTTTTATCAGGAAAAACTGCAAAAAAACGCAACGTGTGCACTCAGCCGATAGGGAAGCAGCATTTAGTCCCAGGATCTTTGGCAACTGTGCCATAACAGCTACTGAATATAGTTCTAAATGCTATGTCAACCCAGCCTAATCCATAATAGTAGCAGAAAAACCGATTACAAATGTTATTGTTAGAAAAGAGCAGTTCTAAAAGAATTCACTTTGGGAATGGATTAAATCTCACTCTAACATAGAAAATTCGGCCAGAACTGAAACTAACTAGACTCCGTTCTGTCCTTTTGGACTGCTGTCCTATCTCAGCAAGTTATCACCTATGTAAAGGATATGTGATCATTAGCAAATCAGTGAAAGTCAGACTGATGGAACTACAACCAATCCTGCAGAAAGGGCTCTGAAATATCATTTTCTCTGCTACAATTGTATAGCAATCCTCTCTATTACATTAGCTAGCCTAAGGGTATGTGTCCACCTTCAGGATGGCCGGCGGTATCGTCGGAGCGGCTTTGCCGCTCTGCGCTAAGCCCCGCCCCCTTCTGGGACGCGATGATGCCGGATGTGTTCACAGCACACATCCGGCATCATTGCACCCATCACATAGGGCCCTGTGCTATATCTTGCGGCGACGCAGCGTCGCCGCAAGCTATACGGACATGCTGCGATCTGAAAAGACGCGCAGCATGTCCGGAGTCGCAGGGCCGCCGCGTGCATGTTACCACGCATAGTGGAGATGGGATTTCATTAAATCCCCTCCACTATGCTGTAACATCTGGACGCTGCGTGTTTGACGCTGCGTCCCTATGCAGCGTCAAACACGCAGCGTTTACTGCATGTGGAAACATACCCTTAGAAGATTTCAGCCAGGGGTGTACATCCTAATTATCTTCTCACCCCCCCCATAAAAAAATGAAAATATTCAGCGGTGTCACCGAAAAGCATATATCACAACTTTTCAGTCCTTACTAGAGATGAGCGAACCTTTCAAGGTTCGGTTTGGCAAACGTCCTGATGTTCGCCAAACATGTTCGCAGAACAGCTCTTCAAAAATACCCGAGCCCCACTGAATTCAATGGGATTCAAAATAAAACTCATAGACAACACCATCAGGGGGGCCAAAAAGCTACCAAAACAGCTCAAGTTAGGGGCAGACATCAGGAAAAGTGGCATCAATTGACCCAGAGTGTGAATAATATAATTGTGCAGCATCGATGCATGGGACAGGGCTTGGGCCAGCATTTCTAGATTAAACATTGATCAGTAACAGGTGGATGAGAGACAGGTGTAGGCATGGTACTCTGAGAGCCCTGCCAAATTAAGGCAACACAAATAAAGGCCTGATACCACATGCAACAGCTCTAACTGTTTTTCTGCTCAGCCACACTTAGGTAACACAAACATCAGTTTAACAGACTACTATTGGTAGAAAAATTTAAGGATAGTAACACAGGTAGTGTACAAATGATCAATTCACCAACAGTAGAAATTTTATAATGACACAGCAGCAGTCAGCCTTGGACCATGCATGAGGTATCATGGTCTGGGCCAGGATTCATAGCTTTGAATTTAAGATTAAATTAAAAGTCAGATGGGTGAGGGAGCAGTGAAAGCCTGCTGTCCTGATACCTCATGCAACAGCTCAAACTGCTTTTTTGCTCAGCCATACTCAGGTGGCATAAATATCAGCTATGCAGACTACTATTGTTTTAACAGTGAAAAGGGCATGGATATGTGTTTTGAAATAGAGATCAAGGGTAACCCTGAAGCAGCAAGCTTGCGGAGAACCCTCATCTACGCCTGGTACAAAGAGCATGGCAAGAGTGGCCTTCCTCCACTTTAACATCACATACAGTACAATCCTCAGAGGTGGCACCCCAATTACCCTTAATTCTCCCCGTGTAACAACTCTCCAACCTCCCAACTCACTTTGGGGAACCACAGATGTGTGAATCTGCAGAGCTGTTCACATACTCTATTACATTGGCATTAAAGGTCTGCTAGAAAGATTCACAGACTCAAGAGGAGGAAAGCATCTGCATCAATGCCCCAAATTTTTTTCAGATGGATCTGGGGCTGGAAGAAGTAGGGTCCAAGCAGAATCCAGACCCTTGTCACCAGATGCGAACCCCTAGGCGTGGAGGTGATCATCTTGAGACTCGGAGGCAGATGCACGCAGACTGTACTGTGCTGTCACAGCAGGAAGAGGAGGAGGGTCGACTCTCAAGGCAAGGAGTGGGAGATGAGGAAGTAATGCTGCAGATTGCAGCACAGACACAGAGTGATGCAACCATAACAAGCACTGCATCCTCAGCCACAACTCTGGCTGTGGCCAACAGCGGTCATGGGTCTGCAGTTCGCATGAGTGACAAGGATTGCCTAGCCTAGACCATTTTTGAGATCAAAAAGGTTGACCCAACTCACATTATCTGCTGACTTTGTAAAAAAAATCAGTAGAGGCAACAATTCAAACAATTTGACTACTACATGCGCGATCAACATGCGTTAGTCCGGAGATCACACTGCGCTAAAATGCGGCCTAGCGGGCTGTGCCAATACTGATGAAGGAACCTTTTCAGGCCTGGTGCTTTGAGAGGCCTGCCAAATTCAGGCAACACACTTGAAGAAGACCTAACATGAAGGAGTTCAAACATTTAAAAAAATTAGGGGAAGACACCAGGAAAAAAGGCATCAATTGACCCACGGTAGAAATTTGAGAATGGCACAGCAGCAGATAGACATGAGCCATGCATAAGGTATCAGGGACTGGGCCTGTATTTAGAGCTTTGAATTTAAGTTTAAATTAAGTCATGGTGGATGAGGGACCAGCGTAAGCGTGTTTTGCTGGGAGCCCTAATGCCTCATGCAACAGCTCAAACTGCCTTTCTGCTCAGCCACACTTAGGTGCCACAAACATCAATTTCACAGACTACCATTGGTAGAAAAATTGAAAGATAGTAACACAGGTAGTGGACTGATGATCAGATCACCTACAGTAGAAATTTAATAATGACACAACATAAGTCACCCAAGGGCCACAAATGAAATATCAGGGTCTGAGCCTGTATTTAAAGATTTTAATTTAAGAATAAATGAAGAGGAAGTAGGTGAGGGATCAGTGTATGCCTGCTTTACTGGGTGCCCTGATACCTCATGCAACAGCTCAAACTGCTTTTCTGCTCGGCCACATTAAGGTGGCACAAATATCAGCTTCGTAGTCTACTATTGTTAGAAACATTTAAGAATAGTAACACAAATTGCTGATGGAAAGTAAGTGCAGGACTGTCAGTCTGGGAGCTCTACTGCTACAGGCAACACACATGAAAGAGACCCAACTTGGAGTTCAAACATTTCCAGAAATTAGGGACAGACACCAGAAAAAGAGGCATCAATTTACCCACCGTAGAAATTTGATTGCTTAGCAGCAGATAGACATGGGCCATGCATGAGGTATCAAGGTCTGGGCCAGCATTTAGAGCTTTGCATTTAAGTTTAAAGGGAACCTGTCACCCCGAAAATCGCGGGTGAGGTAAGCCCCTGGGTGAGTATAATATAACGTCTTTTTCTCCTTTTTCAGGTAATATCGGGGGCTTATCTACAGCATTACAGAATGCTGTAGATAAGCCCCTGATGCCGGTGGGCTTACCTCACCCGCGATTTTCGGGGTGACAGGTTCCCTTTAAATTAAGATGAGGTGGGTGATGGACCAGTGTAAGCCTGTTTTGCTGGGAGCCCTGATTCCTCATTCAACAGCTCAAACTGCTTTTCTACTCAGCCACACTTAGGTGGCACAAATATCAGCTTCGTAGACTACTATTGTTAGAACCATTTAAGAATAGTAACACGGGTTGTTGACGGAAAGTAAGCGCAGGCTTGCTAGTCTGGGAGCTCTACTGCTACTGGCAACACACATGAATGAGACCCAAATTGGAATCCAAATATTTCCAAAAAATTGTTGTCATCCACCACTAAGTGGCATCACTTTCCCCAGAGTAGTAATAGTATAATAGGGCTTTGACACTCCTTCCACTACAGGCAGCCCTCGAGATGGAGGATGAACTTGGAGTCTCCACATTTCCAAAAATTATTGTCAAACACCACTAAAGTCGCATCAATTTCTTCAGAGTAGGTATAGTATAATAGGGCTCTGACACCCCTTCCACTACAGGCAACCCATCAGACCAAACTTGGAATCTCCACATTTCAAAAAATTGTTTGCTTAGGGTGCAAAAATAATTGGACATCCATGACTTGTTCATCTTGAAGAAAGTTAGGCGGCCTACACTTTTGGGGGACAGACGGATGTGCTGATTCATCAGGACACCACCAGCGAAGACACGTTCTGAGAAAACGCTGGCTACTGGGCCTTTTCAAAACCTCGAACAAGGACAGGCAAGCTCAAGCGACTTCTCCATTCTTTAGGATCAAAGTGCAAAATGGTCCAAACCCCCCTGATGACATTGATATTGAGCTCGAGATAATCCTGCACCATCTTCTCCAGTCTTTCACAACATGTCAGACTTGTACTCTGTTCTGCTGGTGCACGCGCTGGTCTAAAAAATGTGTGAAATGACTCACAGAAATTGCTTTTCCCAATTACACTGCTTCTGCTTATAATGCTGTTGCGTTGACGACTCAATGTTCCTGGGGTTGGAAGACTATAACTGCGCCGCATACTGCCTGCCTCACTGCTGTCTTAGGAAAACCACTCGTAAGATTGTCGACAAGCATGTTTCAATACTCCAGCATGTGCGCGTCCCTTTCGAGGGGTGGAAGCATCTGGAAAAATTTAGTTTAGTACCATGGATCTAACAGAATGGAAACCCAGTAGTTATCACTATTTGTAATCTTAATATGGGCAGATAGTTCAGCAAGCAGGCGCTCATTTGTTGGGCGCTTCCATGAGGTCCAAGTCCATGGTGTGTTGGTGACAGGGAACAATTAAGCTTGCTTCCACCATTCCCTTCTGCCAACCGTGGAAAACAGAGAGGGGAGTATTATCCTCTTCATCTACTGACTGTTGCACGTCCATCACCTCTACCTCCTTACCCTCTTCCAATTTCTCCTTGGCTCCTGAACCCTCACTAAACGTTTGTTTGGCACCATGAGCCCGCTCGATCACTGTAATCCATCTTCCCATGGCACCCACCTGTGAGACCACACTCTGAAACTTAGAGAAATTGTTATCCCTTCTGCATCCTCCTCTGCTTCGGCCCCTTCATCTGGGGCCACTTTCTCCTCCCGCAAACTATTCAAAGTGTGCTCCAGCATTTAGATGACTGGAATAGTGATGCTGAAGACATCATCATCAGCGCTAACCATCTTAGTAGCCATTTTGAAACTATGCAGAAGGGTGCAGAAGTCATACATCTGTACCCACTCCGCAAGCTTGATTTGCACCACACCTGTAATGCGTTGGCCCAGGCTATGCAAAAGGACATAATGCACCAGGGCTCATTGCTATTGCCACAGTCACTGCAACATGTGCTGAGTGGAATTCCACAGTGTTGGCATATCGCATATCAAACAGTTAACCAGTAAGCCGAAAGTCCCCTATTGCGATGCAATTTGATGACCTGCAAGGTTTGAACTGCTAAGGTGAGCACACAGGGACTGTGCTTTCTGCAGCAGTGCATTCAGGCTGGGATTGTGGCGGAGACATTGCTGTACCACCAGGTTGAGGAGGTTTGTCATGGAAGATACGTGTTTAAGGTTGCCGCGGCATTGGGCTGCCTCCAGTTTAGCACCTTTATCGCACAATTCCTATCCTGGCTCAAGATCAATGGAGACATCCATTGAGCAAACTCTACCTGGATAGCTGTCCACAACTCTTGAGCTGTGTGACTGTGATCTCCAAGGCATATTAATTTAAACACTGCCTGATTGCTTTGAGCCCTGGCTGCGCAATATGGCAGTGGGGGGATTCTCTCTGCACTATTGGAATGCATGCCTCATTAAGGAAGAGGTAGATGGCATAGGTGGAGGATCTGGAGGAAGTGGAGGAGGCAGAAGCATTGGAGGTAGTGTTAGATACAGAGGTTTGTTCCCTAAGCTTTGGGGATTCCAAGACTTGTGGAGCAGCTTCTTGCTCATCTGCACGCAAAGCCACCAGTCACCCAGTGCCAAGTCAGCAATGTGTAACGCCCCTGGTCATGTTTGCTCATCCAGGTGCCAGTTGTGAAATGCACTCTGACAGACATAAATTTTTTAAAGGGCACGACAAAGCACGACAAGCTGCTGGACTGTGAAAAAGGTGCAGGTGGAGATGTTATGATGGATTGAGAAAGATGTGCTGTGCTTGGTGAAACAAAAACAGCAGGCATCTGCACTTCCATAACAGCTGACAGGCTCTCACTTACACTGACTTTAGAGGTGAAAAGTGGAGGTTCTGTGGCCATAGATCTATGTGAGACACTGTGGTGATGGAGAAGAAGAAGAAGAGATGCTGTTGATAGGGCAGCCAGTGGTTGGCAAGGCCCACTAGTCCACATCTTAGCACAGTGAGATTCCCAGACTAACACATGTTAATCATGCACATGCAGGTTCAAGCATGTAGTAGTCAAATTATTGCAAAGTTGGTAGATCACATGAGTTGGGTCATTCGTTGCCTCAAAAAAGGACCAGTCTATGCAACCCTTTCTGCCCCTGCAAATTGCAGATTTGCAGCAATTGTGGCTGAAGATGCAGTGCTTCTCATGGTTCCATCACTCTGTGTCTGTGCGGGAAGCTGAAACGTAACCTCCTTATTGTCCTCCTCCTCCACCTCCTCTGCTTACCTAATTAGCTGCGTACCTCTAACTTCAACCACATGGGATCTACAACCTCATTGCCATCCTCTATGTTCTCCCACCCCTCACCCTGAGAGTCACCCTCCTCATTTTCCTGCCCTTGACAGCAAAGTACAGTCAGCGTGTGTCTCGGGTATCTGAGTCTCATCAGGATCACCTCCACCTCGTTGGTTAATATCTAGTTATGAGGGTCTGGATTTTTCTTGGACCCTTTTCGTCTGGCCCCACATCCAACAGGAAGAAATTGGGGGCATTAGAGCACATGCTTTCCTTCTCTGAATTCTGTGATTCTTTGAAGCAGACCTCTGATGTCCATGGAATAGAATGTGTGAACAGCCCTGCAGACTTGCCCATCTGTGATTCACCACAGTCAGTTGGATGGTTGGAGAGTTGTGATGCAGGGGAAACAAGGGTAATTGGGGTGCCATCTCTGAGGATTGTGCTGCGTGTGATGTTAAGGTGAAGGAAGAGCATGAGAGACAACTTGATGCAGCGCTTGCTATTCACTGGCCCTCATCTACAAAGCATACCGCTGTGTGACTGCTAAAGAATGGGAGTAAAGTAGCAAGTCCAGTAACAGTTGTCTTAAGATAGGATGAGATGATGTTTGTTCAGTACAGCTTTCAGTAACATAACCACCTAACCCACGTACTCATCGAACGCCAAGCTTATTCCCCCTTCCACCACAACCTTGCTTTTTTCCACTCATGTTGAATGTACCCTTGCCCTCATTTAACCAGCTGTTTCACAACATTAGGCCCCGACTTGTCAGTCACCTGTCACTAAATTAACAGTCTGTATTTATTTGTTGAGATAGTTTGCCTGCACCACAATATTAGCTCAAACAATTTAGATTGGGAAATGTGGCCTACTGCCTGTACAACAATATTAGCTCAACCAATTTTGATTAGGAAATGTGGCCTGTTGCCTACACCACAGTATTAGTCCAAATGATTTTGATTAGGGAATGTGGACTCCTGCCTGCTCAACAATGTCAGCATAAATGATTTTGATTAGGAAATGTGGCCTGATGCCTGCACAGCAATATTAGCTCAGAAGATTTTTATTAAGAAATGTGGCCTCCTGACTGCAACACACTATTTGCCCAAACAATTTTGATTAGGAAATGTGGACTCCTGCCTGCCCAACAATATTAGCCCAAATGATTTTGATTAGAATGTGGCCTGGTGACTGCACAACAATATTAGCCCAAACGATTTTGATTAGGAAATGTCACCTTGTGTCTGCACTACAATATTAGCCCAAACGATTTTGATTATGAAATGTGGCATCCTGACTCTCTCTATCATAGTATTAGCCCAATTGTTTTAGATTAGGAAATTTGGCCTCCTGCCTGTACAACACTATTAGCACAAACTAGTTTGATGCTGGAAGGTCAATTTCACATAGGATCCTATATAGCTAAAGTAGCTGACAATAAACCGCCTATCTAACTCTTATCTAACTGTCTGGCAACTTGCTGCAGCATCAAGAGCAGCCTCGCTGCGCTGTTACCCGGATAAAATAGCGCCACTAAAGCAACCTGACTGCTTTTTATATAGACAGGGATATGTGACTTTGGCAGCCAATGACAGAAGACCTTGTGTCTGGACATTGTGGATGGTTTTTGTGTCTTGATTGGCTGCCGGAATCTCCACACATTAAGTTAATAAAAAAAATAAAAAAACAGTCCACTGCTCCTCAGACCTTTCCCCACCCTTTCGTCTCATCAAACACACCCCACGCTCACTTTACAGCACCACTATCCTAGCCAAAGTCCTAACAAATGCATTAGTGGAAAGGCGGTTATTTACCAAACTATGCTCGAATATTGCTGACTTTGAGGGAAAATGCTCTTGAATCCGAACACAAATTCGAATGTGCTACATTCGTGCCGAATTTCAGATTAGCAAATGTTACAAGTTTGCTCATCTCTAGTCCTCACAAAGTGATTTTGCTCATATTGAAGACCCTTAGTATTCCCACGCTCTAAGGTACCTCTTTAATGGCCGCAATAAAAGATGATGCCAACAAAAGTATCTCAAAAACACAGTATGATACCCTTACAGCAAATTCTTCCACTGTTTCCAGCACAAACAGTATGATGACCCCATAGTACCCTCCCCACAAGGTATGATACCCATGCAGTTCTCCTACACAGTATGGTGCCCCCACAGTGACCCTAGATCAGTATGATGGTC
Source organism: Ranitomeya imitator (assembly GCF_032444005.1). NCBI lineage: Eukaryota > Metazoa > Chordata > Amphibia > Anura > Dendrobatidae > Ranitomeya > Ranitomeya imitator. Next base: position 591,360,327 of record NC_091285.1, read on the forward strand.
CTCACATTCCTCCATGCACATATAGAATGATGGAGGAGGGCGCTGATGACTACCTTTTTTATTATTGCTTTCAACAGTATCTGCATACAAGATGCAAATTCAGTGGAAAGTGTGATGCCAGGAGGGGGAGGGGGGGGGACCTGTTCCATTACTACCCCCCCACCCCCCAAAACTCGGAGCCATAGTGCATACATTGTCTGCTGCTATTTCAGCAGTATTTTTTCTCATGACATGCTCAGAGTTTTTCAATATTATGTACCCTGTTTGATGTAAGCAGTAGCTGGCTTGTTCACCCTGGTCTCTAAAATAGATGCCATTCACAAATAGATTCCCACACTGGTAAAATCTGTGCATATGGATTATTGCTCTTGGATAAACACTGGAACCCTTTCGAATTGCAGCTTAATGGAAGTTTCAGGTGTCAGATGCAAGGGCTGAGATACCACATATCCAACTGGACAGGGGAGTAGGGAAGGAAGGCCCAGCTGATTTGTGGCCATAGTTGGTTTAAACTGCATACTATCTTATACCGTCTTCTCTGTTATGCATGTTTCATCTTTCTCCTTGATAAGGACAGTAGCTGCCACTATGTGTTTACAGTAATTATTTCTTTGCTTTTTCTTCGAACTTCTATTACCTGTAATGCCAATTTGAGACATGTAGAATGGAAGACAGAAACATTAACAGTGAGCCACAAGCTGCACTGCACAATAGAATTTACTGGTACATAGAAATAATGTACATCTCTATATATCTGTTCATAATGGGTAAAAAAAAGATGAAAAATAGAAGCCAGTGATTTGTTTTTCAAAAAGTTGCTAAAAATTACACACATTTTAGAAATGGTATTGCCACAATTCATTAATGGATTTGTGGCAGCTCTGGGTCTGATCCAGTTTAACTGTAGTTTTTTTCCTTTGGTCCAGGAAGAGTTAATGTCAGTCACTTGTTGGCAGCTCCTTTTAGGCTGGTCAGCTGATGTTGTTTGGTAACCACTCCCACCTCCCTTTAAATAGTCACATGACCCATCAGCTGATCATCGGTTATAGAGTTTACTTCTATGCAGACCAGCTAGATGTGTGGAGCTCTCCTGTGACTGTGGAATTGCCGCTGTTTGATACCTGTTTACCTGGTGCCATTTACTTTGCTGATGTGGAGCTTTGCAGCAGATTCTGAGCTGAGTTGTATTCTTTCTGTCAGTCCCATGTTTGTCTCTTTCCCTGTGTAATATACCTGCAGTGACAAGGCAAGCGCCTTTACCGGCCAGTGCACTAGCCTGGGTTAGTAAAGGTGATAGCCAGGGACTAGGCATGTGACGGCAGCAGGGTGAAGGACCCACTTAGAATGTTCAGGGATCTTAGGGACAGGCACAAGTTGGTGTCATGAAGTGTCCAATCCCCCTTTCCCTACTGTTAAGGCCTTCCTATTACTTTATGATCCCTATGTATGTACAGTATATATGTTGTGTCATCTGCTGGACATACCCGTGTCCACTCATGACAGGTATAGTATCACTGTAAGGCCGGAGTCACACACAACATATAAAAAATACGGTCCGTTTTTGATGGCCGAAGTACGCAGAAAATTTCCTGAACAGTGATCCGTATTCAATGTGAGGATGCGATTTTTTCTCCAAAAATGATTCATGTGTCATCCGTATGGCATCCATACGGCAAGATTTTCTCACCAGCTTGCAAAATGGACATAGAATGGATCCATGGCTTCAAATATTCATAAAAACATATATACAGGCTATATATATATATATATATATATATATATATGTCAGTGAAAACACATATATATTTATATTTCATATAGCGCTAGATAGCAGAAAAGCCAGTAATTCAATTGCTGGCTTTTGCTATCTCCTTCCCAAACCCGACAGGATATGAGCCATGGTTTACATACAGTAACCCATTTCAAATCCATTATTTTTTACATATTCCTCACTAGCAATGTTAGAAGTGTATGTCTGCAAAATTTGGGGGTTCTAGCTGTTAAAATAAAGGGTTAAATCACGGAAAAAACTGGCTTGGGCTCCCATGCAATTTTCTCCACCAGAGTGGAAAGCCAGTGACTGAGGGCAGATATTAATAGCCTAGAGAGGGACCATGGTTATAGGACCCCCCCCCCCCCGGCTAAAAACACCTGCCCCCAGCCACCCCTGAAAAGGCATCTCTGTAAGATGCGCCTATTCTGGCACTTGGCCACTCTCTTCCCACTCCCCTGTAGCAGTGGGATATGGGGTAATAAGGGGTTAATGTCACCTTGCTATTGTAAGGTGACATTAAGCCATGTTAATAATGGAGAGGCAACAAAAAGACACCTATCCATTAATGCAATAGTAATAAAGGGTTAAAAAACACACACACATTAGAAAAAAAGTATTTTAATGAAATAAAGACACATGGTGTTGTAATAGTTTATTATACTCTCAATCCAATTGAAGACCCTTGTCATCTGAAGCAAAGTTAAAATAAAAAAAACAACAATATCCCATACCTCTCCGGCGTTACAGTCAAGTCCCACAATGTAAATCGATCAAAAGGTGTTAATTAATTTTACAAGCAGAAGCTCTGCTAATGCAGCTGTGCTCCTGCCTTTAAAAAGTGAGGAATGAATAGAAAGCGGGGGAACATAGCTACCTAGACTTGCTGTGCTGCGCCCTCTGCTGGCATAAACTCATATGAACTCAAGCGTGGGAATATTTCAGAATATTTTCTCACGCTCGAGTTCATATGAGGTTATACCAGCAGGTGTAGACATACACATAAATTATGTGTATGAGATGTGTATATTTTTTATATGCTGGTATTTTTATATGCACAGTATTCTTTTATACTGTGTATGTATGTAATATGTATATGTGTAAGCCAATGGGGCCTTCATAGGGCCTCTTCATTGTCAGCATCCACTTGTGGTTGGACCACTACTGATCACACATTGTTGATCTATTCTAACTAGTGTTGAGCATTCCGATACCGCAAGTATCGGGTATCGGCCGATACTTGCGGTATCGGAATTCCGATACCGAGATCCGATACTTTTGTGGTATCGGGTATCGGTATCGGATACATAGAGATGTGTAAAATAAAGAATTAAAATAAAAAATATTGATATATTTACCTCTCCGGCGGCCCCTGGACTCAGCGCGGGTAACCGGCAGGCTTCGTTGTTCAAAATCAGCGCTTTTAGGACCTGAGAATCACGTCCCGGCTTCTGATTGGTCGCGGGCCGCCCATGTGACCGCCACGCGACCAATCACAAGCCGCTACGTCTTTGAAAGTCATTAACGCGCTCATTTTTAAAAATGAGCGCGTTAATAGCTTGCGGTGACGTCGCGGCTTGTGATTGGTCGCGTGGCCGCGACCAATCACAAGCCGCTACGTCTTTGAAAGTCATTACCGCGCTCATTTTTAAAAATGAGCGCGTTAATAGCTTGCGGTGACTTCGCGGCTTGTGATTGGTCGCGTGGCCGCGACCAATCACAAGCCGCTACGTCTTTGAAAGTCATTAACGTGCTCATTTTTAAAAATGAGCGCGTTAATAGCTTGCGGTGACGTCGCGGCTTGTGATTGGTCGCGTGGCGGTCACATGGGCGGCCCGCGACCAATCAGAAGCCGGGACGTGATTCTCAGGTCCTAAAAGCGCTGATTTTGAACAACGAAGCCTGCCGGTTACCCGCGCTGAGTTCAGGGGCCGCCGGAGAGGTAAATATATCAATATTTTTTATTTTAATTCTTTATTTTACACATCCCTATGGATCCCAGGGCCTGAAGGAGAGTTTCCTCTCCTTCAGACCCTGGGAACCATGAGAATACCTTCCGATACTTGATGTCCCATTGACTTGTATTGGTATCGGATATCGGTATCGGCGATATCCGATATTTTTCGGGTATCGGCCGATACTATCCGATACCGATACTTTCAAGTATCGGACGGTATCGCTCAACACTAATTCTAACCCATTAATGTGAAATGTGGCAGTCTGAAAACTTTTTCTGCCAAAAGATCAAAATATCAGAATCTGAATTCTCTTAGACATATTTTATGTTTCACCTACAAATCTTCTAATACCTTTCTGTGTGTTATGATGCAGAATGTCTGATGATCAAGCACCTGCCAGGTCTTATTATTGCCCGACTAAATCAATTATATTGTAATGGGTCACAAAACTCTTTGCTTTGGGTTTGCTATGCTGATACTACGCACAGGCAAAATCGTAACTTGCTGAATGGTTGATATTTCCTTCTAGGTGACCTTATAAGCATAAAGGAAGAAGTTTCCTGCTGGCTACTACATTGCCACCGTTACAATACATTGTGCAATTCAGCTCCGCTGCTATGTAAAAATAGATAATAAGTCTTGGCTGCTGCAGGGGCCGACAATACAGCGCTAAGCAAGCGGTGACAGGGATAATAATGGATAAAAAGCCTTATTAGACTTAGCCTGCTTTAGCAGATCTGAATTATCCACTTGAGTGAAAGATGATCCTGTTAAATTGGTGCTGAGAGTCTCTCCATGGCTCATCTTTCAGTCCTTGTCTGTTTGATGTTGGACAGGCATCAGACTCCGCAGGCGCCTCATCCCACCTGAATGCGCTGCTCCATTCGGACGGATGTGGCGTTTGAAGTTGACAGTGGGATGTTCAGTCAGAGCACAGCGGTTCCTGCCTGTCACAGATAACTGCGGAGACAGCCAGCTTGTCATTGACAGTTTGCTTCCCATGTAGGCCTCTCCACTTAGATCTGTTAGGGGACGCCAAGAGTCGCCTACAGGGCATCCCCTTACATTCCTTTAAAGTAGAAGGAAATAAGGCATTGCTGGCAGCAGGATGTAAGGGGCCTTTCTATGGATGTCGGTCTGTGATGTCTCATTAGGGCTCCCGATTCAATCTCCGCATAATGCTAACTTATTAGTTTGCAGTTTTGCTGAAATAATCAAGAAGGCACAATACCCGACTGGGTGTCAGGTCTTCTCCAGCTTGACGTGGGCCATTGTATACAGTAGTGAAGTAAGAAGCATCTCATAAAGGACAAACAATGAGAATTTTCAAAGATGCGTTTTGCCTTTACAATAACAATAAATGTATTTTGTTCATAATTCTGACCAAAAGGACCTAAATATTTAAAGATTTTCCTACTGGTAAAAGCACTCCAAGGTTTATGGTTAAGGCACATGGAATTCTTAGAGCAGAAGTGGCCAACACCATATTTTTGGGACCCTGTGAATACTCATTTGACTTCATCAGAGGGTCACTCATGTATATTGACCAACATGTAAAACCCTCAAATGGGCACAATCATTCCACAATCCTACAAAAAATTGGGAATGCTGAATTTCTCCAAAAAGTCTTCTAAGGGTCTGTTTCCACGATCAGGAAACGCTGCGTGTCTGACGCTGCATAGAGCCGCAGCGTCAGACACGCAGCGTCCAGATGTTATAGCATAGTGGAGGGGATTTAATGAAATCCCGTCTCCACTATGCGTGGTAACACGCACGCGGCGGCCCTGCGACTCCGGACATGCTGCGCGTCTTTTCAGATCGCAGGATGTCCGTATATCTTGCGGCGACGCTGCGTCGCCGCAAGATATAGCACAGGGCCCTATGGTGGGGAGCGATGATGCCGGATGTGTGCTGTGAACACATCCGGCATCATCGCGTCCCAGAAAGGGGGCGGGGCTACCGCAGAGCGGCTAAGCCGCTCCGGCGATACCGCCGGCCATCCTGACCGTGGAAACATACCCTAATAGTGAAAACACTTCCCGTTTTGCAGTCTGATTCATGGATAGTCCCAACATTGTAGCTGCAGGCATGGATGCACATGTATGATTAAGGGTTATCCAGTTTTAGGTGCCCGGATTCCTGTTTTGTCTTAATTTTTTCCACTTTATCTTTACTATGACCAATATGTGTTGGGGACATGATTTTGTGGTACTTACATAAGTGTTACAAGCTCTCCTTGACTTGTTAGTACAGCCTTCCTCATACACTGCAATTTTCCTGTTCTCCATATGGCTGCTGATGGAGGAACATGTGACCAGAAAGAAAAAATTGCTTCCCCATGTGATTTCAACTGGATGAGGCTGATGGACAGGTCTGGCCACACACAGCTATTTTTGATAATTGGAGAACTGTCAGACTGTGAGTAAGGACTCGCTCACATGAGTGTATAACACAGCCGAGTGCTCTCTAATGTTTTATCCAATAGCATTTGGACCAATGTTATACCATGGGACAGTGCTGATCTGAAATTTATTGCATCCAAGAGCAGTCTGACATACACGGACAGAGACAATTGAGAAAATGTAGAAATTAAGTTCTCCATTATCTTCGCACCTGTGATACAATTCTCTCATGCAACAGAATCGAATCACACTAAGATGACACTCGGCTCAAACGCTGACATAGTTTGGGCCAAGTGTTATTAGCATAACGGGCCCAATTCTCTCACATGAGACAGTGGACAGCAGTGTGAACCCGACCTTAGGCCTCATTCACACATCCGTATTTTTCACATGTGCAAAAAATGGTACCTGTGACCTCAGTGTTTTGGATGAGTGTGTCATCAATGTTTGGTCACTATGTCATGAGTGTTTGGTCACTGTGTCATCATGCATGGCTTGCATCCAATATTTTGCCATGCAAGACAATAAGTTCGTGGAAAACATCTGACTGTACTCGGATGACTCGGACTAACAGAATGGACAAGACGGATCATTTTTTCTTTCATCTTTTCCTCCTTTATTTGCATTTTGCAGTGAGAAATAAGTATTTGATCTTTTACCAATCATTAAGAGTTCTGGCTCCTGCAGACCAGGTAGACGCTCCTAATCAACTCATTACCTGCATTAAAGACAGCTGTCTTACATAGTCACCTTTATAAAAGACTACTGTACACAGACTCAATTATTCAGTCAGACTGTAATGCAACTGCAAGGCAGTTGCACGCAACCTCCACCAGGGGGTGCAGGAAAAGGAAAAAAGGTAGCACTCACTATGTAGCACCACAGTGCATAGCGAGGAGCACCACTAGGAGGCAGCAGAGTAGTCAGACAGGCCGGTCAGCAACAAACAGGAAGACACAATACCAGAAGTCACAGCAATGCACCTGGTCAGAGACAAGCCAGAAATCGGAGCCAGATGGGAACGTGGGATCCAAAACGTGAGACAGAAGACATAGTCGGGGTACGATCCAAAGAGTCAAAGCCAGACAGGAAACGTAGTAACAGAGACAGAAAGCAGGAGGCAGGGTTCAGAATTCAAGCCAAGTCATACACTGCAGGAAAACAACAAACACACACTAAGTCAGGGATAAGGAACGGGTCAGGCACAAATACGGGTAGTCAGAGGTAGAAGGATCACTAGGGTATACAGGTCAGCTGCTCAAGCCAGAGACTGGAACTATCACTGACAAATGCTACCAGGAGTGGCACCAATAAATAGCCAGCCACAATCCAAAGAGACGCAGGAAAGGTTAACTCCACCATAACTAGGCCAGGGAAAGAAAAGCAAGAATCAAACCCCTATCTGGATCATGACACAGGCTTTAACCTCTACAACATGGGCAAGACCAAAGAGCTTTAAAAGGATGTCAGGGACAAGATCATAGACCTGCACAAAGCTGGAATGGGCTACAAAATTATAAGTAAGATGCTGGGTGAGAAGTAGACAACTGTCGGTGCAATAGTAAGAAAATGGAAGAAATACAAAATGACTGTCAACCGACATCGATCTGGGGCACCATGCAAAATCTCATTTCATGGGGTATCCTTAATCATGAGGAAGGTGAGAGGTCAGCCTAAAACTACACGAGGAGAACTTGTTAATGATCTCAAGGCAGCTGGGACCACAGTCGCAAAGAAAACCATTGGCAACACATTACACTGTAAAGGTTTAAAATCCTGCAGTGACCGCAAGGTCCCCCTGCTAAAGAAGGCACATGTGCAGGCCCGTCTGAAGTTTGCCAATGAACACCTGGATGATTCTGTGAGTGATTGGGAGAAGGTGCTGTGGTCAGATGAGACAAAAATTGAGCTGTTTGGCATTATCCCAATTCGCTGTGTTTGGAGGAAGAGAAATGCCTATGACCCAAAGAACACCATCCCCACTATCAAGCTTGGAGGTTGGAAACACTATGTTTTGGGGTTGTTTCTCTGCTAAGGGCACAGGACTACTTCACTGCATCAACGGGAGAATGGATGGAGCCATGTTCCGTAAAATCCTGAGTGACAATTTTCTTCCCACCACCAGGACATTAAAAATGGGTTGAGGCTGGGTCTTCCAGCAAGACAATGACCCAAAACATACATCCAAGGCAACAAAGGAGTGGCTCAAAAAGAAGCACATTAAGGTCATGGAGTGGCCTAGCCAGTCTCGAGACCTTAATCCCATAGAAAACTTATGGAGGGAATTGAATCTTCAAATTGCCAATCGACAGCCTCAAAATCTTAATGATTTAGATATGATCTGCAAAGAGGAGTGGACCAAAACTCCTCCTGACACGTGCGCAAACCTAATCATTAACCACAAAAAATGTCTGACTGCTGTGCTTGCCAACAAAGGTTTTACCACCAAGTACTAAGTCTTGTTTGCCAGAGGGATCAAAAACTTATTTCTCACTGCAAAATGCAAATTAACCCCTTCCCGACCTGTGACACAGCGTATGCGTCATGAAAGTCGGTGCCAATCCGACCTGTGACGCATATGCTGTGTCACAGAAAGATCGCGTCCCTGCAGATCGGGTGAAAGGGTTAACTCCCATTTCACCCGATCTGCAGGGACAGGGGGAGTGGTAGTTTAGCCCAGGGGGGGGTGGCTTCACCCCCCCGTGGCTACGATCGCTCTGATTGGCTGTTAAAAGTGAAACTGCCAATCAGAGCGATTTGTAATATTTCACCTAAAAAACTGGTGAAATATTACAATCCAGCCATGGCCGATGCTGTAATATCATCGGCCATGGCTGGAAACACTTATGTGCACCCACCCCACCCCACCGATCGCCCCCCCAGCCCCCCGATCTGTGGTCCGCTCCCCTCCGTCCTGTGCTCCGCTCCCCCGTCCTCCTGTCCGCTCCCCCGTGCTCCAATCACACCCCCCGTGCTCCAATCAAATCCCCCCGCACTCCGATCACCCCCCCGCACAGCGATCCCCCCCATGCTCCGATCCACCCCCCTGCACAGCGATCCCCCACCCCGTGCTCAAATCCACCCTCCCGTGTTCCGATCCACCCCCCCGTGCTCCGATCCACCCCCCCGTGCTCCGACACCCCCCCCCCGTGCCCTGATCTCCCCCCCTTATACTTACCCGGCCTCCCGGGATCCGTCCGTCTTCTTTCCTGGGCGCCGCCATCTTCCAAAATGGCGGGCGCATGTGCAGTGCGCCCGCCGAATCTGCCGGCCGGCAGATTCGTTCCAAAGTGAGTTTTGATCACTGAGATATAACCTATCCCAGTGATCAAAATAAAAGAAATAGTAAATGCCCCCCCCCCCTTTGTCACCCCCATAGGTAGGGACAATAATAAAAAAAAAAAAAAAATTTCCACTAAGGTTGGGGTAAGAACTAGGGTTAGGGGTAGGGTTAGGGGTAGGGTTAGGGTTAGGGGTAGGGTTAGGGTTAGGGGTAGGGTTAGGGGTAGGGTTAGGGGTAGGGTTAGGGTTAGGGGTAGGGTTAGGGGTAGGGTTAGGGGTAGGGGTAGGGGTAGGGTTAGGGTTTCGGTATGTGCACACGTATTCTGTTCCTCTGCGGATTTTTCCGCTGCGGATTTGATAAATCCACAGTGCTAAACCGCTGTGGATTTATCGCGGATTTACCGCGGTTTTTCTGCGCATTTCACTGCGGTTTTACAACTGCAATTTTCTATTGGAGCAGTTGTAAAACCGCTGTGGAATCCGCAGAAAGAAGAGACATGCTGCGGAATTTAAACCGCTGCGTTTCCGTGCAGTTCTTCCGCAGCATGTGTACAGCGATTTTTGTTTCCCATAGGTTTACATTGAACTGTAAACTCATGGGAAACTGCTGCGGATCCGCAGCGTTTTCCGCAGCGTGTGCACATACCTTTAGAATTAGGCTATGTGCACACGGTGCGGATTTGGCTGCGGATCCGCAGCGGATTGGCCGCTGCGGATTCGCAGCAGTGTTCCATCAGGTTTACAGTTCCATGTAAACCAATGGAAAACTAAATCCGCTGTGCCCATGGTGCGGAAAATACCACGCGGAAACGCTGCGTTGTATTTTCCGCAGCATGTCAATTCTTTGTGCGGATTCCGCAGCGTTTTACACCTGTTCCTCAATAGGAATCCACAGGTGAAATCCGCACAAAAAACACTGGAAATCCACGGTAAATCCGCAGGTAAAACGCAGTGCCCTTTACCCGCGGATTTTTAAAAAATGATGCTGAAAAATCTCACACGAATCCGCAACGTGGGCACATAGCCTTAGGGTTAGGGTTGGAATTAGGGTTGTGGTTAGGGTTAGGGGTGTGTTGGGGTTAGGGTTGTGGTTAGGGGTGTGTTGGGGTTAGGGTTGTGATTAGGGTTACGGCTACAGTTGGGATTAGGGTTAGGGGTGTGTTGGGGTTAGTGTTGGAGGTAGAATTGAGGGGTTTCCACTGTTTAGGCACATCAGGGGTCTCCAAACGCAACATGGCGCCACCATTGATTCCAGCCAATCTTGTATTCATAAAGTCAAATGGTGCTCCCTCACTTCCGAGCCCTGACGTGCGCCGAAACAGTGGTTTACCCCCACATATGGGGTACCAGCATACTCAGGACAAACTGCGCAACAATTACTGGGGTCCAATTTCTCCTGTTACCCTTGTGAAAATAAAAAATTGCTTGCTAAAGCATCATTTTTGAGGAAAGAAAAATTATTTTTTATTTTCACGGCTCTGCGTTGTAAACGTCTGTGAAGCACTTGGGGGTTCAAAGTGCTCACCACATATCTAGATTAGTTCCTTGGGGGGTCTAGTTTCTAAAATGTGGTCACTTGTGGGGGGTTACTACTGTTTAGGCACACCAGGGGCTCTGCAAACGCAACGTGACGTCCGCAGACCATTCCATCAAAGTCTGCATTTCAAAAGTCACTACTTCCCTTCTGAGCCCCGACGTGTGCCCAAACAGTGGTTTACCCCCACACATGGGGTATCAGCGTACTCAGGAGAAACTGGACAACAACTTTTGGGGTCCAATTTCTCCTGTAACCCTTGGGAAAATAAAAAATTCTGGGCTAAATAATTATTTTTGAGGAAAGAAAACGTATTTATTATTTTCACGGCTCTGCATTATGAACTTCTGTGAAGCACTTGGGGGTTCAAAGTGCTCACCTCACATCTAGATAAGTTCCTTTCGGGGTCTAGTTTCCAAAATGGGGTCACTTGTGGGGGGTTTCTACTGTTTAGCCACATCAGGGGCTCTGCAAACGCAACGTGACGCCCGCAGAGCATTCCATCAAAGTCTGCATTTCAAAACATCACTACTTCACTTCCGAGCCCCAGCATGTGCCTAAACAGTGGTTTACCCCCACATATGGGGTATCAGCGTACTCAGGAGAAACTGGACAACAAAGGTTGGGGTCAAATTTCTCATGTTACCCTCGGGAAAATAAAAAATAGCGGGCTAAAAAATCATTTTGTGTGCTCACCACACATCTAGATTAGTTCCTTTGGGGGTCTAGTTTCCAAAATGGGGTCATTTGTGGGGAATCTCCAATGTTTAGGCACACAGGGGCTCTCCAAACGCGACATGGTGTCCGCTAATGATTGGAGCTAATTTTCCATTTAAAAAGCCAAATGGCGTGCCTTCCATTCTGAGCCCTGCCGTGCGCCCAAACAGTGGTTTACCCCCACATATGGGGTATCTGCGTACTCAGGACAAACTGGACAACAACATTTGTGGTCCAATTTCTCCTATTACCCTTGGCAAAATAGGAAATTCCAGGCTAAAAAATCATTTTTGAGAAAAGAAAAATTATTTTTTATTTTCATGGCTCTGCATTATAAACTTCTGTGAAGCACCTGGGGTTTAAAGTGCTCAGTATGCATCTAGATAAGTTCCTAGGGGGGGTCTAGTTTCCAAAATGGGGTCACTTGTGGGGGAGCGCCAATGCATAGGCACACAGGGGCTCTCCAAACGCGACATGGTGTCCGCTAACAATTGGAGCTAATTTTCCATTCAAAAAGTCAAAAGGCGCGCCTTCCCTTCCGAGCCCTGCCGTGTGCCCAAACAGTGGTTTACCCCCACATATGAGGTATCAGCGTACTCGGGAGAAATTGCTCAACAAATTTTAGGATCCATTTTATCCTCTTGCCCATGTGAAAATGAAAAAATTGAGGCGAAAAGGAATTTTTTGTGAAAAAAAAGTACTTTTTAATTTTTACGGATCAATTTGTCAAGCACCTGGGGGTTAAAAGTGCTCACTAGGCATCAAGATAAGTTCCTTGGGGGGTCCAGTTTCCAAAATGGGGTCACTTGTGGGGGAGCTCCAATGTTTAGGCACACAGGGTCTCTCCAAACGCGACATGGTGTCCGCTAACGATGGAGATAATTTTTCATTCAAAAAGTCAAATGGCGCTCCTTCCCTTCCGAGCCTTACCATGTGCCCAGACAGTGGTTTACCCCACATGTGAGGTATCGGTGTACTCAGGAGAAATTGCCCAACAAATTTTAGGATCCATTTTGTCCTGTTATCCATGTGAAAATGAAAAAATTGAGGCTAAAAGAATTTTTTTGTGAAAAAAAGTACTTTTTCATTTTTACGGATCAATTTGTGAAGCACCTGGGGGTTTAAAGGGCTCACTATGCATGTAGATAAGTTCCTTGGGGCGTCTAGTTTCCAAAATGGGGTCACTTGTGGGGGAGCTCCAATTTTTAGGCACACGGGGGCTCTCCAAACGTGACATGGTGTCCGCTAAAGAGTGCAGCCAATTTTTCATTCAAAAAGTCAAATGGCGCTCCTTCCCTTCCAAGCCCTGCCGTGCACCCAAACAGTGGTTTACCCTTACATATGAGGTATCGGCGTACTCAGGACAAATTGGACAACAACTTTCGTGGTTCAGTTTCGCCTTTTACCATTGGGAAAATAAAAATATTGTTGCTGAAAAATCATTTTTGTGACTAAAAAGTTAAATGTTCATTTTTTCCTTCCATGTTGCTTCTGCTGCTGTGAAGCACCTGAAGGGTTAATAAACTTCTTGAATGTGCTTTTGAGTACCTTGAGGGGTGCAGTTTTTAGAATGGTGTCACTTTTGGGTATTTTCAGCCATATAGACCCCTCAAACTGACTTCAAATGTGAGGTGGTCCCTAAAAAAAATTGTTTTGTAAATTTCGTTGTAAAAATGAGAAATCGCTGGTCAAATTTTAACCCTTATAACTTCCTAGCAAAAAAAAATTTTGTTTCCAAAATTGTGCTGATGTAAAGTATACATGTGGGAAATGTTATTTATTAACTATTTTGTGTCACATAACTCTCTGGTTTAACAGAATAAAAATTCAAAATGTGAAAATTGCGAAATTTTCAAAATTTTCGCCAAATTTACGTTTTTATCACAAATAAACACAGAATTTATTGACCTAAATTTACCACTAACATGAAGCCCAATATGTCACGAAAAAACAATCTCAGAACCGCTAGGATCCATTGAAGCGTTCCTGAGTTATTACCTCATAAAGGGACACTGGTCAGAATTGCAAAAAACGGCAAGGTCTTTAAGGTCAAAATAGGCTGGGTCATGAAGGGGTTAATGTACAGTACAGACCAAAAGTTTGGACACACCTTCTCATTTAAAGATTTTTGTGTATTTTCATGACTAGGGTTGAGCAAAACGGATCGTTCATTTTCAAAAGTCACCGACTTTTGGCAAAGTCGGGTTTCATGAAACCCGACCCGATTCCTGTGTGGGGTCGGCCATGCGGTACGCGACTTTCGCACCAAAGTCGCGTTTCGTATGACGCGCTTGGCGCCATTTTTTCAGCCAATGAAGGAGCGTGGGCAGAGTGATGACATAGGTCTTAAGGGCGTGGATGCCTATCATCATCTTGTCGATTGTGCGCAGTAGCGATTTGCAATGTGTAACACCAGCTTTTCTGTTCAGGGACAGAGGGGAGAGAGAGAGAGAGAGAGAGAGGGAGAGGGAGAGGGAGAGGGAGAGAGAGAGAGAGAGAGAGAGAGAGAGAAAAATACATAAAATAAAACAAAAATAAAAAAAATCCCATTGACTTTGCATTGGGTTTCGTGTTTCGGTCGATCCCCGACTTTTCGCCATAATCGGCCGATTTCACTTGACTCGACTTTAGAGATAGTCGGGTTTCGCGAAACCCGACTCGACCCTAAAAAAGTAAAAGTCGCTCAACCCTATTCATGACTATGAAAATTGTAAATTCACAATGAAGGCATCAAAACTATGAATTAACACATGTGGAATTATATACTTAACAAAAAAGTGTGAAATAACTGAAATTATGTCTTATATTCTAGGTTCTGCAAAGTAGCCACCCTTTGCTTTGATGACTGCTTTGTGCACTCTTGGCATTCTCTTGATGAGCTTCAAGAGGTAGTCACCGGGAAGAGTCTTCCATCAATCTTGAAGGAGTTCCCAGAAATGCTTGTTGGCCCTTTTGCCTTCACTCTGCGGTCCAACTCACCCCAAACCATCTCTGGTAACTGTGAGGCAAGGTCATCTGGCGTAGCACTCCATCACTCTCCTTCTTGGTCAAATAGCCCTTACACAGCCTGGAGGTGTGTTTGGTGTCATTATCCTGTTGAAAAATAAATGATGGTCCAACTAAACGCAAACCGGATGGAATAGCATGCTGCTGCAAGATGCTGTGGTAGCCATGCTGGTTCAGTATGCCATCAATTTTGAATAAATCCCCAACAGTGTCACCAGCAAAGCACCCCCACACCATCACACCTCCTCCTCCATGCTTCACGGTGGGAACCAGGCATGTAGAATCCATCCGTTCACCTTTTCTGCATTGCACAAAGACACGGTGGTTGGAACCAAAGATCTCAAATTTGGACTCATCAGACCAAAGCACAGATTTCCACTGGTCTAATGTTCATTCCTTGTGTTCTTTAGCCCAAACAAGTCTCTTCTGCTTGTTGCCTGTCCTTAGCAGTGGTTTCCTAGCAGCTATTTTACCATGAAGGCCTGCTGCACAGTCTCCTCTTAACAGTTGTTGTAGAGATGTGTCTGCTGCTAGAACTCAGCTGTGTATCCACCAGACTTCTGCACAACATGACTGATGGTCCCAAGCCCATTTATAAGAAAAGAAATCCCACTTATTAAACCTGACAGGGCATACCTGTGAATTGACAACCATTCCCGGTGACTACCGTTTATACTCGAGTATAAGCCGACCCGAGTATAAGCCGACCCCCCTAATTTTGCCACAAAAAACTGGGAAAACTTATTGACTCGAGTATAAGCCTAGGGTGGAAATGCAGCATTTACCGGTGAATTTCAAAAATAAAAATAGATCATTATTTCCCCATAGCTGTGCCATATAGTGCTCTGCACCGTTCATCATTTCCCCATAGCTGTGCCATATAGTGCTCTGCACCGTTCATTATTGCCCCATATCTGTGCCATATAGTGCTCTGCACCGTTCATATCTCCCCATAGCTGTGCCATATAGTGCTCTGCACCGTTCATATCTCCCCATAGCTGTGCCATATAGTGCTCTGCACCGTTCATATCTCCCCATAGCTGTGCCATATAGTGCTCTGCACCGTTCATGTCTCCCCATAGCTGTGCCATATAGTGCTCTGCACCGTTCATATCTCCCCATAGATGTGCCATATAGTGCTCTGCACCGTTCATATCTCCCCATAGCTGCCATATAGTGCTCTGCACCGTTCATATCTCCCCATAGTAGCCATGTAGTGCTCTGCACCGTTCATATCTACCCATAGCTGCCATATATTGCTCTGCACCATTCATATTTGCCCATAGCTGTGCCATATAGTGCTCTGCACCGTTCATATCTCCTCATAGCTGCCATATAGTGCTCTATACCGTTCATATTGCCCCATAGCTGTGCCCCATATAGTGCTCTGCACCATTCATATTTCCCCATAGATGCTCCATTGAAAGCTCTGCCATTGCTGCTGCAATAAAAAAAAAAAAAACACATACTCACCTCTCTTGCTTGCAGCTCCCGGCGTCCAGTCCCAGCGTCTCTCCGCACTGACTGATCAGGCAGAGGGTGCCGCGCACACTATATGCGTCATCGCGCCCTCTGACCTGCACAGTCAGAGGGGAGAGACGCCGGGAAGACAGAGCGGCGCCGGGAAGATGGAGCGACGCCCGGCGGCTGCAACGGGGATAGGTGAATATGCGATACTTACCTGCTCCCGGCATCCGGCTCCTTCCCCCGTACAGCTGTCTTCGGTGCCGCAGCCTCTTCCTCTATCAGCGGTCACCGTTACCGCTGATTAGAGAAATGAATAGGCGGCTCCACCCCTATGGGAGGTGGAGCCGCCTATTCATTTCTCTAATGAGCGGTCCCACGTGACCGCTGAACAGGGGAAGAACTGCAGCACCGAAGACCGTGGGATGGCAGGGGGAGCGCCAGGATCGCTGGAAGCAGGTAAGCATGCCTCAGCGCCCTCACCCCCTCACCCGCAGACCCTGCCACCCACCTTGACTCGAGTATAAGCCGAGAGGGGCACTTTCAGCCCAAAATTTTGGGCTGAAAATCTCGGCTTATACTCGAGTATATACGGTACCTCTTGAAGCTCATCAAGAGAATGCCAAGAGTGCACAAAGCAGTCATCAAAGCAAAAGGTGGCTACTTTGAAGAACCTAGAATATAAGACATAATTTCAGTTGTTTCACACTTTTTTGTTAAGTATATAATTCCACATGTGTTAATTCATAGTTTTGATGCCTTCAGTGTGAATGTACAATTTTCATAGTCATGAAAATACAGAAAAATCTTTAAATGAGAAGTGTATCCAAACTTTTGGTCTATACTGTATATAATTTATACAATGTGATTTTCTGGATTTTATTTTTGATATTCTATCTCTCAATGTTAAAATTGACCTACTCTTAAAATTATAGACTGTTCATGTTTTTTGTCATTGGGCAAACTTACAAAATCAGCAAGGGATCAAATACTTATTTCCCCCCACTATACATGCTCCAGGAAAATGTTCAGCAGAAATTGATTTGAAATTTGCAACAATAACAATTTATGCTGAAGATTTTTACTGTGGATTTCAGTCTTTGCAATAAAATGTAAAAAAATATGTGTTGAATCCACAGAATTTCCACAACTCATGATGTGGTGCAGATTTACTGCTGTAGATTTTCCTGTGTATTTTGAATAATGGAAAAATCAAACTTCACAGATAAAAAAAACTAAATCTTTGTTGGCAAGATTTGAAAAGCATTATTACAATTATGGTGCAGATTTTGCCAATTTAGATTTCAGTGCGTATTTTCCGCTGTCTAGCATTCAGTTGTATCTGTATTATTCAATAAATTTAAAGAGATATGTTCTATAAAGGTGAACATTATATTTCATTAAATGACAAAATCCTCCCCGGAACCTATTATGATCGGTTGATGTTCCTTTCTGCTCTGTATATTGCTTCTGGGTATGTTGTATGGAGAATAAATATATAGGACATATTCCACTTTTCTATAGTATTCTGTATAGACACATGTTTCTTTCTATCTCATTACCTCTCCAGGAGGCTGGGAAGGAAATCCTTTAGAAGGTTTATCAGAGTTCTATCATTTTCTGATTTGTCTTTCCTGACCTTGGGAACAACCAGATGAAAAGATGACTGCAATTACTGTATATGTAGCACGGCTGGAAGCAATCTTTGGAGACAATGATAGTTTCTGTCTTCTGTAAATCTACATTGATAAAAGAATTGTCATTTTATTGTTTTCAAGAATGCAAAAACCTCATCCTTCTCATAACAAAGTCATGTTTTAGATGACAACTTTAAAAACTTGATGCAATGTGCTTTCTTTAGATTATTTATCCCTAAGAGGGTTATTGTGACCCAAAATTTTCAGCTGCAAATAAGTGGAGAACATAGGCCCATACTGCTCAAGTCTCCAGTTTATCCTGCTTAACTAAGGACAAATCTATACTATAATCGAATGCATGGATTGGCAACATTTGAAAAAATATGGATGAATCACATACTTACCATTCACCACCCTCTGTATAGATCTATAGATACAACTATATAGCAAATACATATAGACACTGCCATTTTTGTTTTTGGAGACCACCCTTTCACAAAACAGAACATTGTAATTCCCACTCCTGGAACCTCTGGTAAACAGAGAGTTTTCCTCAGGATATTCTTCTCTGGACAGACATTGCAGATAAATGGCTGTCCATGTAAACTATGGCTGATTCAAGGCCACAGAGTTTGCATTTACAGAATATCTCTCTTTTCTTCTCTTTTCTTCTTCTTTTAGCCCCAAATAGCTAAAAAACGTTATCCCACTACAGCACTTATATGTTCATCCTACAGTCATTTTTCTCTGTCTATCCCCTGTTTAAAATTCTACCCAGTAAACCCTTTCATCCTATATTTTGAAGAGTAATAGTATATTAAAATGTATAACTATAGCAGTGTGAGGAGGTGGTGAAACTGTCATACCCCTTCCCTGATCCCCTGAAGATATCAATGAGTTTAATGTAAATGTGTGAAATATGGTTTCATGTGGTAACAAGTGTTAATTTCCCCCTGGGTTGCAGTGCTAACCAATGGCCACACGATGGCACTGTCTTCCTCTTTGCCTTTGTACAGAACTGGATGAAAGGTTAAGTCTGCCCAGTAACATACAGCAGGGACAGTGTCAGAGTTAACTGTAAGGGAGGCCCATAGTGGGGAGGAGGATTGGGAATCTCTGGGTAGTGACAGATTGAGGAAGTTAGTGTTTTAAGAGAAGAGAAGAGAGTGTGCAGAGATCTGGAGAGGAACACAGCTAGTATCTAGTGAGATCCAGTTCAGCAGGCAAGTTGGCGATTTCTGTTTGGAAGAGAATTAAAGGAAGAAGTGAGTCCAGTGTTGCCCAGACATGGGAGGTCCTGTAGAGAAGTGTCTTGCCCAGCTGAGAACACGGAAGATGGACGTGGCTCTGAGAGAGGCCCTCATTAAAGGATGACAGAGTGCTGTTTGGATTCAAGGTTCGCAGCATAATATATTGACCCATTTACTCTGTTTGTTTACCATCCACATGTAAAGTGCAGTTGCCCAAAACCAATAAGAATGTACCTCTGTATGAAGCAAAAAAGTTGTAAAGTGTGCTGACTGCTGCCTTGTGTACCTGTCTTGAAGTCTAATAGACCTAATGAGGAGTGGAACGGGACCGACCTTAAGATGAAGGTACCAAGAGCCATACTGCTCAGAACATGTTGATAGCATCACTGCTACAAGTTCTGTTTAGCATTGCAGTTCATATGGAACCATAAATTATAGTAGACCAAAGTCATGCTGGCTGGTGACCACATACAGTAGCTTGTTTGAGTATTCACCCCCTTGGCATTTCTGCTACCTTACAACCTATGCGAATAAGCCTCCTTACCGTGACAAGCCAGAGATGGTATGTCACTCTCCATAAGGAGAAACGATACCCCTTAGACCACAGTCCAGAGCCTCTCACCTAGCCAAATCAGTTCTCATGCTTCGCACTGACGAGGGCCAACAGCCCGAAACACCGTGTCTGCGAATTGAGATACTGATTTGGCTTTTATCCTAAGTCATATTGCACGACTCGTTAAAGAGTTGATTGTGACTTGTAGGATCGCTACTTCCAACAGGTGGCGCTATAGAGTTAAGTCCTCTTTTTCTCAGAAGAGACAATTTGCATATTATATTTCCCAGAGGAGCATTGCACGGTGAATAAGCCTGGTTACCTTGACAAGCCAGAGATGGTATGTCACTCTCCATAAGGAGAAATGATACCCCTTAGACACCAGTCCAGAGCCTCTCACCTATCCAAATCAGTTCTCATGCTTCGCACTGACGAGGGCCAACAGCCCGAAACACCGTGTCTGCGAATTGAGATACTGATTTGGCTTTTATCCTAAGTCATATTGCACGACTCGTTAAAGAGTTGATTGTGACTTGTAGGATCGCTACTTCCAACAGGTGGCGCTATAGAGTTAAGTCCTCTTTTTCTCAGAAGAGACAATTTGCATATTATATTTCCCAGAGGAGCATTGCACGGCGAATAAGCCTCCTTACCTTGACAAGCCAGAGATGGTATGTCACTCTCCACAAGGAGAAACGATACCACTTAGACACCTTACAACCTGGAATTTTACTGTTTTGTTTTTAGAGTTTGCATCAGTTCACATAAAGAACGTGACAACAACTGTGAATATTTGTTGCTCCTATATTTGTAAAGCAAACAACAAATAGGGCAAAAGAATTGAAACCATCAATCTGCATAACTATTCACCCCCTAAAGTCAGTACTATGTAGAGCCTTCTTCTGCAGCAATTATATGCTGCAAGTTGTAACAGGCTGAGTGGTGAAACCACTGTGCCGGGACCCTATGAAAGCCTGGAGGGGCTTGCCCTGTTCCCTCCTTCCAAATATTACTCTGAATCTGCACCCTACTATTCATCTGTCTCCACAGCCTCCATGCACATGATAACTGCACTTGATACTTGACTATTGCATTTAAACATACGGGCTGATGACCGGATCATGCAGCTTTATATGAAAATCCCTATTTATTATAATTGCAGGACCTGAAATAACAAGCACTTTTCACCTATTGTGTCCCCCCATTTCCTTGTAGATTGTAAGCTTGCGAGCAGGGACCTCACCCCTAATGTCACTGTTTAAATTATCTTAACTTGTACCGAATATATTGTCTGTACATATCCCCGGTAATTGTAAAGTGCCGCGGAATAAGTTGGCGCTATATAAATAAAAAATTATTACCGTACTATTATTATTCATACATCTCCTCCCATTTCCCACTCACAGCATGCAGACTTACAGACACCAAACTGCAGCTGCATCTCCCTACGCCTGATATATCAATGTTTGTTGAGTGTGACATATCCAGAAAGCTGATGGAGAACTAGGATATTTCTCTTTTACCAGCCGTATTATTCAAGAACGATTCCAGTTACATGTTTAAGACTAAAATCTAAGAGACATGCAGAGATAAATGCAACAGTGAAAATAGCCTTTGCCTTTGTGCTGAGCAGACATATCCAGCTTCATAAACGTAACTTATTATTATGGTTCTGTCAGGACTGGAAATTTTTTATCAATACATAGATGTCATGGTGATAATGAATGGCTATTATATTAACAAGCAGATAAATGACAAAGGTAATATCTCTTATATCTCTTATGAAGCACAATAAGGAGGGAAAAACAAATAAATAACCTAACAAATGGCTATTGTTCAAACCACGGGATGATTGATCCATATTGCATCATCATGCATAATTCTCTACCTTTCACCAAGCGTTCATATCGGAAGGTTCAGCTATAGATTATTATGGACCATATATCATGCTTATTTCGTATTCCAGAAAACCTTATTAAAATATCAGTTCATCATAGTCATTCAGAAGACTTGAGTAGAGCAAATGTAAAATTCACCTTACCTCTGGCATCTCATAGAAAATTATCAGTTATGGAATATTTCATTTTTACTAATGCATAGAACGTTCGAGTATAGGTTATTACAAATGCTAATAATATGTTAGCAAAAGATGGCTACACCAGGAAAATGTACTGATGACATCATGTACTGGTGACTAGAGATGAGTGAACCTGTTCGGAAAACATTAGCCAATCTCAAATTCGGCACGAATGAAGCACATTCGGATTCGTGTTCGGATTCCTGAGGAATTTCCCTCAAAGTCAGCAAAATTCTGTAAATGATCGCGTTTCCACTAATGCTTTTGTTTGGACTTTGTCTAGGATAGTGGTGCTGGTATGATGGGGGGGCGTGTTTTGTGAGTGGAGAGGTTAGGTAGAAATCAGGAGGAACTGCAGAATGTTATTTTTTTGTTTTATTTTCCTTAAAAGTGTGTCGATTCTGGCAGCCAATCAGGGCACAGAAACCATCCACAGCGTCCAGACACAAGGGCTTCTGTCATTGGCTGCCAAAGTTACATGTCCCTCTCTATATAAAAAGCAGACATGTTGTTTTTCTGATGCAATTTTGTTAGTGTAACACAGGAGAAGGTCGCTGTAGAGATGTCAAACACAACAACTCCAGAACGATGCAGGAGCGATCCAGTGACGTACTTATTGTTCTCGCTGGTTGTTAGCTCTGTGAAAAAAACATTGCAGGCATCGTTGCTTTTGCTGTCAAACATGAAGAATCACGCCGACCTGACGACCAAATAAAGTTCTGGACTTTCTGCTATGACCAGCGATGTCACAGCAGGATCCTGATCGCTGCTGCGTGTCAAACACAATGAGATCGCTATCCAGGACGCTGCAACGTCACGGATCATTGTCGTTCTCGTTGTAAAGTTGCTCAGTGTGAAGGTACCTTTAGATAGGATCCAGAGTGAAATCGACCTTCCAGCATCTAACTAGTTTGTGCTGATAGTGTTGTGCAGTCAGGAGTCCACATTTCCTAATCAAAATCATTTGGGATGAAATTGTTTTGCAGGTACCAGGCCACATTTCCTGTCCAAAATCATTTGGGCTAATACTGTGTTGCCGTCAGAAGGTTACATTTAATAATCAAAATCATTTGGGCTAATGTCGTGCCAGCATCAGACCTCATTTCCTAATCAAAATCATTTGGGCTAATATTTTTTTGCAGGCATCAGGACCCATTTCCTAATCAAAATCATTTTGGCTAATACAGTGCCTTGCAAAAGTATTCGGCCCCCTGGAACTTTTCAACCTTTTCCCACATACCATGCTTCAAACGTAAAGATACCAAATGTACATTTTTGGTGAAGAATCAACAACAAGTGGAACACAATTGTGAGGTTGAACTAAATTTATTGATTATTTAAAATTTTTGTGGAAATTCAAAAAATGAAAATTGGGGCGTGCAATATTATTCGTCCCCTTTACCTTAATACTTTGTTGCGCCACCTTTTGCATGGGGTATGTCTCTATCAGTTTTGTACATCGAGAGATTGAAATTCTTGCCCATTCTTCCTTGGCAAACAGCTCGAGCTCAGTGAGGTTTGATGGAGATCGTTTGTGAGCAGCAGTTTTCGGCTCTTTCCACAGATTCTTGATTGGATTTAGGTTTGGACTTTGACCTGGCCATTCTAACACCTGGACATGTTTATTTGTGAACCATTCCATTGTAGATTTTGCTTTATGTTTGGGATCATTGTCTTGTTGGAAGACAAATCTCCGTCCCAGTCTCTTTTGCAGACTCCAACAGGTTTTCTTCAAGAATGGTCCTGTATTTGGCACCATCCATCTTTCCATCAATTTTAACCATCTTCCCTGTCCCTGCTGAAGAAAAGCAGGCCCAAACCATGATGCTTCCTCCACCATGTTTAACAGTGGGGATGGTGTGTTCAGGTTGATGAGCTGTGTTGCCTTTACGCCAATCATATTGTTTGACATTGTTGTCAAAAAGTTCAATTTTGGTTTCATCTCACCAGAGCACCTTCTTCCACATGTTTGGTGTGTCTCCCAGGTGGCTTGTTGCAAGCTTTAAATGACACTCCTTATGGATTTCTTTGAGAAATGGCTTTCTTCTTGCCACTCTTCCATAAAGGCCAGATTTGTGCAGTGTACGACTGATTGTTGTCCTATGGACACACTGTCCCACTTCAGCTGTAGATCTCTGCAGTTCATCCAGAGTGATCATGGGCCTCTTGGCTGCATCTCGGTTCAGTCTTCTCCTTGTTTGAGATGAAAGTTTAGAGGTACGGCTGGGTCTTGGTAGACTGCAGTGGTATGATACTCCTTCCATTTCAATATGATCGCTTTCACAGTGCTCCTTGGAATGTTTAAAGTTTTGGAAATCATTTTGTATCCAAATCTGGCTTTAAACTTCTCCACAACAGTATCACGGACCTGCCTGTTGTGTTCCTTTGTCGTCATGATGCTTTCTGTGCTTGAAACAGAACCCTGAGACTATCACAGAGCAGGTGCATTTATACGGAGACTTGATTACACACAGGTGATTTATATTTATCATCACTAGGAATTTAGCACAACATTGGATCATTCAGAGATCTACAATGAACTTCTGGACTGAGTTTGCTGCCCTGAAAGTAAAGGGGCCGAATATTATTGCACACCCCACTTTCCAGTTTTTGAATTTCCACAAAAATGTAAAAGAACCAATAAATTTCGTTCAACTTCACAATTGTGTTCCACTTGTTGATTCTTCACTAAAAATTTACATTTGGCATCTTTATGTTTGAAGCATGATATGTGGGAAAAGGTTGAAACGTTCCAGGGGGCTGAATACTTTCGCAAGGCACTGTATTTGTGTGCAGGCACCAGGTCACATTTCTTAATCAAAATTGTTTATGCTAATATTGGGGTGCAGGCATGAGTCCAAATTTCCTAATCATTATCATTTGGGCTAATATTCTTGTGTAGGCACCAGCCCACATTTCCTAATCAAAGTTGTTTGGGCTAATATTGTTGTGCAGGCAGGAGGCCACAATTTCTAAACAAAATTGTTTGGTATAATATTGTTGTGCAGGCACACGATCTCAGCAAATAACTACAGATTGTTAATTTAGTTAAAGGTGACTAACAGGTCTGGGCTTAAGGTTGTGAAACTGCTGGTTAAACAAGGGGAAGGGAACGATCAACATGAGTGGGTAAAAGCGGGGTCATGGTAGAAGGGGAATAGGCTTGGTGTTCAACATATACGTGAGTAAGATGGTAATGTTATTGAAAGCTCCACTGAACAAACATTGTCTTGTCCTATATAAAGACAACTGACAAAATCTGTAACTGGACAGGCTACTCAAATCCCTTTCTTTGGAAGCCATAGAGCTGTGAACCTTGTAGATGAGGGTCAGAAAGAGCATGTGCTCCAATAGATGGCAACCACAGCATCAAGAAGCCTCTCCTACTATCCATCCACCATAGTATAACACACAGTTCAGTACTCAGAGGTGGCACCCAATTTATCCTTGTTTACCCCACATCAGAACTCTCCACATAGCCAACTGACTGTGGGGAACCACAGATGTGCAAATCTGCAGAGCTGTTCACACATTCTACTTCATGGGCATTAGAGCTCTGTTCCAAAGATTCACAGAATCCAGAGGAGGATAGCATCTGCACCGATGCCTAAATTTTTTAATGTTGGATCTTGTGCCAGATGAAGTAGGGCCAGAGCAAAATCCAGATCCTCATTACCAAATGTTAACTTCCAGGGGTGAAGGTGATCCTGATGAGACTCAGATACCTGAGACTGTATTATGGTGTCAGGAAAGGAAAATGAGGAGGGTGGCTCTTTGGGCGAGGAGTGGGAGAACAGAGATAATGACAATGAGGTTGTATATCTCACTTGGTATGAACTCAGAGGCAAGCAGCTGAGTAGCTGTGCAGAGGAAATGGAGGAAGAGAAAGAGAAGGAGGTCACTGTCACGCTTGCACCCAGACTGGTTGGCGCAGGCGTGCGGGGGTGTGGCCCCACTGGATCACAGACCAAACTTCCCTGGAAGGGGCGTAACTAAGTAGCTTCCTAGGAGTTCTCTGGAGCCTATGATGGTGAGGTCAGACTTGTGCAATAGGAAGCTACCAGGTACCACTCCAGGGTGGTGTCTGGCTCTGGCTGCTGATCCCACCAAGGAACGGAATATACTGTACTGCAAGCGGGCACGGCTGGCACTCTGGCAGGCGGGCACGGCTGGAACACAGGCAGGTGGACGGGTACAACAGAGACACTGGCAGGCGGGTACGGCTGGCTCTCTGGCAGGCAGGTATGGGTGGCTCTCTGGCAGGACAGGAGGACAAGGCTGGTACACTGGAAGAACCGGTAGGGACCGGTCTGCAGGCTGGTATGTAAAACAGGTAAGAACTTGTTCAGACAGGAGGACTTATGAATAGGAAGAGAAAGACTGCAAGAGCGGATGCAGAGCAAAAGCACAGCAGCTAGAACCAATAACAGAGACACAGGAGGCGGAGCCAGGAGGAGGAGCCAAGAGCAGAAATGCAGGAGGTGGAGCCAAGAGGAGGAGGCGGAGCCAAGTGCAGAAACACAGGAGGTGGAGCCACGTGCAGAAATACAGGAGGAGGAGCCAAGAGCAGGAGGCAGAGCCACGTGCAGAAATGCAGGAGGCAGAGCCACGTGCAGAAATGCAAGAGGCAGAGTCAAGAGCTGGAGGCAGAGACAAGTGCAGAAACGCAGGAGGCAGAGCCAAGAGCAAGAGACGTAGAACCGCAAGGAGAGGAGCCAGGTAGAACCGCAAGGAGCGGAGCCGCAGAGCGAGAGCTGAGTGGAGCCGCAGAGCAAAGCCACAGAGTGCAGAGCAAGGTCAGAGTGCAGAGCACAGCTACAGAGAGCAGAGCTGAGAGCAAAGCCACAGAGTGCAGAGCTGAGAGCAGAGCAAGACACAGAGTGCAGAGCTGAGAGCAAAGCCACAGAGTGCAGAGCTGAGAGCAGAGCAAGATACAGAGTGCAGAGCCCAGAGCTAAACCACAGAGAGCACAGCAAGGTCACAGAATGCAGAGCAAGGAGCAAAGCAAGGTCGCAGAGAGCAGAGAAAAGCAAGACACAGAGAACGCACAGCAGGGAAAGGAAACCAAGGCAGGGATATAAACAGACACAGGAACAGAACTAGGCAAAGACAAAGTCAGGAACAGGACAAGACACAGAGATATGGACACAAGCCAGGGTACGACGCCCCTCTGGGTGACGGACATAGGCCAGGGTACGAAGCCCAACTGGATGGCAAACTGTTGTGAATTCTGTGGCTGAATTCACTCCTGTGGTCACAAGTGGTATTGCAGCCTCTGGGCTTCCTCCCTCAGGTGTTTTGGTGAGCTTGTTGGCTGCCTTGCTATTTAACTCCACCTGAGTCTGTCTTCCTTGCTCCTTGTCAATGTTCCAGTGTTGGATCTGAGCTACTGCATCTTTCCTGTGGCCTGCTGCTCTGCTAGATAAGTGTTACTTTGTTTTTGTTTCCGTTTTTTCTGTCCAGCTGTGCTATTCTCTTTTGCTGGAAGCTCTGAGACGCAAAGGGTGCACCGCCGTGCCGTTAGTTCGGCACGGTGGGTCTTTTTGCCTCCCTTTGCGTGGTTTTGCTTTAGGGTTTTTTGTAGACTGCATAGTTCTCTTTGCTATCCTCGCTCTGTCTAGAATATCGGGCCTCACTTTGCTGAATCTATTTCATTTATAACGAGATTATCCATTGAGGAGCACAGAGCCTGAATATCCATGTCCACAGCTGTGTCCTGAAGCACTCTAATGTCTAGGGGAAAAAAAAAAAACTGAAGACAGAGCTGAGGAAAAAAAAAAAAAATGATGTCAGGACTTCTTTTTTCCCTCTATTGAGAATCATTGGTATGGCTCCTTGTACTGTTATGCTGTGCTATCAGGCAACACAGTGTGCAGTAATCAGCGCACATACAGTGATATGGCAATAACCCAAAAACAATAGAACCAGCTCTGAGACGTGGAATCTCTGCAGACTGCAATACCTGAACCTATCCTCACACAACTAAAAGCAGCAGTGGATTGCGCCTAACACTACCTATGCAACTCGGCACTGCCTGAGGAGCTGACTAGCCTGAAGATAGAAATACAAGCCTGACTTGCCTCAGAGAAATACCCCAAAGGAATAGGCAGCCCCCTATATATAATGACTGTTAGCAAGATGAAAAGACAAAACGTAGGAATGAAATAGATTCAGCAAAGTGAGGCCCGATATTCTAGACAGAGCGAGGATAGCAAAGAGAACTATGCAGTCTACAAAAAACCCTAAAGCAAAACCACGCAAAGGGAGGCAAAAAGACCCACCGTGCCGAACTAACGGCACGGCGGTGCACCCTTTGCGTCTCAGAGCTTCCAGCAAAAGAGAATAGCACAGCTGGACAGAAAAAACGGAAACAAAAACAAAGTAACACTTATCTAGCAGAGCAGCAGGCCACAGGAAAGATGCAGTAGCTCAGATCCAACACTGGAACATTGACAAGGAGCAAGGAAGACAGACTCAGGTGGAGTTAAATAGCAAGGCAGCCAACGAGCTCACCAAAACACCTGAGGGAGGAAGCCCAGAGGCTGCAATACCACTTGTGACCACAGGAGCGAATTCAGCCACAGAATTCACAACAGCAAACACAGGACACAGACCAGGGTACAACGCTCCCCTGGGTGACGGACATAAGAGTAACAGAGACAGGGCCTGGCACCTCAGCAGCTAAGAACTGACTGAGGGAGTAAGTTGCACAGGCCCCCACCAATGGGTGGGGAAGTCTTAAATACAGGAAGCCTCATGGCAATTGGCCTGGGACACCTTAGCAAGGTGCACACAGTCTCAATAAGACACAGGAGTTGCCGTCGCCGCCCCCCTATGCACACAGACAGAGCATGCACAGAGCAAGCAGCAGACATGAGGCACACAGCATGGAGCTGGCAGCAGAGAGAAGTCACAAGATGGCCCAGAGAAGTGAGTGAGTTGAGTGTAATGCAGGTGGGGGATGGGAGGCCATGCAGTGAAGCCAGCAGGGTTGTTACAGTTACATTGCAGCTTGCCACACAGACACAGAATGATGCAGCCAGGGCAAACACTGCATCCTCAGCCACAACTCTGGCTGTGGCCAGCCGCGGTATTAAATCTTCAGTTCATAGGGTCAGCAAGGGTTGCCTATCCTGGACCTTTTTTGAGACCGCAAAGGATGACAAACACACGTTATCTGCCAACTTTGAAAAAATGACTCATTAGTGGCAAACATTGCAATAATTTGACTACTTCATGCATGAATTGGCAGATGCTTGATCAACATGCGTTAGTTTGGGAATCTCACTGTGCAACAATGTGGACTAGCGGGCCTCGCCAACCACCGGCTGTCTGTTATGACCTGGGGGTTAGGAGCACCCGGAATGACCTGATAGTTAAACATCATACAGGACGAGCTCTGGGATGTGGGAGCTCTGCTGACCGCAAGCCCTAATCCTATCACACACACTAGAAATAGCCATGGAGCGCTCCTGACCAGACCTAGGCGCCTCGTCACAGCCTAAGAACTATCTAGCCCTAGAGATAGAAAATAAAGCCTACCTTGCCTCAGAGAAATTCCCCAAAGGCAAAGGAAGCCCCCCACATATATTGACTGTGAGTAAAGATGAAAGTCACAAACGCAGAAATGAAACAGGTTTCAGCAAAGGGAGGCCAGACTTACTAAATAGACAGAGGATAGGAAAGGTAACTTTGCGATCAGCACAAAAACCTACAAAAGACCACGCAGAGTGTGCAAAAAAGACCTCCGCACCGACTCACGGTGCGAAGGGGCCACTCTGCATCCCAGAGCTTCCAGCTAGCAAGACAAAATCATGAAAACCAGCTGGACAAGAAACAGTGAACAAATAATGACTATCAGGAACTTAGCTTCTGCAGGAGAAGGCAGGTCACCAGAGAGATCCAGGAGCGAACTGAACCAATGCAAAAACATTGACAGCTGGCATGGAGTAACGATCTGAGAGGAGTTAAATAGAGCAGCCAACCAAAGGATAAACCACGTCACCTGTGCAAGGAACCTCAGAAGCAGCAGCTTCACTCACAGCCACCAGAGGGAGCCCATAGATAAAACTCGCCGAAGTACCATTCACGACCACAGGAGGGAGTTCGACAACAGAGTTCACAACAGTACCCCCCCTTGAGGAGGGGTCACCGAACCCTCACCAGAGCCCCCAGGCCGATCAGGATGAGCCAAATGAAAGGCACGAACTAGATCGGCAGCATGAACATCAGAGGCAAAAACCCAGGAATTATCTTCCTGACCATAGCCCTTCCACTTGACCAGGTACTGGAGTTTCCGTCTCGAAACATGAGAATCCAAAATCTTCTCCACCACATACTCCAACTCCCCCTCGATTAACACCGGGGCAGGAGGATCAACAGAGGGAACCATAGGCGCCACGTATCTCCGCAACAACGACCTATGGAACACATTATGGATGGCAAAAGAAGCTGGAAGGTCCAAACAAAATGACACAGGATTAAGAACTTCAGAAATCTTATATGGTCCAATGAAAAGAGGCTTAAACTTAGGAGAGGAAACCTTCATAGGAACGTGACGAGATGACAACCAAACCAAATCCCCAACACGAAGTCGGGGACCAACACAACGCCGGCGGTTAGCGAAACATTGAGCCTTCTCCTGGGACAATGTCAAATTGTCCACCACATGAGTCCAAATCTGCTGCAACCTGTCCACCACCGCATCCACACCAGGACAGTCCGAAGGCTCAACCTGCCCTGAAGAGAAACGAGGATGGAAACCAAAATTACAGAAAAAAGGAGAAACTAAAGTAGCCGAGCTGGCCCGATTATTAAGGGCGAACTCAGCCAAAGGCAAGACAGACACCCAATCATCCTGATCAGCAGAAACAAAGCATCTCAGATATGTCTCCAAAGTCTGATTAGTTCATTCGGTTTGGCCATTAGTCTGAGGATGGAAAACCGAAGAAAAAGACAAATCAATGCCCATCTTAGCGCAAAAGGACCGCCAAAACCTTGAAACAAGCTGGGAACCTCTGTCCGAGACGATGTTCTCTGGAATGCCATGCAAATGAACCACATGCTGGAAAAACAATAGCACCAAATCAGAGGAGGAAGGCAGTTTAGATAAGGGTACCAAATTGTTATGACCTGGTGGTTAGGAGCACCCGGAATGACCTGATAGTTAAACCTCATACAGGACGAGCTCTGGGATGTGGGAGCTCTGCTGACCGCAAGCCCTAATCCTATCACACACACTAAAAATAGCCGTGGAGCGCTCCTGACCAGACCTAGGCGCCTCGTCACAGCCTAAGAACTATCTAGCCCTAGAGATAGAAAATAAAGCCTACCTTGCCTCAGAGAAACTCCCCAAAGGTAAAGGAAGCCCCCCACATATATAGACTGTGAGTAAAGATGAAAGTCACAAATGCAGAGATGAAACAGGTTTCAGCATAGGGAGGCCAGACTTACTAAATAGACAGAGGATAGGAAAGGTAACTTTGCCATCAGCACAAAAACCTACAAAAGATCACGCAGAGTGGGCAAAAAAAACCTCCGCACCGACTCACGGTGCGGAGGGACCACTCTGCATCCCAGAGCTTCCAGCTAGCAAGACAAAATCATGAAAACCAGCTGGACAACGAAACAGTGAACAAATAATGACTATCAGGAACTTAGCTTCTGCAGGAGAAGGTAGGTCACCAGAGAGATCCAGGAGCGAACTGAACAAATGCAAAAACATTGACAGCTGGCATGGAGTAACGATCTGAGAGGAGTTAAATAGAGCAGCCAACCAAAGGACAACCCACGTCACCTGTGTAAGGAACCTCAGAAGCAGCAGCTTCACTCATAGCCACCAGAGGGAGCCCATAGACAGAACTCGCCGAAGTACCACTCAGGACCACAGGAGGGAGTTCGACAACAGAATTCACAACAGTACCCCCCCCCACTTGACAACCCCAACTGGACACAGACATAGATTTCCAATCCAACACTGGATTATGGACCTGTAGCCATGGCAATCCCAAAACGACCACATCATGCAGATTATGCAACACCAAAAAGCGAATATCCTCCTGATGTGCAGGAGCCATGCACATGGTCAATTGAGTCCAGTACTGAGGCTTATTCTTGGTCAAAGGCGTAGCATCAATTCCTCTCAATGGAATAGGATACTGCAAGGGCTCCAAGAAAAAACCACAGCGCCTGGCAAACTACAAGTCCATCAAATTCAGGGCAGCGCCTGAATCCACAAATGCCATTACAGAATAGGACGACAGAGAGCAAATCAGAGTAACGGACAAAAGAAATTTAGACTGTACCGTACCAATGGTGGCAGACCTAGCGAACCGCTTAGTGCGCTTAGGACAATCGGAGATAGCATGAGTGGATTCACCACAGTAAAAACACAGCCCATTCCGACGTCTGTGTTCTTGCCGTTCAGCTCTGGTCAAAGTCCTATCACACTGCATAGGCTCAGGCCTATGCTCAGAGAATACCGCCAGATGGTGCACAGCTTTGCGCTCATGCATGCGCCGATCGATCTGAATGGCCAAAGACATAGACTCATTCAGACCAGCAGGCGTGGGAAATCCCACCATGACATCCTTAAGGGCTTCAGAAAGACCCTTTCTGAAAATTGCCGCCAGGGCACATTCATTCCACTGAGTAAGCACAGACCACTTTCTAAACTTCTGACAGTACACCTCCGCTTCATCCTGACCCTGACACAAAGCCAGCAAGATTTTCTCTGCCTGGTCCACTGAATTAGGTTCATCATAAAGCAATCCAAGCGCCAGAAAAAACGCATCAACATCACGCAATGCAGGATCTCCTGGCGCAAGGGAAAATGCCCAGTCTTGAGGGTCACCACGCAACAAAGAAATAATGATTTTTAGCTGTTGAACGGGGTCACCAGAGGAGCGGGGTTTCAAAGCTAGAAACAGTTTACAATTATTTTTGAAATTCAAGAACCTAGATCTATCCCCAGAAAATAAGTCAGGAATAGGAATTCTAGGCTCTAACATAGGATTCTGAACCACAAAATCTTGAATGTTTTGTACCCTTTCAGTGAGATGATCCACACAAGAGGACAGACCTTGAATGTCCATGTCTACACCTGTGTCCTGAACCACCCAAAGGTCTAGGGGAAAAGAAAGACAAAACACAGTGCAAAGAAAAAAAAATGGTCTCAGAAGTTCTCTTATCCCTCTATTGAGATGCATTAATACTTTGGGCCAGCTGTACTGTTATGACCTGGTGGTTAGGAGCACCCGGAATGACTCTGCATCCCAGAGCTTCCAGCTAGCAAGACAAAATCATGAAAACCAGCTGGACAAGAAAACATTGAACAAATAATGACTATCAGGAACTTAGCTTCTGCAGGAGAAGGTAGGTCACCAGAGAGATCCAGGAGCGAACTGAACAAATGCAAAAACATTGACAGCTGGCATGGAGTAACGATCTGAGAGGAGTTAAATAGAGCAGCCAACCAAAGGACAACCCACGTCACCTGTGTAAGGAACCTCAGAAGCAGCAGCTTCACTCATAGCCACCAGAGGGAGCCCATAGATAGAACTCGCCGAAGTACCACTCACGACCACAGGAGGGAGTTCGACAACAGAATTCACAACACCAAATGGAACATCTTAGAGAAGCGATCACAAACCACCCAAATGACCGACATCTTTTGAGAAACACGGAGATCAGAAATAAAATCCATGGAAATATGCGTCCAGGGCCTCTTCAGGATCGGCAAGGGCAAAAGCAACCCACTGGCACGAGAACAGCAGGGCTTAGCCCGAGCACAAATCCCACAGGACTGCACAAAACAACGCACATCCAGTGACAAAGAAGGCCACCAAAAGGATCTAGCCACCAAATCTCTGGTACCAAAGATTCCAGGATGACCAGCCAATACTGAACAATGAATCTCCGAGATAACTCTACTAGTCCATCTATCAGGGACAAACAGTTTCTCCGTAGGACAACGGTCAGGTCTATCAGCCTGATACTTTTGCAGCACACGCCGCAAATCAGGGGAAATGGCAGACAAAATTACCCCTTCTTTAAGAATACCCGCTGGCTCCGGAACTCCCGGAGAGTCAGGCACAAAACTCCTTGACAGGGCGTCCGCCTTTACATTCTTAGATCCCGGAAGGTATGAAACCACAAAATCAAAATGGGAGAAAAATAGCGACCATCGAGCCTGTCTAGGATTCAACCGTTTGGCAGACTCGAGATAAGTTAAATTCTTGTGATACGTCAAGACCACCACGCGATGTTTAGCTCCTTCAAGCCAATGTCGCCACTCCTCGAATGCCCACTTCATGGCCAACAACTCCCGATTGCCCACATCATAATTGCGCTCAGCAGGCGAGAATTTTCTAGAAAAGAAGGCACAGGGTTTCATCACCGAGCCATCAGAACTTCTTTGCGACAAAACAGCCCCTGCTCCAATTTCAGAAGCATCAACCTCCACCTGAAAAGGGAGCGAAACATCTGGCTGGCACAACACAGGGGCAGAAGCAAAACGACGCTTCAACTCCTGAAAAGCCTCTACAGCCGCAGAGGACCAATTGACCACATCAGCACCTTTCTTGGTCAAATCAGTCAATGGCTTAGCAACACTGGAAAAGTTAGCGATGAAGCGACGATTAAAATTAGCAAAGCCCAGGAACTTCTGCAAGCTCTTCACAGATGTCGGCTGAGTCCAAACCGTAAATGGTCTGAAATTTAACAGGGTCCATCTCGATAGTAGAAGGGGAAAAAATGAAACCCAAAAATGAAACCTTCTGAACTCCAAAGAGACACTTTGACCCCTTCACAAACAAGGAATTCGCACGAAGGACCTGGAACACCATTCTGACCTGCTTCACATGAGATTCCCAATCATCCGAAAAGACCAAAATGTCATCCAAATATACAATCATGAATCTATCCAGGTACTCTCGGAAGATGTCATGCATAAAGGACTGAAACACAGATGGAGCATTAGAAAGCCCGAATGGCATAACCAGGTACTCAAAATGGCCCTCGGGCGTATTAAATGCCGTCTTCCATTCATCACCCTGTTTAATTCGCACAAGATTATACGCACCACGAAGATCTATCTTGGTGAACCAACTAGCCCCCTTAATCCGAGCAAATAAACCAGACAGCAGCGGCAAAGGATACTGAAATTTGACTGTGATCTTATTAAGAAGGCGGTAATCAATACAAGGTCTCAAAGAACCATCCTTCTTGGCCACAAAAAAGAACCCTGCTCCCAATGGTGACGACGACGGACGAATATGACCCTTCTCCAAGGATTCCTTTATATAACTCCGCATAGCGGCGTGCTCTGGCACAGATAAATTAAACAGACGGCCCTTAGGAAACTTACTACCAGGAATCAAATTAATAGCACAGTCGCAATCCCTATGAGGAGGTAGGGCACCAGATTTGGGCTCTTCAAATACATCCCGGTAATCTGATAAAAACTCAGGGACTTCAGAAGGAGTGGAAGGTGAAATTGAGAGCAATGGAACATCACCATGTACCCCCTGACAACCCCAGCTGGACACAGACATAAATTTCCAATCCAACACTGGATTATGGACCTGTAGCCATGGCAACCCCAAAATGACCACATCATGCAGATTATGCAACACCAAAAAGCGAATATCCTCCTGATGTGCAGGAGCCATGCACATGGTCAATTGAGTCCAGTACTGAGGCTTATGCTTGGCCAAAGTTGTAGCATCAATTCCTCTCAATGGAATAGGATACTGCAAGGGCTCCAAGAAAAAACCACAGCGCCTGGTGTTGTGAATTCTGTGGCAGAGCTCCCTCCTGTGGTCACAAGTGGTACTTCGGCTGATTCTCTCTGTGAGCTTCTGTTGGTGGAGGGAAGTGGTACTGCGGCTTCTGAGTTTCCTCCCTCAGGTGATCTGGTGAGGTCGTTAGGTGCTTCTCTACTTAACTCCACCTAATGCTTTGATCCTGGCTTCCTGTCAATGTTCCAGTGTTGGACTTGCTTTTCCCTGGATCATTCCTGTGGCCTACTGCTCTGCATAGCTAAGTTCTTCTTTGCTATTTGTTTGCTATTTTTTCTGTCCAGCTTGTCTAATTTGTTGCTGGAAGCTCTGGGACGCAAAGGGTGTACCTCCGTGCCGTTAGTTCGGTACGGAGGGTCTTTTTGCCCCCTTTGCGTGGTTTTCTTTAGGGTTTTGTGTAGACCGCAAAGTTGCCTTTTCTATCCTCGCTCTGTTAAGAAAGTCGGGCCTCACTTTGCTGAATCTATTTCATCTCTACGTTTGTCGTTTCATCTTAACTCACAGTCATTATATGTGGGGGGCTGCCTTTTCCTTTGGGGTATTTCTCTGAGGCAAGGTAGGCTTATTTTCTATCTTCAGGCTAGTTAGTTTCTCAGGCTGTGCCGAGTTGCATAGGCAGAGTTAGGCGCAACCCACGGCTGCCTCTAGTGTTGTTTGGAGAGGATTAGGGATTGCGGTCTGCAGAGTTCCCACATCTCAGAGCTCGTTCTATGATTTTGGGTTATTGTCAGATCACTGTATGTGCTCTGACCGCTATGTCCATTGTGGTACTGAATTGCCTTTCATAACAGCCTGGCAAACTCCAAGTCCATCAAATTCAGGGCAGCGCCTGAATCCACAAATGCCATTACAGAATAGGACGACAGAGAGCAAATCAGAGTAACGGACAAAAGAAATTTAGACTGTACCGTACCAATGGTGGCAGACCTAGCGAACCGCTTAGTGCGCTTAGGACAATCGGAGATAGCATGAGTGGATTCACCACAGTAAAAACACAGCCCATTCCAACATCTGTGTTCTTGCCATTCAGCTCTGGTCAAAGTCCTATCACACTGCATAGGCTCAGGCCTATGCTCAGAGAATACCGCCAGATGGTGCACAGCTTTGCGCTCACGCATGCACCGATCGATCTGAATGGCCAAAGACATAGACTCATTCAGACCAGCAGGCGTGGGAAATCCCACCATGACATCCTTAAGGGCTTCAGAAAGACCCTTTCTGAAAATTGCCGCCAGGGCACATTCATTCCACTGAGTAAGCACAGACCACTTTCTAAACTTCTGACAGTACACCTCCGCTTCATCCTGACCCTGACACAAAGCCAGCAAGATTTTCTCTGCCTGATCCACTGAATTTGGTTCATCATAAAGCAATCCAAGCGCCAGAAAAAACGCATCAACATCACGCAATGCAGGATCTCCTGGCGCAAGGGAAAATGCCCAGTCTTGAGGGTCACCACGCAACA
The DNA here is from genome assembly GCF_032444005.1 of Ranitomeya imitator. Classification (NCBI taxonomy): domain Eukaryota; kingdom Metazoa; phylum Chordata; class Amphibia; order Anura; family Dendrobatidae; genus Ranitomeya; species Ranitomeya imitator. Next base: position 591,397,242 of record NC_091285.1, read on the forward strand.
AAGAAATAATGATTTTTACCTGTTGAACGGGGTCACCAGAGGAGCGGGGTTTCAAAGCTAGAAACAGTTTACAATTATTTTTGAAATTCAAGAACCTAGATCTATCCCCAGAAAATAAGTCAGAAATAGAAATTTTAGGCTCTAACATAGGATTCTGAACCACAAAATCTTGAATGTTTTGTACCCTTGCAGAGAGATGATCCATACAAGAGGACAGACCTTGAATGTCCATATCTACACCTGTGTCCTGAACCACCCAAAAGTCTAGGGGAAAAGAAAGACAAAACACAGTGCAAAGAAAAAAAAATGATCTCAGAAGTTCTCTTATCCCTCTATTGAGATGCATTAATACTTTGGGCCAGCTGTACTGTTATGACCTGGTGGTTAGGAGCACCCGGAATGACCTGATAGTTAAACATCATACAGGACGAGCTCTGGGATGTGGGAGCTCTGCTGACCGCAAGCCCTAATCCTTTCACACACACTAGAAATAGCCGTGGAGCGCTCCTAACCTGACCTAGGCGCCTCGTCACAGCCTAAGAACTATCTAGCCCTAGAGATAGAAAATAAAGCCTACCTTGCCTCAGAGAAATTCCCCAAAGGCAAAGGAAGCCCCCCACATATATTGACTGTGAGTAAAGATGAAAGTCACAAACGCAGAAATGAAACAGGTTTCAGCAAAGGGAGGCCAGACTAACTAACTAGACAGAGGATAGGAAAGGTAACTTTGCGATCAGCACAAAAACCTACAAAAGACCACGCAGAGTGTGCAAAAAAGACCTCCGCACCGACTCACGGTGCGGAGGGGCCACTCTGCATCCCAGAGCTTCCAGCTAGCAAGACAAAATCATGAAAACCAGCTGGACAAGAAACAGTGAACAAATAATGACTATCAGGAACTTAGCTTCTGCAGGAGAAGTCAGGTCACCAGAGAGATCCAGGAGCGAACTGAACCAATGCAAAAACATTGACAGCTGGCATGGAGTAACGATCTGAGAGGAGTTAAATAGAGCAGCCAACCAAAAGATAAACCACGTCACCTGTGCAAGGAACCTCAGAAGCAGCAGCTTCACTCACAGCCACCAGAGGGAGCCCATAGATAGAACTCGCCGAAGTACCATTCACGACCACAGGAGGGAGTTCGACAACATTATTCACAACAGCTGTCCCTTCAACTGCATCCACTGCTTTTTCCTCCTCTGGCACTATGGCAAGTATTCTCACACAGGTTTCCGGCTGCAGAACCTCCACTTGCTTACCCCCTGCAGTCGTAGTAAGTCAGCTGTCACGGAAGTTGAGATGCCTGCTGTTTTTGTTTCACCAAGGACACCACATCTTTCTCAATCCACCATACCATCTCCACCTTAACTGCACTCACAATCCAGTAGTTTGTCGTGTTCATCCTACCGCACCCTTTCTTAGCAAAGCAGCCTGTTCATGGTCCAGCAGTTGTGATTACGTAAAATAATGTTTCCTCCTACAAATGCCAAAGCTAAGAGCTTGGCCTTCACTATCTCCAATCTGTTGACCATGAAAACGATGCCTTTCTGCCTGGTGGATACAGACGGTTTCAGAAAGATGATGGCTGTCGCAGTCCCCCAGTGCCAGTTGCCCAGACGTTATTACTACTCTAAGATAGCTGTGCCTGCGCTACACCAGGATGTCGCAGACAACATTGTCCCATTTCTTGAAAAAAATCTATGTCTGCCAGGGTGCATTTCACCAATGACACCTAGATGGCTAGGGGCATTACATCTCGTTGACTGGGCACTGGGTGACTTTGTTGGCTGCGGGAGCAAGCAGGCAAGGGGCTGCTCCCCAAGTCTTGGAATACCCACGGTTTGCGGGACAAACCTCTGTACCTAACACTTCCTCCACTGTTTCTGCCTCCTCCACCACTTCTAGGGCCTCCAACTGCACCCCCAACCTCTCCCTTAATGAGAGACACATTTCAACATTGCAGAGTAAATTTTCACCACCTCCGTACTGCATAGCCATGGCTCAGTGCAATCAAGCAGTGTTTAAATTAATATGCCTTGGAGATCACAGTAACACAGCTCAAGAGATATGTACAGCTATCCAGCCCTAGTTTGAGCAATAGCTGTCTCCACTGAACCTGGAGCCATGGAATGCCGTGTGCAATAATGGTGCAAACCTCATGGTGGTCCTATGCTGGATCAACCTCACACACGTGCCTTGCATGGATCATGTCCTCAACCTGGTGATACAGCAATTTTTCTGCCACTGTCCTGGCCTGGATGCGCTGCTGCAAAAAAGCATGATCGCTGTGTGCTCACTTCTGCCGATCGCACCCTGCCGGTCATTGACTTGTACCGGTGCAGAGGTCTTTTGTCTTACAGGTTAACCATTTGGTAGGCAATGTGCTGACATGGTGGAATTCCACTCTCCACATGTTTCAGTGACTATGGCAGCAGTGATGAGCCCTGATACAGTGTATCCTTTTGCATAGCCGGGTCCAATATAGTACGGGTATGGTGCGAATCATGCTTGCTGTTGGGCACAGATCAAAGACCTCTGCACACTTCTGCACAGTTTCGAAATGGCTACTAAGATGGTTAGCGCTGATGATGCGGTCATCAGCATTACTATTCCAGTCATCTACATGGTGGACTACACTTTGAATAGTCTACAGAAGGAGGTGTTGGTCCCAGAGGAAGAGGTGGGAGCAGAGGAGGATGGGAAATAGATAAAAGCAATATCTTGAAGTTCCGGACTGTGGTCGCACAGGCGATCGGGGAAGGCTCATGGTACCAAACAAACTGTTAGTGAAGGTGAAGGAGCCAAGGAGCAAATGGAGGAAGATGGGGAAAAAGAGGTGATGGGTGTGCAACAGTCAGGAGATTAGAAGAATAATAATCCCCTCTTTGTTGTTCATGTTCATGGTTGGCGGGAGGGGATGGTGGAAGCAAGCTTGAGTGTTGCCCCACCACCATCACACCATGAACTTGGACCTCATTGAAGCGCCTGACAAATGAGTGCCTTCTTGCTGCACTATCTGCAACATGATGTCCATACTGTTAGGATAAGAAATGGTGCTGGCTACTGGGTTGCCACACTGTTAGATCCACGGTACAAGAGAAAACTTTGCCAAATGCTTACCCCTGAAAGTGTAGATCACCTAACTTTCATCAAAATGAACAAGTCTTGGTTCTCCATTGACTTTTGCACCACAGTCACAGACTGGGCAGACTAGACAATGGTGTAATTTTTAGTGTGATGCATTGATCTCGCTTTATTGCAGTCTGTGACACCTTTGTCGTGGCTTCTGTGCCTGTTGTTGCTACTGCTTCAGATGTTACAAACAATTTTTTCTAAAGTGAAGATTGAATCCTAGTTGGGTCTCCATCTGGTGGGTTTCCTTTAGTGGAAGGGGTATCAGAGGCCCTTTATACTATTTCTACTCTAGGGGAATTGATGCCACTTAAGTGTTGTGTGACAATATTTTTTGAAATGTGGAGACTCCAAGTTGAGTCTCCATCTGGTGGGTTGCCTGTAGTGAAAGGGATGTCAGTGGTTCATTATAATATTTTTACTATGAGGAAATTTATGCCACTTTAGTGGTGTGTGGCAATATTTTTTTAAAATGTTTGGACTTCACGTTGGGTCTCCTTCATTTGTGTTGCCTGTAACAGTAGGCTCCCAGATTGGCAGGCCAGCACTTACTTTCAGTCAACTACCAGTGCTACTATCCTTAATTGTTTTTAATAATTATAGTCTACAAAACTGATATTTGTTCCAACTGGCTAGGCAGAAAAACAGTTTGAACTGTTGCATGAGGTATAAGGGCTCCCAGAACAGCAGGCTTACACTGGTCCTTCTCCCACCTCTTAATTTAAACTTAAGTTCAAAGCTGTATGTGGTGGCCCAGACCCTAATACCTCATGCATGGAATATGGCTGACTACTGCTGTGCCAGAATCAATTTTCTACTGTGGGTGAATTGATCATCAGTCAACTGCCTGTGTTACTATTCTTACATTTTTTAACATAAGTGCTCTACCAAGCTGATATTTGTGCCACCTGAGTGTGGCTGAGCAAAATAGCAGTTTGAGTTGTTGCATGAGGTATTAGGGCTCCCAGCAAAGCAGGATTACACCAGTTTGTCACCCACCTTGTCTTAATTGAAACCTAAATTTAAAGTTCTAAATGCTGGCCCAGACGCTGATACCTTTATGCATGCCCCATGGCTTATTGTTGCTGTGCGATTATCACATTTCTACTGTGGGTCAATAGTTGTTACTTTTCCTGTTGTCTTCCCCTAATATTTGGAAATGCTTGGACTCCAAGTTGGGTCTCCGTCATGCGTGTTGCATGAGTTTGGCAGGCCACTCAGAGCTGCAGGCCTACACCCATAACTCATCCACCTGTTCCTGATCAATGTTTCATCTAGACATCCTAGTCCAAGCCCTGTCCAATGCATCCATGCTGTGTATTTATACTATATGTACTCTGGGTCAATTGATGCCACTTTTCCTGGTGTCTTCCTCTAATTTGAGCTATCTGGTAAGCTTTTTGGCCCCATTGAGCTGTTGTCTATGCATTTGGTTTTGCCTGCCATTGAATTCAGTGGGACTTGGGTATGTTTGGTGAGCTCTTCACGAGTATGTTAGGCAAACATAGGGACGTTCGCAGAACCAAACCGAACCATGAGAGGTTCGCTTATCTCTACTAATGACATAATATTCAAGGAAAAATATCATTACAAAAATAAAATCAGTGAATACTAGTGTTGAGCGATACCGTCCGATACTTGAAAGTATCGGTATCGGATAGTATCGGCCGATACCCGAAAAATATCGGATATCGCCGATACCGATATCCGATACCAATACAAGTCAATGGGACATCAAGTATCGGAAGGTATTCTCATGGTTCCCAGGGTCTGAAGGAGAGGAAACTCTCCTTCAGGCCCTGGGATCCATAGGGATGTGTAAAATAAAGAATTAAAATAAAAAATATTGATATATTTACCTCTCCGGCGGCCCCTGAACTCAGCGCGGGTAACCGGCAGGCTTCTTTGTTCAAAATCAGCGCTTTTAGGACCTGAGAATCACGTCCCGGCTTCTGATTGGTCGCGGGCCGCCCATGTGACCGCCACGCGACCAATCACAAGCCGCGACGTCACCGCAAGCTATTAGCGCGCTCATTTTTAAAAATGAGCGCGTTAATAGCTTGCGGTGACATCGCGGCTTGTGATTGGTCGCGGCCACGCGACCAATCACAAGCCGCTACGTCTTTGAAAGTCATTAACGCGCTCATTTTTAAAAATGAGCGCGTTAATAGCTTGCGGTGACGTCGCGGCTTGTGATTGGTCGCGGCCACGCGACCAATCACAAGCCGCTACGTCTTTGAAAGTCATTAACGCGCTCATTTTTAAAAATGAGCGCGTTAATAGCTTGCGGTGACGTCGCGGCTTGTGATTGGTCGCGGCCACGCGACCAATCACAAGCCGCTACGTCTTTGAAAGTCATTAACGCGCTCATTTTTAAAAATGAGCGCGTTAATAGCTTGCGGTGACGTCGCGGCTTGTGATTGGTCGCGTGGCCGCGACCAATCACAAGCCGCTACGTCTTTGAAAGTCATTAACGCGCTCATTTTTCAAAAATGAGCGCGCTAATAGCTTGCGGTGACGTCGCGGCTTGTGATTGGTCGCGTGGCGGTCACATGGGCGGCCCGCGACCAATCAGAAGCCGGGACGTGATTCTCAGGTCCTAAAAGCGCTGATTTTGAACAACGAAGCCTGCCGGTTACCCGCGCTGAGTCCAGGGGCCGCCGGAGAGGTAAATATATCAATATTTTTTATTTTAATTCTTTATTTTACACATCTCTATGTATCCGATACCGATACCCGATACCACAAAAGTATCGGATCTCGGTATCGGAATTCCGATACCGCAAGTATCGGCCGATACCCGATACTTGCGGTATCGGAATGCTCAACACTAGTGAATACACAATATGATATGTAATTACTTACAATACGTAGAAAGAAGCGGCAACACTCACCGGTCCTGTGTGGTCTGAATCATTTATTAGAAGAGTGCATACACAGCGTCTTCACGGCATCGGGATACAAACAAGGAAGGAGGTGAGCAGGATGTGACGGCGGCCGTTTCGCGCCGACAGTAGCGCTTCCACGGGTCCCGCCGTCGTCACATCCTGCTCACCTCCTTCCTTGTTTGTATCCCGATGCCGTGAAGATGCTGTGTATGCACTCTTCTAATAAATGATTCAGACCACACAGGACCGGTGAGTGTTGCCGCTTCTTTCTACGTATTGCCAGTGGTTTGTACTTGTTTCATGCGTGCACCTCTACCTGGTAGTCGGATCCTAGAGAAGTTACTATGCACCGAAGATACCGCTAGTGATTGAGGATCAGCTGTGCGGTGCCTTTTTTCCTAGACTGATGATATGTAATTACTTAGTTTAAAAAAGAAGACCAAGAATGGCCATAAAATAGCCTAAATAGGCAGCAGGGGAGAGATAACAGACACAAGAACAAAAAGGTAGACAACTGGCCCAAGTTACAAAAAGTTATCCATACATATGCACACTGGTGTGTCCAAATAACTCACATTACAAAAACAGGAGGGCGCATGGTGAGCTTTTAACAGCTATATATATAGTATGGTACATTAGCAGGAAATGGTTACAGAAACATTATACTTAGAAATAGGCATGTAATCTAATTATCAAAACTGTTAAAAGCTCACCATGCGCCCCCCTGTTTTTGTAATGTGAGTTATTTGGACACACCAGTGTGCATATGTATGGATAACTTTTTGTAACTTGTGCCAGTTGTCTACCTTTTTTTCTTGTGTCTTATCTCTCACCTGCTGCCTATTTAGGCTATTTTATGGCCATTCTTGGTCTTTTTTTTATATTAATAAAGTGGTTTGTATTATCAATGTGTGGTGCCTCTTTTTGTAGGTGGATATCTGTTGTGCGGCTAACCACCGTAGGGTACATTATAGGTGGTGTGTTAGTTTAAAAAAAGGACAAGTTCATCAAGCTAATCTTGGCATAAGCTCAGTTCAAAGGAAGGGAAAAGTCATTTTTGACTTGGATAAATGTCCTTCACCTATGGTATTACATGATTACAATTCTGAATACAATCATCTATGAGAAAAATGTCTAGACCCTTATATTATTGATTTAGTTGTTTTTACTTTGCTTCATCTTTGGTAACAATGTTCTACTGCTTTTACTCTTAAGATCCCTTATTTACTTTATATTTATGAAGGAACTGCCTTTTCTTCACAGTCTCCTATCCTAACTTATTGATGCTTCTGGTCTGTTGCAAAGTCATTTCACTGAGTAATATAGCAATCTTGCCTTGTGCAGGCGTGTACTATGGAGGACAGAGAATGAACTTCAATCCAATATTGCAGCCAGCATGCAGCCAGCGTGTAAGGAAAGGGTGAATCAAACACCCGAAAACCCCGCCCCTATGGCTGAAAATTGTTCCCTCCAAATTCAGGTGACAGAGTCCCTTTAAGTCCATCTAGTTCAATCCATAGCCTAACCTAACATGCCCTAAAAAGTTGATCCAGAGGAAGGCAAAAAAAAAACATGTGGCAAATAGTAAGCTCCACTTTGGGGAAAAAAAATTCCTTCCCGACTCCACATACGGCAATCAGACTAGTTCCCTGGATCAACGCCCTATCATGGAATCTAGTATATGTACCCTGTAACATTATAATTTTCCAGAAAGGTATCCAGTCCCCTCTTAAATTTAAGTAATGAATCACTCATTACAACATCAAACGGCAGAGAGTTCCATAGTCTCACTGCTCTTACAGTAAAGAATTTGCACCTGTTATTATGCTTAAACCTTCTTTCCTCCAGACGTAGGGGATGCCCCCTTGTCCCTGTCTCAGGTCTATGATTAAAAAGATCATCAGAAAAGTCTTTGTACTGTCCCCTCATATATTTATACATTAAAATAAGATCGCCCCTTAATCTTCGTTTTTCCAAACTAAATAGCCCCAAGTGTAATAACCTATCTTGGTATTGCAGACCCCCAGTCCTCTAATAACCTTGGTCGCGCTTCTCTGCACCCGCTCTAGTTCAGCTATGTCTTTCTTATACACCGGAGACCAGAACTGTGCACAGTATTCTAAGAGTGGTCGAACTAGTGACTTGTATAGAAGTAAAATGATGTTCTCCTCATGTGCATCTATGCCTCTTTTAATGCATCCCATTATTTTATTTGCCTTTGTAGCAGCTGCCTGACACTGACCACTGAACATGAGTTTGTCATCCACCCATACACCCAGGTCTTTTTCATTGATGGTTTTGCCGAGTTTTGGAATTAAGCACATAGTTATTCATCTTTATACTTCTGCCCAAGTGCATGACCTTACATTTATCCCCATTAAAGCTCATTTGCCATTTATAAGCCCAAGCTTCTAGTTTACATAAATCATCCTGTAATATAAAATTGTCCTTTTCTGTATTGATTACCCTGCAGAGTTTAGTGTCATCTGCAAATATTGAAATTCTGCTCTGAATACCCCCTACAAGGTCATTAATAAATATGTTAAAAAGAAGAGGGCCCAATACTGACCCCTGTGGTACCCCACTGCTAACCGCTACCCAGTCCGAGTGTGTTCCATTAATAACCACCCTTTGTTTCCTATACCTGAGCCAGCTCTTAATCCACTTACACATATTTTCCCCTATCCCCATTATTCTCATTTTATGTATCAACCTTTTGTGTGGCACCGTATCAAAAGCTTTTGAAAAGTCCATATACACTACGTCCACTGGGTTCCCTTGGTCCAGTCCGGAACTTACCTCTTTATTGAAGCTGATCAGATTAGTCTGACATGAACGGTCCCTAGTAAACCCGTGCTGATACTGGGTCATGAGGTTATTCCTCTTCAGATACTCCAGAATAGCATCCCTTAGAATGCCCTCCAGGATTTTACCCACAGTAGAGGTTAAGCTTACTGGCCTATAATTACCAAGTTCAGTTTTTGTCCCCTTTTTGAATATTGGCACCACATTTCCTATACGCCAGTCCTGTGGTACAGACCCTGTTATTATGGAGTCTTTAAAGATTAAAAATTATGGTCTATCAATAACTGTACTTAGTTCCTGCAGTACTCGGGGGTGTATCCCATCCGGGCCCGGAGATTTGTAAATTTTAGTAATTTTTAGACGCCGACGTACTTCCTGCTGGGTTAAGCAGGTGACATTTAATGGGGAATTTTTATCACTTGTCATTTTGTCTGCCATGGGATTTTCTTGACTTCAGAACTCTCCAGCTATTTCTTTCCATCCATTTTTGGATGCTTCATAAGGTATGTAAGTAAGCTTAATAAGTAGTGTTGAGCATTCCAATACTGCAAGTATCGGGTATCGGACGATATTGGCTGTATCGGAATTCCGATACCGAGATCCGATATTTTTGTGATATCGGAAATCGGTATCGGAGTGTGCGGTGCGTATGGTTCCAAGGGTCTGGAGGAGAGGAAACTCTCCTTCAGGCCCTGGGATCCATATTAATGTAAAAAATAAAGAATAAAAATAAAAAATATGGCTATACTCACGTGAGCGGTCAGGTGACCGGTCACCTGATCGCGACGTCATCGAAGGTCCTTCACTCACAGCATTCTTAAGGACGGAGGCGGACGCTTGCAGCGGTGACAACCAGGGTTCTTCGGAGGGGTGAGTATAGCCATATTTTTTATTTTTATTCTTTATTTTTTACATTAATATGGATCCCAGGGCCTGAAGGAGAGTTTCCTCTCCTTCAGACCCTGGGAAGCATGCAGGATACATTACGATATTTGTGTCCCATTGACTTGTATTGGTATCGGAACTCGGTATCGGTGAGATCCGATATTTTGCCGGTATCGGCCGATATCTTCCGATACCGATACTTGCAAATATCGGAAGGTATCGCTCAACACTATTAATAAGTAATAACATTAATTGTCCTATTGGCCTGGCAGATACAAGAATTTTTTAAGTAGGCTTAATAATCATTCCAGCAGCACATCGCCCCATGTGCTGCATACAACATGATATTCTATGCACATAACCTTCTGTTGGTCTAACCAGGCCAATGAACAACTGCTAATTAGCTTGCATTTATCATTATAGCCTGGATCAGCAAGTGTGAACACACAATAGGCCTGATTAAAACGGATGACTAAAACAATAATCATTCGCTGTGATAATTGAAACACAAAGTTATCATTTAGGTAATTTGTCTCACAAATTTGTACGAAAAAGAAGTATTTCGACAACTTAGGGACGTTAAAAACTACAACAGGCTATCCTTTAATCCTTTTTCTACTTTTCAGGCGGAAGTGACAGATATCTTGGAGGAGGCATTCCTTGATAGTTTAATATCTAAAAAGTTGAAAGAGGGTTTGATCAATGCCTTCCCACGGACACCTTGCTTGTACCTATTACCAAAAACCCTCAAGAATCTGACCTGCCTGCCTGGACGACCCATTGTTTCTGGAAATGGGGGATCTTCTGAAGTCATAGGTAATATGTTAGATTTCAATTTAAAACCACATGTGGAAACTTTCCCCTCATATCTGAGAGACACGGGACATATACTTTCTAAAATCACCAACATTGTTCTGGAATCTGATGTGTGGCTGCTCACACTCGATGTAGAGTCCCTCTACACCTCAAATAAACATTCAAATGGATTGGAGGCGGTTAGATTTTTTCTGGGGATGACTGGAATGGATGACTGGTTCATCCTATTCCTGCTATTCCTGTTGGAATTCACCCTCTTACATCATTTTTTCATCTTTAAAGAGGTACTCTATCTGCAGCTCTAAGGAACAGCCATGGGATGGTCATTGTGCCGGCCTATGCATGTATGTTCATGGGGCTGTGGGAGAAAAGGATTTTTCTTACGGATTTGATGCCTTTTGCCTCCAAGGTTTTATTGTAGACTCGTTACATCGATGATGTTTTTGCTATATCGCAGGATACGGAAAATGATCTTCTAATATTCGTGAAACAAGTGACTATTAGTGAGAATAATATCAAACCTAACGGTCATTCCTGCCGCACAAGCATTGACTTCTTGGACATACTAATTCACAAAGGAGAAGATGGCTTCTTGCATAGTGACCTATACAGAAAAAATACATCAGTCTACTTCATGCCTCCTCTGCCCATCCAAGACACATCAAGGACAGCATACCCTACAGTCAGTTTCTCATAGCAAAATGTATCTGGTTGGAAGATTCTTCATATCAGAAACAAGCTGAGGAACTTCACAATTGCTGCAAAGAACGCGGGTATTCCGGACGGACAGAAAAGAACTGCTGGTGAAAAGCATCACACTTCAAAAAAGAGGATCTCCTCAAGGACAATAATAATAATAATCTTTATTTTTATATAGCGCTAACATATTCCGCAGCGCTTTTCAGTTTGCACACATTATCATCGCTGTCCCTGTTGGGGCTCACAATCTAAAATTCCCTATCAGTATGTCTTTGGAATGTGGGAGGAAACCGGAGTGCCCAGAGGAAACCCACGCAAACATAGAGAGAACATACAAACTCTTTGCAGATGTTGTCCTTGGTGGGGTTTGAACCCAGGACTCCAGCGCTGCAAGGCTGCTGTGCTAACCACTGAGCTACCGTGCTGCCCTAAGAAGAAATCATTCCAAAACCATCAGGAGAGATTCAATTCCACATTCTCTACCAACTCCTCTGCTGTCCAGGAGGCATGGGGAAAGTATTGGCCCCTCATTAAACAAGATCTGACCTTATCCAAATGTACATCCGCAACACCTTCCATCACATATAGAAGCATAAGCCTCAGGGACCTCTTAACACATAGCTACTACAGGTCCTTCTCAAAAAATTAGCATATAGTGTTAAATTTCATTATTTACCATAATGTAATGATTACAATTAAACTTTCATATATTATAGATTCATTATCCACCAACTGAAATTTGTCAGGTCTTTAATTGTTTTAATACTGATGATTTTGGCATACAACTCCTGATAACCCAAAAAACCTGTCTCAATAAATTAGCATATTTCACCCATCCAATCAAATAAAAGTGTTTTTTAATAGCAAACAAAAAAAACATCAAATAATAATGTTCAGTTATGCACTCAATACTTGGTCGGGAATCCTTTGGCAGAAATGACTGCTTCAATGCGGCGTGGCATGGAGGCAATCAGCCTGTGACACTGCTGAGATGTTATGGAGGCCCAGGATGCTTCAATAGCGGCCTTAAGCTCATCCAGAGTGTTGGGTCTTGCGTCTCTCAACTTTCTCTTCACAATATCCCACAGATTCTCTATGGGGTTCAGGTCAGGAGAGTTGGCAGGCCAATTGAGCACAGTAATACCATGGTCAGTAAACCATTTACCAGTGGTTTTGGCACTGTGAGCAGGTGCCAGGTCATGCTGAAAAATGAAATCTTCATCTCCATAAAGCATTTCAGCCGATGGAAGCATGAAGTGCTCCAAAATCTCCTGATAGCTAGCTGCATTGACCCTGCCCTTGATGAAACACAGTGGACCAACACCAGCAGCTGACATGGCACCCCACACCATCACTGACTGTGGGTACTTGACACTGGACTTCAGGCATTTTGGCATTTCCTTCTCCCCAGTCTTCCTCCAGACTCTGGCACCTTGATTTCCGAATGACATGCAAAATTTGCTTTCATCAGAAAAAAGTACTTGGGACCACTTAGCAACAGTCCAGTGCTGCTTCTCTGTAGCTCAAAAGTGGCTTTACCTGGGGAATGCGGCACCTGTAGCCCATTTCCTGCACACGCCTGTGCACGGTGGCTCTGGATGTTTCCACACCAGACTCAGTCCACTGCTTCCTCAGGTTCCCCAAGGTCTGGAATCGGTCCTTCTCCACAATCTTCCTCAGGGTCCGGTCTCCTCTTCTCGTTGTACAGCGTTTTCTGCCACATTGTTTCCTTCCAACAGACTTACCATTGAGGTGCCTTGATACAGCACTCTGGGAACAGCCTATTTGTTGAGAAATTTCTTTCTGGGTCTTACCCTCTTGCTTGAGGGTGTCAATGATGGCCTTCTTGACATCTGTCAGGTCGCTAGTCTTACCCATGATGGGGGTTTTGAGTAATGAACCAGGCAGGGAGTTTATAAAAGCCTCAGGTATCTTTTGCATGTGTTTAGAGTTAATTAGTTGATTCAGAAGATTAGGGTAATAGGTCGTTTAGAGAACCTTTTCTTGATATGCTAATTTATTGAGACAGGTTTTTTGGGTTATCAGGAGTTGTATGCCAAAATCATCAGTATTAAAACAATAAAAGACCTGACAAATTTCAGTTGGTGGATAATGAATCTATAATATATGAAAGTTTAATTGTAATCATTACATTATGGTAAATAATGAAATTTAACACTATATGCTAATTTTTTGAGAAGGACCTGTATAAAGGTCCTGAACGCAAATAAGCATTCAGATCTAAGGCCCGAGGTGGGGCTTCTTCCCATGCAAAAGCTGTGCAGCCTGTGCCAATTTGGAACACTGTTTTACCTTTCACTCCAGTGATGGTTCCAAAGAATTCTGGATTACCCAACACATTACCTGTAGCACTGAGGGCATAATATACTATGCTACCTACGCATGCGGCTTAATCTATGTCGGTCTTGCTTCATCACTACTCCGTGTAAGAATGATGGAACATTGGTTGATGAGCAACTTTAAGGGGGCACACGGCTGTAACAGCAGATTATTTTGGATATGCGGCATAGACTGTATCTTGTTGGACAAACGTGGAGGTGACCTCAAGAAAAAGTTTGCTCAATTTGAAGCTCAATAGATTATAAAAATTGGTTCCATTTATCCTAGAGGCCTTAATGAGGTCCTAAATTTTGTGCCATTTTTGTAAGTTTGTGTTGTGTCTTTGATTTTAATGTTTATGCTTTCTGTTTTTTAATTCTCACTATTTGTGATTTGTGCAGGTTATCTTATGACGCCTTATCTCCCTAGCACTATCTGGAGCCCTGTGGATGAAATTAAAGCAAATTCCTCCATTCTCCTCTACCCCCATCCCATCCCCCCAATCTCCAACCCATTCTTTTCCCCTTTCCCTCTTCCTCCACATCCCACTATTAATCTGTGTGGATATTTTATATTTATTACCTTACATCCCTATAGCCATTCAACCCTTTTTTGTGTCTTTTTCACACTTGACTAACATTTTTCAAATCATTGCCTCTTCCCTATCAATGTGGTTATTATCCACCTTAATCCGATTTACCATGTAACATAGTAACATAGTAACATAGTTAGTAAGGCCGAAAAAAGACATTTGTCCATCCAGTTCAGCCTATATTCCATCATAATAAATCCCCAGATCTACGTCCTTCTACAGAACCTAATTGTATGATACAATATTGTTCTGCTCCAGGAAAACATCCAGGCCTCTCTTGAACCCCTCGACTGAGTTCGCCATCACCACCTCCTCAGGCAAGCAATTCCAGATTCTCACTGCCCTAACAGTAAAGAATCCTCTTCTATGTTGGTGGAAAAACCTTCTCTCCTCCAGACGCAAAGAATGCCCCCTTGTGCCCGTCACCTTCCTTGGTATAAACAGATCCTCAGCGAGATATTTGTATTGTCCCCTTATATACTTATACATGGTTATTAGATCGCCCCTCAGTCGTCTTTTGTCTAGACTAAATAATCCTAATTTCGCTAATCTATCTGGGTATTGTAGTTCTCCCATCCCCTTTATTAATTTTGTTGCCCTCCTTTGTACTCTCTCTAGTTCCATTATATCCTTCCTGAGCACCGGTGCCCAAAACTGGACACAGTACTCCATGTGCGGTCTAACTAGGGATTTGTACAGAGGCAGTATAATGCTCTCATCATGTGTATCCAGACCTCTTTTAATGCACCCCATGATCCTGTTTGCCTTGGCAGCTGCATAGACACATGTGTAAGGGTTTTAATATAACTAATGGGTGTATGCACTCATTGACTAATTCTTATACACGACTGGGGTATCTTGGTTTCTATGCTACACATGCCTCGATACCTGGTATTTTGTCTCCTTATTTCACAATATATCTGCACTTTCTTTAGCTTTTTATGTACTTATGTATTACCACTTTCACCCTTTTTCTTTATTAAGGGCATTTTTGCACTCTCAGTTTCTATGTCTACTTCTTTATTTTGGTCACCATATGCCTCTTGTCACCCTTTCCTCAGGTAACATACTTGTTTTCACCACTGGGTTTTTACTGCATGTCCTTATATTAAGGTAGGTGCACCTATCTCTATCCTCTTGCAGTGTGCACTTCCCCTGGCTGCAGCGGCTCCATTACTGTGGATACGCGTCCCTCTGACTTTGCTCTCCACGTCAACCTTGCTGACGCTTCAGTGGTGCACGTGGACTTATGAAGTCAGATGCTGACTTCCCGGCTTTTTGTCCCTGCCATGCTGCCGGAAGCGCCGCATCAGCCGCTGGCATCATATTCCTTGCTATATATAAACCTGCCGGCCAACCCCTGACACCAAGCTCCCCGAAGCAGCACATTGCGAAATGCGCATTGGGGTCTGCCTCTCCCACATCTGCAGCAGGTTGGTTCCCTAGGTCTGCGTATGCTTTGCTACATTGAGTTATTCAATATACCAGTGTCAGTGTCTATACTCAGACCGGTTCTTTATGCCACTCCTTATTAACTCTTTACATAGGACTGTCTTTTTCTGGTAGGTCTATTTTGACTACTGTATAAACCTTGCACTATGCACTTTATATTACTCTGTTTGTAGCTATTTTACTTCAGGGTAATTTATGGCTTGACCATATGACGGTATACATACAGTATAGAGTCACTACCTGTGTATTTCTCTTTTGACTCCTATTAGCGTAGACAAAGAACACAGCTCGTGTTCGAAACGCGTAGCTGCACATATGGGTGCCATGTCACTATTTTATTTGAATTTGGAACAAAGACAAGCATTTTTATCAGCTGGATTCATCCTGCTTTTTTTCATATAGGGTCACTACCTGTGTATTTTTCTGTTGACTCCTATTAGGCGCATGTATAGACCCCTATAATAGTAACCTGCTCAGACATGGCACTAAGGTGTCACCACCCTTTGTATTTTATAATTGTTCATATTTCTACAATATTAACCTTGTATGTTTAAACCTTGTAATAAAGATATATATATATATATATATATATATATATATATATATATATATATATATATATATATATATATATACTGCTCTATTTTTTTTTTAATTCTGTGGAAGCATGGTTGAAAAGCAATTTCTGACTTTCATTTGTTCATTTTCATAGATCTATTATTTATTATTACTTTTGTCAGATT
Organism: Ranitomeya imitator; assembly: GCF_032444005.1. Classification (NCBI taxonomy): domain Eukaryota; kingdom Metazoa; phylum Chordata; class Amphibia; order Anura; family Dendrobatidae; genus Ranitomeya; species Ranitomeya imitator. The sequence goes on from NC_091285.1 coordinate 591,413,594, forward strand.
CAGGTTATTTCTGTGACCATTGTGGGGTTTTCTGTCATTAAAAGAGGGGTACCAACAATTTTGACCAGGTATGTAGATCGCTCCTATCAGTAAGCCCACATGCAGCACAGGGACCCAAGAGTTAAAGGGGCTGATTACCACTCCCAAAGCAGGTGAGGCTATTGGATTGCATAGGGCCCATATACTGTTTTTGTAAGGAGGCCCTTTTCTGTCTATGGCCGCCAGTGAGTAAATCTTAGCTTTTGAATACCTGCTCAATCACTAGGAGATCTCTGATAATTTCCATCAGTATTAAGCTTGAGACACCTATTCTACATTACATATTCTGCAGTATAGTTTAACCCTGAACATCGTAATGGATCTCAGTAGGATTCTGTAACAGAAGCAAGATGACACAGGCCTCAAACAAAACCTTTCCCTGTGGCTGAGGAGCTGTCAACTTTGCTTTGGTTAGAAAGTGAGGGAACCTCCCCGTGCAGTAACATAACAGGCTATGCCATGTAACATTAATTTGACAAGCATCACCTCCCAGCGTGCTGGAACCTTTAGAGAGCTCCTAATTAAACTGTAGACACCCGTCGGTTTTATTTGTGAGGTGGTTACATTGCTAATACACACACGATGATTTAATTAGTGGCATGTGCGCTGATTAGCTGCATTTAGTAGCGGCATCGTCGCTAACACAAGGAAAGGAATGATAAAATAACAAGAGTGCATTTGCCAGGTCACTGGCAGGCATGTAATATTGATGTAGCCAAAGACAGATACAGGTTTCTGTCAAGGAGTACAAGTTGTAAAGCAGCATCTAGCTAGGAAGCAGAGTAAGCAGACACCAAAATGTACTACTGGCCTCAAGACGTAGAAATCACTGCTGGCATATGATAGCCTAAAAGGTGGTGGACAAAATGTTCATACATGGTATAGTCCTGGAGATCATATAGAAACCACTGTCAATAAATGCATGTCAAAATGTCAAACTATTCGTGGTCTATTTTAACGTAATGAACCTAAGTGTAAAGTATGCGACTGTTTTATAAAGAAGTAATTGACGAGTAGAGTTAGGAAAAAAAGTGGACCTAGAATTGCTTGAGCCCCAGCTTATAAGGGTCATGAGCTCTATAAGAAATAAAACTGTGACAAGCGTCTTAAATATATGTAATTTGGTGACTCAATGGATCTTATTCGGACCTCTGATAATCACACTTTCTTGAAGTCAGCAAGAAATTTACAAGTTCTGTCACCAACTATTGTTATCACATTTAGTTTGGGATAGATTGATCCTACAATAGGAAACAAAGTGAACATCTACTTTCAAGACCACACTTGCCACAGCTAAACAAATCTACTTCTCATCTCTCATATCTTCCCTGTCTCACAACCTAAACAGTTATTCAACACCTTCAACTCTCTCTTCCGTCCCCCAGCACATCCTCCCTCCCCACTCATCTCAGCTGAAGACTTTGCCTCATTTTTCAAGCAGAACATCAGAGCCAGTTTTAGTCGACAACCCCCAGAGCGCCTCCTCCCAACTACTCAGCCCTCCACCTCCAAAACCAACTTCTACACTATTACAGAAGATCGACTCTCCACTCTACTCTCAAGATCGCATCTCACACCTGTGCACTAGACCCGATCCCTTCCCACTTCATCCCAAATCTCGCCACAGTCTTCATCCCAACTCTAACCCATCTCCTCAACCTATCACTAACAACTGGTGTTTTCCCCTCAAACTTTAAACATGCCTCAATCCCACCTATCCTCAAAAAGCCCTCACTTGACCCATCCTCTATATCTAGCTATCGCCCTATATCATTTCTCCCCTATGCCTCAAAACTACTGGAACAACACGTCCATCTTGAACTGTCCTCCCATCTATCTTCCTGCTCCCCTTTCGACCGCTTACAATCAGGCTTCCAGTTACACCACTCCACTCAAACTGCCCTAACTAAGGTCACCAGTGACCTATTAACTGCCAAGAGCAAGCAACGCTATTCTATCCTCCTCCTGGACCTGTCCTCTGCCTTTCACACAGTGGACCATTCCCTATTACTACAGACCCTCTCATCCCTTGGCATCACAGACTTGGCCCTATCCTGGATCTCATCATACCTAACTGACCGAACATTCAACGTCTCGCATTCACACACCACCTCCTCACCTCACCCCCTATCTGTCTGAGTCCCACAAGGTTCAGTTCTAGGGTCCCTGCTGCTCTTCTTCATTTACACTTTTGGCCTGGGACAACTCATAGAATCTCACGGTTTTCAGTATCATCTCTATGCTGATGACACACAGATCTACATCTCTGGACCAGATATCACCACCCTACTAACCAGAATCCCTCAATGTCTGTTTGTTATTTCATCATTCTTCTCCGCTAGATTTCTAAAACTTAACATGGACAGAAACAGAATTCATTGTCTTTCCCCCATCTCACGCGACCCCCCCAACGAACCTATCCATTACAGTAAACAGCTTCCCACTCTCCTCAGTCCCACAAGCTCGCTATCTCAGGGTAATCCTTGACACTGATCTCTCCTTCAAACCACATATTCAAGCCCTTTCCACTTCCTGCCGCCTTCAACTCAAAAATTTTTAACGGATCCGTATATTCCTAAACCAAGAATCTGCAAAAACCCTAGTCCATGCCCTCATTATCTCTCGCCTCGACTACTGTAACCTCCTGCTCTGTGGCCTCCCCTCGAACACTCTAGCACCCCTCCAATCTATTCAAAACTCAGCTGCCCGACTAATCCACCTGTCCCCCCAGCTATTCCCCGGCCTCTCCCCTCTGTCAATCCCTTCACTGGCTCCCCATTACCCAAAGACTCCAGTACAAAAGCCTAACCATGACATACAAAGTCATCCACAACCTGTCTCCTCCATACATCTGTGACCTCGTCTCCCGGTACTTTCCTGCACGCAACCTTTGATCCTCACAAGATCTCTTTCTCTACTCCCCTTTTATCTCCTCTTCCCACAATCACACACAAGATTTCTATCGCGCATCACCCCTACTCTGGAACTCTCTACCACAACATGTCAGACTCTCACCTACCATCAAAACCTTCAAAAAGAACCTGAAGACTCACCTCTTCCCACAAGCCTACAACCTGCAGTGACCACCGATCGACCAAACCACTGCACGACCAGCTCTACCCTCACCTATTGTATCCTCACTCATCCCTTGTAGATTGTGAGTACTCACGGGCAGGGTCCTCTCTCCTCCTGTACCAGTTGTGACTTGTATTGTTCAAGATTATTGTACCTGTTTTTATTATGTATACCCCTCCTCACATGTAAAGCGACATGGAATAAATGGCGCTATAATAATAAATAATAATAATAATAACATATCACATTAAAACTGTAGCCTAGCTTGGCCTTAAGAGGAAGCTTATCTTTAGTTGTTTCTTGTGAGTCAGATGGTATATCAAGGGTAGGGTAGATAGGGGTAGTCGAAGAGCGGTGGGGGCACCATAAGTGCAAGTTTTCTAGGGTGCCTAGCCCTGCAGTTAGACCGGCCATGGTAGGGAAGGGTTATGGCCAGGAGGATAATTCTTGGGTTTTTGCCTCTGATGTCCATGCTGCTGATTTGGTCCGTGCCTTTCATCTGGCTCATCCTGATCATCCTGGAGGCCCTGGTGAGGGTTCGGTGACCCCTCCTCAAGGGGGGGGGTACTGTTGTGAATTCTGCTTTTGGGTTCCCTCCAGTAGTTGAAGGTGGGAATGCAGTTGTCTCTGAGTCACAGTCCTGGCCAGGTGTAGCTGCTGATTGCAGTTCTGACTGGGATATTTAGGTGTGCAGGATTCATTAGTCCTTGCCAGTTGTCAATGTTTCTTGTGAAGTGTTGGATCACTTTCTGGCTCTCCTGCTTGGCTGCCAATTCAGCAAAGATAAGTGTCTGTTTCTTTTCCTGTTGCACACATGCTGTGTGCTTATATTCTGTGCTTTTCATTTGTTTTTCTCTTGTCCAGCTTAGACTGTGTCAGTGTTTTTCTCAGTCTTGTTGGATTCTCTGGAGTTGCAGATATACGCTCCACCTCTTTAGTTAGATTGTGGAGTTTTTGTATTTTCTGCGGTGGATATTTTTGGAAGGATTTTTTAATACTGACCGCTTAATATCCTGTCCTATCCTTTCCTATTTAGCTAGTGTGTGCCTCATTTGCTAAATCCTGTGTCCTGCCTGTGTGTGTCTTTTCCTCTACTACTCACCGTCAATATTTGTGGGAGACTGCCTATCCTTTGGGGTTCTGCTCTGAGGCAAGATAGTATTCCTATTTCCATCTATAGGGGTATTTAGTCCTCCGGCTGTGATGAGGTGTCTAGGTTTTGTTAGGCACACCCCACGGCTACTTCTAGTTGCGGTGTTAAGATCAGGGTTTGCGGTCACTATAGTTACCACCTACTCCAGTGAAAGTTTTCATGCTGCTCCAAGGTCACCGGATCATAACAGTACAACTGGCCAATAATGAGTTAAATGCATCTTAGAAGAAGGGAAGAAAGGTCTTGAGACATTTTTTTTTCTTCAGTCTATTTTGTCTTCTCCTCCCTCTTAATCTCTGGGTGGCTGAAGAGCCTTGTGCTAGCATGAATGTTCAGGAATTAGCTTCTCATGTAGACCAGCTTGCTGCTAGGGTACAGGGTATTTCTGATTATATTGTTCAAACTCCTGTTTTAGAACCGAAGATTCCTACTCCTGATTTGTTTCTTGGTGACAGGTCCAAATTTTTGAGTTTTAAAAACAACTGTAAACTGTTTTTTGCTCTGAGACCTCGATCCTCCGGTGATTCCATTCAGCAGATTAAAATCGTCATCTCCCTGCTGCGTGGCGTCCCACAGGATTGGGCATTTTCCCTGGAATCTGGGAATCCGGCTTTGCTTGATGTAGACTCCTTTTCTCAGGCTTTGGGATTGTTATATGATGAACCTAATTCTGTGGATCAAGCTGAGAAGACCTTGTTGGCCCTGTCTCAGGGTCAAGAGGTGGCAGAATTTTATTGTCAGAAATTTAGAAAATGGTCTGTGTTGACTAAATGGAATGATGATGCTTTGGCGGCAATTTTCAGAAAGGGTCTTTCTGAATCCGTTAAAGATGTTATGGTGGGGTTTCCCACGCCTTCCGGTCTGAGTGATTCTATGTCTCTGGCCATTCAAATTGACCGGCGCTTGCGGGAGCGCAGAACTGTGCACGCTGTGGCGTTATCCTCAGAACAAATTCCTGAGCCTATGCAGTGTGATAGGATTCTGTCTAGAACGGAACGACAAGGTTTCAGACGTCAGAATAGGTTGTGTTTTTATTGTGGCGACGCTTCTCATGTCATTTCTGTCTGCCCTAAACGGACAAAGAGGATCGCCAGTTCAATTACCATCAGTACTGTACAACCTAAATTTTTGTTATCTGTGTCCTTGATCTGCTCATTGTCATCATTTTCTGTCATGGCGTTTGTGGATTCAGGCGCCGCCTTGAACTTAATGGACTTTGAGTTTGCCAAGCGTTGTGGTTTTCCCTTGCAGCCTTTGCAGAACCCTATTCCTTTAAGGGGCATTGATGCTACACCCTTGACTAAAAATAAGCCCCAGTTTTGGACACAGGTGACCATGCGCATGGCACCAGCCCATCAGGAAGATTATCGATTTCTGGTGTTGCATAATTTGCATGATGCTATCATGCTGGGTTTTCTGTGGTTGCAGGTACATAATCCTGTGTTGGATTGAAAGTCCATGTCTGTGACTAGTTGGGGTTGTCAGGGGGTTCATAATGATGTTCCTTTGATGTCAATCTCCTCTTCTTCCTCTTCTGAAATTCCAGAGTTTTTGTCTGATTTTCAGGATGTATTCGATGAGCCCAAGTCCAGTTTCCTTCCACCGCACAGGGACTGCGATTGTGCTATTGACTTAATTCCAGGCTGTAAGTTTCCTAAGGGTCGACTTTTCAACCTGTCTGTGCCTAAACATACCGCCATGCGGAGCTATATTAAGGAGTCTTTGGAGAAAGGGCATATTCGACCATCTTCTTCACCGTTGGGAGCGGGGTTCTTTTTTGTTGCTAAAAAAGATGGTTCCTTGAGACCCTGTATTGATTATCGCCTCTTGAATAAGATCACGGTCAAGTTTCAATACCCTTTACCTTTGCTTTCCGATTTGTTTGCTAGGATTAAGGGAGCTAGTTGGTTTACTAAGATTGACCTTCGGGGGGCATATAATCTTGTTCGTATTAAGCAGGGTGATGAATGGAAAACTGCATTTAACACGCCTGAAGGCCATTTTAAATACCTTGTGATGCCATTTGGACTCTCTAATGCTCCATCTGTTTTTCAGTCCTGCATGCATGATATCTTCCAGACTTACCTTGATAAATTCTTGATTGTATATTTGGACGATATTTTGATTTTTTCCGATGATTGGGAGTCTCATGTGCAACAGGTCAGGATGGTATTTCAGATCCTTCGTGACAATGCTTTGTTTGTGAAAGGGTCTAAGTGTCTCTTTGGGGTGCAGAAGGTTTCTTTTTTGGGCTTTATTTTTTCTCCCTCGTCTATAGAGATGGATCCGGTTAAGGTTCAGGCCATTCATGATTGGATTCAGCCCTCATCCGTGAAGAGCCTTCAGAAATTTTTGGGTTTTGCAAATTTTTATTGCCGGTTCATTGCTAATTTTTCTAGCGTGGTTAAACCCTTGACCGATTTGATGAAGAAAGGCACTGATGTGGCGAATTGGTCCTCTGCGGCTGTCTCTGCCTTTCAGGAGCTTAAACGTCGATTTACTTCTGCTCCGGAGTTGCGCCAACCGGATGTCTCTCTTCCGTTTCAGGTTGAGGTTGACGCTTCTGAGATTGGGGCAGGGGCCGTTTTGTCTCAGAGGGATCCTGTTGGTTCCTTAATGAAACCGTGTGCCTTCTTTTCCTGTAAGTTTTCGCCTGCTGAACGCAATTATGATGTCGGCAATCGGGAGTTGTTGGCTATGAAGTGGGCATTTGAGGAGTGGCGACATTGGCTTGAGGGAGCTAAGCACCGTATTGTGGTCTTGACTGATAATAAGAATCTGATTTACCTCGAGTCTGCCAAACGGCTGAATCCTAGACAGGCTCGATGGTCCTTGTTTTTTTCCCATTTTGATTTCGTGGTCTTGTACCTTCCGGGTTCTAAGAATATTAAGGCTGATGCCCTCTCTAGGAGTTTTTTGCCTGATTCTCCTGAGGTCTTAGAACCGGTCGGTATTCTGAAAGAAGGGGTGGTCCTTTCTGCCATTTCCCCTGATTTACGACGGGTTTTTCAGGAATTTCACGCTGACAAACCTGACCGCTGTCCTGTGGGGAAAGTGTTTGTTCCTGACAGATGGACTAGTAGAGTGATTTCTGAGGTTCACTGTTCCGTGTTGGCTGGTCATCCTGGCATTTTTGGTACCAGAGACTTGGTTGGTAGGTCCTTTTGGTGGCCTTCTTTGTCGCGTGATGTGCGTTTTTTGTGCAGTCCTGTGGGACTTGTGCGCGGGCCAAGCCTTGTTGTTCCCATGCTAGTGGGTTGCTTTTGCCATTGCCAGTCCCTGAGAAGCCCTGGACGCATATTTCAATGGATTTTATTTCTGATCTTCCGGTCTCCCAGAAGATGTCTGTTATCTGGGTTGTTTGTGACCGGTTCTCTAAGATGGTTCATTTGGTGCCTTTGCCTAAATTGCCTTCCTCTTCAGATTTGGTTCCGTTATTTTTTCAGCATGTGGTTCGTTTGCATGGTATTCCGGAGAATATTGTGTCCGACAGAGGTTCCCAGTTTGTTTCTAGGTTTTGGCGGGCCTTTTGTGCTAGGCTGGGCATTGATTTGTCTTTTTCTTCTGCATTTCATCCTCAGACAAATGGCCAGACCGAGCGAACTAATCAGACTTTGGAGGCTTATTTGAGATGCTTTGTGTCTGCTGATCAGGATGATTGGATGGCCTTCTTGCCATTGGCCGAGTTTGCCCTTAATAATCGGGCTAGTTCGGCTACTTTGGTTTCGCCTTTCTTTTGTAATTTTGGTTTTCATCCTCGTTTTTCTTCTGGGCAGGTTGATCCTTCTGACTGTCCTGATGTGAATTCTGTGGTTGACAGGTTGCAGCAGATTTGGGCTCATGTGGTGGACAATTTGGTGTTGTCTCAGGAGGAGGCTCAACATTTTGCTAACCTTCGTCGGTGTGTTGGTTCCCGGCTTCGGGTTGGGGATCTGGTCTGGTTGTCTTCCCGTCATGTTCCTATGAAGGTTTCTTCCCCTAAGTTTAAGCCTCGGTTTATTGGTCCTTATAAGTTTTCTGAGATTATTAATCCGGTGTCTTTTCGTTTGGCGCTTCCGGCCTCTTTTGCTATCCATAATGTTTTCCATAGATCTTTATTGCGGAAATATGTGGTGCCCGTTGTTCCCTCTGTTGATCCTCCGGCCCCTGTGTTGGTTGATGGAGAGTTGGAGTATGTGGTTGAGAAGATTTTGGATTCTCGTTTTTCGAGGCGGAGGCTTCAGTACCTTGTCAAATGGAAGGGTTATGGCCAGGAGGATAATTCTTGGGTTTTTGCCTCTGATGTCCATGCTGCTGATTTGGTCCGTGCCTTTCATCTGGCTCATCCTGATCGTCCTGGGGGCCCTGGTGAGGGTTCGGTGACCCCTCCTCAAGGGGGGGGGGTACTGTTGTGAATTCTGCTTTTGGGTTCCGTCCAGTGGTTGAAGGTGGGAATGCAGTTTTCTCTGAGTCACAGTCCTGGCCAGGTGTAGCTGTTGATTGCAGTTCTGACTGGGACATTTAGGTGTGAAGGACTCATTAGTCCTTGCCACTTGTCAATGTTTCTTGTGAAGTGTTGGATCACTTTTTGGCTCTCCTGCTTGGCTGCCAATTCAGCAAAGATAAGTGTATGTTTCTTTTCCTGTGGCACACATGCTGTGTGCTTATATTCTGTGCTTTTCATTTGTTTTTCTCTTGTCCAGCTTAGACTGTGTCAGTGTTTTTCTCAGTCTTGTTGGATTCTCTGGAGTTGCAGATATACACTCCACCTCTTTAGTTAGATTGTGGAGTTTTTGTATTTTCTGCGGTGGATATTTTTGAAAGGATTTTTTAATACTGACCACTTAGTATCCTGTCCTATCCTTTCCTATTTAGCTAGTGTGTACCTCATTTGCTAAATCCTGTTTCCTGCCTGTGAGTGTCTTTTCCTCTACTACTCACCGTCAATATTTGTGGGGGGCTGCCTATCCTTTGGGGTTCTGCTCTGAGGCAAGATAGTATTCCTAGTTCCATCTATAGGGGTATTTAGTCCTCCGGCTGTGACGAGGTGTCTAGGTTTTGTTAGGCACACCCCATGGCTACTTCTAGTTGCGGTGTTAAGATGAGGGTTTGCGGTCAGTATAGTTACCACCTACTCCAGTGAAAGTTTTCAGGCTGCTCCAAGGTCACCGGATCATAACAGCACCCGCAGCGTACACAGAGATGCAAGTCGTCCATGGTACTGGTCTCGGATGTGGACAGTCCTGTGCCCAGAGGTGGATGTCCTGTACCCGAAGGAGTTGGATGTGGACAGTCCTGTGCCCGGAGGTGGATGTCCTGTACCCGAAAGAGGACTATCATGTGTAATGATTGCAAACAGGTGGATATGGTGCCCGGCTGCTATCCGGAGGATATCCTGAACTGTGTACGACTGTATGAGTAATGAATCTGTAAGAGACTGTGATACAGCGATGCAGGACACCCACGAGAACTAGTCAGAGGAGGGCTGGCGTGTGTAGTGTCTGCAACAGATGAGGCTGTGTGTACGGAGACGTATAGAGACTGTGAGATGGCGTGCAGTCGCCCAGGGAAACAGGACAAGGGAAGTCTGGCCTGTTTAGGGACCGCAAATCTAAAGCCATTTGATATGTATTACTTTGAACTGGTTTAAATTGATCACTGAAGTTATATGCATTTATGTGAAGTGGACTTTAATGCTGTGAAGAAACACATTAAAAGAGTTTTTTTGTGTTTGAATTTGTGGGTCACTGCTTCTTCACTGCGTACGAAGCTGATGCAGCGTTACAGTAGGAAGGGGAAGCCAGGGAGGTAGCCATGGCTGACAGCAATCCCTGTATGACTCCATGGACCCCTTCTTACATAGGTTCACATGTCTCTGCTGCATTACCTCTGTGCTGATTCTCTGTGCCATCTGGACTTGCCCGTTACGGGGATGTACTCCTCACAGACGGTTCTGAAATAAAGGAGACACACTCCAGCTTAACTTCAATATGAACTTCTTTACTCAGCACAACTTGCTCAAATACAGGTACTTCAGGTATCACAGTCAATACCTTCTTCTCTGTCTCTGCTCTGTCCTCTCCTCTATATTGAGCCCTGGGTCGGACCGTATCTTCCGGTCCCGTACAATCTGTTCCATCCAGATTTCTTGCCTCACATGGGGGAGTCCTACACCGTTTCGCCCTGGTTCTAAGTACTGCCACCCAGGCAAAGATCAGCCACATTTTGCTGGTACTTCCTGTGCTGATAAAGCTTTGGTCCTTTAAAGCAGGGGTCCCCAACTCCTGTCCTCAAGGCCCACCAACAGGTCATGTTTTCAGGATTTCCTTTGCATTGCTCAGGTGATGCAATTATTACCTGGGCAAGACTAAGGAAATCCTGAAAACATGACATGTTGGTGGGCCTTGAGGACTGGAGTTGGGGACCCCTGCTTTAAAGGGGACAGATTGCCTTTAGCTGCATCCGCAGCCCTGTCGCATTTCTTCCTCCTAAAGGAACCTTCCTGCGCTAGCTGCTCTATGCTGGGTCCCTTCCTTGAACGTTGTGAGGCACAGCGACTACTGGCCAGGCAGCGCTGTGAGCTTCACGGGCACTCAGGCACTGACTGACTAAAACCAGGAAGCTACACTACTCTTATTCACTGTGCCCTTTCTACTCTAACTATTGTCCTATAATCCCCCCCTCTAGTGGCTAACTATAGACACTATGCCCCTATCACTATACTGGGCCCGTGGACAAACTTTCCCTAACAACTGTATGTGAAATACATGTGAACATATGAACATTAAATATATAGAGCAATATACGGACAGTATAGCAATGCTCTTGTTCATGGTGGTAATATACTTTATGTGTAGCAGTACCACCATGTACGAACACATCAAAAACATATAGATTATTTACACTCTTAAAGGGGGTTGGAGAGAAGAGGGAACAACAACATATTTACATCCCCTAAATATGTAAAGTTGTGTTGAATTAATGGCCCTATATAAGTGATTAAAATAAATAAACTTTTCTCCCTCTCAGTTGTTTATTTTCACCTGTTAAAGTGAGATTAATACCCAAACAAGTCAAAATATACAAAAATACATTTCTGCCATTTTAAAAAAAATATCAGTGACCAATATAGCTGGCCTTTTTTTCACTAGTTTTATCAGCAGGGAGAAAACAAAAATAAAACTTAATTTTTAGTCATAAGTATAAAATATCCCAATCAATTGTATACATAAGGACCATCAAAACAAATATATAAAGTGCAAGTGCTTTTCTGGATTGGGATATTGTATACTTCTGATTAAAAGTAAAGTTTTATATAAATATTTCTCTCTGCTGATAAAACTCATTATATTTGGGGAATTGAAACAGGTGTGCCCACCCCATTAGACCCCTGCTGTATGGCCTTTTTTTCACTAACAGTCATAAATTTCATCCATGGAGTCTGACAGTTTCTTAATCTATTGATGATCCACTTTTGAGGCAGCACCAGTCTCAGCCTCCCAGACACTGTTCAGAGAGGTGATTGTTTTCCCTTCACTGTAAGTCTCTCATTTAGGCCTGTCCCACACATCCAGATAATTCGGTACCGGAGTTATCCGTGTCTGTGTGTCCGTGAGCTCACGTAGGCCATCCGTGTGGCACACGTGCGGCACACGTGTGCCGCCCATGTGCCGACTGGGTACCACACAGAGCGTGCAGGAGACAGCGCTAGAGATAAGCACTGTCCCCTGCATCTGGTGCTGAAGCCGCCATTCATATCTTCTCTCCAGCAGCGTTCGCTGGAAAGAAGATATGAAAAATCCTTTTTTATCTTCCCATAGGGGTGGAGCCGCATATTCATGACTGTAATGGGCAGCACCACGTGACCGCTCATACAGGAGAAGCTGCGGCGAGGACAGGACGCTGCGAGGGAGCCGGGTGAGTATTTTATTACCAGCGGGCGGGTGCACAGGGGGTGGGGACAGGGATCTTTATTTAAAACATGAAAAAAAAAAAAAAAAAGGATTTTTCATATCTTCTTTCCAGCGAATGCTGCTGGAGAGAAGATATGAATGGCGGCTTCAGCACCACGTGGGGGGACAGCGCTTACTGTAGCGCTGTCTCCTGCACGGCACACGGACTGCACACGGACAGCGTCCGTGTGCGGTATGTGTTTTACATTCGGCTCCCGCTTGCAGCAAAGCAGGAGCTGAGGATCATTAGCATAGCCCATCCAATGCTCTCACATCAGATGTGATACGTTAGTGAGACCCCGGCCAAAGGGTCGTATCGCTAGAATCAGACTCTCTTGTTCTATATTATGCGGTACGTGTTTTACATGGACCCATTGACTTTAATGGGTCCGTGTAATCCGTGCGCTCCCACGAACACTGACATGTCTCCGTGTTTTGCACACGGACACACGGTCCGTTAAACATGCTGACATGTGCAGTGACACATTGATTTCAATGTGTCTATGTGAGTCAGTGTCTCCGGTACGTGAGGAAACTGTCACCTCACGTACCGGAGCCACTGACGTGTGAAACCGGCCTTAAGAAGAGTCCACAAATTCTTAACAGGGTTTAGATCAGGTGAGGAAGAGGATATGTCATTATTCTTTCATCTTTAATGCCTTTACTGGTAGCTGAGCAGTGGAGACTTCGATGCTGAGGTGGAGCATTGTCCAGCAAAAATCATGATTTCCTTGAAAGATACAGACTTTTTTCTTTAAGAAAGTGTCTTCTAAAAACAGGCAGTAGGTTTAAGAGTTGATATTGACTCCATCTTTAGCCCAAAAAAAGTCCAAGTAGGTTGTCTTTAATTATAAATCCAGCAAAAAAGTAAGAATAAAACATAACTTTTAATAAACTACAGGTCCTTCTCAAAAAATTAGCATATAGTGTTAAATTTCATTATTTACCATAATGTAATGATTACAATTAAACTTTCATATATTATAGATTCATTATCCACCAACTGAAATTTGTCAGGTCTTTTATTGTTTTAACACTGATGATTTTGGCATACAACTCCTGATAACCCAAAAAACCTGTCTCAATAAATTAGCATATCAAGAAAAGGTTCTCTAAACCAGAGGTCCCCAACTCCAGTCCTCAAGGCCCACCAACAGGTCATGTTTTCAGGATTTCCTTAGTCTTGCCCAGGTAATAAGTGCATCACCTGTGCAATGCAAAGGAAATCCTGAAAACATGACCTGTTGGTGGGCCTTGAGGACTGGAGTTGGGGACCTCTGCTCTAAACGACCTATTACCCTAATCTTCTGAATCAACTAATTAACTCTAAACACATGCAAAAGATACCTGAGGCTTTTATAAACTCCCTGCCTGGTTCATTACTCAAAACCCCCATCATGGGTAAGACTAGCGACCTGACAGATGTCAAGAAGGCCATCATTGACACCCTCAAGCAAGAGGGTAAGACCCAGAAAGAAATTTCTCAACAAATAGGCTGTTCCCAGAGTGCTGTATCAAGGCACCTCAATGGTAAGTCTGTTGGAAGGAAACAATGTGGCAGAAAACGCTGTACAACGAGAAGAGGAGACCGGACCCTGAGGAAGATTGTGGAGAAGGACCGATTCCAGACCTTGGGGAACCTGAGGAAGCAGTGGACTGAGTCTGGTGTGGAAACATCCAGAGCCACCGTGCACAGGCGTGTGCAGGAAATGGGCTACAGGTGCCGCATTCCCCAGGTAAAGCCACTTTTGAGCTACAGAGAAGCAGCACTGGACTGTTGCTAAGTGGTCCCAAGTACTTTTTTCTGATGAAAGCAAATTTTGCATGTCATTCGGAAATCAAGGTGCCAGAGTCTGGAGGAAGACTGGGGAGAAGGAAATGCCAAAATGCCTGAAGTCCAGTGTCAAGTACCCACAGTCAGTGATGGTGTGGGGTGCCATGTCAGCTGCTGGTGTTGGTCCACTGTTTCATCAAGGGCAGGGTCAATGCAGCTAGCTATCAGGAGATTTTGGAGCACTTCATGCTTCCATCGGCTGAAATGCTTTATGGAGATGAAGATTTCATTTTTCAGCACGACCTGGCACCTGCTCACAGTGCCAAAACCACTGGTAAATGGTTTACTGACCATGGTATTACTGTGCTCAATTGGCCTGCCAACTCTCCTGACCTGAACCCCATAGAGAATCTGTGGGATATTGTGAAGAGAAAGTTGAGAGACGCAAGACCCAACACTCTGGATGAGCTTAAGGCCGCTATTGAAGCATCCTGGGCCTCCATAACATCTCAGCAGTGTCACAGGCTGATTGCCTCCATGCCACGCCGCATTGAAGCAGTCATTTCTGCCAAAGGATTCCCGACCAAGTATTGAGTGCATAACTGAACATTATTATTTGATGTTTTTTTTGTTTGCTATTAAAAAACACTTTTATTTGATTGGATGGGTGAAATATGCTAATTTATTGAGACAGGTTTTTTGGGTTATCAGGAGTTGTATGCCAAAATCATCAGTATTAAAACAATTAAAGACCTGACAAATTTCAGTTGGTGGATAATGAATCTATAATATATGAAAGTTTAATTGTAATCATTACATTATGGTAAATAATGAAATTTAACACTATATGTTAATTTTTTGAGAAGGACCTGTATTTTAGCACGCTAGCTCATCACTATTTATTAATAGTATTGAGCATTCCAATACTGCAAATATCGGGTATCAGCCGATATTCGCTGTATCGGAATTCCGATACTGAGTTCTGATATTTTTGTGATATCGGATACCGGAATCGGAAGTTCCCATAGGCAATGATGCACTATAATGGAGTGTGGGCGGTGCGTGGGCGGAGACTGCATGTGTGTGCGGGCGGGGGTCTGTGCGTGACCAAATGGGTCTGTGCATGCCTTCCGGGGCTCTGTGCGGGCTTGCAGGGGCTCTGTGCGGGCTTGCTGGGGCTCTGTGTGGCTTGCCGGGGGCTCTGTGCAGGCTTGCCGGGGCTCTGTGCGGGCTTGCCAGGGCTCTGTGCGGGCTTGCCGGGGCTCTGTGTGGCTTGCTGGGGCTCTGTGCGGCTTGCTGGGGCTCTGTGCGGCTTGCTGGGGCTCTGTGCGGGCTTGCCGGGGCTCTGTGCGGGCTTGCCGGGGCTCTGTGCGGCTTACAAGGGCTCTGTGTGAGCTTACCGGGGCTCTGTGCGGGATTGCCGGGGCTCTGTGCGGGCTTGCCGGGGCTCTGTGCGGCTTGCAGGGGCTCTGTGCAGGCTTGCAGGGGCTCTGTGTGGGCTTGCCGGGGCTCTGTGCGGCTTGCAGGGGCTCTGTGCAGGCTTGCAGGGGCTCTGTGTGGGCTTGCCGGGGCTCTGTGTGGGATTGCCGGGGCTCTGTGCGGGATTGCCGGGGCTCTGTGCAGGCTTGCCAGGGCTATGTGCGGCTTGTGGGGTCTCTGTGTGGGCTTGCTGGGGCTCTGTGTGGGCTTGCCGGGGCTCTGTGTGGCTTGCTGGGGCTCTGTGCGGGCTTGCCGGGGCTCTGTGCGGCTTGCTGGGGCTCTGTGCGGGCTTGCCGGTGCTCTGTGCGGCTTGCAGGGGCTCTGTGTGGGCTTGCCGGGGCTCTGTGCGCTTGCAGGGGCTCTGTACAGGCTTGCAGGGGCTCTGTGCGGGCTTGCCGGGGCATTGTGCGGCTTGCAGGGGCTATGTACAGGCTTGCAGGGGCTCTGTGTGGGCTTGCCGGGGCTCTGTGTGGGATTGCCGGGGCTCTGTGCGGGATTGCCGGGGCTCTGTGCGGCTTGCTGGGGCTCTGTGTGGGATTGCCGGGGCTCTGTGCGGGCTTGCCGGGGCTTTGTGCGGGCTTGCCGGAGCTCTGTGCGGCTTGCAGGGGCTCTGTGCAGGCTTGCATGGGCTCTGTGCAGGCTTGCAGGGGCTCTGTGTGGGCTTGCCGGGGCTCTGTGTGGGATTGCCGGGGCTCTGTGCGGGATTGCCGGGGCTCTGTGCGGGCTTGCAGGGGCTCTGTGCAGGCTTGCAGGGGCTCTGTGTGGGCTTGCCGGGGCTCTGTGTGGGATTGCCGGGGCTCTGTGCGGGCTTGCCGGGGCTCTGTGCGGGCTTGCCGGGGCTCTGTGCGGCTTGCAGGGGCTCTGTGCGGGCTTGCAGGGGCTCTGTTTGGGCTTGCCGGGGCTCTGTGCGGCTTGCAGGGGCTCTGTGCGGGCTTGCAGGGGCTCTGTTCGGCTTGTGGGGGCTCTGTGAGGGCTTGCCGGGGCTCTGTGCGGCTTGCGGGGGCTCTTTGCGGGTTGCCGGGGCTCTGTGCGCGCTTGCCGGGGCACTGTGCGGCTTGCGGGGGCTCTGTGCGGGCTTGCCGGGGCTCTGTGTGGGCTTGCCGGGGCTCTGTGCGGCTTGCGGGGGCTCTGTGTGGGCTTGCCGGGGCTCTGAGCGGGCTTGCCGGGGCTCTGTGTGGCTTGTTGGGGCTCTGTATGGGCTTGCCGGGGCTCTATGTGGGCTTGCCGGGGCTCTGTGCGGCTTGCCGGGGCTCTGTGTGGGCTTGCCAGGGCTCTTTGCGGGCTTGCCGGGGCTCTGTGCAGCTTGCTGGGGCTCTGTGCGGGCTTGCCGGGGCTCTGTGCGGGCTTGTCGGGTGTTGTCAATTCTGTGGTCGAACTCCCTGTGTTCGTGAATGGTACTTCGCCGAGTTCTGTCTATGGGCTCCCTCTGGTGGCTGTGAGTGAAGCTGCTGCTTCTGAGGTTCCTTACACAGGTGACGTGGTTTATCCTTTGGTTGGCTGCTCTATTTAACTCCTCTCAGATCGTTACTCCATGCCAGCTGTCAATGTTTTTGCATTGGTTCAGTTCGCTCCTGGATCTCTCTGGTGACCTGCCTTCTCCTGCAGAAGCTAAGTTCCTGATAGTCATTATTTGTTCACTGTTTTCTTGTCCAGCTGGTTATCATGATTATGTCCTGCTAGCTGGAAGCTCTGGGATGCAGAGTGGCCCCTCCGCACCGTGAGTCGGTGCGGAGGTCTTTTTTGCACACTCTGCGTGGTCTTTTGTAGGTTTTTGTGCTGATCGCAAAGTTACCTTTCCTATCCTCTGTCTATTTAGTAAGTCTGGCCTCCCTTTGCTGAAACCTGTTTCATTTCTGCGTTTGTGACTTTCATCTTTACTCACAGTCAATATATGTGGGGGGCTTCCTTTACCTTAGGGGAATTTCTCTGAGGCAAGGTAGGCTTTATTTTCTATCTCTAGGGCTAGCTAGTCCTTAGGCTGTGACGAGGCGCCTAGGGAGCGTCAGGAGCGCTCCACGGCTATTTTTAGTGTGTGCGATAGGATTAGGGCTTGCGGTCAGCAGAGCTCCCACATCCCAGAGCTCGTCCTGTATGAGGTTTAACTATCAGGTCATTCCGGGTGCTCCTAACCACCAGGTCATAACAGAAGGGGCTCTGTGCGGGCTTGCAGGGGCTCTATGTGGCTTGCGGGGGCTCTGTTAGGCTTTCGGGGGCTCTGTACGGGGTTGCCAGGGCTCTGTGCGAGCTTGCCGGGGCTCTGTGCGGCTTTCGGGGGCTCTCTGCGGGCTGCCAGGGGTCTGTGCAGGCATCGTCCGATGGGACTACAAGTCCCATCGGACGATGCCTGCAACAGTGACAGTGATTGACACATTAGCCAATGATGGGTGAGTAGTAGTCCCATCATCCGGCTAATGTGTTGAATGTAAAAAAAAATAAATAAATACTACATACATACTACATGAAGACACAAAAGAGCACAGTGAGGTCAAAAATACTCTGTTGTAAAAAAAATCACAGTAATAAGCAAGTGCTAGTCAAAAGATGGAAAAACAGGGTATTTAGTTGATCCTTTTTTTGCAAAAAAATGTATACTAAGCTGCTCCACCAATTGTCAAGGTATACCCATATAGAGCAGTCCTAACTAATGTATATAATCCCTATCTGATGTATTTAAAAACCTGATCATCTGTATAGTACCTGTAGAAGCCGGGTTCAGAGAGGGAATATCCATGTGGACTTGCTGGATGGAACAGCTTTGATGCAAATGACCCATAAGGAGTGGTGGACTCCCTAGTCTTGTAGAAACAAGAGAACAAGTATAGAACCAGAAACACATGGGCTACTTGCACATTGAATACATACTACATACATAATACATACATGCTACATGCAATACATTCATACATTACATACAATACATACATACAGACAGTACATTAAACATAGAGTTCATACTCACCTTTACTTGTCACTTTGATCCCCGAAGCCAGTGTCATCTGTAAAAAAGATTAAAATAACAAACAACCAATATACTCCCTGTCCGCAGAAATGCACAACTGTCCCACGACGATCTCCTGTGGAGAACGGCAGCATAAATAAACAAAACGGAAAATGTGCATGATTTGAATGGAAACATGCAAGAAAAAACGGATTCGGAGGCCGGATTCATCATTTCACATCTCAGTTTCATCCGTTTTTTGCCGGATCCGTCGCTGTGCGTTTTATCGCCAGACAGAAAAACTGTTTCTCTGTATGTGTCTTCCGTCCAGTGGAAACAGCTTTTTTGACAGATCTGGCAAAAAACGGATGGAATGTGTGGCCATCAGGCGCAATTCGGTGCTAATACAACTCTATGAGAAAAAAACGGATTCTTCAGAAAAAACGGATTCTGCAAATGTGCTCGCAGGATGCGTTTTTTACCCATAGACTTGTATTATCGTGCAATGAATCCATCGTGTTTTGGTGGACCGTCGGCACAAAAAACGTTCAAGTGAGCGTTTTTTTTGTCTGTCGCGTCCGCCATTTTCTACCACGCATGCGCCGCTGAAACTCCGCCCCCTTCTTCCCGGACTTCAGAATGGGCAGCGGATGCATTGAAAAACTGCATCCGCTGCCCACGTCGGGCACAAATTTCACAACGTGCGTCGGTACATCGGCCCGACGCATTGCGATGGACTCATACCGACGCAAGTGTTAAAGTAGCCTTAATGAGCATTGAATTTAAAAAAAAAAAATGGAAAAAAACAGCTTGGGCTCCCGTGCAATTTTCTGCGCCAGAGGGGGAAAGCCGAGGGCCGGGGGCCAATATTTGTAGCCTGCTATGAATATCAGCCCGCAGCTGTCTGCGTAGCCTTTACTGGCTATTAAAATTGGGGAACCCCCCAAAAAATGACGTGAGGTCCCCCTATATTTTATAGCCAGAAAGACTACGCAGACAGCTGCGGGCTGATATTCATGGCCTAGAGAGGGGCCACGGATATTGCCCCACCCTACAAATACCAGTCCGCAGCCGCCCCAGAAATGGCGCATCTGTAAGATGTGCCAATTCTGGCACTCAGCCCCTCTCTTCCCACTACCGTGTAGCAGTAGGATATCGGGTAATAAGTAGGGTTGAGCGAAACGGATCGTTCATTTTTAAAAGTCGCCGACTTTTGGCAAAGTCGGGTTTCATGAGACCCAACCCTGTGTGGGGTCGGCCATGCGGTACGCGACTTTTGCGCCAAAGTCACGTTTCAATGACGCTAAAAGCGCCATTTCTCAGCCAATGAAGGTGAACGCAGAGTGTGGGCAGCGTGATGACATAGGTCCTGGTCCCCACCATCTTAGAGAAGGGCACTGCAGTGATTGGCTTGCTGTCTGCGGCATCACAGGGGCTATAAAGGGGAGTTCCCGCCGACCGCCATCTTACTGCTGCTGATCTGAGCCTAGGGAGAGGTTGCTGCCGCTTCGTCAGAAGCAGGGATAGCGTTAGGCAGTGTCCATTAACCACCAAACCGCTTGTGCTGTAGCGATTTCCACTGTCCAACACGACCTTTTGTTTGCAGGGACAGTGAAAGCTACATTTTTTTTTCCTCAGCGCTGTAGCTCATTGGGCTGCCCTAGAAGGCTCCCTGATAGCTGCATTGCTGTGTGTACGCCGCTGTGCAAACCAACTGCTTTTTTCAAAGCACAAATCCTGTTGTTCCTTCCATTCTGCACAGCTATCTTGTTTGTTTGTCCACACTTTTTATTAAATTTGTGCATCAGTCCACTCCTTATTGCTGCCTGCCATACCTGGCTGAGATTACTGCAGGGAGATTGTAATTGTAGGACAGTCCCTGTTTATTTTTTTCTCCCTAAAAAAATAAGTTGTGGGAGATTAAGATTGGCATTTCTGCTAGAGTGCCATCCCTGTGTGTGCCATCTCTCTCACATAGTGGGCCATAGAAAGCCTTTGTATTTTTCTGTTTTTTTTTGTGGGGTTTATAAATTCTCCCTGAAAAAAAACAAACAGTGGGAGATTAATATTGGCCTTTGGGCTTGTGTGCCAGTCCTGAGTGTGCCATCTCTCTCAAATAGTGGGCCATAGAAAGCCTATTAATATTTTTTTGGGGGGGGTTTCTAAATTCTCCCGGAAAAATTAAAAAAAAATCAGTGGGAGATTAATATTGCCCTTTCTGCTTGTGTGCCACTCCTGACTCCTGGGTGTGCCATCTCTCTCTCTCAAATAGTGGGCCATAGAAAGCCAATTTTTTTTTTGTTTGTTTCTAAATTCTCCCTGAAAAAAACAAAAAAAATCAGTGGGAGATTAATATTGCCCTTTCTGCTTGTGTGCCACTCCTGACTCCTGGGTGTGCCATCTCTCTCTCTCAAATAGTGGGCCATAGAAAGCCTATTTTTTTTATTTTTTGGTTTCTAAATTCTCCCTGAAAAAATTAAAAAAAACAGTGGGAGATTAATATTGCCCTTTCTGCTTGTGTGCCAGTCTTGACTCCTGGGTGTGCCATCTCTCTCTCTCTCAAATAGTGGGCCATAGAAAGCCTATTTTTTTTTTATTTGGTTTCTAAATTCTCCCTGAAAAAATCATTTTTTTTATTTGGTTTCTAAATGCTCCCTGAAAAAATCATTTTTTTTTATTTGGTTTCTAAAGTCTCCCTGAAAAAATAAAAAAAAAATCAGTGGGAGATTAATATTGCCCTTTCTGCTTGTGTGCCAGTCTTAAATCCTGGGTGTGCCATCTCTCGCCTCTCAAATAGTGGGCCATAGAAAGCCTATTTTTTTTATTTTTTGGTTTCTAAATTCTCCCTGAAAAAATTAAAAAAAACAGTGGAAGATTAATATTGCCCTTTCTGCTTGTGTGCCAGTCTTGACTCCTGGGTGTGCCATCTCTCTCTCTCAAATAGTGGGCCATAGAAAGCCTATTTTTTTTTTAGTTGGTTTCTAAATTCTCCCTGAAAAAATCATTTTTTTTAATTTGGTTTCTAAAGTCTCCCTGAAAAAATAAAAAAAAAATCAGTGGGAGATTAATATTGCCCTTTCTGCTTGTTTGCCAGTCTTGACTCCTGTGTGTGCCATCTCTCTCTCTCAAATAGTGGGCCATAGAAAGCCTATTTTTTTTTATTTGGTTTCTAAATTCTCCCTGAAAAAAACATTTTTTTTAATTTGGTTTCTAAATTCTCCCTGAAAAAATCATTTTTTTTATTTGGTTTCTAAAGTCTCCCTGAAAAAATAAAAAAAAATCAGTGGGAGATTAATATTGCCCTTTCTGCTTGTGTGCCAGTCTTGACTCCTGGGTGTGCCATCTCTCTCTCTCAAATTGTGGGCCATAGAAAGCCTATTTTTTTTTTCTATTTGGTTTCTAAATAGTGTTGAGCATTCCGATACCGCAAGTATCGGGTATCGGCCGATACTTGCGGTATCGGAATTCCGATACCGAGATCCGATACTTTTGTGGTATCGGGTATCGGTATCGGATACATAGAGATGTGTAAAATAAAGAATTAAAATAAAAAATATTGATATATTTACCTCTCCGGCGGCCCCTGGACTCAGCGCGGGTAACCGGCAGGCTTCGTTGTTCAAAATCAGCGCTTTTAGGACCTGAGAATCACGTCCCGGCTTCTGATTGGTCGTGAGCCGCCCATGTGACCGCCACGCGACCAATCACAAGCCGCGACGTCACCGCAAGCTATTAACGCGCTAATTTTTAAAAATGAGCGCGTTAATGACTTTCAAAGACGTAGCGGCTTGTGATTGGTCGCGTGGCCGCGACCAATCACAAGCCGCGACGTCACCGCAAGCTATTAACGCGCTCATTTTTAAAAATGAGCGCGTTAATGGCTTTCAAAGACGTCGCGGCTTGTGATTGGTCGCGGCCACGCGACCAATCACAAGCCGCTACGTCTTTGAAAGTCATTAACGCGCTCATTTTTAAAAATGAGCGCGTTAATAGCTTGCGGTGACGTCGCGGCTTGTGATTGGTCGCGTGGCGGTCACATGGGCGGCCCGCGACCAATCAGAAGCCGGGACGTGATTCTCAGGTCCTAAAAGCGCTGATTTTGAACAAAGAAGCCTGCCGGTTACCCGCGCTGAGTTCAGGGGCCGCCGGAGAGGTAAATATATCAATATTTTTTATTTTAATTCTTTATTTTACACATCCCTATGGATCCCAGGGCCTGAAGGAGAGTTTCCTCTCCTTCAGACCCTGGGAACCATGAGAATACCTTCCGATACTTGATGTCCCATTGACTTGTATTGGTATCGGATATCGGTATCGGCGATATCCGATATTTTTCGGGTATCGGCCGATACTATCCGATACCGATACTTTCAAGTATCGGACGGTATCGCTCAACACTATTTCTAAATTCTCCCTGAAAAAAACAAAAAAAATCAGTGGGAGATCAATATTGACATTTGTGCTTGAGTGACAGTCCTGCGTGTGTGGCATCTCTCTCATTTGGTGCCACCGAAAACAGAGTGTGTAACATTGTGCCTAATTTTCCTTGCGGTCTCACCCACCTGTAAAGGGATATCTAAATCATACTGAAGTTATAGCTCACCGTGTAAGTTGTTTGACAGCAACAAATTACGTTACTTTGGTTAAGTTTTTAAAACAATGAGGAAGTCTGGTGGAAGAGGTCGTGGCCGTGGGCGTTCATTGTCAGCTGGTAATGATGGTAGTGGTAGTGGAGCATCAGGTGGTCGTGGGAAAAAAAATATTGCACCTATGTCTGGAGCTGTGGAGCCAGGTTCGTCGTCTGGCTACAGAAGGCCTCGAACGCTCCCTTTTCTGGGAGTAGGAAAACCGCTTTTAAAGCCGGAGCAGCAAGAGCAAGTTTTGGCTTACCTTGCAGACTCAACCTCTAGCTCTTTTGCCTCCTCTTTTGAAACTGGTAAATGTAAAAGCAGCGCGTCGTTAGTGGATGTTCACGGTCAGGGACAAGTCGCTTCCTTGTCCTCTTCAGCAAAAACAACAACAGAGAAGGATGCAGCAGGCGACACAACGGGTTACTCCATGGAGCTCTTTACACATACTGTCCCTGGCTTAGAAAGTGAAGCAGTTAACAGGCCATGCCCATTACAAGTTGAATCTGACATGGAGTGCACTGATGCACAGCCACAGCCAGACTACTATGCTGGTCCTTTGACTCAGACCACAACATTGCCCTCGCAGGGTACTGATCCAGAATCAGACCCTGATGAGACTATGTTGCCTCGTCACGAACGCTCTACCACCGACTTACACGGTGACACAGACGAAGTTGCGCACGAGCTAGAAGAGGAGGTTATAGATGACCCAGTTGTTGACCCCGATTGGCAGCCATTGGGGGAACAGGGTGCAGGCGGCAGTAGTTCTGAAGCGGAGGAGGAGGGCCGCAGCAGGCATCAACATCGCAACAGGTTCCATCTGCCGGGCCCGTAGATGGCCCAAAACGCGTGGCAAAGCCATAACCTGTTGGAGGACAGCGTGGCCATCCGGTTAAAGCTCAGTCTGCAATGCCTGAAAAGGGATCCGAGGCTCGAAAGAGTGCAGTCTGGCATTTTTTTAAACAACATCCAATTGATCAGCGCAAAGTCATCTGTCAAAAATGTTCAACTACCTTAAGCAGAGGTCAGAATCTGAAAAGTCTCAATACAAGTTGCATGCATAGACATTTAACCACCATGCATTTGCAAGCCTGGACTAACTACCAAACGTCCCTTAACTAGGGTTGAGCGAAACGGGTCGAGATTTTTCAAAAGTCGCCGAATTTTGGCAAGTTCGGGTTTCATGACACCCGACCCGACCCCAGTGTGGGGTCGGCCATGAAGTCGGCGATCTTTTGAATCTGGAATCGGAATTCCAATACCGATTCCCGATATGTTTAAGATATCGGGAATTGGTATCGGAATTCAGATTAAAGTGTAAAAGAATTAAAATAAAAAATATCGCAATACTTACCCTCTGACGCGCCCTGGTACTAACCGGCAGTCTTCCTTCCTTAGAATCAGCCTTCCAGGACCTGGCGGTGACGTCGCGGTGACGTCGCGGTGACGTCGCGGCTTGTGATTGGCCGCGCGGCCGCCCATGTGACCGCTCGCGCGACCAATCAGAAGCCGTGACGTCACCGAAGGTCCTTCAAGCGCTGATTCTTAGGAAGGAAGGCTGTCGGAAGGAAGCAGGGCGCTTCCGAGAGTGAGTATATTCCTATTAGGTATATACTCACCCTCAGAAGCGCCCTGCTTCCAAACGTGCGGAAGGAAGCAGGGCGCTTCCGAGGGTGAGTATATTCCTATTAGGTATATACTCACCCTCAGAAGCGCCCTGCTTCCTTCCGACAGCCTTCCTTCCTAAGAATCAGCGCTTGAAGGACCTTCGGTGACGTCACGGCTTCTGATTGGTCGCGCGAGCGGTCACATGGGTGGCCGCGCGGCCAATCACAAGCCGCGACGTCACCGCGACGTCACCGCCAGGTCCTGGAAGGCTGATTCTAAGGAAGGAAGACTGCCGGTTAGTACCAGGGCGCGTCAGAGGGTAAGTATTGCGATATTTTTTATTTTAATTCTTTATTTTACACTAAAATATGGATTGCAGGGCCTGAAGGAGAGTTTCCGCTCCTTCAGACCCTGGGAACCATGGAAACCCAATGCACTGCATTGGGTTTCGAGTTTCGGCCGACCCCGACCCCGACTTTTTTATAGGATCAGCCGATTTCACTCGACCCGACTTTTGAAAAAGTCGGGTTTCGTGAAACCCGACCCGATCCTATAAAAGTAAAGGTCGCTCATCCCTACCCTTAACCCCTTTCTGCCATTAGACGTACTATTCCGTCCATGTGGGGTGGGCTTTACTTCCCAAGGACGGAATAGTACGTCATAGTCGATCGACTGCGCTCACGGGGGGAGCGCGGCCGATCGCGGCCGGGTGTCAGCTGCTTATCGCAGCTGACATCCGGCACTATGTGCCAGGAGCGGTCACGGACCGCCCCCGGCACATTAACCCCCGGCACACCGCGATCAAACATGATCGCGATGTGCCGGCGGTGCAGGGAAGCATCGCACAGGGAGGGGGCTCCCTGCGGGCTTCCCTGAGACCCCCGCAGCAACGCGATGTAATCGCGTTGCTGCGGGGGTCTCCCACCTCCTTCCTGCAGCAAGTCCCGGATCCAAAATGGCCGCGGATCCGGGTCCTGCAGGGAGGGAGGTGGCTTACCAAGTGCCTGCTCAGAGCAGGCACTTGGTAACGCTGCACTGCTCTCAGACAGATCGGTGATCTGTCAGAGTGCTGTGCAAACTGGCAGATCACCGATCTGTATTGTCCCCCCCTGGGACAAAGTAAAAAAGTTTTAAAAAAAATTTACAAATGTGTAAAAAAAAAAAAATAAAAAAATCCTAAATAATGAAAAAAAAATATATATATTATTCCCATAAATACATTTCTTTATCTAAATAAAAAAAAAAACAATAAAAGTACACATATTTAGAATCTCCGCGTCCGTAACGACCCGACCTATAAAACTGTCCCACTAGTTAACCCCTTCAGTAAACACCGTAAGGAAAAAAAAAAAAACGAGACAAAAAACAACGCTTTATTATCATACCGCCGAACAAAAAGTGGAATAACACGCGATCAAAAAGACGGATATAAATATCCATGGTACCGCTGAAAGCGTCATCTTGTCCCGCAAAAAACGAGCTGCCATACAGCATCATCAGCGAAAAAACAAAAAAGTTATAGTCCTGAGAATAAAGCGATGCAAAAATAATTATTTTTTCTATAAAATAGTTTTTATCGTATAAAAGCGCCAAAACATAAAAAATGATATAAATGAGGTATCGCTGTAATCGTACTGACCCGAAGAATAAAACTGCTTTATCAATTTTACCAAACGCGGAACGGTATAAACGCCTTCCCCAAAAGAAATTCATGAATACCTGGTTTTTGGTAATTCTGCCTCACAAAAATCGGAATAAAAAGCGATCAAAAAATGTCACGTGCCCGAAAATGTTACCAATAAAAACGTCAACTCATCCCGCAAAAAACAAGACCTCACATGACTCTGTGAACTCAAATATGGAAAAATTATAGCTCTCAAAATGTGGTAACGCAAAAAATATTTTTTGCAATAAAAAGCGTCTTTTAGTGTGTGACGGCTGCCAATCATAAAAATCCGCTAAAAAACCCGCTATAAAAGTAAATCAAACCCCCCTTCATCACCCCCTTATTTAGGGAAAAATAAAAAAATTAAAAAATGTATTTATTTCCATTTTCCCATTAGGGTTAGAGCTAGGGTTAGGGCTAGGGTTAGGGCTAGGGATAGGGTTAGGGTTAGGGCTAGGGTTAGGGCTAGGGTTAGGGTTAGGGCTAGGGTTAGGGTTAGGGCTAGGGTTAGGGCTAGGGTTAGGGCTAGGGTTAGGGCTAGGGTTAGGGTTAAGGCTAGGGTTAGGGCTAGGGTTATGGTTAGGGCTAGGGTTAGGGCTACAGTTAGGGTTAAGGCTACAGTTAGGGTTGGGGATAAAGTTAGGGGTAGGGTTTGGATTACATTTGCGGTTGGGAATAGGGTTGGGATTAGGGTTAGGGGTGTGTCTAGGTTAGAGGTGTGGTTAGGGTTACCGTTGGGATTAGGGTTAGGGGTGTGTTTGGATTAGGGTTTCAGTTATAATTGGGGGGTTTCCACTGTTTAGGCACATCAGGGGCTCTCCAAACGCGACATGGCGTCCAATCTCAATTCCAGCCAATTCTGCGTTGAAAAAGTAAAACAGTGCTCCTTCCCTTCCGAGCTCTCCCGTGTGTCCAAACAGGAGTTTACCCCAACATATGGGGTATCAGCGTACTCAGGACAAATTGGACAACAACTTTTGGGGTCCAATTTCTAGTGTTACCCTTGGGAAAATACAAAACTGGGGGCTAAAAAATAATTTTTGAGGGAAAAAAAAAGATTTTTTACTTTCACGGCTCTACATTATAAACTGTAGTGAAACACTTGGGGGCTCAAAGTTCTCACAACACATCCAGATAAGTTCGTGGGGGGGTCTAGTTTCCAATATGGGGTCACTTGTGGGGGGTTTCTACTGTTTAGGTACATTAGGGGCTCTGCAAACGCAATGTGACGCCTGCAGACCATTCCATCTAAGTCTGCATTCCAAATGGCGCTCCTTCCCTTCCGAGCCCTCCCATGCGCCCTAACGGTGGTTCCCCCCCACATATGGGGCATCAGCGCACTCAGGACAAATTGGACAACAATTTTTGGGGTCCAATTTCTCCTTTTACCCTCGAGAAAATACAAAACTGGGGGCTAAAAAATAATTTTGGGGGGAATTTTTTTTTTTTATTTTCACGGATCTGCGTTAGAAACTGTAGTGAAACACTTGGGGGCTCAAAGTTCTTACAACACATCTAGATAAGTTCCTTGGGGGGTCTAGTTTCCAATATGGGGTCACTTGTGGGGCGTTTCTACTGTTTAGGTACATTAGGGGCTCTGCAAACGCAATGTGACGCCTGCAGACCATTCCATCTAAGTCTGTATTCCAAATGGCGCTCCTTCCCTTCCGAGCCCTCCCATGCGCCCAAACGGTGGTACCCCCCCACATATGGGGTATCATCGCACTCAGGACAAATTGCACAACAACTTTTGGGGTCCAATTTCTCCTGTTACCCTCGGGAAAATACAAAACTGGGGACTAAAAAATAATTTTTGTGGGAAAAAATGTTTGTTTTATTTTTACGGCTCTGCATTATAAACTTCTGTGAAGCTCTTGGTGGGTCAAAGTGCTCACCACACATCTAGATAAGTTCCTTAGGGGGTCTACTTTCCAAAATGGTGTCACTTGTGGGGGGTTTCAATGTTTAGGCACATCAGTGGCTCTCCAAACGCAACATAGCGTCTCATCTCAATTCCTGTGGATTTTGCATTGAAAAGTCAAACGGCGCTCCTTCCCTTCCGAGCTCTCCCATGTGCCAAAACAGTGGTTTACCCCTACAAATGGGGTATCAGCGTACTCAGGACAAATTGTACAACAACATTTTGTTTCCAATTTCTTCTCTTACCATTGGGAAAATAAAAAATTGGGGGCGAAAAAATAATTTTTGTGAAAAAAAAATGATTTTTTATTTTTACGGTTCTGCATTATAAACTTCTGTGAAGCACTTGGTGGGTCAAAGTGCTCACCACACCTCTAGATAAGTTCCTTAGGGGGTCTACTTTCCAAAATGGTGTCACTTGTGGGGGGTTTCAATGTTTAGGCACATCAGTGGCTCTTCAAACGCAACATGGCGTCTCATCTCAATTCCTGCAGATTTTGCATTGAAAAGTCAAACGGCGCTCCTTCCCTTCCGAGCTCTCCCATGCGCCCAAACAGTGGTTTACCCCCACATATGGGGTATCAGAGTACTCAGGACAAATTGTGAAACAACTTTTTGGTTCCAATTTCTTCTCTTACCATTGGGAAAATAAAAAATTGGGGGCGAAAAGATAATTTTTGTGAAAAAAAAATGATTTTTTATTTTTACGGTTCTGCATTATAAACTTCTGTTAAGCACTTGGTGGGTCAAAGTGCTCACCACACCTCTAGATAAGTTCCTTAGGGGGTCTACTTTCCAAAATGGTGTCACTTGTGGGGGGATTCAATGTTTAGGCACATCAGTGGCTCTCCAAACGCAACATGGCGTCCCATCTCAATTCCAGTCAATTTTGCATTGAGAAGTCAAATGGCGCTCCTTCGCTTCCAAGCTCTGTCATGCGCCCAAACAGTGGTTTACCTCCACTTATGGGGTATCGGCGTACTCAGGACAAATTGTACAACAAGGTTTGGGGTCCATTTTCTCCTGTAACCCTTGGTAAAATAAAACAAATTGGAGCTGAAGTAAATTTTTTGTGAAAAAAAGTTAAATGTTAATTTTTATTTAAACATTCCAAAAATTCCTGTGAAACACCTGAAGGGTTAATAAACTTCTTGAATGTGGTTTTGAGAACCATGAGGGGTGCAGTTTTTAGAATGGTGTCACACTTGGGTATTTTCTATCATATAGACCCCTCAAAATGACTTCAAATGAGATGTGGTCCCTAAAATAAAATGGTGTTGTAAAAACGAGAAATTGCTGGTCAACTTTTAACCTTTATAACTCCCTAACAAATAAAAATTTTGGTTCCAACATTGTGCTGATGTAAAGTAGACATGTGGGAAATGTTACTTATTAAGTATTTTGTGTGACATATCTCTGTGATTTAATTGCATAAAAATTCAAAGTTGGAAAATTGCGAAATTTTCAAATTTTTCGCCATATTTCCGTTTTTTTCACAAATAAACGCAGGTAATATCAAAGAAATTTTACCACTATCATGAATTACAATATGTCACGAGAAAACAATGTCAGAATCACCGGGATCCGTTGAAGCGTTCCAGAGTTATAACCTCATAAAGGGACAGTGGTCAGAATTGTAAAAATTGGCCCGGTCCATAACGTGCAAACCACCCTTGGGGGTAAAGGGGTTAAGGTTGTAGCACCCTCGGCCAATGAAGCTAGTCAGCAACGCTACATCCCTGCCGTCACTGTAAGGCCACCATTTTCCGCACCACCTGCAGTATCTGTGCAGGTTTCTTTGCCAGGCCAAAGCAGTCAGGGTCAGGGAATCACCATTTTCATAGTAGGAAACACTGCATCTAGGGTACAGGCGGAAACAATACCGTCTCCAACCGTCTCTCAGTCTGCCATGTCCACCGGCACACCCGCTAGTTCCACGATCTCCAGCTCTCCAATCCAGCTCACCCTACATGAGACTCTGGTTAGAAAAAGGAAGTACTTATCCTCGCATCTGCGTACACAGTGTTGTGAATTCTGTGGCAGAGTTCACTCCTGTGGTCACAAGTGGTACTTCGGCTGATTCTCTCTGGGATCTTCCGTTTGTGGAGGAAAGTGGTACTGCAGCTTCTGAGTTTCCTCCCTCAGGTGATCTGGTGAGCTCGTTAGCTTCTTCTCTACTTAACTCCACCTGATGCTTTGATCTATGCTTCCTGTCAATGTTTCAGTGTGGGACTTGTTTTTTCCCTGGATCATTCCTGTGGCCTGCTGCTCTGCAAAGCTAAGTTTTGCTTATGTTATTTTGTTGCTATTTTTCTGTCCAGCTTGCTTTATTGGTTTTTCTCGCCTGCTGGAAGCTCTGAGACGCAGAGGGACCACCTCCGTACCGTTAGTCGGTACGGAGGGTCTTTTTGTCCCCTCTGCGTGGTATTTTATAGGTTTTTGTGCTGACCGCAAAGTTATCTTCCCTATCCTCATTCTGTTCAGCTAGTCGGGCCTCACTTTGCTAAATCTGTTTCATCTCTATGTTTGTGTTTTCATCTTACTCACAGTCATTATATGTGGGGGGCTGCCTTTTCCTTTGGGGAATTTCTCTGAGGCAAGGTAGGCTTATTTTTCTATCTTCAGGATTAGCTAGTTTCTCAGGCTGTGACCAGGCGCCTAGGTTCTGGTCAGGAGCGCTCCACGGCTACCTTTAGTGTGGTTGGATAGGCTTAGGGATTGCGGTCTGCAGAGTTCCCACGTCTCAGAGCTCGTTCTATTATTTTGGGTTATTGTCAGTTCACTGTATGTGCTCTGATCGCTATGTCCATTGTGATTCTGAATTGCCTTTCATAACAGTACAGGAAGCCAAAAGTGCTAATGATTCTCAATAGAGGGAAAAAAGAAGTTCTGAGACCATTTTTTTTTCTTTGCACTGTGTTTTGTCTTTTTTTTTCCCCTAGACATTTGGGTGGTTCAGGACACAGGTGTAGCAATGGACATTAAAGGTCTGTCTTCATGTGTGGATCAGCTCACGGCAAGAGTTCAAAATATTCAAGATTTTGTGGTCCAGAATTCTTTGCTTGAACCGAGAATTCCTATTCCAGATTTGTTTTTTGGAGATAGAATTAAATTTCTGAGTTTCAAAAATAATTGTAAACTATTTCTGGCTTTGAAACCTCGCTCTTCTGGTGACCCAATTCAACAGGTTAGGATCGTCATTTCATTTTTGCGCGACGACCCTCAGGACTGGGCGTTTTCTCTTGCGTCAGGAGATCCTGCATTGAGTAATATCGATGCGTTCTTCCTGGCGCTTGGGTTGCTGTACGATGAGCCTAATTCAGTGGATCAGGCAGAAAAAAATTTGCTGGCTCTTTGTCAGGCTCAGGATGAGATAGAGGTATATTGTCAGAAATGTAGAAAGTGGTCAGTGCTCACTCAATGGAATGAATCTGCACTGGCAGCAATATTCAGAAAGGGTCTCTCTGAAGCCCTTAAGGATGTCATGGTGGGATTTCCTATGCCTGCTGGTTTGAATGAGTCTATGTCTTTGGCCATTCAGATCGGTCGACGCTTGCGTGAGCGTAAACCTGTGCACCATTTGGCGGTATTACCTGAGCTTAAACCTGAGCCTATGCAGTGTGATAGGACCTTGACCAGAGTTGAACGGCAAGAACATAGACGTCTGAATGGTCTGTGTTTCTACTGTGGTGATTCCACTCATGCTATCTCTGATTGTCCTAAGCGCACTAAGCGGTTCGCTAGGTCTGCCACGATTGGTAGTGTACAGTCAAAATTTCTTCTGTCCGTTACCTTGATCTGCTCTTTGTCATCATATTCTGTCATGGCATTTGTGGATTCAGGCGCTGCCCTGAATTTGATGGACTTGGAATATGCTAAGCGTTGTGGGTTTTTCTTGGAGCCCTTGCACTGTCCTATTCCATTGAGAGGAATTGATGCTACGCCTTTGGCCAAGAATAAGCCTCAATACTGGACCCAGCTGACCATGTGCATGGCTCCTGCACATCAGGAGGTTATTCGCTTTCTGGTGTTGCATAATCTGCATGATGTGGTCGTGTTGGGGTTGCCATGGCTACAAGCCCATAATCCAGTATTAGATTGGAAATCCATGTCGGTGTCCAGCCGGGGTTGTCAGGGGGTACATGGTGATGTTCCATTTCTGTCAATTTCGTCATCCACTCCTTCTGAGGTCCCAGAGTTCTTGTCTGATTACCGGGATGTATTTGATGAGCCCAAGTCCAATACCCTACCTCCGCATAGGGATTGTGATTGTGCTATCAATTTGATTCCTGGTAGTAAATTCCCAAAAGGTCGATTGTTTAATTTGTCCGTGCCTGAGCACACCGCTATGCGCAGTTATGTGAAGGAATCCCTGGAGAAGGGGCATATTCGCCCGTCATCGTCGCCATTAGGAGCAGGGTTCATTTTTGTAGCCAAGAAGGATGGTTCGCTGAGACCTTGTATAGATTACCGCCTTCTTAATAAGATCACGGTTAAATTTCAGTACCCCTTGCCATTGTTATCTGATCTGTTTGCTCGGATTAAGGGGGCTAGTTGGTTCACAAAGATAGATCTTCGTGGTGCGTATAATCTGGTGCGAATTAAGCAAGGTGATGAATGGAAAACTGCATTTAACACGCCCGAGGGTCATTTTGAGTATCTCGTGATGCCGTTCGGACTTGCCAATGCTCCATCAGTGTTTCAGTCCTTTATGCATGACATCTTCCGAGAGTACCTGGATAAATTCCTGATTGTGTACTTGGATGACATTTTGATCTTCTCGGATGATTGGGAGTCTCATGTGAAGCAGGTCAGAACGGTTTTTCAGGTCCTGCGTGCTAATTCTTTGTTTGTGAAGGGATCAAAGTGTCTCTTTGGTGTGCAGAAGGTTTCATTTCTGGGGTTCATCTTTTCCCCTTCTACGATCGAGATGGATCCTGTTAAGGTCCAAGCCATCCATGATTGGACTCAGCCGACATCTCTGAAAAGTCTGCAAAAGTTCCTGGGCTTTGCTAATTTTTATCGTCGCTTCATCTGCAATTTTTCTAGTATTGCTAAACCATTGACCGATTTGACCAAGAAGGGTGCTGATGTGGTCAATTGGTCTTCTGCTGCTGTGGAAGCTTTTCAAGAGTTGAAGTGTCGTTTTTCTTCTGCCCCTGTGTTGTGTCAACCAGATGTTTCTCTTCCGTTCCAGGTCGAGGTTGATGCTTCTGAGATTGGAGCAGGGGCTGTTTTGTCGCAGAGAGGTTCTGGTTGCTCAGTGATGAAACCATGCGCTTTCTTTTCCAGGAAGTTTTCGCCTGCTGAGCGTAATTATGATGTGGGTAACCGAGAGTTGCTGGCCATGAAGTGGGCATTCGAGGAGTGGCGTCATTGGCTTGAAGGAGCTAAGCATCGCGTGGTGGTATTGACTGATCATAAGAACTTGACTTATCTCGAGTCTGCCAAGCGCTTGAATCCTAGACAAGCTCATTGGTCGTTGTTTTTTGCCCTTTTTGACTTTGTGATTTCGTACCTTCCGGGCTCTAAAAATGTGAAGGCGGATGCTCTGTCTAGGAGTTTTGTACCCGACTCTCCGGGTTTATCTGAGCCGGCGGGTATCCTCAAGGAAGGAGTAATTGTGTCTGCCATCTCCCCTGATTTGCGGCGGGTGCTGCAAAAATTTCAGGCTAATAAACCTGATCGTTGCCCAGCGGAGAAACTGTTTGTCCCTGATAGGTGGACGAATAGAGTTATCTCTGAACTTCATTGTTCGGTGTTGGCTGGTCATCCTGGAATCTTTGGTACCAGAGAGTTAGTGGCTAGATCCTTTTGGTGGCCCTCTCTGTAGCGGGATGTGCGTGCTTTTGTGCAGTCCTGTGGGATTTGTGCTCGGGCTAAGCCCTGCTGTTCTCGTGCCAGTGGGTTGCTTTTGCCCTTGCCGGTCCCGAAGAGGCCTTAGACACATATCTCTATGGATTTTATTTCTGACCTTCCCGTTTCTCAAAAGATGTCAGTCATTTGGGTGGTCTGTGATTGCTTTTCTAAGATGGTCCATCTGGTACCCTTGTCTAAATTGCCTTCCTCCTCTGATTTGGTGCCTTTGTTCTTCCAGCATGTGGTTCGTTTGCATGGCATTCCAGAGAATATTGTTTCTGACAGAGGTTCCCAGTTTGTTTCGAGGTTTTGGCGAGCCTTTTGTGGTAGGATGGGCATTGACTTGTCTTTTTCCTCGGCTTTCCATCCTCAGACTAATGGCCAGACCGAGCGAACCAATCAGACCTTGGAAACATATCTGAGGTGCTTTGTTTCTGCTGATCAGGATGACTGGGTGTCCTTTTTGCCTTTGGCTGAGTTCGCCCTTAATAATCGGGCCAGCTCGGCTACCTTGGTTTCACCGTTTTTCTGCAATTCTGGGTTCCATCCTCGTTTCTCTTCTGGACAGGTTGAGTCTTCGGACTGTCCTGGTGTGGATACTGTGGTGGACAGGTTGCAGCAGATTTGGACTCAGGTAGTGGACAATTTGACCTTGTCCCAGGAGAAGGCTTAACTTTTCGCTAATCGCAGACGCCGTGTGGGTCCCCGACTTCGTGTTGGGGATCTGGTTTGGTTATCTTCTCGTCATATTCCTATGAAGGTTTCCTCTCCTAAGTTTAAACCTCGTTTTATTGGTCCGTATAGGATTTCTGAGGTTCTTAATCCTGTGTCTTTTCGTCTGACCCTTCCAGATTCTTTTTCCATACATAACGTATTCCATAGGTCATTGTTGCGGAGATACGTGGCACCTATGGTTCCATCTGTTGAGCCTCCTGCCCCGGTTTTGGTGGAGGGGGAATTGGAGTATATTGTGGAGAAGATTTTGGATTCTCGTGTTTCAAGACGGAAACTCCAGTATCTGGTTAAATGGAAGGGTTATGCTCAGGAGGATAATTCCTGGGTTTTTGCCTCTGATGTCCATGCTCCCGATCTTGTTCGTGCCTTTCATGCGGCTCATCCTGGTCGGCCTGGGGGCTCTGGTGAGGGTTCGGTGACCCCTCCTCAAGGGGGGGGTACTGTTGTGAATTCTGTGGCAGAGTTCACTCCTGTGGTCACAAGTGGTATTTCGGCTGATTCTCTCTGGGATCTTCCGTTTGTGGAGGAAAGTGGTACTGCAGCTTCTGAGTTTCCTCCCTCAGGTGATCTGGTGAGCTCGTTAGCTTTTTCTCTACTTAACTCCACCTGATGCTTTGATCTATGCTTCCTGTCAATGTTTCAGTGTGGGACTTGTTTTTTCCCTGGATCATTCCTGTGGCCTGCTGCTCTGCAAAGCTAAGTTTTGCTTATGTTATTTTGTTGCTATTTTTCTGTCCAGCTTGCTTTATTGGTTTTTCTCGCCTGCTGGAAGCTCTGAGACGCAGAGGGACCACCTCCGTACCGTTAGTCGGTGCAGAGGGTCTTTTTGTCCCCTCTGCGTGGTTTTTTATAGGTTTTTGTGCTGACCGCAAAGTTATCTTCCCTATCCTCATTCTGTTCAGCTAGTCGGGCCTCACTTTGCTAAATCTGTTTCATCTCTATGTTTGTGTTTTCATCTTACTCACAGTCATTATATGTGGGGGGCTGCCTTTTCCTTTGGGGAATTTCTCTGAGGCAAGGTAGGCTTATTTTTCTATCTTCAGGATTAGCTAGTTTCTCAGGCTGTGACCAGGCGCCTAGGTTCTGGTCAGGAGCGCTCCATGGCTACCTTTAGTGTGGTTTGATAGGCTTAGGGATTGCGGTCTGCAGAGTTCCCACGTCTCAGAGCTCGTTCTATTATTTTGGGTTATTGTCAGTTCACTGTATGTGCTCTGATCGCTATGTCCATTGTGATTCTGAATTGCCTTTCATAACAGTACAGGAAGCCAAAAGTGCTAATGATTCTCAATAGAGGGAGAAATGAAGTTCTGAGACCATTTTTTTTTCTTTGCACTGTGTTTTGTCTTTTTTTTCCCCTAGACATTTGGGTGGTTCAGGACACAGGTGTAGCAATGGACATTAAAGGTCTGTCTTCATGTGTGGATCAGCTCATGGCAAGAGTTCAAAATATTCAAGATTTTGTGGTCCAGAATTCTTTGCTTGAACCCAGAATTCCTATTCCAGATTTGTTTTTTGGAGATAGAATTAAATTTCTGAGTTTCAAAAATAATTGTAAACTATTTCTGGCTTTGAAACCTCGCTCTTCTGGTGACCCAATTCAACAGGTTAGGATCGTCATTTCTTTTTTGCGCGGCGACCCTCAGGACTGGGCGTTTTCTCTTGCGTCAGGAGATCCTGCATTGAGTAATATCGATGCGTTCTTCCTGGCGCTTGGGTTGCTGTACGATGAGCCTAATTCAGTGGATCAGGCAGAAAAAAATTTGCTGGCTCTTTGTCAGGCTCAGGATGAGATAGAGGTATATTGTCAGAAATTTAGAAAGTGGTCAGTGCTCACTCAATGGAATGAATCTGCACTGGCAGCAATATTCAGAAAGGGTCTCTCTGAAGCCCTTAAGGATGTCATGGTGGGATTTCCTATGCCTGCTGGTTTGAATGAGTCTATGTCTTTGGCCATTCAGATCGGTCGACGCTTGCGTGAGCGTAAACCTGTGCACCATTTGGCGGTATTACCTGAGCTTAAACCTGAGCCTATGCAGTGTGATAGGACCTTGACCAGAGTTGAACGGCAAGAACATAGACGTTTGAATGGTCTGTGTTTCTACTGTGGTGATTCCACTCATGCTATCTCTGATTGTCCTAAGCGCACTAAGCGGTTCGCTAGGTCTGCCACCATTGGTACTGTACAGTCAAAATTTCTTCTGTCCGTTACCTTGATCTGCTCTTTGTCATCATATTTTGTCATGGCATTTGTGGATTCAGGCGCTGCCCTGAATTTGATGGACTTGGAATATGCTAAGCGTTGTGGGTTTTTCTTGGAGCCCTTGCACTGTCCTATTCCATTGAGAGGAATTGATGCTACGCCTTTGGCCAAGAATAAGTCTCAATACTGGACCCAGCTGACCATGTGCATGGCTCCTGCACATCAGGAGGTTATTCGCTTTCTGGTGTTGCATAATCTGCATGATGTGGTCGTGTTGGGGTTGCCATGGCTACAAGCCCATAATCCAGTATTAGATTGGAAATCCATGTCGGTGTCCAGCCGGGGTTGTCAGGGGGTACATGGTGATGTTCCATTTCTGTCAATTTCGTCATCCACTCCTTCTGAGGTCCCAGAGTTCTTGTCTGATTACCGGGATGTATTTGATGAGCCCAAGTCCAATACCCTACCTCCGCATAGGGATTGTGATTGTGCTATCAATTTGATTCCTGGTAGTAAATTCCCAAAAGGTCTATTGTTTAATTAATCCGTGCCTGAGCACACCGCTATGCGCAGTTATGTGAAGGAATCCCTGGAGAAGGGGCATATTCGCCCGTCATCGTCGCCATTAGGAGCAGGGTTCTTTTTTGTAGCCAAGAAGGATGGTTCGCTGAGACCTTGTATAGATTACCGCCTTCTTAATAAGATCACGGTTAAATTTCAGTACCCCTTGCCATTGTTATCTGATCTGTTTGCTCGGATTAAGGGGGCTAGTTGGTTCACAAAGATAGATCTTCGTGGTGCGTATAATCTGGTGCGAATTAAGCAAGGTGATGAATGCAAAACTGCATTTAACACGCCCGAGGGTCATTTTGAGTATCTCGTGATGCCGTTCGGACTTGCCAATGCTCCATCAGTGTTTCAGTCCTTTATGCATGACATCTTCCGAGAGTACCTGGATAAATTCCTGATTGTGTACTTGGATGACATTTTGATCTTCTCGGATGATTGGGAGTCTCATGTGAAGCAGGTCAGAACGGTTTTTCAGGTCCTGTGTGCTAATTCTTTGTTTGTGAAGGGATCAAAGTGTCTCTTTGGTGTGCAGAAAGTTTCATTTTTGGGGTTCATCTTTTCCCCTTCTACGATCGAGATGGATCCTGTTAAGGTCCAAGCCATCCATGATTGGACTCAGCCGACATCTCTGAAAAGTCTGCAAAAGTTCCTGGGCTTTGCTAATTTTTATAGTCGCTTCATCTGCAATTTTTCTAGTATTGCTAAACCATTGACCGATTTGACCAAGAAGGGTGCTGATGTGGTCAATTGGTCTTCTGCTGCTGTGGAAGCTTTTCAAGAGTTGAAGTGTCGTTTTTCTTCTGCCCCTGTGTTGTGTCAACCAGATGTTTCTCTTCCGTTCCAGGTTGAGGTTGATGCTTCTGAGATTGGAGCAGGGGCTGTTTTGTCGCAGAGAGGTTCTGGTTGCTCAGTGATGAAACCATGCGCTTTCTTTTCCAGGAAGTTTTCGCCTGCTGAGCGTAATTATGATGTGGGCAACCGAGAGTTGCTGGCCATGAAGTGGGCATTCGAGGAGTGGCATCATTGGCTTGAAGGAGCTAAGCATCGCGTGGTGGTATTGACTGATCATAAGAACTTGACTTATCTCGAGTCTGCCAAGCGCTTGAATCCTAGACAAGCTCGTTGGTCGTTGTTTTTTGCCCTTTTTGACTTTGTGATTTCGTACCTTCCGGGCTCTAAAAATGTGAAGGCGGATGCTCTGTCTAGGAGTTTTGTACCCGACTCTCCGGGTTTATCTGAGCCGGCGGGTATCCTCAAGGAAGGAGTAATTGTGTCTGCCATCTCCCCTGATTTGCGGCGGGTGCTGCAAAAATTTCAGGCTAATAAACCTGATCGTTGCCCAGCGGAGAAACTGTTTGTCCCTGATAGGTGGACGAATAGAGTTATCTCTGAACTTCATTGTTCGGTGTTGGCTGGTCATCCTGGAATCTTTGGTACCAGAGAGTTAGTGGTTAGATCCTTTTGGTGGCCCTCTCTGTAGCGGGATGTGCGTGCTTTTGTGCAGTCCTGTGGGATTTGTGCTCGGGCTAAGCCCTGCTGTTCTCGTGCCAGTGGGTTGCTTTTGCCCTTGCCGGTCCCGAAGAGGCCTTAGACACATATCTCTATGGATTTTATTTCTGACCTTCCCGTTTCTCAAAAGATGTCAGTCATTTGGGTGGTCTGTGATTGCTTTTCTAAGATGGTCCATCTGGTACCCTTGTCTAAATTGCCTTCCTCCTCTGATTTGGTGCCTTTGTTCTTCCAGCATGTGGTTCGTTTGCATGGCATTCCAGAGAATATTGTTTCTGACAGAGGTTCCCAGTTTGTTTCGAGGTTTTGGCGAGCCTTTTGTGGTAGGATGGGCATTGACTTGTCTTTTTCCTCGGCTTTCCATCCTCAGACTAATGGCCAGACCGAGCGAACCAATCAGACCTTGGAAACATATCTGAGGTGCTTTGTTTCTGCTGATCAGGATGACTGGGTGTCCTTTTTGCCTTTGGCTGAGTTCGCCCTTAATAATCAGGCCAGCTCGGCTACCTTGGTTTCACCGTTTTTCTGCAATTCTGGGTTCCATCCTCGTTTCTCTTCTGGACAGGTTGAGTCTTCGGACTGTCCTGGTGTGGATACTGTGGTGGACAGGTTGCAGCAGATTTGGACTCAGGAAGTGGACAATTTGACCTTGTCCCAGGAGAAGGCTCAACTTTTCGCTAATCGCAGACGCCGTGTGGGTCCCCGACTTCGTGTTGGGGATCTGGTTTGGTTATCTTCTCGTCATATTCCTATGAAGGTTTCCTCTCCTAAGTTTAAACCTCGTTTTATTGGTCCGTATAGGATTTCTGAGGTTCTTAATCCTGTGTCTTTTCGTCTGACCCTTCCAGATTCTTATTCCATACATAACGTATTCCATAGGTCATTGTTGCGGAGATACGTGGCACCTATGGTTCCATCTGTTGAGCCTCCTGCCCCGGTTTTGGTGGAGGGGGAATTGGAGTATATTGTGGAGAAGATTTTGGATTCTCGTGTTTCAAGACGGAAACTCCAGTATCTGGTTAAATGGAAGGGTTATGCTCAGGAGGATAATTCCTGGGTTTTTGCCTCTGATGTCCATGCTCCCGATCTTGTTCGTGCCTTTCATGTGGCTCATCCTGGTCGGCCTGGGGGCTCTGGTGAGGGTTCGGTGACCCCTCCTCAAGGGGGGGGTACTGTTGTGAATTCTGTGGCAGAGTTCACTCCTGTGGTCACAAGTGGTACTTCGGCTGATTCTCTCTGGGATCTTCCGTTTGTGGAGGAAAGTGGTACTGCAGCTTCTGAGTTTCCTCCCTCAGGTGATCTGGTGAGCTCGTTAGCTTCTTCTCTACTTAACTCCACCTGATGCTTTGATCTATGCTTCCTGTCAATGTTTCAGTGTGGGACTTGTTTTTTCCCTGGATCATTCCTGTGGCCTGCTGCTCTGCAAAGCTAAGTTTTGCTTATGTTATTTTGTTGCTATTTTTCTGTCCAGCTTGCTTTATTGGTTTTTCTCGCCTGCTGGAAGCTCTGAGACGCAGAGGGACCACCTCCGTACCGTTAGTCGGTGCGGAGGGTCTTTTTGTCCCCTCTGCGTGGTTTTTTATAGGTTTTTGTGCTGACCGCAAAGTTATCTTCCCTATCCTCATTCTGTTCAGCTAGTCGGGCCTCACTTTGCTAAATCTGTTTCATCTCTATGTTTGTGTTTTCATCTTACTCACAGTCATTATATGTGGGGGGCTGCCTTTTCCTTTGGGGAATTTCTCTGAGGCAAGGTAGGCTTATTTTTCTATCTTCAGGATTAGCTAGTTTCTCAGGCTGTGACGAGGCGCCTAGGTTCTGGTCAGGAGCTCTCCACGGCTACCTTTAGTGTGGTTTGATAGGCTTAGGGATTGCGGTCTGCAGAGTTCCCACGTCTCAGAGCTCGTTCTATTATTTTGGGTTATTGTCAGTTCACTGTATGTGCTCTGATCGCTATGTCCATTGTGATTCTGAATTGCCTTTCATAACAACACAGGGTTTGAACGCCCAAATAGCTAAACTAATCTCGTTAGAGATGATGCCCTACCGGTTAGTTGAAAGTGAAGCTTTCAAAGCCCTGATGGACTACGCTGTACCACGCTACGAGCTACCCAGTCGACACTTCTTTTCGAGAAAAGCCATCCCAGCCCTCCACCAGCATGTTAAAGAGCGCATCGTCCATGCACTCAGGCAATCTGTGAGTACAAAGGTGCACCTGACAACAGATGCATGGACCAGTAGGCATGGCCAGGGACGTTACGTGTCCATCACGGCACACTGGGTGAATGTGGTGGATGCAGGGTCCACAGGGGACATCAATTTCGGGACAGTTCTGCCTAGCCCACGGTCTAGGAAACAGTTGGCTGTAGGTGTTCGCACCCCCTCCTCCTCCTCCTCTTCGTCCTTCTGCAGAAGCGAGAGCTCGTCCACAGACCGCAGAGCCAAACCACTCCATCCGCAGCTGCCACTGTTGCACATCAGTTGTCCCATTATGGGGCAGCTACTGGCAAGCATCAGCAGGCTGTATTGGCTATGAAGTGTTTGGGCGACCACAGACACACCGCGGAAGTTCTGTCCGAGTTCTTGCAGAGAGAAACGCAGTCGTGGCTGGGCACAGTAGATCTTGAGGCAGGCAAGGTAGTGAGTGATAACGGAAAGAATTTCATGGCTGCCATCTCCCTTTCCCAACTGAAACACATTCCTTGCCTGGCTCACACCTTAAACCTGGTGGTGCAGTGCTTCCTGAAAAGTTATCTGGGGTTATCCGACCTGCTCCTCAAAGTGCGCGGACTTTGCTCACATATCCGCCGTTCGCCCGTACATTCCAGCCGTATGCAGACCTATCAGCGGTCTTTGAACCTTCCCCAGCATCCCCTAATCATAGACCTTGCAACAAGGTGGAACTCAACACTGCACATGCTTCAGAGACTGTGCGAACAGAGGCGGGCTGTTATGTTTTTGTTGGAGGATACACATACACGGGCAGGCAGTAGGATGGCAGACATGGAGTTGTCAGGTGTGCAGTGGTCGAAGATACAAGACATGTGTCAAGTCCTTCAGTGTTTTGAGGAATGCACACGGCTGGTTAGTGCAGACAGCACCATAATAAGCATGAGCATCCCCCTAATGCGTCTGCTGATGCAAAGTTTGACGCACATAAAGGAGCAGGCATCTGCAGTCGAGGAAGAGGAAAGCCTTGATGACAGTCAGCCATTGTCTGGTCAGGGCAGTGTACAGGACGAGGTAGCGGGCGAACAGGAGGAGGAGGACGAGGAGGACGATGGGGATGAGTATTTTTTTAATGAGAAAGCTTCTCCGGGGCCACTGGAAATTGGTGGCGTGGCAAGGCCGGGTTCTGGGTTTCTGAGGGACACAAGTGACGTAGATTTGCCTGAAACTGCCCCTCAACCAAGCACAACCGCAGATTTGACAACTGGAACTTTGGCACACATGGCGGATTATGCCTTACGTATCCTCAAAAGGGACACACGCATTACGAAAATGATGAACGATGACGATTACTGGTTGGCCTGCCTCCTTGATCCTCGCTATAAAGGCAAATTGCAAAATATTATGCCACATGACAACTTGGAACTAATATTAGCAACCAAACAATCAACTCTTGTTGACCGTTTGCTTCTGGCATTCCCAGCACACAGCGCCCGTGATCGTTCTCACACGAGCAGCAGGGGGCAGCAGACCAGAAGTGTTAGAGGTGCAGAAATCAAAAGTGGCGTTGGACAGAGGGGTTTTCTGACCAGGTTGTGGAGTGATTTTGCTATGACCGCAGACAGGACAGGTACTGCTGCATCAATTCAAAGTGACAGGAGACAACATTTGTCCAGTATGATTACTAACTATTTTTCATCCCTTATCGATGTTCTACCTCAACCGTCATTCCCATTTGATTACTGGGCATCCAAATTAGACACCTGGCCAGAATTGGCAGAATATGCATTGCAGGAGCTTGCTTGCCCGGCAGCTAGTGTCCTATCAGAAAGAGTATTCAGTGCTGCAGGTTCAATATTAACCGAAAAAAAGACTCGTCTGGCTACCCAAAATGTTGATGATCTAACCTTCATTAAAATGAACCACAACTGGATTTTGAATTCTTTTGCCCCACCTTGCCCGGCCGACACCTAGCTTTCCTATGAAAAGGTATTGCCTGTGGACTACTCTGAATGACTTTACCAATCTGGTAATTTGCAGCAGCTGATTGTCCAGCATACGACATGTTTACACCTCCCTAAATGGCCAAACTCCCCACACGGGGCCGTGGTATCGCCACTTGGCGCAAGCACCCGTGAGAGTGCTGTTTGTCTGAAGAGGTGGGTGTGCCCGCTTTTGGTCTACGGCACTGCCACTGGGTCCCTCATAGTACAATAAAGTGTCTCTGGTGGTGGTGGTGCGCACCCAACGTCAGACACACTGTTGTAACATGAGGGGCCCTGGGCATGTACCGCCGGCCACAAGAGAGTTCCCCCACCCCCAGCTCAAACATTGCTCTACCACTTGCACAATTATCTCTCACAGTTCCACCAATGTTTAGTCTATGCGCTGACATCCGTAAATTCCTGCCACTGACAATACCATTGTGTTGACATGTATGATGGTACTTAACATAGTCAGGGGCAGTGTCCTATATTTACCCAAGTAAATACTTTGTGCCAAATTACTAGGTCTGAAACTACGCAGAGGAGCCCACCCCTGTACCTAATGATTGCACCCTTTTGGTTTCTCTTTTTTGTTGCAATGCGATACATTAACATGTATTTATTTTTTGGGACTACTAACTGGCAAACACTCATTACAATCGGCCGCCGCTGACAACACCAATGGTGCCCACTGCCTGTGTACCCCTGCAAGAGAATTCAAAGTGCCTACAGCCCAAATTGATTATGTTAGGCCTACTACGCCTGTCTGCGGTCCCTCCTTCCACTAGGCCTCCACTGACCTGTCTACTGCTGCCCGTGTTCCCCTGTAACCAATTTTAAAGTGCCTACAGCCCTAATTTATTATGTTAGGCCTTTGAAGCCTGTCTGAGGTCCCTCCTTCCACTAGGCCTCCAATGACCTGTCTACTGCTGCCCGTGTACCCCTGGAACTAATGTTAAAGTGCCTACAGCCCTAATTTATTATGTTAGGCCTTCGAAGCCTGTCTGCGGTCCCTCCTTCCACTAGGCCTCCAACGACCTGTCTACTGCTGCCCGTGTACCCCTGGAACCAATGATAAAGTGCCTACAGCCCTAATTTATTATGTTAGGCATTCGAAGCCTGTCTGCGGTCCCTCCTTCCACTAGGCCTCCACTGACCTGTCTACTGCTGCCCTTGTACCCCTGGAACCAATGTTAAAGTGCCTACAGCCCTAATTTATTATGTTAGGCCTTCGAAGCCTGTCTGCGGTCCCTCCTTCCACTAGTCCTCCACTGACCTGTCTACTGCTGCCCGTGTTCCCCTGGAACCAATATTAAAGTGCCTACAGCCCTAATTTATTATGTTAGGCCTTCGAAGCCTGTCTGCGGTCCCTCCTTCCACTGGGCCTCCACTGACCTGTCTGTTATGACCTGGTGGTTAGGACAATAATGGACCTGAAAAAATGGTCTCAGAACTTCTCTTATCCCTCTA
Organism: Ranitomeya imitator; assembly: GCF_032444005.1. Lineage (NCBI taxonomy): Eukaryota > Metazoa > Chordata > Amphibia > Anura > Dendrobatidae > Ranitomeya > Ranitomeya imitator. The sequence goes on from NC_091285.1 coordinate 591,458,302, forward strand.
TTGAGATGCATTAGTACTTTGGGCCACCTGTACTGTTATGACCTGGTGGTCAGGACAATAATGGACCTGATGGTTAAGAGCACACGGAATGACCTGATAGTTACTGATAATATAGGACAAGCTCTGGGACGTGGGAACTCTGCTGACCGCAATCCCTAATCCTATCAACCACACTAGAAATAGCTGTGGATTGCTCCTAACGCTCCCTATGCAACTCGGCACAGCCTAAGGAACTAGCTAGCCCTGAAGATAGAAAAATAAAGCCTACCTTGCCTCAGAGAAATTCCCCAAAGGAAAAGGCAGCCCCCACATATAATGACTGTGAGTAAAGATGAAAATACAAACACAGAGATGAAATAGATTTTAGCAAAGTGAGGCCCGACTTACTGAACAGACTGAGGATAGGAAAGGTAGCTTTGCGGTCAGCACAAAAACCTACAAAAAGACCACGCAGAGGTCGCAAAAAGACCCTCCGCACCGACTCACGGTGCGGAGGCGCTCCCTCTGCGTCCCAGAGCTTCCAGCAAGCAAGACAACAATCAAAATAGCAAGCTGGACAGAAATATAGCAAACCAGAGTAAAACAAGCAGTCACTTAGCTTCTGCTGGGAAGACAGGTCACAAGAACGATCCAGGAGTGAACTAGACCAATACTGGAACATTGACAGGTGGCATGGAGCAAAGATCTAAGTGGAGTTAAATAGAGCAGCGAGCTAAAGAATTAACCTCGTCACCTGTGGAAGGAAACTCAGAAACACCCACAGCCACCAGAGAAAGTCCATGGACAGAACCAGCCGAAGTACCATTCATGACCACAGGAGGGAGCCCGACAACAGAATTCACAACAGTACCCGCCCCTTGAATAGGGGTCACCGAACCCTCACCAGAGCCCCCAGGCCGACCAGGATGAGCCAAATGAAAGGCACGAACCAGATCGGCAGCATGAACATCAGAGGCAAGAACCCAGGAATTATCTTCCTGACCATAACCCTTCCACTTGACCAGGTACTGGAGTTTCTGTCTCGAAATACGAGAATCCAAAATCTTCTCCACCACATACTCCAACTCCCCCTTAACCAACTCCTGGGCAGGAGGATCAACGGATGGAACCACAGGCGCCACGTATCTCCGCAATAACGACCTATGGAACACATTATGGATGGAAAAAGAAGCAGGAAGGGCCAAACGAAATGACACAGGATTGATAACCTCAGAAATCTTATACGGACCAATGAAACGAGGCTTAAACTTAGGAGAGGAAACCTTCATAGGAACATAACGAGACGACAACCAAACCAAATCCCCAACACGAAATCGGGGACCCACACAATGCCGGCGGTTAGCGAAACGTTGAGCCTTCTCCTGGGACAATGTCAAATTGTCCACCACATGAGTCCAAATCTGCTGCAACCTATCCACCACAGTATCTACACCAGGACAGTCCGAAGACTCAACCTGCCCTGAAGAGAAACGCGGATGGAAACCAGAATTGCAGAAAAACGGTGAAACCAAACTAGCCGAGCTGGCCCGATTATTAAGGGCGAACTCAGCCAACGGCAAAAAGGACACCCAATCATCCTGATCAGCAGAAACAAAGCATCTCAGATATGTTTCCAAAGTCTGATTAGTTCGTTCGGTTTGGCCATTTGTCTGAGGATGGAAAGCCGAGGAAAAAGACAAATCAATGCCCATCCTAGCACAAAAAGAACGCCAAAACCTCGAAACAAACTGGGAACCTCTGTCAGAAACGATGTTCTCCGGGATACCATGTAAACGAACCACATGCTAGAAAAATAATGGCACCAAATCAGAGGAGGAAGGCAATTTAGACAAAGGTACCAAATGGACCATCTTAGAAAAGCGATCACAAACCACTCAAATGACCGACATCTTTTGAGAGACGGGGAGATCCGAAACAAAATCCATAGAAATATGCGTCCAGGGCCTCTTCGGGACCGGCAAGGGCAAAAGCAACCCACTGGCACGAGAACAGCAGGGCTTAGCCCGAGCACAAGTCCCACAGGACTGCACAAAAGAACGCACATTCCGTGACAAAGACGGCCACCAAAAGGATCTAGCCACCAAATCTCTGGTACCAAAGATTCCAGGATGCCCAGCCAACACTGAACAATGAATCTCAGAGATAACTCTACTAGTCCATCTATCAGGGACAAACAGTTTCTCCGCTGGGCAACGGTCAGGTCTATCAGCCTGAAATTTTTACAGCACCCGCCGCAAATCAGGGGAGATGGCAGACAAAATTACCCCCTCTTTGAGAATACCCGCCGGCTCAGGAACACCCGGAGAAGTCAGGCACAAAACTCCTTGACAGGGCATCAGCCTTCACATTCTTAGAGCCCGGAAGGTAAGAAACAACAAAATGAAAACGGGAGAAAAATAACGACCATCGAGCCTGTCTCGGATTCAACCGTTTGGCAGACTCAAGATAAGTCAAATTCTTGTGATCTGTCAAGACCACCACGCGATGCTTGGCTCCTTCAAGCCAATGACGCCACTCCTCGAATGCCCACTTCATGGCCAACAACTCTCGATTACCAACATCATAATTGCGCTCAGCAGGCGAAAACTTTCTAGAAAAGAAAGCACATGGCTTCATCACCGAGCCATCAGAACTTCTTTGCGACAAAACAGCCCCAGCTCCAATCTCAGAAGCATCAACCTCAACCTGAAACGGGAGCGAAACATCTGGCTGGCACAACACAGGGGTAGAAGAAAAACGACGCTTCAACTCCTGAAAAGCCTCTACAGCTGCAGAAGACCAATTGACCACATCAGCACCCTTCTTGGTCAAATCAGTCAACGGTTTAGCAACACTAGAAAAATTAGCGATGAAGCGCCGATAAAAATTAGCAAAGCCCAGGAACTTTTGCAGACTCTTCACAGATGTCGGCTGGGTCCAGTCGTAAATGGCTTGGACTTTAACAGGGTCCATCTCGATAGTAGAAGGGGAAAAAATGAACCCCAAAAATGAAACCTTCTGAACTCCAAAGAGACACTTTGACCCCTTCACAAACAAGGAATTCGCACGAAGGACCTGGAACACCATTCTGACCTGCTTCACATGACACTCCCAATCATCCGAAAAGACAAAAATATCATCCAAATACACAATCAGGAATTTATCCAGGTACTCTCGGAAGATGTCATGCATAAAGGACTGAAATACTGATGGAGCATTGGAAAGCCCAAATGGCATAACCAGGTACTCATAATGGCCCTCGGGCGTATTAAATGCTGTTTTTCATTCATCGCCTTGTTTAATACGCACAAGATTATACGCCCCTCGAAGATCTATCTTGGTGAACCAACTAGACCCTTTAATACGAGCAAACAAATCAGACAGCAACGGCAAAGGATACTGAAATTTGACTGTAATTTTATTGAGAAGGCGGTAATCAATACAAGGTCTCAAAGAACCATCCTTCTTGGCCACAAAAAAGAACCCTGCTCCTAACGGTGATGACGACGGGCGAATATGGCCTTTCTCCAAGGATTCCTTTATATAACTCCGCATAGCGGCGTGTTCTGGCACAGATAAATTGAACAATCGGCCCTTAGGAAACTTACTACCAGGAATCAAATTAATTGCACAATCGCAATCCCTATGAGGAGGTAGGGCACTGGCTTTGGGCTCACCAAATACATCCCGATAATACGACAAAAACTCTGGAACTTCAGAAGGAGTGGAAGACGAAATAGACAAAAATGGAACATCACCATGTACCCTCTGGCAACCCCAGCTGGACACAGACATAGATTTCCAGTCCAATACTGGATTATGAACCTGTAGCCATGGCAACCCCAAAACGACCACTTCATGCAGATTATGCAACACCAGAAAGCGGATATCCTCCTGATGTGCAGGAGCCATGCACATGGTCAATTGGGTCCAGTACTGAGGCTTATTCTTGGCCAAAGGCGTAGCATCAATTCCTCTCAATGGAATAGGGTACTGCAAGGGCTCCAAGAAAAAACCATAGCGCCTAGCATACTCCAAGTCCATCAAATTCAGGGCAGCGCCTGAATCCACAAATGCCATAACAGAATAGGATGACAAAGAGCAAATCAGAGTAACGGACAATAGAAATTTTGACTGTACCGTACCAATAGTGTCAGACCTAGCGAACCGCTTAGTGCACTTGGGACAATCGGAGATAGCATGAGTGGAATCACCACAGTAAAAACATAGCCCATTCCGACGTCTGTGTTCTTGCCGTTCAGCTCTGGTCAAAGTCCTATCACATTGCATAGGCTCAGGCCCATGCTCATATAGTACCGCCAAATGGTGCACAGCTTTACGCTCACGCAAGCGTCGATCGATCTGAATGGCCAAAGACATAGACTCATTCAGACCAGCAGGCGTGGGAAATCCCACCATGACATCCTTAAGGGCTTCAGAGAGACCCTTTCTGAAGATTGCTGCCAGGGCACATTCATTCCACTGAGTGAGCACAGACCACTTTCTAAACTTCTGACAATATATCTCCGCTTCATCCTGACCCTGACACAGAGCCAGCAAGATTTTCTCTGCCTGATCCACTGAATTAGGTTCGTCATAAAGCAATCCAAGCGCCAGGAAAAACGCATCAACATCACGCAATGCCGGATCTCCTGGCGCAAGGGAAAATACCCAGTCTTGAGGGTCACCACGTAACAAAGAAATAATGATCTTTACTTGTTGAACAGGGTCACCTGAGGAGCGAGGTTTCAAGGCAAGAAACAATTTACAATTATTTTTGAAATTCAAGAACTTAGATCTATCACCAAAAAACAAATCAGGAATTGGAATCCTAGGCTCTGACATCGGATTCCGAACCACAAAATCTTGAATGTTATGTACACTTATAGTGAGATTATCCATCAAAGAGGACAGACCTTGAATGTCCATGTCTACACCTGTGTTCTGAACCACCCAGATGTAAAAGGGAAAAGAGAGACAAAACACACTGCAAAGAAAAAAAAATGGTCTCAGAACTTCTCTTATCCCTCTATTGAGATGCATTAGTACTTTGGGCCACCTGTACTGTTATGACCTGGTGGTCAGGACAATAATGGACCTGATGGTTAAGAGCACACGGAATGACCTGATAGTTACTGATAATATAGGACAAGCTCTGGGACGTGGGAACTCTGCTGACCGCAATCCCTAATCCTATCAACCACACTAGAAATAGCTGTGGATTGCTCCTAACGCTCCCTATGCAACTCGGCACAGCCTAAGGAACTAGCTAGCCCAGAAGATAGAAAAATAAAGCCTACCTTGCCTCAGAGAAATTCCCCAAAGGAAAAGGCAGCCCCCCACATATAATGACTGTGAGTAAAGATGAAAATACAAACACAGAGATGAAATAGATTAAGCAAAGTGAGGCCCGACTTACTGAACAGACTGAGGATAGGAAAGGTAGCTTTGCGGTCAGCACAAAAACCTACAAAAAGACCACGCAGAGGGCGCAAAAAGACCCTCTGCACCGACTCACGGTGTGGAGGCGCTCCCTCTGCATCCCAGAGCTTCCAGCAAGCAATACAGCAATCAAAATAGCAAGCTGGACAGAAATATAGCAAACCAGGGAAAAACAAGCAGTCACTTAGCTTCTGCTGGGAAGACAGGTCACAAGAACGATCCAGGAGTGAACTAGACCAATACTGGAACATTGACAGGTGGCATGGAGCAAAGATCTAAGTGGAGTTAAATAGAGCAGCGAGCTAACGAATTAACCTCGTCACCTGTGGAAGGAAACTCAGAAACACCCACAGCCACCAGAGAAAGTCCATGGACAGAACCAGCCGAAGTACCATTCATGACCACAGGAGGGAGCCCGACAACAGAATTCACAACACCTGTCTACTGCTGCCCTTGTACCCCTGGAACCAATGTTAAAGTGCCTACAGCCCTAATTTATTATGTTAGGCCTTCGAAGCCTGTCTGCGGTCACTCCTTCCACTAGTCCTCCACTGACCTGTCTACTGCTGCCCGTGTTCCCCTGGAACCAATGTTAAAGTGCCTACAGCCCTAATTTATTATGTTAGGCCTTTGAAGCCTGTCTGCGGTCCCTCCTTTCACTAGGCCTCCACTGACCTGTCTACTGCTGCCCGTGTACCCCTGGAACCAATGTTAAAGTGCCTACAGCCCTAATTTATTATGTTAGGCCTTCGAAGCCTGTCTGCGGTCCCTCCTTCCACTAGGCCTCCACTGACCTGTCTACAGCTGCCCGTGTACCCCTGGAACCAATATTAAAGTGCCTACAGCCCTAATTTATTATGTTAGGCCTTCGAAGCCTGTCTGCGGTCCCTCCTTCCATTAGGCCTCCACTGACCTGTCTACTGCTGCCCGTGTACCCCTGGAACCAATGTTAAAGTGCCTACAGCCCTAATTTATTATGTTAGCCCTTCGAAGCCTGTCTGCGGTCCCTCCTTCCACTAGGCCTCCAACGACCTGTCTACTGCTGCCCGTGTACCCATGGAACCAATGTTAAAGTGCCTACAGCCCTAATTTATTATGTTAGGCCTTCGAAGCCTGTCTGCGGTCCCTCCTTCCACTAGGCCTCCACTGACCTGTCTACTGCTGCCCGTGTACCCCTGGAACCAATTTTAAAGTGCCTACAGCCCTAATTTATTATGTTAGGCCTTCGAAGCCTGTCTGCGGTCCCTCCTTCCACTAGTCCTCCACTGACCTGTCTACTGCTGCCCGTGTTCCCCTGGAACCAATTTTAAAGTGCCTACAGCCCAATTTTATTATGTTAGGCCTTCGAAGCCTGTCTGCGGTCCCTCCTTCCAATAGTTCTCCACTGACCAGACCAATGCTGGCCGTGTACCCCTGGAACCCAGCTGAAAGTGCATGGAGCCTCCTTTTTTCTTTGTTTTATTTTTAGAAAGCCCAGATGAACTACGCTGTACCACGGTTCAAGCTACCCAGTTGACATTTCTTTTGCGAGAAAAGCCATCCCAGCCCTCCACCGGCATGAAAAAGTCTGCATTGTTATAGCACTCAGGCAATCAAACAGTAGAAAGGTGCACCTGACAAGAGACGCATGGACCAGTAGGCATGTCCACAAAAAGTTACGTGTCCTTTACGGCGCACTGGGCTAATGTGTTGGATGCATGGTCCACAGGGGGACAGCCTACATAGTCTGTCTGCAGTCCCTAATTCAAATTGTCCTCCGCTGACCACACCACTGCTGCCCGTGTACCCCTGGAACCAATTTTAAAGTGCCTACAGCCTAATTTTGTTATGTTAGGCCTACTATGCCTGTCTGCGGTCCCTCCTTCCAATACTCCTCCACTGACCACACCACTGCTCCCCGTGGACCCCTGGAACCTATTTTTAATTGCATAGAGCATCCTTTTTTTAATTGTAGGCGTACAAAGTCTGTCTGCGGTCCACTATTGAAATTGTCCTCCACTGACCAGAGCAATGCTGCCTGTGTACCCCTGTAACCTTTTTTAAACTGCAGTGAGCCACATTTTTGGTTTAAGGCCTACTACCTGTATCTGTCTGCGCCACTCAAAACAGCTGTCCTCCTTTGAAAAAAGCAGAGCGTCAATAGTCTTGTTTTCAGCCTCTAGGAATTTGAAAACTGCATTGGGGCTACTACTTTGGTAGGGCTTACTAACGGTGTCTGCCGCTCCAAGGTGTGCCCCAGGTTTCCTCTCCATTGCTTGGGTCTTCCGACTCTCGTTTAGTAGTTGTTGAAAACTACACTGCATTAGGCCTACAAATTGGGTATGGGGTGTAGAGACGGTGTGTTCCACTCCAAGGTGTTCCCCAGGTTTCGTCCACATTGCTTCGATCTTCCGACTCTCATTTAGTAGTTGTAGAAAACTACACTGCATTAGGCCTACAAATTGGGTATGGGGTGTAGAGACGGTGTGTTCCACTCCAAGGTGTTCCCCAGCTTTCGTCCACATTGCTTCAATCTTCCGACTCTCATTTAGTAGTTGTTGAGAACTACACTGCATTAGGCCTACAAATTGGGTTTGGGGTGTAGAGACGGTGTGTTCCACTCCAAGGTGTTCCCCAGGTTTCGTCTACATTGCTTCGGTCTTCCGACTCTCGTTTAGTAGTTGTTGAAAACTACACTGCATTCGGCCTACAAGTTGGGTCTGGGTTGTAGAGACGGTGTCTTCCGCTCCAAGGTGTTCTCCAGGTTTCCTCTCCATTGCTTCGATCTTCTGGCTCTCGTTTAGTAGTTGTTGAAAACAACACTGCATTCGGCCTACAAGTTGGGTCTGGGGTGTAGAGACGGTGTCTTCCACTCCAAGGTGTTCCCCAGGTTTCCTCTCCATTGCTTCGATCTTCTGGCTCTCGTTTAGTAGTTGTTGAAAACAACACTGCATTAGGCCTACTAGCTGGGTTGGAGCCTTCTATCTGTGTCTGCCGCTCCTTGCTGTTCTCCTCCAGTGAACAAAGCTGTGCCGCCGGTTTACTACTGTTGCCAATTTTGAACTGCATTTAGAATACTTACTGATTTGGGCCTACTCTCTGTGTCAGCCTCTCATTCCAGTTGTCCTCCACTGAACAAAACAATGCCCCCTGGTTAGTCCTGTTACCAATTTTGAACTGCATTTAGCCCACTTTATTCTTTGGGCCCATATCTGTTTACCCCTCATCCTGCCCATTGCCCAGCCAGTGATAGATGAGTCTGCTGGTACATTGACCCATAATGCAACATTCCCCGTGCACGCTACACTGCAAGATTGTGACCCTGCTGAAAGTCAGGTCCCTCTTCCCGCATACCATACCACCTTACACAGGGACAAAGAGGAAGGTGCAGATGAAGGTGCATGTTCCTTCATCAGGTGGGGGGAGGAATACTCATTGGCAACGTCACTGGCACAGGGCCCCTCATAGTACGCAAAAGTGTTGCTGCCGGTGGGAGGCGCCCCCGCCGTGCAAACACACCGCTGTACTTTGAGGGGTCCTGTGCCAGTGCCAATGCCAACGAGTGGGCCCCCCCTGCTTGCTCAGGATCACAGCACTTGCAAAGTTGAAATACTTACCTCTCCCTGCTCTACTGTCGTGACGTGGTCCAGATTTACTGGGCACACTCATTACTTGAACCAGCCCTACCCCCCCCAACTTTAGCCAAATGACCCCCAATTTCAAATGCCTTCCAATTATTATAAGCTAAATTACGATTGACAAGCTTCAGTAGAAAGAATGGATGTTTTTGCCAATACAATGGGCTCTGTACATGTTTTCCTGGCCTCTACTCACTGCCGACTATGCTCCCCCATTGACTTGCATTGGGTTTCGTGTTTCGGTCGATCCCCGACTTTTCGCGATAATCGGCCGATTCCACTCGACTCGACTTTTGAGATAGTCGGGTTTCGCGAAACACGGCTTGACTCTAAAAAGGTCAAGGTCGCTCAACTCTAGTAATAAAGAGTTAATGTCACCTTGCTATTGTAAGGTGACATTAAGCCGGGTTAATAACGGAGAGGCGTCAATAAGACGCCTATCCATTATTAATCCAATAGTAATAAAGGGTTAATAAAACACACACACACATTAGGAAAAAAGTATTTTAATATTCTTCATTTAACCATACTTACCATACTTCAGCGCCTGCAAAAAAACATAAAATAATAAACCGTATACTACCTGTCCGCCGTAGTCCAATTAATAACGAGTGTCCCACGACAATCTCCCCAATAGAACAGTGACATCGGGTGATGTCACTGCTCTATAGGACCCTCAGTGACACACTGACAGGAGACAATGGCTCTTTCAGTGCATCACTGAGAGGTTACCTTAGGACAAAATCTCACTTTATGGCAATTGCTGCGTGGGAAAATTTCTCATACAGCAATGCCAAAAGTGAGACTAGGGACTATTTTTTTTACAGCGGCGGAGGAATACAGTGCGGAAGGATACCTTCCTCCTGTGATTGTTTTCCTGGAGCCCCTAGAGAGCGGTTGCAACAGCTGATGCTGCCGTTCTCCACAGGATTGTCGTGGGATACTCGTGGATTACTGCAGACAGGGTGTATATTGGTTGTTTGTTATTTTAATCTTTTTTTACAGATGACACTGGCTTCGGGGATCAAAGTGACAAGTAATGGTGAGTATGAACTCTATGTTTAATGTACTGTATGTCTGTATGTATGTATGTATTGTATGTAATGTATGAATGTATTGTATGTAGTATGGATGTAGCATGTATGTAGTATGTATGTAGCATGTATGTAGTATGTATGCAGTAAGTATGTAGTATTTTTTTTTTTTACATTCTACACATTAGCCGGATGATGGGACTACTACTCTCCCATCATTGGCTACTGTGTCAATCACTGTCACTGTTGCAGGCATCGTCCGATGGGACTTGTAGTCCCATCAGACGATGCCTGCACAGACCCCCGGCAGCCCGCAGAGAGCCCCGGCAAGCCCGCACAGAGCCCCCGCAAGCCGTACAGAGCCCAGGGAAGCCCACACAGAGCCCCAGCAAGCCCGCACAGAGCCCCCACAGGCCGCACAGGGCCCCGGCAAGCCTGCAAACAGCCCCCACAAGGCGCACAGAGCCCCGGAAAGCCCGCACAGGGCCCCGGCAAGCCGCACAGAGCCCGCGCAAGCCGCACAGAGCCCCAGCAAGCCCGCACAGAGCACTGGCAAGCCCACACAGAGCCCCGCAAGCCGCACAGAGCCCCAGCAAGCCCGCACAGAACCCCAGCAAGCTCGCACAGAGCCATGGCAAGCCCACACAGAGTCCCCGGCAAGCCCGCACAGAGCCCTCGCAAGCCACACAGAGCCCCGGCAAGCCCGCACAGAGCCCCCGCAGGTCACACAGAGCCCCGCAAGGCACACAGAGCCCCAGCAAGCCTGCACAGGGTCCCGTGAGCCCACACAGAGCCCCCGCAAGCTGCACAGAGCCCCGCAAGGAACACAGAGCCCCGGCAAGCCCGCACAGGGCCCCACAAGCCCACACAGAGCCCCCGCAAGCCGCACAGAGCCCTGGCAAGCCCGCACAGAGCCCCAGCAAGCTGCACAGAGCAACAGCAAGCCCGCACAGAGCCCCGGCAAGCCAGCAATGAGCCCCGGCAAGCCCACACAGAGCCCCCACAAGCCGCACAGAGCCCCAGCAAGCCCGCACAGAGCCCCAGCAAGCCCGCACAGAGCCCTGGCAAGCCGCACAGAGCCCTGGCAAGCCCGCACAGAGCCCTGCAAGCCGCACAGACCCCCCACAAGCGCCACAGAGCCCTGGCAAGCTCACACAGAGCCCCCGCAAGCCGCACAGAGTCCCGGCAAGCTTGCACAGAGCCCCCACAGGCCGCACAGAGCCCCAGCAAGCCCGCACATAGCCCCGGCAAGCCCGCACAGAGCCCAGGTAGGCCGCACAGAGCCCCGAGACGCCCGTACAGATCCCCGGCAGGCCCGCACAGACCCCGCCCGCACACACAGACACACACAGTGTCCGCCCACGCACCGCCCACACTCTTCCCCCTTCCGTAACAGGATGTAGAAGGACAGAAAAAGCTTATTTACATTCCAATATTTGTGTCCCATTGACTTGCATTGGTATCGGGTATCGGTATCAGCGATATCGATATTTTTTGGATATTGGCCGATCCAATCCGATACCGACACTTCTTGATATCGGAAGGTATCGCTCAACACTATTTATTAACCTTTTGGTCTGAAAAACAGCACTGAAGTTGTTCAATCACAAAATTAAGCATCACAAATACTAATTGCCTAATTGTGCACACAGTGTGATACGATAGCCGCAAAGTATTTTTGTCAAGTCCACTTGGCCCAACTCTAGTCCATGTGAGCCTTACTCGATGATGAAATCTTATGAAATGTGATAGATAATGGTGTATATTGGTTTTAAAAGCTTCAGCATATCCCTAAAAATTCTACACCACTTTGATTCACTCATCTCTAGCAGACAGTATAGGGGAAGATATGTCTACAGAAATCGAGCTTCCAAAGTACAATGTCTTTCCACATAGAGACATTCACTAAAAAGTAACAGAAGTAATACAATTGATACAAACTATTGCTCTCCTCTCTCCATCTAAAAAACTGTAATACATCAAATGTTTTAAAAAAATATTTTTTTCATTCAGTTTCCAAGACCCAAAGCTCTCAAGTCTTGAATTTGCATTTTTACTAAATTTAGGCATGATTCTAAAGTCACATGCATTGCTAGATGAAAGCATCCATTATGCACCATAATTCATGGGTGACACTGTGTTGCTGTGGAGCCATTGCTTAATTAGAACTGTTTAAGCATAACCTTTAAGAGTCATAAAATAGTAGAATAAGAAGCTTTTGAATGTACTCACTGGTGATTTTTTTTTTACATACTGTACCTGCAACACCACTTGCATAATTACTTTGTCATGGCTCAGTTTGGAAATTCTATCTGGTAGTCTGTTGCTGTGTGGTCGGTTCCACTGTCTGCTAAGCTATTGCCTTTTCTTCCTTGTGCAAATGCTGATTGCTTCTATTTTCTATGTTTTTCCTTCTTGGTTTGCTTCTATCAAGGTGTTTCTCATTTTCCCATATTGGTCTGCTTTATCACATTCTGGTTTTGGGTTTTACATGTTCACCCTTCACTGCCCTTCCTTGCTGGCTATATCTGTTGGTTTATATATGTACTGGAGTTTCAATTCCTCAGCTAAAGGGTTTACCTTGTTTGGTAAACTCCAGTTGTATTCCTGCAGTGAGTCTGTTTGCTTTCCTTCCCAGCACCTTTTCCACCATTACATTTCTGAGAGGTTATTTGTTCCTTTTTTTGATTCTCCTTACTTTTCCCTCACTTCCCAATGTGAACAAGTTTTCGTTTCTCATCCTGGGTTTTCATATTTTATTTCACACTTTCCTATTCCCTTGTTTGCAGTGTGTTGCGGTATGAGAAATCCATCAACAGCCTATTAGGAGTTAGGTCCAAGGAGGTGTATTTAGTTGTCCGGCTAAGGTTTTTGTAATCTGTACAGGGACCAGATGAGCGTAGGTGCGGTATCCAAATGGCTGAAGTTTTTTTATTACTCATGTATGAGTGCGCACATGTTTATAACATACACGTCCCTCATTAGGATTATGTCATCCTACATTTGTGATAACCTGCAAAGTATGATAACACAGAAAATTTTCAATTTTTATGGTATTATAAAAATGTTATTTGTTTCCCTTGCCACTTGTATATTCCTTTAAAGTTATTCTCTTTTTTGTGATGTAAATCTGAAAGCAGCATGATGAAGGGGCAGATTATCTTGCCTGGTTTGCATGTGAGACCTTTTCCGGCAGTGATCATTTCCTGCTGATAAAACATTAATTGTACTGAAACTACAACACACAGCTTAATAAGTGTCACATCTTTGGAATCAGACACACTTGCTCTATTTTATGCTGTTTTCAGACTAAATAGAAAAAACCTACTTACAGATTTATTTTATATTGCCATGCATCACTCTCCATTTGAGGCCAATTGTGGGCCTCAGTGAAGGAAAATCCGAAGGTCGCTGTTGAGGACCAGGGATCTATGGCACCATAGGGACAAGTGAAGGAAGAGGCTAGGACTGATGAGTTCATGATGTTTTTTTTTTTTTGTAATCCCTGAACTCCCCTTCGTTTTTTTATAGTTTGGGGTCTGTAGTAACATCAAAACATAATAAATGTTGTTTTCAAACACTTTTTGATGTAGACCAGTGTATTCAGACCAACTTGATTCAACAGACCAAATTAAATCAACTCAAAATGAATCAAGTCATGGACAACCCCTTTAAATTATATCATAATTCAACTGTACATTCACTTTTTTTAAACATACGTTGTACTGAAGATCAGGTTTAAGGCTCACAGACATGACTGTATCTGTACAACTTGGAAGGTCTAAAATACGTATTGTAATGTGGCTTATTAGGGAAAGTTGTGTCTCTCCATAACCTCTAATTTCATACAGAAGAATTACAGAGAATTTTTAAATTCTGTGTGAATACAACTGAAAACGATAGTTTGTATAACTGGAGATCATATTATGGTAAGAATAGTTTAATGATACAATCCTGTACTGAATATCACATGGCGGCACACCAAGTTCGTAGAGGCTCAGTAGTACATGGTCAAAAGAACTGACAATTGCTACTTTTGCCCTTCTACCCAGTTAATTCTGCTCTTTTCCATTAAATCTATGTAATCATGACCGCGTATCGCCAAAACAGGGTCTTTCCCGTACTCAATCTTCCTGACCCCCACCCCATCCCCAGGGGGCCATTCTCCCCTTCTCCTGTAAATTTAAATTAAACACCAACACGTAAATTTCTTTGGATAATTTTGGCCACAGCGGCCATTTTATTAAACAAACAATAACATAAATAACAACATATATACCATATGTAAAAACCTGGAGGGGAGGGTTCTTGGGGGTAAGAAATCTGGCTCAAAAATAGGCATAAAGCCACCACCAACTTTAAAACCAAACACTTCTTTACCCTCAGCCGTGACCACCAGCTCAAGGGCACCATGTAACCCATTTCGGGCAAACCAAAACCCCAAAGCTCCCGAGGTAAATTCCCCGTCCAGAGCCCGTAAACAAAAGCCAGATCAACCCCGTAAAAACGTCATCACCACCTCCAAGAACCCCACCCCCCGCCACACACGAACAGCCCTGACCACCTCAGGCTCGTGAGTGCCCCACCGCCACCAAAGCTCTCTCGACTCCTTCCTGTAGCCCGAGTGCCCATAAATCCATACCAACATCATTAAGATGCACTCCATCATCCCTCCAATAATTGCCAATCCCATCCTCCAGCTCCAAATGTCTAACGGCAATACCCCCGTTCCGAGACACAAATCCTGCCACCGCCCTATTCAGCTTCACCCGGGCTCTATTGATCCCTCTATGGGACCGTACATCACGCCACTTCCGCCTTGGTACAATGTCCGACCACACCGTCACAACACCCGGGAAAGATACCCACAACCGTAAAAAATCAAAACGAATGTCTCTGATCAACTCCCTCACTGGCCTAACTCCCAAATCATTTCCTCCAAGGTGAACCACCAAAATGTCCGGGGGTCGATCCAATCTAGCGGCGTTGGCAACTGCCGGCAACAAACTCCGCCATAACATACCCCGAAATCCCAACCATCTAATAACCACCGAATCCCTTACAAAGCCTAATTGCCTACCATTTCGCCTGACATCCGCACGAAGCGCACCCCAATGAACAAATGAATGTCCGATAATCCATGCCAGGAGGGAGGTTCGACCTGAAAAAACACAACAATGATTAACACCATAACAAGGCTCTCTCCCCCACAGACCTAATTCCTAATATAAGACAGATATCGATCCGAACTCCATCTGCCTATTCTTTTGATAACATCAACGCCTAGGCCCAGACCATCCGCCTCGGACGCAGCACCAATTCGAAATGAATGCGACCCGAAATTCTTCGGGTCAACACCCAACGATCCCAAACCCCTCTTCAACAGCGCCGTAAATTGGTAGCGCGACAAAAATTCCCCGTTCTGATGTCGTAACAAAGGGCCTGCCCTCAGTGCCGACAGACGCCAATAAGATTCCAAACAGTGCTGCGGGCACATCCCGCTACCGTCAACTCTCCCCAGCACCACTCGCCTACCCCTACCAAGCTGATCAGTCTTAGAACGCCTGATCCAAAATACAATACCTCCTGCCCAAAAGTCAACATCTTCCGCTAACAGACCACCCACCTTATTTTTATTTGGGGACACCAGCTCCCCCAGGCGCAAAGCGCCAAAGAACGCTAAAGAGAAGGCTAACCTAAACAATACAACCTCAAACTGCGAACTACAAATACCGCCCAAAGCCTCCCCAAGCCGTTCCAGCATACCAAAAGAAATCGGCCTACGCTTATCAAAAGACACATTGCCCTTCCGAAAACCCTTCAAAGCCTGCCTTATCAAAAAATCTTTTGTCAGATCAGCTGAACCTTGCAACCGAAAACCAAAGGCCAGACCCGCAACAACTTTGTTTAACCTCGAAACGGACCATCCCCATTCGGCCGCCTTACCCATCAAAGCCAGCAGAGCCATAATCTTATCGCCGTCGGATTCCACTGGGCCGCATTGGACCAACCAACCTTCCCACATCTCCCACGCCGCTGCATAATCCGACCATGTCCTGCTCGACAGTGAGGCCTGTATCAAGCGACCTCCCCTTCCGCAACAATCTGCCACAGATGCGAAGGACATCCCGCTCCTGTAGGTTCCGAATCTGGCGCCAGTTCCCGGAATCGGTCCCACTGAAAACGAGATAAAGCATCAGCTATATTGTTTTGGACACCTGGTACATGCACCGCCAAAATCCACGAATTCAATTCCAAACACCTCAACACCAATTCCCTAACCAACCTAATCACGGGGGGAGAAGAGGAAGATAAACTGTTGATAACTGACACGACACTCAAGTTATCACAATGGAATCGTACCCGACGATCCTTAAAATTCTCGCCCCAAATAAACGCTGCCACTACAATTGGGAACAACTCCAACAATGCCAAATTTTTGGTTAGCCCGTTTTGCCGCCATTCTTCCGGCCACACTCCGACACTCCATTTGCCTGCACAGTAGGCGCCATAACCGGCTCCCCCTGCTGCGTCCGTATAAATTTCACAATCAAAGGCGTTCAAATCCTCCTGCTGAATCAATGATCTGCCATTATAATTTTCCAAGAAACGCTGCCAAACCAACAGATCGTCCTTGTGCTCCCGGCTCAAACGTATGAAATGATGAGCTGCACGGACTCCCGCCGTAGCTCTGGACAACCTTCGGCAAAAAATCCGGCCCATAGGCATGATCCGGCACGCAAAATTTAAGCGCCCTAGCAACGACTGTAACTCCTTCAACGTCACTTTCCTCAATTTTCCGATTCTGGACACCTCCTGCTTCAGCAACAACAATTTGTCGTCGGGCAACCTGCATTCCATCTTTCTAGAATCGATAAGAATCCCGAGAAAACTTAAGACCGTACAGGGACCCTCTGTTTTCTCCTGCGCCAAAGGGACCCCGAAATGCCCGGACACCCATTCCATGGTGGCCAATAAATTACCGCAAACCGCAGAGTCCGGGGGGCCCACAAACATGAAGTCATCCAAATAATGAATGACCGAAGCAACATCAGAAACGTCTCTAACAACCCATTCCAAAAAAGTACTGAAAGTTTCAAACAACGAGCAAGAAATGGAACAGCCCATCGGCAAACACCTGTCTAAATAAAATTCTCCATTCCAAAAACAACCTAGTAACGGAATGCTCTCCGGATGTACCGGCAGAAGCCGAAAGGCAGACTCGATGTCTGTCTTCGCCATCAAGGCCCCCGCTCCGTACATACGAACCCATTGCACTGCCGCATCGAACGACGTGTATACAACCGAGCATAATTCCTCCGCAATGCCATCGTTAACAGAACAACCTTTTGGGTACGATAGGTGCTGGATTAAACGAAACTTATTTGGCTCCTTCTTGGGCACCACCCCCAATGGAGAAACGATCACCCCTTCCATAGGCAGCGAACTAAACGGGCCCGCCATTCTTCCTAACTCCACCTCTTTTGCTAACTTACTCGAAACAACATCCGCATGTAAACTTGCTGACCTCAGATTTTTTGTAGAAAAGGGGACCGTATGATTCGGGTGAGGAATCCTAAAACCTTCAGCAAAACCGTCCCTAATCACCACCGCCTTCAACCGGTCCGGATATCTACTTAGATAAGGGGCCATCTTTTGAAGCCTCAACGGCGTCACCCCCATGACCGCTACCCCCTGCTGGCTTGCCCCTTGCTTTTCTGAAACATTTTGAAGCCCCGTGTGAAGCTCCGCTACAATGGGAACACACGTGCTTAAACCTGCAGGTATTGCCATACTTGCACTGGCCGTCGTTGAACTGCCAGCACGTTCCCGTTTTTTCCTTCGCCCCTTGATACCCCTGTCCTCCTCCTCCCCCTTGTCCTGATTGCTGACTACTACTCCCCGCGCCCCCTTGAAAGGACTGCCCGTACCTCACAGGGGCCATCACCTTCAGCCACAATCCAATGTCCTTATGCTCCCATTTTATCTCAGGCCTAACCGCCTTCCGCTGCCTGAATTGTTCATCGTAACGCTGCCAAGCCTGGCCCCCATACGTACGATGTGCCTCACCAATAGAATCAAAGTAACAGAAAAGACCCGAGCAATTTTCCGGGAATTTTTCTCCTATCACACTGGCCAAGATAGCAAAAGCCTGTTGCCAATTAACAAACGTTTGCGGAATCAGGCGCCAACGCCTTTTTTCCTCCTCTTCCTTTTTGCTATCATCTTTTTTCCCTTTGTCCAGATTAAATTTTTCCAAAGGGAGGAGGGAGAAAATCTCGACAAATTCATCCTTCCAGATCTTCTCCTTCACCTCCTTCTTTAAATGGGCACCGAGGGGACCCTCAAAGCACACAAAGACCTCCCCTTTTGCCCGATCATCCAACTTTATCTCATCCTTCTTACCCGTCTCCGTTTGAACCGACACTGACACCCCAGCTGCCTGGGCCGACGCGGCCGCCCCAGACCTCACTAATTCACCGGAGCCCCCTCCCCCGGCTGTACTAACAGGATCCACCAACCAAGCCCCAGCAGGTGACCCTCCCATATTACTTGCTGGCCCCGCGTCCAATCGCCTCAAAATATGCGACATACCTGCCAAAAGCTCTCTAACGCCAGGAAGCCCAGAACCAGCGTCCCCTACCCCCTCCACTAACCCCACCGTACCCGGCACCGAAATAGGAATAGACATGTACTCACGAGGCTGCGCAGGTGCTGTGTCCCCACCAGCCGTGTCTCCGGAATCCCGCTGTTCGCCATCTTCTGGATGTTCGCTCTCAGATCCGGGGTCGTCGCTGCCGCTGAATTGCCCCAGGCCCGCGCCCCTGGCCTCCACGTCACCAGGGGGGACCGAGACTGGCGATACACTCCTGTCGCTGGACCTCCTGGCGGATCTTGACCTGACGGCTGTTTGCAATCCACCTCGGCCTCCTGGCCTACTTGCCCGACCGGCACCTGCCCCACGACCAACGCGTCCCGGGCCCAGCTGAACCACCGATGCCAGCCTGCCCGTCGCCCTACTCTGTCGTCTCGTGCCGCTGCCAGGCCCACCTAGGGGAGGTGAGCCCGCCGCTGTCACCGCTGCTCCATAGCTCCCCCTCACTGCTGCCGTCGCTGGACTCCTGGCTCCTCCTGTTGTCGCCGCCGCTAACTGTGCTGTAAGTCTGCTGTTCCTGGCGCCGCTGGGGGGCGCCGCACTTCCCCTCGATCCCGGACTAGGCCGCACTACCTGTGCGGCCCTCACCGCTGACGTCGCTGTGCTCCCTTCTCCTCCTGACTCTGCCGCCGCTGCCCGCGCTGTGCTCCGGCTGCTTCTGGCACCGCTAGAGGGCGCCGCACCGCCGCTCGCTCCCGGACTAGGCCGCACTTCCGTTGCGGCCCTGGCTTCCGCTGCGGCCCTGGCATCGGGCCGTGCCTGGCTGGTCGCCGCTCCACGTCGCCGCCTCGCGCCGGCAGAGCCGCCGGGTGGATTCCTGCCGGAGGGGGGGACGGGCAGGATGGTCGCGCCGCGTCCCGCAGCCCCCGCAGGGTCCCCGGAGGGGCTCCGCGGCCTGCGCCTGCCGCGCGGTGACATGTCGGGGGACAATCTTTCTGGGGGCCGGGTTCTCCTGGTCCTGCTGCCCCGGCTCCCGCAGTCGCCCAGCAGCCTGGTGAGCTGCTCTTCCAGCCATCCATCGCTCCTGGACCTGGATTCCCTGCGCAGCTGCTCCACGAGGCTGTCTATGGAGGCCATGGTGAGTAGCTGCACACTTCTTCTCTCCTGATGATTCACCTCACAAGTGATCCTTCCCGCACTTCTCCAGCCCCTGCCTCCTTTCCCCACTAGGTCCACCCCTTATTCAAAAATTTCCACCAATCACCTATAAGATCCCTTTTTTTATTCAAAACTCTAAAACTCCCTTCTTGGCAACGCAGTCATGTGGGGGCTTTCATCCAGCTGCGCCCATTACAGCCCCCCTTCTTGAGATAAGAACTGACTAGCGGAATATTTCTAAGCTCTATGTAGAAACAGGAAATCTCTTTTCTCTGCATGAATCAACATTAGAACTAAAATACTACATCACTGCAAAGTCCCTGGTGGGGTGGATGTGTGGGGAGGACAGAGCAGCTGAATCAGGAGTTGAAGAGGAGGAGGAGCTGGGCTGCCATGGACTATGCAGGGATGTAGAATTGTGATTCTAATCAGGGTCGGACTGGCCCACCGGAGAACTGGGGGATTCTCTGGTTGGCCCAGACACTGACACCTGCTGGCATACTGTCCAGCAGCTGCCTAGGGCCCCCACTGCTCCAGGGGCCCTCGAGTCAGTGGTGTGTCACTAACAGCGGCACTCCCAGCAGCTCTGGGGCCCTTGAGTCAGGGGGGCCCGCCTAGTGTCAGCTGAGCAGCAGCTGGAGACAGGAGCCTGTCACCACTGCTAAAAAGAAATTAATATTCATGCTTCCCCAAGCCCCCATGGGCGTGAAGAGGAATGAGTATTAATTTCACATAGCGGGCAGTGTTAGCCGCAGGCTGAGGCTAACACTGCCCACATGCAAATCTGGAGCGGCTGCATTGGGGCCCCGGAGGTGGGCTTCTGCAGGATGGCTAATCCTTGCAGCTTGGCAGCGAAGCAGAGCTGCAGGGATCCCATGCCATCCTGCTTCCTGTCCTATGCCCGGTGCTTCCTTTCTGATACAGTGCGGCTGGATGACGTCATCATTCAGCGCGGCTGTTTCAGAGAGAAAGCTGGCGGCACCAAAGATGCTGCTTCCTACATGTGCTGCGGCTGCGGGGAACGTGCGGATAGGTGAGCGTTGCTGTGTCTCTGTTTGTCTGCCTGTGTGATTGTATGTGGTGCGGTGGTGTGTGTATGTGTGTGTGTATGTGGTGCTGTGTGTGGTGCTGTGTGTGGTGCTTTGTGTGTGTATGTGGTGCTGTGTGTGTATGTGGTGCTGTGTGTGTTGTGCGGTGTGTGTGGTGGTGTGTGTATGTGGTGCTGTGTGTGGTGCTGTGTGTGGTGCTTTGTGTGTGTATGTGGTGCTGTGTGTGTGTAATGTGGTACTGTGTTGTGCTGTGTGTGTGGTGCTGTGTGTGTATGTCGTGCTGTGTGTGTGTGGTGCTGTGTGTATGTGTGTGTATGTGGTGCGTGTGTATGTGTGTGTATGTGGTGCTGTGTGTGGTGCTGTGTGTGTATTGAGGATTGGCAATGATGTCGGTAATGGAGAGAGCAGTGATGGGAATGGTGGGGAAGAAGACAATGTTTGTGGTGGAGGAAAGGATGATGGAATGGTGGGGGAGGAGGCAATGATGGAGGTAGTGGAATGAGCAGTGATGGTGTGGTGGGGAAGAAGGCAATGATGGTTGTGGTGGAAAGGACAATGATGGTGGTGTTGGTCGGAGGAGGCAATGATTGAGGTATTGGAATGGGCAATGATGGGGTGGTGGAGGAAAAAGCAATGATGGGGTGGTGGAAAGGACAATGAGGGTAGTGGTGGAACGGACAATAGTGGTTGTAGGGGAGGAGGCAATGATGGAGGTGGTGGAATAGGCAATGATGGGAGTGGTGGGGAAGAAAGCAATGATTGGAGTGGTGGAATGGGCAATGATAGGTGTTGTGGATGAGAAGGCAATGATGGAGGTGGTGATGAGGTCAATGATGGAGGTGAAGGCGGGCTGCATTATACCCTATGAGGGGAGCTGCATTATAGTTTGAGAGGGCTACATTATATTCTGTGGGGGGCTGCAATATATTCTGTGTGGGAGCTGCATTATTCTCTCAGGGGGCTACATTATGTTCTTGGGGGCTACATAATACTATACTATGAGGGGGGCTGCATTATGCCCTAAGAGGGGGCTACAGTATATTCTATGGGGGGCTGCATTATATCTTATAAGGGGGTTGCATTATACTCAGAGGGGGCTACATTATATTCTGTGTGGAGGGGCTGCATTATACTATATGAGGGGGGCTGCATTATATTCTTCGGGGTCTGCATTATACCTTATGAGGGGGATTGCATTATATTTTGTGGGGTGCAGCATATTCTATGAGGGGCTGCATTATATTCTGAGAGGGGGGCTACATTATATTCCGTGAGGGGGGCTGCATTATATTCCATGAGGGGGCTGTGTTATATTTCATGAGGGGGGCTGCATTATATTCCATGGGGGAGGCTACATTATACCTTATGAGGGGGTTGCATTATATTTTATGTGGTGCTGTATTATACCCTATGAGGGGGGCTGCATTATATTCCATGGTGGAGGCTACATTATATTCTATGATGGGCTACATTATATTCTACGAGGGGGTGCCCCATCCCCTGCTACATAATTAAGATGTGTACTACCTTATATTATACCATGATATTAGCGTGTTTTACCACACAATTGGTGGTCTTGTATTTATTTCTATGTAGCTACATAGTGGGCCGCAAGAATAATTTTTTCTGGTGGGCCCAAGGTGTGCCAGTCCAAAGCTGATTCTAATGATGCGTCATGCAGGGAAAAAAAGACTTCTTGTTTCTACACAGAGCTTAGAAGTATTCAGCTAGTTTGTTTTTAATCACATGTCATGGACCTAATGGAAAAAAGAAGAATTAACTGGGTAGAAAGGCAAAGTGAGCAATTGTAAATACACAGTGCTATATAATGTGATGGTTAAAATATATTACTAGGATAAAAACTTTTAAGGGAGTGCTTCTTTAATCAAGGAATTCACCTGCGTGCGATCCGTTTGCTGTCGATTATTTCACTGACCGATAAGGTAAAAAATGGATGTCTCTGATTTTTTTATGCAAATTGCCTCTTCAGAGTAAAAGAGGACTTGAACTCTATAGCGCCACCTATTGGAAGTAGCGATCCTACAAGTCACAATCAACCCTTTAACGAGTCTTGCAATATGACTTAGGATTAAAGACAAATCAGTATCTCAATTCGCAGACACGATGTTTTGGGCTGTTGGCCCTCGTCAGTGCGAAGCATGAGAACTGATTAAGCTAGATGAGATTCTCTGGATTGAGGTGTAAGGGGTAAGGTTTCTCCTTGTGGAGATGTGAAGAGTGACATACTGTACCAGCTCTGGATGATTTTTTTAGACACATGGTCTAGACACGTGAACAGTTCTATAGACTATAAGGGTATGTGGTCTATCTGTGGAAACCACGGATAGATCACGACCGTGAAAACTGAAGTCTGAATGAGGCCTAAACCTCTGAGATGAAAGTTTTCTGAGTTTGGTCACTTTTTTCTAAACTGCTGAAATGTACTTCAGAAAAGAGAGAAATCTCATGCCGGGATGATGATAGGAAGGGAGGCAATCACTAAGTGCTCGAGATTGTGACTGCTGTGCCCATCTTCTTACTCTGTCTCCTTTTCCATTTTGTCTCTCGTAGCTGTCCTGCTGTTGCCCAGCGATCAGAAGCAGCCGATGTTCAGGATTCCAGTTATCACAGAGCTGAGTAAGTCTTTTTCTGTGCTGTAAATTCACAGGAGTATATCTGCTCTCTGCATTATTAATAGGGTTGAGTTTGAAAGTTCCTCTTGGACGCTGAGCAAGCTCAATTTCTCAGTGCTGAGTAAACATGAAGAGGCAGCTTGGCCTGGATGTGGTCCTAGTAACGGATGATTCAGAGGTGAAGACTACTAAAAACGAAAGACGTTTCAAGTATATGTCTACAAAAAAAATCTATTCAATATGACCTGTGCAAAATAAATACTTCATTCATTCCATGATACCATTTCCTCATAGCATATGGCCACCATTAGACCCCTTTTCACATTGTACTTATAGAGGTTTATTAATTATACATAATTCATAGTATCCTGCTGGAAAGGTTTCAAATCAATCCTTTTACCAGTATAACTTGTCAATAAATCTTAGTTGATTCATCACTGGGCCCCCCCATGTTAAAGGGAATTTATCAGCAGGTTTTTGTTACTTAATCTGAGAGCAGCATAATATAGGGCAAGTGATCCTAATTCCAGGGGTGTGTCACTCACTAGGTGGTGTGTTGCAGTTATATACAATCAGTGTTTTATTAGCAAAAGATTATCACTGCCTGACTAGGTCTCATGTGCACAGCAGTCAGGCTAATCTGTGTAACCCGCCTCCTCACACTGATTGGCCGCTTGCTCACAATGCACACTGTACACATGAAGCTGGAGATCAGTGGTGTGGGCGGGGTTATACACAGCTCAGTATTCTGGCCATTGCTACATCTACAGCATAGAACCCTGAGATTCTACCAAAACTCCACCAAGCAGCCCAGTAAAGGCTCACTCCCACTTGCGATTAAATCGGACGAATGCAATCCGATTGAAAATCGGATTGCATTCATAAAAAGTTAATCCTATGCTTCTGTTCTCAATGGTTATTTATTCCTGCTCTCATCAGATCGTGATCAGACAGGAAAGAAACCCAGCATCCTGTGATTGTATGGCAAATTCGGATCACACTCACCCATATGTCTATGGGTTCATGAGAAACATCACACTGCACTCAGATATAACCCCAGTGCAGTGCGATTCCCGCCAATGCTGGCAGCAGAGGAGATGGAGAAATTACTTTCTCCATCTCTTCCACAGCTGTGCTCCGATTCTCTGATGCCAGAGCTCTGACATTCGGCTCCCGCTGGCAGCAAAGCAGGAGCTGAGGGTCATTAGCATAGCCCATCCAATGCTCTCACATCAGATGTGATACGTTAGTGAGACCCCGGCCAAAGGGTCGTATCACTAGAATCAGACTCTCTTGTTCTATATTATGCTGCTCTCAGATTATATAGCTGAAACCAACTGACAGATCCCCTTTAGCCCCTTCTCAACATCCACCACACATGTAAGTGGGAAGCAGGTGCATGGAGCAGACCTCTAAAAATCGCGATTTCTAACCTGTTAAATGCTGTTCTCAAATTCTGACAGCAACATTTAACACATAACGGCATAGGGGCGCTTCAACCTATGTGCACATTGCCGTGCCCGTGATGCGCTCGCGGGTCCCTGGTGGTTTGTCATGACATATGAGGGTCTGTTAAAGACTCCTGTGCTTGTCATTAATGCGTTTCTTTGAAACCCTGCCTGTGGCTTCAAAGGAGACCGTGACTTTTACTATATGTAGCGATGCTGTGGCTTCTCTGTATATAGCACAAGTGATTAGATGATCACAGCTCCAAGTCCCCTAAGGGGACTAACAAGAACAGTGATATGTAAAAAATGTGTTTTAAAAAATGAGACAAAATCCCATAAAAATTAAATTCACCACTTTTTGCCCCATTAAAAAAAAAAAAAAAAAAAATATACATATCTATATGTGGTATTGCCGTGTTCATAAAAGTCTGCTCTATCATAATGTAAAAATAATTAACTCGATCGGTAAACGCTGTAAATGAAAAAATCAAGAATGCCAAAATAACATGTTTTTGGTTGCTGCAATTCCACAGAAAATGCTGTAACAAGCAATCAAAACGTCACATCTATCCCAATACGGTATCAATAAAAATGTTGTCTTTTCCCACTCCCTTCGCAACCTTAACCCCCTTTATAAATTTTGATGGACTCATTTCCTTTACCTACCTTAGTTCCAGTGCCTAATAGAGGTCCCCCCATGCTATCCACCTCAACTGTTGACATCTCGGCATGTGGTGGATCTCCGGAACAGAATCTGCACCGTCAAGGGGGCGATAACTGCACTGCCATATCCTTATCTGCATTGGCTTCAGTAGACGATCCAGTAGGACTCATCGCATGCACTGCAGGCATTCATTGCACTGTGCCAGCTCCTCCAGTAGGAGCGATCATTCCAGATACTCACGATGGCGCTCACCTTCAAAGAGTCATCGGATACATCCTTGAGATCCATAGATGCTTGCATCATAGGTCCAGATCCCATCACAGATATCATGGAAATTGTCCACTCCTTTCTCACTCTAATGACATGGCCGTTCCTTTACAGATGTTCATGGTTCCTCCCGCTTTTCGGTTGCTTGAGGGGATGGTGCGGGAGTAATTTCAGTCCATAAAAAAATTGTGAATCAGCTTACCAATCCGTCTCCTAACAATAAGATTTTTGTTATTCTCCTTTTATTAGACCAAACCACCCCCCATCAAAAAGACTCCCTTCCCACTCACACCAGCATACTCAAAGATGCCTTTTTCTACAGTATCACTCCTCTTGAGTCCCAATTAGATGATGAAACTGTTAATAGGATTTGATCCAATGAATACATTTATATCTGGTCTCTGGTATCCAATGACCAGCATGCAGTGGATAAAGAACATCGTTTGCTAAATGACCTTTTGAAAGGAAACAAAAAGTTGGCAGGATTATTAATAATTTGCTCCAAGCCTTTTTTTTTACATGAGCTACATCATGGGCCCAAAACATCCTGAGCGATACTCTGAAATGTTTTTTTTTTAATTTTGATACTATCTGTTGTGAATTCTGTGATCAAGCTCCCTCCTGTGGTCACGAGTGGTACTGCGGCTTCTGAGTTTCCTTCCTCAGGTGATGAGGTTAAGTCGTTAGGTGCTGCTCTATTTAACTCCACCTAGTGCTTTGATCCTGGCCTCCAGTCAATGTTCTAGTATTGGTTTTGCTTCCTCCTGGATCGTTCCTGTGGCCTGTCTGCTCAGCATAAGCTAAGTTCTGCTTGTGTTACTTTTGTTGCTATATTTTCTGTCCAGCTTGCTGTTTTGTTTTTGCTTGCTTGCTGGAAGCTCTGAGACGCAGAGGGAGCACCTCCGTACCGTTAGTCGGTGCGGAGGGTCTTTTTGCCCCTCTGCGTGGTTGTTTGTAGGTTTTTGTGTTGACCGCAAAGCTATCTTTCCTATCCTCGGTCTATTCAGTAAGTCGGGCCTCACTTTGCTAAATCTATTTCATCTCTGTGTTTGTATTTTTCATCTTATCTCACAGTCATTATATGTGGGGGGCTGCCTTTTCCTTTGGGGAATTTCTCTGAGGCAAGGTAGGCTTATTTTTCTATCTTCAGGACTAGCTAGTTTCTCAGGCTGTGCCGAGTTGCATAGGGAGCGTTAGGCGCAATCCACGGCTACCTCTAGTGTGGTTTGATAGGTTTAGGGATTGCGGTCAGCAGAGTTCCCACGTCTCAGAGCTCGTCCTATGTTTTGTGGTTTTTGTCAGGTCACTTGTGTGCTCTTAACTTCAAGGTCCATTGTGGTTCTGAATTACCTATTCATAACAGTACTGGAGGCCCAGAGTACTAATGCTTCTCAATAGAGGGAAAAAAGAAGTTCTGAGACCATTTTTTTTTCTTTACACTGTGTTTTGCCTTTTTTTTTCCCCTAGACATTTGGGTGGTTCAGTACACAGGTGTGGACATGGACATTCAGGGTCTGTCCTCTTTGATGGATAATCTCACTATAAGTGTACAGAACATTAAAGATTTAGTGGTTCAGAATCCTATGTTAGAACCTAAAATTCCTATTCCTGATTTGTTTTCTGGAGATAGAGCTAAATTTCTGAGTTTCAAAAATAATTGCAAACTGTTTCTGGCGTTGAAACCTCGCTCCTCTGGTGACCCAGTTCAACAAGTTAAGATCATAATTTCTTTATTACGTGGCGACCCTCAAGACTGGGCATTTTCCCTTGTGCCAGGAGATCCTGCATTATGTAATATTGATGCGTTTTTTCTGGCGCTCGGATTACTGTATGATGAACCTAATTCAGTGGATCAGGCAGAGAAAAATTTGCTGGCTTTGTGTCATGGTCATGATGAGATAGAGATTTATTGTCAGAAGTTTAGAAAGTGGTCTGTGCTCACTCAATGGAATGAATGTGCTTTGGCAGCAATCTTCAGAAAGGGTCTCTCTGAAGCCCTTAAGGATGTCATGGTGGGATTTCCTATGCCTGCTGGTCTGAATGAGTCTATGTCTTCGGCCATTCAGATCGGTCGACGCTTGCGTGAGCGTAAATCTGTGCACCATTTGGCGGTATTATCTGAGCATAAACCTGAGCCTATGCAGTGCGATAGGACTTTGACCAGAGCTGAAAGGCAGGAACACAGACGTCAGAATGGGCTGTGTTTCTACTGTGGTGATTCCACTCATGCTATCTCTGATTGTCCTAAGCGCACTAAGCGGTTCGCTAAGTCTGCCACCATTGGTACGGTACAGTCGAAATTTCTTTTGTCCGTTACTTTGATCTGCTCTTTGTCTTCCTACTCTGTCATGGCATTTGTGGATTCAGGCGCTGCCCTGAATTTGATGGACTTGGAGTTTGCTAGGCGCTGTGGGTTTGTCTTGGAGCCCCTGCAGTGTCTTATTCCATTGAGAGGAATTGATGCTACGCCTTTGGCTAAGAATAAGCCTCAGTATTGGACCCAGCTGACCATGTGCATGGCTCCTGCGCACCAGGAGGATATTCGCTTTCTGGTGTTGCAAAATCTGCATGATGTGGTCGTGTTGGGGTTGCCATGGCTACAAGTCCATAACCCAGTATTAGATTGGAAATCAATGTCTGTGTCCAGCTGGGGTTGTCAGGGGGTACATGGTGATGTTCCATTTCTGTCTATCTCATCATCCACCCCTTCTGAGGTCCCAGAGTTCTTGTCTGATTACCGGGATGTATTCGATGAGCCCAAGTCCAATGCCCTACCTCCGCATAGGGATTGTGATTGTGCTATCGAGTTGATTCCTGGTAGTAAGTTTCCTAAGGGTCGACTGTTTAATTTGTCTGTACCTGAGCACGCCGCTGTGCGGAGTTACGTAAAGGAATCCTTGGAGAAGGGTCATATTCGGCCGTCGTCATCGCCATTGGGAGCAGGGTTCTTTTTTGTGGCCAAGAAGGATGGTTCGCTGAGACCTTGTATTGATTACCGCCTTCTAAATAAAATCACGGTCAAATTTCAGTACCCCTTGCCGCTGCTATCTGATTTGTTTGCTCGGATTAAGGGGGCTAGTTGGTTCACCAAGATAGATCTTCGTGGTGCATATAATCTTGTGCGTATTAAACGGGGCGATAAATGAAAAACTGCATTTAATACGCCCGAGGGCCATTTTGAGTACCTAGTTATGCCATTCGGACTTGCCAATGCTCCATCAGTATTTCAGTCCTTTATGCATGACATCTTCCGAGAGTACCTGGATAAATTCCTGATTGTATACTTGGATGATATTTTGGTCTTCTCGGATGATTGGGAGTCTCATGTGAAGCAGGTCAGAATGGTGTTCCAGGTTCTGCGTGCTAATTCTTTGTTTGTGAAGGGATCAAAGTGTCTCTTTGGTGTTCAGAAGGTTTCATTTTTGGGGTTCATTTTTTCCCCTTCTACCATCGAGATGGACCCTGTTAAGGTCCAGGTCATTTATGACTGGACTCAGCCGACATCTCTGAAGAGTCTGCAAAAGTTCCTTGGCTTTGCTAATTTTTATCGTCGCTTCATCTGTAATTTTTCTAGTATTGCTAAACCATTGACCGATTTGACCAAGAAGGGTGCTGATGTGGTCAATTGGTCTTCTGCTGCTGTGGAAGCTTTTCAAGAGTTAAAGCGTCGTTTTTCTTCTGCTCCTGTGTTGTGTCAACCAGATGTTTCGCTTCCATTCCAGGTCGAGGTTGATGCTTCTGAAATTGGAGCGGGGGCTGTTTTGTCGCAAAGAGGTGCTGATTGCTCGGTGATGAAGCCATGCGCCTTCTTTTCCAGGAAGTTTTCGCCTGCTGAGCGAAATTATGATATTGGCAATCGAGAGTTGCTGGCCATGAAGTGGGCATTCGAGGAGTGGCGTCATTGGCTTGAAGGACCTAAGCATCGCGTGGTGGTCTTGACTGATCACAAGAATTTGACTTATCTCGAGTCTGCCAAACGGTTGAATCCTAGACAGGCTCGTTGGTTGCTGTTTTTCTCCCGTTTTGACTTTGTGGTTTCGTACCTTCCGGGCTCTAAAAATGTGAAGGCGGATGCCCTGTCTAGGAGTTTTGTGCCCGACTCTCCGGGTTTGCCTGAGCCGGCGGATATTCTCAAAGAGGGAGTAATTGTGTCTGCCATCTCCCCTGATTTGCGGCGGGTGCTGCAAAAATTTCAGGCTAATAAACCTGATCGTTGCCCAGCAGAGAAACTGTTTGTCCCTGATAGGTGGACGAATAAAGTTATCTCTGAGGTTCATTGTTCGGTGTTGGCTGGTCATCCTGGAATCTTTGGTACCAGAGATTTGGTGGCTAGATCCTTTTGGTGGCCGTCTCTGTCGCGGGATGTGCGTTCTTTTGTGCAGTCCTGTGGGATTTGTGCTCGGGCTAAGCCCTGCTGTTCTCGTGCCAGTGGGTTGCTTTTGCCCTTGCCGATCCCGAAGAGGCCTTGGACACATATCTCTATGGATTTTATTTCGGATCTCCCCGTCTCTCAAAAAATGTCGGTCATTTGGGTAGTTTGTGATCGCTTCTCTAAGATGATCCATTTGGTACCCTTGTCTAAATTACCTTCCTCCTCTGATTTGGTGCCATTGTTCTTCCAGCATGTGGTTCGTTTACATGGCATTCCAGAGAACATCGTTTCTGACAGAGGTTCCCAGTTTGTTTCGAGGTTTTGGCGAGCTTTTTGTGCTAGGATGGGCATTGATTTGTCTTTTTCCTCGGCTTTCCATCCTCAGACGAATGGCCAGACTGAACGAACCAATCAGACCTTGGAAACATATCTGAGATGTTTTGTTTCTGCTGATCAGGATGATTGGGTGTCCATTTTGCCGTTGACTGAGTTCGCTCTTAATAATCGGGCCAGCTCGGCTACCTTGGTTTCACCGTTTTTCTGCAATTCTGGGTTCCATCCTCGTTTCTCTTCAGGGAAGGTTGAGTCTTCGGACTGTCCTGGTGTGGATACTGTGGTGGACAGGTTGCAGCGGATTTGGACTCATGTAGTGGACAATTTGACCTTGTCCCAGGAGAAGGCTCAACGTTTCGCTAATCGCAGACGCTGCGTGGGTCCCCGACTTCGTGTTGGGGATTTGGTTTGGTTGTCATCTCGTTATATTCCTATGAAGGTTTCCTCTCCTAAGTTTAAGCCTCGTTTCATTGGTCCGTATAGGATTTCTGAGGTTCTTAATCCTGTGTCTTTTCGTTTGACCCTTCTAGATTCTTTTTCCATCCATAACGTATTCCATAGGTCATTGTTGCGGAGATACGTGGCGCCTGTGGTTCCATCTGTTGATCCTCCTGCCCCGGTTTTGGTGTAGGGGGAGTTGGAGTATATAGTGGAGAAGATTTTGGATTCTCGTGTTTCGAGACGGAAACTCCAGTATCTGGTTAAATGGAAGGGTTATGGTCAGGAAGATAATTCCTGGGTCTTTGCCTCTGATGTCCATGCTGCTGATCTTGTTCGTGCCTTTCATATGGCTCATCCTGGTCGGCCTGGGGGCTCTGGTGAGGGTTCGGTGACCCCTCCTCAAGGGGGGGGTACTGTTGTGAATTCTGTGATCAAGCTCCCTCCTGTGGTCACGAGTGGTACTGCGGCTTCTGAGTTTCCTTCCTCAGGTGATGAGGTTAAGTCGTTAGGTGCTGCTCTATTTAACTCCACCTAGTGCTTTGATCCTGGCCTCCAGTCAATGTTCTAGTATTGGTCTTGCTTCCTCCTGGATCGTTCCTGTGGCCTGTCTGCTCAGCATAAGCTAAGTTCTGCTTGTGTTACTTTTGTTGCTATATTTTCTGTCCAGCTTGCTGTTTTATTTTTGCTTGCTTGCTGGAAGCTCTGAGACGCAGAGGGAGCACCTCCGTACCGTTAGTCGGTCTTTTTGCCCCTCTGCGTGGTTGTTTGTAGGTTTTTGTGTTGACCGCAAAGCTATCTTTCCTATCCTCGGTCTATTCAGTAAGTCGGGCCTCACTTTGCTAAATCTATTTCATCTCTGTGTTTGTATTTTTCATCTTATCTCACAGTCATTATATGTGGGGGGCTGCCTTTTCCTTTGGGGAATTTCTCTGAGGCAAGGTAGGCTAATTTGTCTATCTTCAGGACTAGCTAGTTTCTCAGGCTGTGCCGAGTTGCATAGGGAGCGTTAGGCGCAATCCACGGCTACGTCTAGTGTGGTTTGATAGGTTTAGGGATTGCGGTCAGCAGAGTTCCCACGTCTCAGAGCTCGTCCTATGTTTTGTGGTTTTTGTCAGGTCACTTGTGTGCTCTGAACTTCAAGGTCCATTGTGGTTCTGAATTACCTATTCATAACAACTATCTATAATTCTTATAAAGCCTTCAACTCTGCCGCTTCATTTGGGCTGGGGGATGAAAGCCACGGCTATGTGGATTCATCAGGGGCAGACACTGACAGCTTGGGGCCCCATGCAAGAAATATGTCTGGGCCCCCCTCCTTTTGTGGTGAGAAAGCTAAATGCTGTCATTTGGTAAATTCACAAAAAGTTCATTTTCTTCTCATTAATGTACACTCTGCACCCTTATTTGAAAAAAAACCCTGAAATTTAATTTTTTTTTGCATTTTTATTAAAAAACTAAAACTGAAATATCACATGACCATAAGTATTCAGACCCTTTGCTCAGACACTCATATTTAAGTCATATGATGTCCATTTCCTTGTGACCCTCCTTGAGATGGTTCTACTCCTCATTGGAGTCCAGTTATGTTTAATTAAAATGACAGGACATGATTTGGAAAGGCACACACCTGTCTATATAATACCTGACAGCTCACAGTGCATGTCAGACCAATTGAGAATCATGAGGTCAAAGGAACTGACCAAGGAGGTCAGAGACAGAATTGTGCCAAGGCACAGATCTGGCCAAGGTTACAACAGAATTTCTGCAGTACTCAAGGTTCCTAAGTGCACAGTGGCCTCCATAATCCTTAAATGGAAGAAGTTTGGGACCACCAGAAGTCTTCCTAGACCTGGCCGTCCAGCTAAACTGAGCAATCGTGGGAGAAGAGCCTAGGTGAGAGAGGTAAAGAAGAACCCCAAGATCACTGTGGTTGAGCTCCAGAAATGTGGATCGCCCCCAGACACAGGGCCACGCGTTTCGGTACCGGGCCTCTCTGGTTCGGTTCTGAAGCTGTCACGGTGGCTTTACCCGGTCCGCAACCCTGCTAAGGGGCATCCAATAAAAGTAGTAAAGCAGTCTGTCAGTGGTTCGTGACGCCACCTGTGGTGTTCGGTCAGGGTGACCGACGCTGCTTGGGGTCCACTGGGGTGATGGAATGGCTGGATGGTATACCTTCCCACAGGTGAAGTATGTCCCCAGGGCTTCCCAGTAAGGTGGATGGTGATGGTGTGAGGTACAGTCAATAATGAGGACACAAGGTTGCAGTCTCTTTACCTCTTTACTGAAGGCTTCAGGATCCTCAATCCAGAGTACGTTTAACAGGGCTCTCAGAGACCGGCCGGTCCGATGGGCATATCCAGAGTTTCCTTCGCAGATGGAAATCGTTGAGTACCAATAGCGCCTGTGTGTTGTAGTCCTATCCTGCTGAGCATTCGGAATAGTCCTCACAACTGCTGTTCTCGTTCGTTCGTTCGTTCTCTACAGCTCTCTCTCTCGTTCTTTGGTTCCAGATGTTACTAGTTTCTAACGTCCCCCAGGTATGTTATGGCTAGGACGCCACCCGTATGACGGGAAGGCTTGGAGGTCTTCCGGGACCCTAGAGACGCCCCTCTCCCAATGTTGCCCCCTATGTCTTCATAGGTGTAGTAAGGTAGACAGCCAACCTATGACTAACTGTCCAGCGGAGTTTGAAGTAAGGCCTGAAGTCAGTTACTCCTACGGTAATCCGGCCACCGACTACGCGCCTCAGTAAGATGTAGCCTCTCTCTCTCGGCACGACTCTTACTGGCTCTCCTTTGTGCTTGATCTCGTTTACACGGTTCCACAATATCCTTCCCTTCGTGTCTCTTTCTTAGGATATCGCCGCAGGGTGTGCAGGCGCGGTTCCGTTACGTTCTGTTCTGTTCGCTAGGCACCTGCCAGGTTCCCACGCCTGACAGGGGCTCCCCTGTGCCTGCAACACCCCCTGCCACGGGATGTTGCCTGAATCCAACCCAGTCAGCTTCTGACTAACTTCCTCCCCAGCCCCTAGTTTTACCAGTGTGAGGAGTGGCCCAATAAATAAAGCCTTTTTCTCCCCCTAGTGGCCGGAGTGTGAAGTGTAATGTGTTCTGGTGATACCTGGTCAGGAGAACTCCTTAGTGCCATCAGACGTACCGCTACTCCCCTTAGCGGCAGAGTGCCATACTGCAACGACCAGGTCTCTGGGGTGCTGCAAATGCAGTAGAGAGATGTGAGTAAGTTCCACAAAGTCAACTATCACTGCAGCCCTCCACCAGTGGGGCCTTTATGGCAGAGTGGCCTGATGGAAGCCTCTCCTCGGTGCAAGACATACAGTATGAAAGCCGACATAGAGTTTGCTAAAAAAAACACATGAAGGACTCCCAGACTATGAGAAATAAAAT
The DNA here is from genome assembly GCF_032444005.1 of Ranitomeya imitator. Lineage (NCBI taxonomy): Eukaryota > Metazoa > Chordata > Amphibia > Anura > Dendrobatidae > Ranitomeya > Ranitomeya imitator. The sequence goes on from NC_091285.1 coordinate 591,492,739, forward strand.
TCTCTCGTCTGATGAGACAAAGATAGACCTTTTTGGTGATAATTCTAAGCGTTATGTGTGGAGAAAACCAAGTACTGCTCATCACCTCCTCAATACAATCCCAACAGTGAAACATCCTGGTGGCAGCATCATGCTATGGGGTGTTTTTCAGCTGCAGGGACAGGACAATTGGTTGCCTTTGAGGGAAACATGAATGCGGCCAAGTACAAAGATATCCTGGATGAAAACCTCTTCCAGAGTGCTCTGGACGTCAGACTTGGCCGTAGGTTCACGTTGCAACAAGACAATGACCCTAAGCACATATCTAAAATATCAAAGGAGTGGCTTCAGAACAACTCTGTGACCATTCTTGACTGGCCCAGTCAGTGCCCTGACCTAAACCCAATTGAGCATCTCTGGAGAGACCTGAAAATGGCTGTCCACCAACATTCACCATCCATCCTGATTGAACTGGAGAGGATCTGCAAGGAAGAATGGCAGAGGATCCCCATATCCAGGTGTGAAAAACTTGTTGCATTATTCCCAAGAAGACTCATGGCTGTACTAGCTCAAAAGGGTGCTTCTACTGTGCAAAGGGTCTGAATACTTATGACCATGTGATATTTCAGTTTTCTTATTTATAAATTTAAAAAAAATTCTACATTTTTGTTTTTTTTATTCAAGATGGGGTGCATCGCTCTGTACATTAATGAGAAAATTATGAACTTTTTTGAATTTACCAACTGGATGCAATGAATCAAAGAGTGAAAAATTTAAAGGGGTCTGAATACTTTCCGCACCCACTTTATATCTAAAAAGAGAGGACACTATGAATAACAAAAAGAACAAGCATACGCTATGTAAGGAACATTGTTGTGCATAACAAGATAATACTAGGTAATAATGACGGAAACTATGTAATTAAGGACTGGGCTATACATAATAAGTGAGCACACTATGCACTAAGGGGTTGCACAATATATAATAAGGCTATATTTCTGTGTCTGTGTGAAGTGTTGGTGAGCTGCCTGATTTTTTCTCGGACAGTACACACACCCATTGAATTTGTCTAATTCTGATCCTCAAAATCGGATAAAAATAGGACATGCTATGAGTCTCGCAGATCTCATTCTCGGATCCGTGATTTTCATGGATATGTGAATGGACCTATAAAACGTTGAGGCCATGTGCAGGCCAATAAAAAAATCTGGCATCACACAGACATTTCACACGAATTGTGAATCTGACCTTAGGGATTTTACAAAAAACAGATTTACTTCAAGTCATCCAGTACGGATTTAGAATTAATACTTACATCCAGTGGCAGACGTTTCGTCTGATTAGAGTCATTTTTTTGTTGATTCTTCTCCATCTGGTCAGACCTTCATGTCGACATCTGCCAGCAAAAATTTGTCTTGTTACACTGATCACTGTCACTCGGAGACTTTAACACGTGGAGACCTTACCATGTGCTCCCACTAACATAATATTGACATCAGGCGGGTGGCGAGGTGTGGATCCTTCACGTTCTTCACATCAATACTCTGAATACTTCTATGCTTGTGATCGACCCCCATCTATTAAAAGAGAGCGCCCATAGAGAGAATCAGAACTGGATATTAAGCAAATGAATAAGGTGGCCACATCCATTGCTTCCTCTCTGTGGCATTCACCTGCGCCCAGACACCTAAAAAGACTAGAATTACTTACAAGGAAGAAGGGGCCATATATTTCCCTTTCTGCATCACAAAACGTTAAGTACAGACAGCAGAGGTCCAGATAGATGTTGAGTTCGAGCTGTAGTCTGCCATTTGAGTGCCTCTTATCTATATCCATCATTCCCCTGGCTCACAATTATAAGTAGATTGCAATCCATTGGTGAGATTGTGGTATCTATGAGAAATTAGTGTGGTGCAAAAAATCTAAAAACTTGATGCAGAAAATGCAGCATTATTGGGTGTATCAAAAGCAACAATGGACAGGTGCAAAAAAAGGTAATGTGCAAGTACAGAATGACTGAAGGTGCCTAACACAGTGTCATTAACTCCTCTCTCTCTATATCAATTTCCAGCAATTGAATTTATCCACTCTCTTTTCTGCAAACACTAAACTTCACAATGTATACCATGTCTTTCTGACTGAGCTTTAAGGTCCTCTCTCCCATCTACATTAAACAGAAAATGGTAGCAGCATTTCCTGCTTGGGCTTTTATAGTGGCTATGAGTCATCCATGACTTCTCGCCTGTAGTCAATTGGCTGTGTAATAGGGTACGGAATCTGCAAAGCATTATGGGCATCACTCGAGGTCATATTATCCTTCTCTGTTTTATGTTACTTGTGAAATTGAGACAGCCATTTTTCACAAAATTCATTTGAAATACGGTAAATGGCAAATTATTCTAATTCATAAACTTTATATAATTTATTAAATACGTATCGAACTTGGTTTGTGCAGAATCGATTCGCCCACCTCCTATTATTACAATCATTGTAAAATACCAGATCAGCAATGCCAGAATTACAATATCAGACTTGATGACATAAAAAGCTCAGTTTTAACTCTTTCTCTGATGAAGATGTCTCTAAACACCTTAACTTGTTTTTTTTTAATCATAGAAGCTCTGCATGGTGACTGCACACTATATCCGTTCTTATTCCGAGCGCCTTCTCCGCTGACTTGTTTACCCATAATACCCTGCTGTTTGCTGCAAAATGGAAATAATGTGAATTCGCTGGGAAATAAAAGCGGCTACCTGGTTTAACCCATGTGCTTAAGTCAATATTTTCTCAGAGTGGAGTCACCAGTCGGAGTGGCAACTCTGTCTTATTACGCCAGGATTGCTTAATTATAGATTAATACTGTACATTTAAACCCCAGTGGCAGATTAAGGTGTCAGCATTAATTATTATTACATGTTTGGAATATGTCACAGTCTATTTAGATCACAGGCTCCATTTGCTAACACGCTTCTGCCGTGAGCTGTCACTCTGTGAACTGACACGCAAATGAAAGACAGTTCAAGTTTTCTGTGGAGAGGGAAGGAGTCAGATATCATATGGACAAAATGTTTTGGCAATGAAGAGTGAACAAGGAGAGGGAGTGATCAGAGGAGAAACTCGTTCCTAACCATGAATGAGTGAATGATCTGCCGGGTGATGTCGTCGTCTGTTCCCAAATATACACGACCCGGGAATATTCAAGGACACGGCCTTCTCCTATAAACCTAGATTTAGGCAGTGGGATACATGAGCCACCTTCTAATTACAGATAATTAACAGGTGCAGTGGATTTCTTTACAACCATAAAACTAATGAAAGCTTCTACTGTATTGAGCATGCTTATATGACATTGCCCTTGGCGGTTTCATTAATTTATGACAGTCTTCAAGGGTTCCTTTGTCTCAGCAGAGATATGCCGAGAAGTGTTTAATCCACCTGTTCTCAAAGATTGTGAAAATCAGGCCTTATATCACTTATTCAAGATGACTGAGAAGTTGGCTGGAGCATCATCATAAAATTATTTGTACCTAAGGAGAAGTCTCCTATCCCAGGCTGTCGCTTCTTATCTTCCATGTTGCTCAAGATACCATATTTTGCAGATTATAAGACGCACCCCAAATTTTGAGGAGAAAAATAGGGAAAAAAAGTTTTTATTAATAAAATGGGGGTGCTTCTTATAATCCATGCGTCTAATTGCTTACCGGGGGTGGTGGCTGCTGTGAAGTGGGGTCCCAGGGTTGCTGCTGGAAGAGGCAAGAGTGGAGTGCTGCTGCAGGCCACACGCTGAGATCTCATCTCCCCAGATCCTGGGGCTGAGATCTCCATCTGCGCATGCGCCGCCCCCGGCAGCCATTTTCCCAGAGTCCACCGCATAGGAAACCATGTAACTGCAGGGCTCTGGGCTTTCACAAAATGTCGGCAGAGCCCCCCTCAGCACCGAACACCAACAACAGCGCACCACACATCCGAACACTCCCTCATCCCAGCCTGCGGTCTACAGCATCACCCCACTCTTGCCTCCTCCAGCTGCGACCCTGGGACCCGGCTCCACTGCGGCCGGTAAGGTATATCCTCATTATAAGACGCACCCCCATTTTCCTCCCAAATTTGGGGGGAAAAAAGTGCATCTTATAATCCGAAAAATACGTTATACGGAGATAAGATAAGCGAGATGGCCAAATTTACAGAAAAATAATTAAGCACAGAAAAAAAATTCAGTATGTGATCACGTTCATACTTCCATTTTTGCTTTTTTTTGCATATATGAAAAGCTGAAAGATTCCTATTAGTGTGCTGGTCAGATTTTGATCTCTTTGGTCGATACCATCAGTGTTACATTAGTTTTTCTCATAGGCCAAAAAAATAAATAAATCGATGAAGGTTTTTCAAACTTCTCCTGGCAAGCAGTAAGGGAAAAAACAGACAGCTCTAAGATGTCATAGACATAATGGGTACGTGTTCTACCTGGGAAAGACGATGGTAGAACACATACAATACAATTGGACGTGTGAAAGGGACCTAGAGTTGAGTTCCCATTAGCATTGTCTTTTTTACAGCAGAAGACTGAAACTGACAGAGCACCGGATTTTTCTTATGACAGACTCCAACGTTCCCTGATGGACCTTACTGATTTGTAATGGGGTATGCCGTGTTCTGCTGTGGTCGGTGCCTGTAGTTGTTGACCTATTTGTCCTGTAAATAAATCTGAATTTGCAACAGATGCTCACAAGTTTTATTATATTGATATAAAGAAGTTGTCCACTGTTGGACAACCCATTATTAATGGCCATTGGATGCTGCATAAATAAAAGCCAAATCTATTCTTACCTCCTGGATGGGAACTGAACTCCTGTTCTCAGCCGCCATTCATATGAAAAAACGCTGCTAACCTGCCCCGCTGCCAGGAGGAAGTTAACGTTATTCCTCCCCAGGCAGCATTCGGTGTTATTCACAGGGATTGTTCCGGGATGTTTCTGTCCCCACTCTGTGTATAGAGTGCGGCGCTGTAACCGTGCCCCACCGCACTGACTGACAAATCGCTCAGTATGAGGCTGCCTTCACAGTATCAGTATTTGGTCAGTATTTTACCTCAGTATTTGTAAGCTAAAACCAGGAGTGGGTGATAAAGGCAGAAGTGGTGCATATGTTTCTATTATACTTTTCCTCTATTTGTTCCACTCCTGGTTTTGGCTTATAAATACTGAGGTAAAATACTGACCAAATACTGATAGTGTGACGGCAGTCTTAGGGCTGACTGTCCCTCAGTGTTGGAGGTACAGTTACAGCTGTCTACCCTTTACACAGAGTGTGACTGAACCTGCGCCGCTACCACCTGTTGTGAATTCTGTGGCAGAGCTCCCTCCTGTGGTCACAAGTGGTACTTCGGCTGATTCTCTCTGGGAGCTTCCGTTTGTGGAGGAAAGTGGTACTGCGGCTTCTGAGTTTCCTCCCTCAGGTGATCTGGTGAGGTCGTTAGGTGCTTCTCTACTTAACTCCACCTAATGCTTTGATCCTTGCTTCCTGTCAATGTTCCAGTGTTGGACTTGTTTTTCCCTGGATCATTCCTGTGGCCTGCTGCTCTGCATAGCTAAGTTCTTCTTTGCTATTTGTTTGCTATTTTTTCTGTCCAGCTTGTCTAATTGTTTTGCTGGAAGCTCTGGGACGCAAAGGGTGTACCTCCGTGCCGTTAGTTCGGTACGGAGGGTCTTTTTGCCCCCTTTGCGTGGTTTTCTTTAGGGTTTTGTGTAGACCGCAAAGTTATCTTTCCTATCCTCGCTCTGTTAAGAAAGTTGGGCCTCACTTTGCTGAATCTGTTTCATCCCTACGTTTGTCTTTTCATCTTAACTCACAGTCATTACATGTGGGGGGCTGCCTTTTCCTTTGGGGTATTTCTCTGAGGCAAGGTAGGCTTATTTTCTATCTTCAGGCTAGTTAGTTTCTCAGGCTGTGCCGAGTTGCATAGGTAGAGTTAGGCGCAATCCACGGCTGCCTCTAGTGTTGTTTGGAGAGGATTAGGGATTGCGATCTGCAGAGTTCCCACGTCTCAGAGCTCGTTCTATTATTTTGGGTTATTGTCAGATCACTGTATGTGCTCTGACCGCTATGTCCATTGTGATACTGAATTGCCTATCACAACAGTACAGGAAGCCAAAAGTGCTAATGATTCTCAATAGAGGGAAAAAAGAAGTTCTGAGACCATTTTTTATTCTTTGCACTGTGTTTTGCCTTTTTTTCCCCTAGACATTTGGGTGGTTCAGGACACAGGTGTAGCAATGGACATTAAAGGTCTGTCTTCATGTGTGGATCAGCTCACGGCAAGAGTTCAAAATATTCAAGATTTTGTGGTTCAGAATTCTTTGTTAGAACCGAGAATTCCTATTCCAGATTTGTTTTTTGGAGATAGAACTAAATTTCTGAGTTTCAAAAATAATTGTAAATTATTTCTGGCTTTGAAACCTCGCTCCTCTGGTGACCCAGTTAAACAGGTTAGGATCGTCATTTCTTTTTTGCGTGGCGACCCTCAGGATTGGGCATTTTCTCTTGCGTCAGGAGATCCTGCATTAAGTAATATCGATGCGTTTTTCCTGGCGCTTGGATTGCTGTACGATGAGCCTAATTCAGTGGATCAGGCAGAAAAAAATTTGCTGGCTCTTTGTCAGGCTCAGGATGAGATAGAGGTATATTGCCAGAAATTTTGAAAGTGGTCCGTGCTCACTCAATGGAATGAATCTGCGCTGGCAGCTATATTCAGAAAGGGTCTCTCTGAAGCCCTTAAGGATGTCATGGTGGGATTTCCTATGCCTGCTGGTTTGAATGAGTCTATGTCTTTTGCCATTCAGATCGGTCGACGCTTGCGTGAGCGTAAATCTGTGCACCATTTGGCGGTATTACCTGAGATTAAACCTGAGCCTATGCAGTGCGATAGGACTATGACCAGAGTTGAACGGCAAGAACACAGACGTCTGAATGGGCTGTGTTTCTACTGTGGTGATTCCACTCATGCTATCTCTGATTGTCCTAAGCGCACTAAGCGGTTCGCTAGGTCTGCCACCATTGGTACAGTACAGTCAAAGTTTCTTCTGTCCGTTACCTTGATCTGCTCTTTGTCATCGTATTCTGTCATGGCGTTTGTGGATTCAGGCGCTGCCCTGAATTTGATGGACTTGGAATATACTAAGCGTTGTGGGTTTTTCTTGGAGCCCTTGCAGTGTCCTATTCCATTGAGAGGAATTGATGCTACGCCTTTGGCCAAGAATAAGCCTCAATACTGGACCCAGCTGACCATGTGCATGGCTCCTGCACATCAGGAGGTTATTCGCTTTCTGGTGTTGCATAATCTGCATGATGTAGTCGTGTTTGGGTTGCCATGGCTACAAGCCCATAATCCAGTATTGGATTGGAAATCCATGTCGGTGTCCAGCTGGGGTTGTCAGGGGGTACATGGTGATGTTCCATTTCTGTCAATTTCGTCATCCACCCCTTCTGAGGTTCCAGAGTTCTTGTCTGATTACCGGGATGTATTTGATGAGCCCAAGTCCGATACCCTACCTCCGCATAGGGATTGTGATTGTGCTATCAATTTGATTCCTGGTAGTAAATTCCCAAAAGGTCGACTGTTTAATTTATCCGTGCCTGAGCACACCGCTATGCGGCGTTATGTGAAGGAATCCCTGGAGAAGGGGCATATTCGCCCGTCATCGTCGCCATTAGTAGCAGGGTTCTTTTTTGTAGCCAAGAAGGATGGTTCGCTGAGACCTTGTATAGATTACCGCCTTCTTAATAAGATCACTGTTAAATTTCAGTACCCCTTGCCATTGTTATCTGATTTGTTTGCTCGGATTAAGGGGGCTAGTTGGTTCACCAAGATAGATCTTCGTGGTGCGTATAATCTGGTGCGTATCAGGCGAGGCGATGAATGGAAAACTGCATTTAATACGCCCGAGGGTCATTTTGAGTATCTAGTGATGCCATTCGGACTTGCCAATGCTCCATCAGTGTTTCAGTCCTTTATGCATGACATCTTCCGAGAGTACCTGGATAAATTCCTGATTGTGTACTTGGATGACATTTTGATCTTCTCGGATGATTGGGAGTCTCATGTGAAGCAGGTCAGAACGGTTTTTGAGGTCCTGCGTGCTAATTCTTTGTTTGTGAAGGGATCAAAGTGTCTCTTTGGTGTGCAGAAGGTTTCATTTTTGGGGTTCATCTTTTCCCCTTCTACTATCGAGATGGATCCTGTTAAGGTCCAGGCCATCCATGATTGGACTCAGCCGACATCTCTGAAAAGTCTGCAAAAGTTCCTGGGCTTTGCTAATTTTTATCGTCGCTTCATCTGCAATTTTTCTAATATTGCCAAACCATTGACCGATTTGACCAAGAAGGGTGCTGATTTGGTCAATTGGTCTTCTGCTGCTGTGGAAGCTTTTCAAGAGTTGAAGCGTCGTTTTTCTTCTGCTCCTGTGTTGTGTCAACCAGATGTTTCTCTTCCGTTCCAGGTCGAGGTTGATGCTTCTGAGATTGGAGCAGGGGCTGTTTTGTCGCAGAGAGGTTCTGATTGCTCAGCGATGAAACCATGCGCTTTTTTTTCCAGGAAGTTTTCGCCTGCTGAGCGAAATTATGATGTGGGCAACCAAGAGTTGCTGGCCATGAAGTGGGCATTCGAGGAGTGGCGTCATTGGCTTGAAGGAGCTAAGCATCGCGTGGTGGTATTGACTGATCATAAGAACTTGACTTATCTCGAGTCTGCTAAGCGTTTGAATCCTAGACAGGCTCGTTGGTCGCTGTTTTTTGCCCGTTTTGACTTTGTGATTTCGTACCTTCCGGGCTCTAAAAATGTGAAGGCAGATGCTCTGTCTAGGAGTTTTGTGCCTGACTCTCCGGGTTTATCTGAGCCGGCGGGTATCCTCAATGAAGGAGTAATTGTGTCTGCCATCTCCCCTGATTTGCGGCGGGTGCTGCAAAAATTTCAGGCTAATAAACCTGATCGTTGTCCAGCGGAGAAACTGTTTGTCCCTGATAGGTGGACGAATAAAGTTATCTCTGAGGTTCATTGTTCGGTGTTGGCTGGTCATCCTGGAATCTTTGGTACCAGAGAGTTAGTGGCTAGATCCTTTTGGTGGCCATCTCTGTCACGGAATGTGCGTACTTTTGTGCAGTCCTGTGGGATTTGTGCTCGGGCTAAGCCCTGCTGTTCTCGTGCCAGTGGGTTGCTTTTGCCCTTGCCGGTCCCGAAGAGGCCTTGGACACATATCTCTATGGATTTTATTTCAGATCTTCCCGTTTCTCAAAAGATGTCAGTCATTTGGGTGGTCTGTGATCGCTTTTCTAAGATGGTCCATCTGGTACCCTTGTCTAAATTGCCTTCCTCCTCTGATTTGGTGCCATTGTTCTTCCAGCATGTGGTTCGTTTGCATGGCATTGCAGAGAATATCGTTTCTGACAGAGGTTCCCAGTTTGTTTCGAGGTTTTGGCGAGCCTTTTGTGGTAGGATGGGCATTGACTTGTCTTTTTCCTCGGCTTTCCATCCTCAGACTAATGGCCAGACCGAACGAACCAATCAGACCTTGGAAACCTATCTGAGATGCTTTGTTTCTGCCGATCAGGATGACTGGGTGTCCTTTCTGCCTTTGGCTGAGTTCGCCCTTAATAATCGGGCCAGCTCGGCTACCTTGGTTTCGCCATTTTTCTGCAATTCTGGGTTCCATCCTCGTTTCTCTTGAGGACAGGTTGAGTCTTCGGACTGTCCTGGTGTGGATACTGTGGTGGACAGGTTGCAGCAGATTTGGACTCATGTAGTGGACAATTTGACCTTGTCCCAGGAGAAGGCTCAACGTTTCGCTAATCGCAGACGCCGTGTGGGTCCCCGACTTCGTGTTGGGGATCTGGTTTGGTTATCTTCTCGTCATATTCCTATGAAGGTTTCCTCTCCTAAGTTTAAACCTCGTTTCATTGGTCCGTATAGGATTTCTGAGGTTCTTAATCCTGTGTCTTTTCGTCTGACCCTCCCAGATTCTTTTTCCATACATAACGTATTCCATAGGTCATTGTTGCGGAGATACGTGGCACCTATGGTTCCATCTGTTGACCCTCCTGCCCCGGTTTTGGTGGAGGGGGAATTGGAGTATATTGTGGAGAAGATTTTGGATTCTCGTGTTTCAAGACGGAAACTCCAGTATCTGGTTAAATGGAAGGGGTATGCTCAGGAAGATAATTCCTGGGTTTTTGCCTCTGATGTCCATGCTCCCGATCTTGTTCGTACCTTTCATGTGGCTCATCCTGGTCGGCCTGGGGGCTCTGGTGAGGGTTCGGTGACCCCTTCTCAAGGGGGGGTACTGTTGTGAATTCTGTGGCAGAGCTCCCTCCTGTGGTCACAAGTGGTACTTCGGCTGATTCTCTCTGGGAGCTTCCGTTTGTGGAGGAAAGTGGTACTGCGGCTTCTGAGTTTCCTCCCTCAGGTGATCTGGTGAGGTCGTTAGGTGCTTCTCTACTTAACTCCACCTAATGCTTTGATCCATGCTTCCTGTCAATGTTCCAGTGTTGGACTTGTTTTTCCCTGGATCATTCCTGTGGCCTGCTGCTCTGCATAGCTAAGTTCTTCTTTGCTATTTGTTTGCTATTTTTTCTGTCCCACGTCTCAGAGCTCGTTCTATTATTTTGGGTTATTGTCAGATCACTGTATGTGCTCTGACCGCTATGTCCATTGTGATACTGAATTGCCTATCACAACAACCACCCCTGTGACTGAATGCCAAATGCTGCGGTGGGTAATAAAGTTTATTTTGTCCTGGCATCAGGAATCTTAGTGCTAGCACTGGACACGTTCACAACACTATTAACCTGCAGATTAACCCCGCATCTGCAGTTCAATGGTGTTTTTTCATGTGCCATGTTCCCTTTAAATAAAAAGTGTCTTGTGAGTGCTGTAGCCAACCAACGTTCACTGATGGGCTGAAGCCTTCACAATTTTGTCTGACAGAAGGAGCACTCTTCTTGACTATGTAGAGCAGTGTTTCCCAAACTCCAGTCCTCACGGCTCCCAACAGGTCATGTTTTCAGGATTTCCATAGTGCTGCACAGGTGGGAGAACTGCTGATACTTCCATCACCTGTGCAATTCTAAGTAAATCCTGAAAACATGACCTGTTGGGGTCCGGGAGGACTGGAGTTTGGGAAACACTGATCTAGGCTTAAATGTGAAGGTTTCAGCATTGACGTGACATTGTTATATATTGGGAGATCGGCGGGGACAGAGGGCTGAGGGGTGTAGAGCGCTGCTCGCCTGAAGGTAAGTATATTTATGTTTTCAATTCATGCAGTGCTAGAGCCAATAATAATGGGCTGTCTAGTAATGGACGACCGCTCTGAAACTTTGCTTTTTATATTTAAAGTGGTTGTTCTTTGAAAAAAAATGGTGTAAAATTTTAGAAAAATGCTCTCTTTACTGATCCCCAAAGGCTCCCACGCCAATGTTTTCCGGTTCCTCCTAGTATCTGTACTTCCTGTTCTTTCTGGACAGACTTATATCTTTGCATTATAGCCAATCACTGTCCTCAATAGTCACCAACATGTCACTGCTACAGCCACTGATTGGCTGCAGAGATCCGATGTCTGTCCAGAGACACCAGAAAGAACAAAGTGGGTTTTACTTCTTCCTGTCTGTTTGGATGGGCACACGATACCTGCAGACAATCACCGCACACAGCAGAGACCAGCACGACCCACTAAAGCCAGTGCATCAGCTGCAGAGATCAGATGTCCGTCCCGAAAGACCAAGAAGTACAGAGGGGATTTTATTCTTATTGCTCCATGTGGAAAGACGTGCAACCAGTACAGCCAGTCATTGGCCACCGGGATGACCAAACATTATATCAAGAGGTCACATGTCTCTATATAAAGTAGGAGGCCAGTCCAGGAAGCTGCAGGGATTCAGGGAAGCAGCAGGGGATCGGTAAGATATAACTTATTTTGCACTATCCTAAGCATAAAAATAATGTCTCTAAACCCCCCCTGATTGCACACTTACAGTGTTGATCCGCTAGAATGTGGTAGAGCAGCCGACCCTTTAATCCTTCACTTGAAAACTTTTCCAGCCTGACAGATAACATTTTCACCAGAGAGAAAGCTTCTGTCATCAATTGGAAACTCCATTGATTGCATAATATGTAAAAATGATGGATGATCTAGCTGACTCCAAATCAGTAATGGGCAGCTATAGGAGTCCGGTGGGCGGTCTTACTCGCTGACTGACAGCTTTCCTTGTATAAACACGCATACAGAGCTAGTTGCAAATCACTATTAAGGACCCTCTGTCTGGACTGCTAAGCACTGAAAGAACAGGGATTTTGATCAGTATTTTACAAGTTATATCTTTCCTTATCCAACAAAACTGCTCAGTTTGTCCTGTACTATAACACATTGTTGGCAGCCCTTATTATAACGCTCACTTAGAGAAAGCTTGAAAAGCACATCTGCTCATAAATATCATAATGAAAATAGGAAATAAAATCAGAGTGAAATAAAATTGCTTGCAGTTTTCCCAAGTACTCTCAGCCTAATGTTTTCCATAAATTACATTGTCTGCCACAAGGAGGCAGCACTGCCACCTGTACATGACTTTTTGCAGGCGTAAGCAGCGCGCTATTCCTAGCAGCGACTCCTGAGAAACACTGCTTGTTTAGATACTGAAATGCTTTCAGATTTTGCTAAGATCTTGGTAAAACAATGATGTTGCTATTGTATATTCAATGAATAATATAGCTTAATTTATGATGGCCATCATAATAAGGGCTTGGCCGTAATAAAAGGGACTGGACTATGGATGATTATAATAAATAAATAAATGAAATTAAAAATAAATAATTTAATAATAAAATTTAATAATAATAAAATTAATAATTAAATTAAGTTTAACAATTATATTAAATTTAAAATAAATAATTATTTTACTCACTTATATAACACCATTAATTCCACAGAACTTTATAGAAATCATGATCACTGTCATTATTAGGGCTCACATTCTTTCCCTATTAGTATGTCTTTGGAGTGTAGGAGGAGGAAACCCAAACAAACACGGGGAGAACATGCAAACTATCGTAAAAGTTGTCTTTAGTGGGATTCGAACCCAGGACACCCAAGCTGTAAATTATTATGAATCCTTTCCAAATTGTAGAAATAGTTTTGATGTGAATCTGTATAAAGATGCATTTCTCTTCTGGAGGGAACATCTAATAAAAGGTACATACATCGGCTACGGAAAGTATTCAGACCCCTTTAAATTTTTCACTCTCTGTTTCATTGCAGCCATTTGGCAAATTCAAAAAGGTTCATTTTTCTTTCGTTAACCCCTTAATCCCATATGACATACTATCCCGTCGAGGTGACCTGGAACTTAATTCCCAGTGACGGGATAGTACGTCATATGCGATCGGCCGCGCTCACGGGGGGAGCGCGGCCGATCGCGGCCGGGTGTCAGCTGACTATCGCAGCTGACATCCGGCACTATGTGCCAGGAGCGGTCACGGACCGCTCCCGGCACATTAACCCCCGGCACACCGCGATCAAACATGATCGCGATGTGCCGGCGGTACAGGGAAGCATCGCGCAGGGAGGGTGCTCCCTGCGGGCTTCCCTGAGACGATCGGTACAAGGTGATGTGCTCACCTTGTACCGAACGTCTTCTCCCTGCAGGCCCCGGATCCAAAATGGCCACGGGGCTGCATCCGGGACCTGCAGGGAGTACTTCCGGGTCGCCTGCAGGTGCTGGTAAGCCTGCAGCGATGTCAGTGAGATCGCCGATTTTACAGAGTGCTGTGCAAACTGTAAGATCGGCGATCTGTGATGTTCCCCCCTGGGACAACGTAAAAAAGTAAAAAAAAAATTTCCACAAGTGTAAAAAAAAAAAAAAAAAATTACTAAATAAATAAAAAAATAAAATATTATTCCCATAAATACATTTCTTTATCTAAAAAAAAACAAACAAAACAATAAAAGTACACATATTTAGTATCGCCGCGTCCGTAACGACCCGACCTATAAAACTGTCCCACTAGTTAACCCCTTCAGTGAACACCGTAAGAAAAAAAAAAAAAAAGAGCCAAAAAACAACGCTTTATTATCATACCGCCGAACAAAAAGTGGAATAACACGCGATCAAAAAGACGTATATAAATAACCATGATACCGCTGAAAACGTCATCTTGTCCCGCAAAAAACAAGCCACCACAAAGCAAAATAAGCTAAAAACTATAAAAGTTATAGTCCTGAGAATAAAGCGATGCCAAAATAATTATTTTTTCTATAAAATAGCTTTTATCGTATAAAAGCGCCAAAACATAAAAAAATGATATAAATGAGGTATCGCTGTAATCGTACTGACCCGATGAATAAAACTGCTTCATCCACTTTACCAAACGCGGAACGGTATAAACGCCTCCCCCAAAAGAAATTCATGAATAGCTGGTTTTTGGTCATTCTGCCTCACAAAAATCGGAATAAAAAGTGATCAAAAAATGTCACGTGTCCAAAAATGTTACCAATAAAAACGTCAACTCGTCCCACAAAAAACAAGACCTCAAATGACTCTGTGGACCAAAATATGGAAAAATTATAGGTCTCAAAATGTGGAGACGCAAAAACCTTTTTGCTATAAAAAAAGCGTATTTTAGTGTGTGACGGCTGCCAATCATAAAAATCCAATATAAAAAACGCTATAAAAGTAAATCAAACCCCCCCTTCATCACCCCCTTAATTAGGGAAAAATAGTAAAATTAAAAAAATGTATTTATTTACATTTTCCCACCAGGGCTAGGGTTAGGGCTAGGGTTAGGGCTAGGGTTAGGGCTAGGGTTAGGGCTAGGGTTAGGGTTGGGGCTAGGGTTAGGGCTAGGGTTTGGGCTGGGGTTAGGGCTAGGGTTAGGGTTGGGGCTAGGGTTGGGGCTAGGGTTGGGGTTAAGGTTGGGGCTAGGGTTAGGGCTAGGGTTAGGGTTGGGGCTAGGGTTAGGGTTGGGGCTAGGGTTAGGGTTGGAGCTAAAGTTAGGGTTAGGGTTGGGGCTAAAGTTAGGGTTGGGGCTAAAGTTAGGGTTAGGGTTGGGGCTAAAGTTAGGGTTAGGGTTGGGGCTAAAGTTAGGGTTAGGGTTTGGACTATATTTACGGTTGGGATAAGGGTTGGGATTAGAATTAGGGGTGTGTCAGGGTTAGGGGTGTGGTTAGGGTTACCATTGGGATTAGGGTTAGGGGTGTGTTATGGTTAGGGTTTCAGGTAGAATTGGGGAGTTTCCACTGTTCAGGCACATCAGGGGCTCTCCAAACGCGACATGGCGTCGGATCTCAATTCCAGCCAATTCTCCGTTGAAAAAGTAAAACAGTGCTCCTTCCTTTCCGAGCTCTCCGGTGCGCCCAAACAGGGGTTTACCCCAACATATGGGGTATCAGCGTACTCAGGACAAATTGGACAACAACTTTTGGGGGACAAGTTTTCTTGTTATCCTTGGGAAAATAAAAATGTGGGGGGCTAAAAATCATTTTTGTGGGAAAAATAAGATTTTTTTTATTTTCGCGGCTCTGCGTTGTAAACTGCAGTGAAACACTTGGGGGTTCAAAGTTCTCACAACACATCTAGATAGGTTCCTTGGGAGGTCTAGTTTCCAATATGGGGTCACTTGTGGGGAGTTTGTACTGTTTGGGTACATCAGGGGCTCTGCAAATGCAACGTGACGCCTGCAGACCAATCCATCTAAGTCTGTATTCCAAATGGCGCTCCTTCTCTTCCGAACTCTGCCATGCGCCCAAATAGTGGTTCCCCCCCACATATAGGGTATCAGCGTACTCAGGACTAGGGTTGAGCGACCTTTACTTTTATAGGATCGGGTCGGGTTTCACGAAACCCGACTTTTTCAAAAGTCGGGTCGAGTGAAATCGGCCGATCCTATAAAAAAGTCGGGGTCGGGGTCGGCCGAAACTCGAAACCCAATGCAGTGCATTGGGTTTCCAATGGTTCCCAGGGTCTGAAGGAGCGGAAACTCTCCTTCAGGCCCTGGGATCCATATTTAAGTGTAAAATAAAGAATTAAAATAAAAAATATTGCCATACTTACCCTCTGACGCGCCCTGGTACTAACCGGGAACCTTCCTTCCTTCGAATCAGCCTTCCAGGACCTTGCGGTGACGTCGCGGTGACGTCGCGGCTTGTGATTGGTCGCGCGGCCGCCCATGTGACCACTCGCGCGACCAATCACAAGCCGCGACGTCACCGTGACTTCACCGAAGGTCCTGGAAGGGCTGATTCTTAGGAAGGAAGGCTGCCGGAAAGAAGCAGGGCGCATCCGTGGGTGAGTATATTCCTATTAGGTATATACTCACCCTCGGAAGCGCCCTGCTTCTTTCCGGCAGCCTTCCTTTCTAAGAATCAGCCCTTCCAGGACCTTCGGTGACGTCGCGGTGACGTCGCGGCTTGTGATTGGTCGCGCGAGCGGTCACATGGGCGGCCGCGCGACCAATCACAAGCCGCGACGTCACCGCGACGTCACCGCAAGGTCCTGGAAGGCTGATTCGAAGGAAGGAAGGTTCCTGGTTAGTACCAGGGCGCGTCAGAGGGTAAGTATTGCGATATTTTTTATTTTAATTCTTTATTTTACACTTAAATCTGAATTCCGATACCAATTCCCGATATCTTAAACATATCGGGAATCGGTATCGGAATTCCAATTCCAGATTCAGAAGATCGCCGACTTCATGGCCGACTCCACACAGGGGTCGGGTCGGGTTTCATGAAACCCGACTTTGCCAAAAGTCGGCGACTTCTGAAAATTGCCGACCCGTTTCGCTCAACCCTACTCAGGACAAATTGGACAACAACTTTTGGGGTCCAATTTATCCTGTTTCCCTTGTGAAAATACAAAACTGGGGGCTAAAAAATCATTTTTGTGAAAAAAAAAAAGAATTTTTATTTTCACGGCTCTGCGTTATAAACTGTAGTGAAACACTTGGGGGTTCAAAATTCTCACAACACATTTATATAAGTTCCTTGAGGGGTCTAGTTTCCAATATGGGGTCAATTGTGGGGGGTTTCTACTGTTTGGGTACATCAGGGGCTCTGCAAATGCAACGTGATGCCTGCAGACCAATCCATCTAAGTCTGTATTCCAAATGGCGCTCCTTCCCTTCCGAGCTCTGCCATGCGCCCAAACAGTGGTTCCCCCCCACATATGGGGTATCGGCATACTCAGGACAAATTGGACAACAACTTTCAGGGTCCAATTTATCCTGTTACCCTTGTGAAAATACAAAACTGGGGACTAAAAAATCATTTTTGTGAAAAAAAAAAATAATTTTTATTTTCACGGCTCTGCGTTATAAACTGTAGTGAAACACTTGGGGGCTCAAAGCTCTCAAATCACATCTAGGTAAGTTCCTTAGGGGGTCTACTTTCCAAAATGGTGTCACTTGTGGGGGGTTTCAATGTTTAGGCACATCAGGGGTTCTCCAAACGCAATTTGGCGTCCCATCTCAATTCCTGTCAATTTTGCATTGAAAAGTCAAATGGCGCTCCTTCCCTTCCGAGCTCTGCCATGCGCCCAAACAATGGTTTACACCCACATATGGGGTATCAGCGTACTCAGGACAAATTGCACAACAACTATTGTGGTCTAATTTCTTCTCTTACCCTTGGGAAAATAACAAATTGGGGGCAAAAAGATCATTTTTGTGAAAAAATATGATTTTTTATTTTTACGGCTCTGCATTATAAACTTCTATGAAGCACTTGTTGGGTCAAAGTGCTCACCACACATCTAGATAAGTTCCTCAAGGGGTCTACTTTCCAAAATGGTGTCACTTGTGGGGGGTTTCAATGTTTAGGCACATCAGGGGCTCTCCAAACGCAACATGGCGTCCCATCTCAATTCCAGTCAATTTTGCATTGAAAAGTCAAATGGCGCTCCTTCCCTTCCGAGCTCTGCCACGTGCCCAAACAGTGGTTTACACCCACATATGGGGTATCAGCGTACTCAGGACAAATTGCACAACAACTTTTGTCATCTAATTTCTTCTCTTACCCTTGGGAAAATAAAAAATTGGGGGAAAAATATAATTTTTGTGAAAAATATGATTTTTTATTTTTACGGCTCTGCATTATAAACTTCTATGAAGCAGTTGGTGGGTCAAAGTGCTCATCACACATCTAGATAAGTTCCTTACGGGGTCTACTTTCCAAAATGGTGTCACATGTGGGGGGTTTCAATGTTTAGGCACATCAGGGGCTCTCCTAACGCAACATGGCGTCCCATGTCAATTCCAGTCAATTTTGCATTGAAAAGTCAAATGGCGCTCCTTCCCTTCCGAGCTCTGCCATGCGCCCAAACAGTGGTTTACACCCACATATGGGGTATCAGCGTACTCAGGACAAATTGCACAACAACTTTTGTCATCTAAGTTCTTCTCTTACCCTTGGGAAAATAAAAAATTGGGGGCAAAAAGATCATTTTTGTGAAAAAATATGATTTTTTTTATTTTTACGGCTCTGCATTATAAACTTCTATGAAGCACTTGGTGGGTCAAAGTGCTCATCACACATCTAGATAAGTTCCTTAAGGGGTCTACTTTCCAAAATGGTGTCACATGTGGGGGGTTTCAATGTTTAGGCACATCAGGGGCTCTCCAAACGCAACATGGCGTCCCATCTCAATTCCAGTCAATTTTGCATTGAAAAGTCAAATGGCGCTCCTTCCCTTCCGAGCTCTGCCATGCGCCCAAACAATGGTTTACACCCACATATGGGGTATCAGCGTACTCAGGACAAATTGCACAACAACTTTTGTGGTCTTATTTCTTCTCTTACCCTTGGGAAAATAAAAAATTGGGGGCAAAAAAATCATTTTTGTGAAAAAATATGATTTTTTATTTTTACGGCTCTGCATTATAAACTTCTATGAAGCACTTGGTGGGTCAAAGTGCTCACCACACATCTAGATAAGTTCCTTAAGGGGTCTACTTTCCAAAATGGTGTCACTTGTGGGGGGTTTCAATGTTTAGGCACATCAGGGGCTCTCCAAACGCAACGTGGCGTCCCATCTCAATTCCAGTCAATTTTGCATTGAAAAGTCAAATGGCGCTCCTTTCCTTCCGAGCTCTGCCATGCGCCCAAACAGTGGTTTATCCCCACATATGGGGTATCAACGTACTCAGGACAAATTGTACAACAACTTTTGGTGTCCATTTTCTCCTGTTACTCTTGGTAAAATAAAACAAATTGCAGCTGAATTAAATTTTGTGTGAAAAAAAGTTAAATGGTCATTTTTATTTAAACATTCCAAAAATTCCTGTAAAACACCTGAAGGGTTAATAAACTTCTTGAATGTGGTTTTGAGCACCTTGAGGGGTGCAGTTTTTAGAATGGTGTCACACTTGGGGATTTTCTATCATATAGACCCCTCAAAATGACTTCAAATGAGATGTGGTCCCTAAAAAAAATGGTGTTGTAAAAATGAGAAATTTCTGGTCAACTTTTAACCCTTATAACTCCCTATTAAAAAATAAATGTGGTTCCAAAATTGTGCTGATGTAAAGTAGACATGTGGGAAATGTTACTTATTAAGTATTTTGCATGACATATCTCTGTGATTTAAGGGTATAAAAATTCAAAGTTGGAAAATTGCAAAATTTTCAAAATTTTCACCAAATTTCCATTTTTTTCTCAAATAAACGCAAGTTATATCAAATAAATTTTACCACTACCATGAAGTACAATACGTCACGAGAAAACAATGTCAGAATCGCCAAGATCCGTTGAAGCGTTACAGAGTTATAACCTCATAGAGGGACAGTGGTCAGAATTGTAAAAATTGGCCCGGTCATTAACGTGCAAACCACCCTCGGGGCTTAAGGGTTAATGTACACTCCGTGTTAGGACTGGCGGAACGCACCAAGAAAGATGTAATAGATGCGTTCGCAGTCCGGGGTGCACCGTGCAGGTAAAAACCTGCTGCTAGTAAATGGCAGCGTAATATGGCGGTGGAAGCGAACCCGGTAAAACCACAGGTCCGCAATACCGCACTAAAGAGTGCAAGCAAGGAGTCAGCGAACACAACCCCAAGACACAGGATTGAAGTCCGATTAGACCACTTGCTGACACAACACCGCAACAGGGTGTGTTAGGCAACTCTTATAATTAGAGCACCGAAGTGCAAACTGTGCCGTGCTGGCAGGCACCACTAAGCACCCAGACGTGGGTCAGGAAGCGCACTACTGGCGCGTGGCGCCGCACTGGCGGTCACACCAATAGACGCTGATACGTGTGTGACACGTTGAGTGATTAGTCGGGCGCTAGATAGCAGCCATACTCCATACGCGAACAGTCATACAATAGGGTAGGGGTATTTAATGAACGACTTGCACTCACAACAAACACACGTATTCAATTGTAAGACAATACTAGCGCATGGCCGTCCGGTCATGCGCAGTTTATATAGCAGCAGCACAGGAAGTGGCTACAGTACCTTTGCCCTTCCAAGACCTGCCAAAAGGACCAATGGAATGTGCTGCAGAGCCTGAGCACATGACCCTCGATCTCCAATGGGAGATCTTACCCTGGACATGCTCAGTACGTGCAGACAAGGACTTAGTCCCAGAGAAGTCCGCTCGCTGCTGACCAGCACTGGCTTTAATGGCAGAGACTGGAGAAGCAGCAGTAACTCTCAGAACAGAGTGAGAATGAGCAAGACGCTGGGACCGACGTCTTTGCTGAGCAGACTCCACTGCGGCTGGACAAGAATGGGAGACCGCAGCGGAGGTGGCTCGAGATTCCCCCTGTACAGAAGCGGGAACTCGACCCCTAACATTACCCCCCCTCCTTGGGCCTCGCTACGTTCGAAGGCAGCAATGAGCTGCGGAGCCTGAATGTGCTCAGCAGGCTCCCAGGATCTATCCTCAGGACCGTAACCCCTCCAATCCACCAAATAAAATTTTTTGCCACGAACCACCTTGTACCCCAAGATAGCGTTCACCTCGTAATCGTCCGTAGACGAACCCGACGTCCCAGTAGATGACTCAGAAAACCGGGACATGTAGACGGGCTTAAGGAGGGACACGTGAAAGGTGTCGGTGATACCTAGGCGTGGAGGAAGGGCCAGACGGTAAACCACAGGATTAACCTGTTCGAGGACCTTAAAAGGACCTAAGTAGCGAGGTGCAAACTTGGTAGACTCAACTCGCAGCCTGATGTTACGGGCGGAGAGCCACACTAAGTCGCCAGGAGCAAAGGTTGGAGCGGGGCGCCGATGTGCGTCGGCGTAGAACCTCATTCTCTCCTTGGAAGCCTGAATGGCATCCTGAGTGCGATCCCAAATGTCCCGTGCCTCCACAGCCCAATCTGCCACCCTGGAATCGGCGGAAGACACGGGCATGGGCACAGGTACCCGCGGATGCTGACCATAGTAAAGGAGGAATGGAGTCTGTCCAGTGGAATCAGCGACGGCATTGTTAAGAGCAAACTCCGCGCACGGTAGCAAAGATGCCCAGTCATCCTGCTTAGCCAAAGCAAAATGTCGCAGATATGTGACCAAGGTCTGGTTGGCTCTCTCTACCAACCCATTCGTCTCAGGATGATAAGCCGGAGAGAGATTCAACTCGATACTGAGAAGACGACAAAGCTCTCTCCAGAACCGAGACGCAAACTGGGGACCTCGGTCACTGACAATTTTGTCTGGCATACCGTGAAGACGAAAGATGTGTTTGACAAACAACGCTGCCAAGGCCCGTGCAGAAGGTAACCGGGGAAGCGGCACCAAATGCACCATTTTAGAAAAATGGTCGGTGATTACACAAATAATGGTACAGCCACGAGACTTGGGCAGACCCACAACAAAATCCATCCCGACCATCTCCCAGGGCCTGTCTGCCACCGGCAGAGGGTATAACAAACCAGCTGGCCGTTGTCGGGAAGACTTATTCTTGGCACAAGAGACACATGCCTGAACGTAGTCTCCGACGTCACGAACCATATGTGGCCACCAGTACGTCCTCGCCAGTAGCTCAGATGTCCTTTTTGCCCCAAAGTGTCCACCCACTCTGGATGAATGAGCCCAAGCGAGAACCTCCGGACGCAAATTGATGGGAACAAAAGTCTTGCCCGGGGGCACAGACTCCAGCGAAACCGGAGCTACAGTTCTCAGACTCTCCGAAGGGACAATGAGCCGAGGCTCGTCCTCCTCCTCCTCAGCTGACACGAAGGAGCGAGAGAGAGCGTCAGCACGAATGTTCTTCTCCCCGGCGAGATAATGTAGGGTAAAGTGGAACCGGGAGAAAAACAAGGACCATCTGGCCTGACGAGAATTCAGCCGCTGGGCTGTTTGTAAATAGACCAAATTCTTGTGATCCGTGAAAACTTGGAATGGGAACCGAGCACCCTCCAAGAGATGTCTCCACTCCGAAAAGGCCAACTTCATTGCCAGCAACTCTCTATCCCCGATGGAGTAATTTCTCTCCGCTGGTGTGAAGGTCTTTGAGAAAAAGAAGCATGGGTGCTTCCGACCCTGAGCATCCTTTTGATAGAGGACTGCTCCAGCACCAACGGATGAGGCATCCACTTCCAAAAGGAATGGCTTACCCACATCGGGACGATGTAAGATAGGAGCACTGGCAAAATGGGACTTTATAGAAGAGAAGGCCTTGGAGACCCCTTCGGACCACGATTTGGGATTCGCTCCCTTCTTGGTGAGGGATACCAAGGGAGCTACCAAAGTTGAGAAGTGGGGAATGAACTGGCGATAGTAATTTATGAACCCCATAAAGCGCTGCACCGCTTTAAGAGAATGGGGTTCCTGCCAGTCCATCACTGCTTGTAGTTTGGCAGGATCCATAGCCAATCCCTGGGCCGAGATGATATTGCCCAGGAAAGGCAAGGACTCCTGTTCAAACACACACTTCTCCAACTTTGCATATAAGGAATTCGCCCGTAAGAGTTCGAAGACTCTGCCAACATCTCTCCGGTGGGAGTCAATATCTGGAGAGAAGATGAGAATATCATCCAGATAGACTACAACCGAGGTGGAAAGCATATCCCGGAAGATATCGTTGACAAAGTCCTGAAAAACGGCTGGGGCATTACAGAGCCCGAAGGGCATCACCAGGTACTCATAGTGACCATCCCTGGTATTGAAAGCAGTTTTCCATTCGTCCCCCTCACGGATGCGAATTAAGTTGTAGGCACCCCGCAGATCTAGTTTGGTGAATATCTTTGCTCCCCTTAGCCTGTCAAAGAGCTCCGATATCAGGGGCAACGGGTACTTATTTTTAATGGTGATAGCATTGAGACCCCTGTAATCAATGCAAGGACGTAATTCCCCGTTCTTCTTCTGTACGAAGAAGAATCCCGCCCCTGCAGGAGACACTGACTTCCTAATGAATCCTCTTGCCAAATTCTCCTGGATGTATTGAGACATAGCCTCCGTCTCAGGGAGAGAGAGGGGATATACCCTTCCCCGAGGAGGTTCAGCTCCAGGCAAGAGGTCAATAGGACAGTCATAGGGGCGATGAGGCGGTAGAGTCTCTGCTGCCTTTTTAGAGAATACATCTGCATAGCACCAATAGTACCTTGGAAGAGATGAAAGGTCTGCGGGTACCTCGGTAGTAGAGACCTGTACACACTCACTCACACACCTGCCCATACAAGACTTACTCCAACCCAATATTCTCCCAGAGGACCACTCAATATGTGGGGAGTGGTAACGGAGCCAGGGTATTCCCAGTAAAATCTCATCCATTCCCTCGGGTAGGACTAGAAGGGAAATAATCTCCTGGTGGGAAGGGGACATGGACAACGAGAATGGAACAGTCTGGTGTGTGATTTGTTGTGGAAGTGTCGACCCATTCACAACTCTAACAGTTACAGGTTTGGCGAGCATAACAAGTGGTACAGCGTGGCGCAGAGCAAAAGCAGAGGACATGAAATTTCCCTCTGCTCCTGAATCCACACAAAGCTCGACTGGTAGAGTGGATGAGTCAAACAGGATTGTCCCTTTAAAGGACAGTTTGGAGGAAAAAGCCGCTGTGTCTAGTGAACCTCCCCCTAAGGTTACTAGACGCGATCGTTTTCCCGACTGCCGTGGACATTTATTAGTGTAATGTCCTCGTTGGTGACAATTTTTACAAACCATGGGTACTCGAGCGGCCTGAGACTTAGGTCCCGCTCGAGAAACCTCCATGGGCTCATGGGAGTCGGACGCCAAAACGGAAGATTCAAGAGGTCTGGCGAAGGTGGGAGCCAGTTTAAACCTCTGCCTACACTGGGTCTGCTCTAACCTTCGTTCGTGAAAACGGAGGTCGATGCTGGTAGATAGAGAAATAAGCTCCTCAAGTGTGGCGGGTATCTCCCTGGTGGCTAAGGCGTCCTTCACGTGGTCTGCCAGTCCCCTCCAGAACACCGGAATTAGAACTTTATCCGACCACTCTAACTCCGAGGCTAGAGTCCGGAACTGGATGGAAAACTGACTGACCACGGACGAACTCTGAGTGATTGTCAATAACTGGAGCATGGTATCGTGTGTAATACGGGGTCCCAAAAAGACCTGCTTCAGAGCGTCCATAAAGAGCGGAGCACTCTGTACTACACGGTCATCACGCTCCCAAAGTGGCGTTGCCCACTCCAACGCCCTGCCCGACAAGAGAGATAAAATAAATCCCACTTTCGCCCGTTCCGTAGGGAAACGCGCCGCCAGAAGCTCAAGGTGTATGGAGCACTGGCTTATGAATCCGCGACATTGTTTACTGTCACCAGCAAACTTGTCAGGAAGCGGGAGACGGGATAAAGTCGGGGCAGAGGTGGCAGCGGACAAACTGGCTGCGGCTACACTTGCAGCCTGAACAGCGACAGCAGTGACATCCACAGCTGAGGTTGAACGCTCTAGAGCCGCCAACCTTCCCTCCAACTGCTGGATGTACCGCTGTAAACGCTGATCGTCTGCCATTTACTAGCCAGACCCTGGCGCTAGTATTCTGTTAGGACTGGCGGAACGCACCAAGAAAGATGTAATAGATGCGTTCGCAGTCCGGGGTCCACCGTGCAGGTAAAAACCTGCTGCTAGTAAATGGCAGCGTAATATAGCGGTGGAAGCGAACCCGGTAAAACCACAGGTCCGCAATACCGCACTAAAGAGTGCAAGCAAGGAGTCAGCGAACACAACCCCAAGACACAGGATTGAAGTCCGATTAGACCACTTGCTGACACAACACCGCAACAGGGTGTGTTAGGCAACTCTTATAATTAGAGCACCGAAGTGCAAACTGTGCCGTGCTGGCAGGCACCACTAAGCACCCAGACGTGGGTCAGGAAGCGCACTACTGGCGCGTGGCGCCGCACTGGCGGTCACAGCAATAGACGCTGATACGTGTGTAACACGTTGAGTGATTAGTCGGGCGCTAGATAGCAGCCATACTCCATACGCGAACAGTCATACAATAGGGTAGGGGTATTTAATGAACGACTTGCACTCACAACAAACACACGTATTCAATTGTAAGACAATACTAGCGCATGGCCGTCCGGTCATGCGCAGTTTATATAGCAGCAGTACAGGAAGTGGCTACAGTACCTTTGCCCTTCCAAGACCTGCCAAAAGGACCAATGGAATGTGCTGCAGAGCCTGAGCACATGACCCTCGATCTCCAATGGGAGATCTTACCCTGGACATGCTCGGTACGTGCAGACAAGGACTTAGTCCCAGAGAAGTCCGCTCGCTGCTGACCAGCTCTGGCTTTAATGGCAGAGACTGGAGAAGCAGCAGTAACTCTCAGAACAGAGTGAGAATGAGCAAGAAGCTGGGACTGACGTCTTTGCTGAGCAGACTCCACTGCGGCTGGACAAGAATGGGAGACCGCAGCGGAGGTGGCTCGAGATTCCCCCTGTGCAGAAGCGGGAACTCGACCCCTAACACTCCGAACCCCATCTTGCCAGAAAAAAACAGAAATGTACTAATTTTTGCAAATTTATTAAAAATGAAAAACTATAAGCATTTGGGGATCCTCTGCCCAATTTGGGGATCCTCTGCCATTATTCCTGGCAGATCCTCTCCAGTTCCATCAGGTTGGATGGTGAACGTTGGTAGACAGCAATTTTCAGGTCTCTCCAGAAATGCTCAATTGGGTTTAGCTCAGGGCTCTGGCTGGGCCAGTCAAGAATGGTCACAGAATTGTTCTGAAGCCATTCCTTTGCTATTTTAGCTGTGTGCTTAGGGTAATTGTCTTGTTGGAAGGTGAACCTTCGGCCAAGTCTCAGGTCCAGAGCACTGTGGAAGAGGTTTTCATCCAGGATATCTCTGTACTTGGCCGCATTCATGTTTTCTTCAATGGCAACCAATCGTCCTGTCCCTGCAGCTGAAAAACACCCCGTAGCATGATGCTGCCACCACCATGTTTCACTGTTGGGATTGCATTTGGCAGGTGATGAGCAGTGCCTGATTTTCTCCACACATACCGCTTAGAATTATCACTAAAAATGTCTGTCTTTGTCTCATGAGATCAGAAAATCTTATTTCTCATAGACTGGGAGTCCTTCATGTGATTTTTTTAGCAAACTCTATGCTGGCTTTCATATGTCTTGCACTGAGGAGAGGCTTCCGTCGTGCCACTCTGCCATAAAGGCCCAACTGGTGGAGGGCTGTAGTGATAGTTGACTTTGTGGAAATTTCTCCCATCCCCCTACTGCATCTCTGGAGCTCAGCCAAAGTGATCTTAGGGTTCTATTTTACTTCTCTCATCAAGGCTCTTCTCCCACTTCTGGTGGACCCAAACTTCTTCCATTTAAGGATTATGGAGGCCACTGTGCTCTTAGGAACCTTGAGTACTGCAGAAATTCTGTTGTAACCTTAGTCAGATCTGTGCCTTGCCACAATTCTGCCTCTGACCTCCTTGGCCAGTTCCTTTGACCTCATGATTCTCATTTGGTCTGACATGCACTGTGAGCTGTGAGGTCTTATATAAACAGGTGTGGGCCTTTCCAAATCAAGTCCTATCAGTTTCATTAAACACAGCTGGACTCCAATGAAGAGTAGAACCATCTCAAGGAGGATCACAAGGAAATGGACAGCATGTGACTTAAATATGAGTATCTGAGCAAAGGGTCTAAATACTTATGACTGTGATATTTCAGTTTTTCTTTTTATTAAATTTGCAAAAAATGTTACATTTCTGGGGGTTTTTTCAGTCA
Source organism: Ranitomeya imitator (assembly GCF_032444005.1). NCBI lineage: Eukaryota > Metazoa > Chordata > Amphibia > Anura > Dendrobatidae > Ranitomeya > Ranitomeya imitator. The sequence goes on from NC_091285.1 coordinate 591,519,912, forward strand.
AGATGGGGTGCATAGCGTACATTAATGAGAGAAAAAGAACTTTTTTGAATTTACCAAATGGCTGCAATGAAACAAAGAGTGAAAAATTTAAAGGGGTCTGAATATATTCCATACCCACTGTAATATATGTAATACTATGTTATGCAATGGCTCAACACTTTGTAGGGGGGTAGAAGAAGATGTCTTCCCCTCATAAAGTACAATGCAGCCCCCTCATAGGGTATAATGCTGCCCCCTCATAGGGTATAATGCAGCCCCCTTCCACCTCCATTATTGTTCTCCCCCTCCAACCCCATCATTATCATCATCACCACCTCCATTATTGCCTACTCACCCACCACCCCTATCATTGCCCTTTCCACCACCTCCATCATTGCTTTCTCTGCCACAACCCCCATCATTGCCCATTCCACCACTTCAGTCATTGGTTCCTCCCGCACTACTGCCATTGTCCTTTCCACCACTACCATCATTGTCCTTTCCACCATCTCTATCATTGCCCATTTCAACACCTCCATCATTGCCTCCCTCCACCACCCCATCGTCATTTCCACCATCACTAACATTGCCTTCTCCTCCACCATCCCATCACTGCTCTCTCCATCACCCACATCATTGCCAATCTCTAATATACACATCTCCAATACACACACAGCACCGCACCACTCTTTCACACACACACAAAGCACCGCACTGCACCACATACACACGCACGCACGCAGACAGACACACAGCACCACTCACCTCTCTGCACGTTCCCCACAGCCACGCTGTGTCAGACAGGAAGCGCCGGGCAGGAAGCAGGATGCCATTGGATCTCTGCATCTTCTCTCTGCTGCCAAGCTGCAGGGATCGCTCTCTGCCGCCGATTGCCCTCAGGGTTAGCCGCCCTGCAGGGGCCCACCTCTGGGGCCCCTATGCAGCTGCACCGGCTTTACATGCGGGCAGTGTTAGCCTCAGCCTGCGGCTAACACTGCCCACTATTAAAGTGAAATGGGGAAGCATGAATATTAATTTCTCTTTAGCAGTGGGCCGTACCTGAAAATCCTCCGGGTCTCCGGTGGGCCAGTCCGACCCTGGGATAATCCCTTTAAGTATGTTGACTAGCTGCTACTGGTAATACATGTTATGATATGGCCTATTGTAATATGTATTCTTACCTAGAGCAACTTATCAAAACCATACAATTTAAAGTTTATAAAAAAAAATTGTAAAATGAAAAGATAATAAATAGTAGTACATATATTGCTTCTGTTATTTAGCCTTACCCACAAACAAAGTTAATTTTAATCAACATTTTATTCAATAGATCTAGAAGATATGTGCTCCACAAATGGATGTGTTTAAAAAAAATGTTCCTGTGCTGAGATAATCTTACAAATGTGCCCCTGCTGTGTACTGTGTAATGGCTGTGTCTCACAGGAAAATGATCTGACCATACCACAGCTACTGGGCAGGGGAGGAAAAGAGTATACAGACAGGACAGCATGGGATCACAGCTGATTCTTTCTATGAGGAAAACATTGTTTAAAGACAGGCAGGGAAAGGTTTTCCTTCAGAAGAATCAGCTATGTCCCCTGCTGTCCTGACTATACTCTTTTTTGCATTCTCCCCTGCCCAGGAGTTGTGGTTTGATCAGACCATGTTCCTGCACATTCAGAAGCAGCCATTCCACAGTACACAACAGAGGCACAGTTATAAGATTATGTCAACACTAAGTTTAAAATAAATTGTGAAACTTATTTTTATTCCCAGATCTATTTATTGAAAAGTACTTGGTGCATGGGAAAAATGCTTTAGGTTGATATAATAAGTATAAATGATCAACATCTTCCCATGCAACAGGTGGGGCAGCCGTGGCTGAGGGTCACATTCGTGCCCCGCCACCATACGGAAAAAGAGAGATCGTAGCTCGGTGTATGTACTTTTACTTTAGCGATATGCCACTATAGACCATATGCTGCCACTTGACATCGTCGTCCAGGATCTGACTAAATAGAGATGAATAAGGGATACCATAGTGCGAACATAAACTTTTATTTAGTGAACGAACTTGTGGAATGTATGTACACAAGATAGCAGGCATGTCAATACATCTTCTGCACAATCCGGAGGCATAAGCTTCACAGTTACACGTGGCAGTACATTACTTCCATTACATGTTACAATCAACAACCAGATCACAGTGGGTGCCTCCATCTTTCCTTGAGTGGGCTGCACGACCCGAGATTTGTCACTACAACCTTTCACAATTATCCTCAACTTCCTGTTGATGTGGGCCACACGCCCCTTGGTGTTCCACTGCATCTTCTCTATGACCCTCAAGGTCTGGCTACACATCCATTACTTATCTAGGCTAGATAATGCTTGCTGTAGGCCCCCACTTGCGTGAGATAAGGAATCCTTCTGTCACTTGATACTTGTTCACACTTAGAACTTGCTATTCGAGTTTGGTCTCCCTACTTCACACACAACACCCTATTCAATGCAGGTATGCTGGACCATAGGTCCTTTCCTTTCCAATACTTTTCCCTAAATGGCTCATAAACAGAAAACTGAATTCTCTATGAACACGTAACACCATCCCCTTGGGCTGGCCCTAATGGTTAACCCTATCCTCTAGTTAGCTAAATGTTGCAGCTCACAAACCAGATAAAACAACATATAAATCATGGCAATGCATTTTTTATCATAAGATGTTCAAGGGGGATGTTGACAGCTTCTAAACTCCTTTACACCTATGATGCCGCCATACACAATACAATTCCCGCAGTCACTGTCACACAGCATTATAGACCCACAGCCCCCCACAGTTTTATAGCCTCATAGTACATTCACCCACACACAGTATAATACCCTCACAGCCCACAACACATGTTATGATGACCCAACTCCCCTCATACACACCCACACACAATATGATGGTACTTACAGCTGCCCATATAGAATGATTTCCCCACAGCCCCCCACACAAGTACTGCCAGGCAATGAAAAAGCTGCTCACCTAGCCCCATTCTCCTGATATGCTGCTCCCCCCAGTGTTGTTTTTCGACTGAAGCTTTGCACAGCCGATGCGATCTAGTGATGTCATCATGCCAACTATGTAGAGACTTAGAAAAACAGACTAAATAGTGAAAGAGGGAGCCAACGGCTCTTGTTCCACAATTGTACTCAGTTTTATTTGCATCCTGAGACGATGGCCATGATGGCGGTTCACCACTGTTTCCAACCCTTTCGCAGTTTTGATCTGTGGGCCAAACAGAGTCAAATAAAGGGCCAGATTTGGACCATGGGAAACAGTTTCCCAGATCTGCTGTATAGCAATGTTATAAACTGGGTTATTTTATTAATACATGAGGTCTCAGACCACCATGTTACCTAATAGTTATCCTTGGGATTTTTCAATTTTGACCCAATTGTGACTCGCTATTGTTGAGACACTGTTGCCATGTTCCTATCTTCCCTATATGTTTGTATAGATATTTACACATTGTTTTATTCTTTTTCCTAAATCTATATAATGCTTCCCTCTGTTATTGTATGTGATATAAACTAGGTAACATTTTATTGACTGGCTGTAAGTACATTTCCTTCTTCCCCAGATTCCAAGTACCCACAGATTCTAGGACTGAAGGAGTTAATGAAAAGCTTTAACTGGCTGGCTTGGGCTCCTGAGGGACAGTAATTTAGTTTTTTGGTAATGCAGTTTAAATTTTTTTTTAAGCTGCCAACATAAGGCGAGTAATTGAAAGTGAAGGTTTGGATACAGAGAACAGGGAAAGTGTTCATCCCGTGAGGTGTTTAATAAAACTCTTGTTCAATTACAAAGAATTACATTACTACGGAGACCCGGAGAATGCTTAATATTGCATTTTCACTCTACAAAGTCTAGGCTGATGTCAGAAAGGGGAAAAGACAGCCATCCAAATATGAAAAGACCTAGTTGTTGATGGTTCTACATTCAGGCGGTCAAGAAAAGAATGTTTTCAGTGTCTCTGACGCTGACGACAAAATAAAAAAATACTAATTACTGTTTCATTCTATCTTTCACTGCAAAATTCTGAAAGAGCATGCGGAGAATATAAAGAAGTGGCCAATAGTCAATTCAGTATCATAATGGAGCCCGGGCCATTTTGGAATAGTAGACGACAAATTTTGTATTCAACGGAAACTTTTAGTCTAAAATAAGAATCCATTAGAGGCACCTCCGAGTCACGATGTATCACTCTATATACCGCGCTTGTTTGCCTTTGAATATAATTTATAAAGAAAGCTTTTAAGCATATAATTTATATTCCATTTGATTAACCCTTTCATGATGTGTCGATTTTCCATTTCTGAGTCTTGGTCATGTGCCAATTTCTGGAGCCAACACTTTTCTGTTTTCCGTCATAGCTTTACGATGGCTTGTGTTTTTTTTTTTTTCAGAACAAATTGTATTTTTTCCTAGAGAATGGGATAAAAATTGCAAATACGATGAAGTGCCAATGTGATTTGAATTTTCGGATTTGTTTTTAGATTATTAGAAGCATTTTTTGCTCTAGCTCTAGTTTATAAGACTCTTAAGGGACTTGAATCTTCAATTACCGTATTTGAGCATTTTTTCTATTTACTTAAATACCGCGGTAATGCCATGTATTGCTAAAATGTGGATCTTCCTGAGTTTCCCAGGAGTACATGTACCTTCAGAATGTCCTTGGCTACCATAGCTGTCCTTCGCCACCCCACAATCATGTGTCCGTGGAGTGGACATGGGCAAATGGATGCATGGGGTGCCACTCTCCTCTGACTCTAATCCTTAGATGCCAATGTCTGTGGCATTTAAAGGATTACCAACAATGATTCCAATTGCTTCTTTTTAGAGGTGGATGTCAGCTGTGTAACACAGCTGGCATCAGCTGGGTATAGGTTGGCTCAGCTCCTAAACCCACCTCAGGGCTTCGCTCGTATGTGCGTCTGTATTATATATATATGTTTAATTAAGTGTATTTTGCTATTACTCAACCGAAGCACTGTTAACAGGAGCCAGGGCTCAATCTTAATCATTGGCTGTCTTAATATAAGCCATGGAGCAAAATATATGCATAGCACCGTAGGTGGCCTGACCGGAGTGGGTGCTCAGTAAATTTAAAAGGGAGTATGTATATTGTTATTAAATTATTTTATGGGCCATGAGTAGTATAATTTGGAGGCTGTAATTTTAATAAGTTATCGTAGGGATCCTGTGTATGAGATGAGGTCTCTGAAGGTTATTTAACACAGACCTCTCTTGCCTCCAGAGAAATACCCCACAGCAAATAGCAGCCCCCCACATATAATGACGGTGAAATGAGAGGAAAGCACATACGTAGTATGAAAACAGTTTCAGCAAAATGAGGCCCGCTAAAGCTAGATAGCAGAGGATACAAAAGTGAACTGCGCGGTCAGCGAAAAACCCTTCAAAAAACCATCCTGAAATTACTTGAACTCATGTGCCAACTCATGGTACATGAAAAGCAATTTCAGCCCACTAGAGCAACCAGCAGCAGAGAATCACATATCTGCAGGCTGGACTAAAAACCAAATTAAGCAAAACACAAAACAGGAAAATCCAAACTTAGCTTGTCCAGAAGGTTCTAGGAGCAGGGAGCAGAGGTAACAAGACACACTGGATACATTGATAACCGGCGAGGAAATGCCAGCAAAGCCAGGTTAAATAGGAAACTCCCATATGCTGATGGAACAGGTGGAACCCAGAAACCCAGGAAAGACAAGTCACCCAGTACCATCAGTAACCACCAGAGGGAGCCCAAAAACAGAACTCACAACAGTACCCCCCCCTTGAGGAGGGGTCACCGAACCCTCACGAGAACCACCAGGGCGACCAGGATGAGCCCTATGAAAAGCGCGAACCAAATCATCAGCATGAACATCCGAGGCAACCACCCAAGAATTATCCTCCTGACCATAACCCTTCCACTTGACCAAATACTGGAGTTTCCGTCTGGAAACACGAGAATCCAAGATCTTCTCCACAACATACTCCAATTCTCCCTCCACCAGCACTGGAGCAGGAGGCTCAAGCGAAGGAACAACAGGTACCTCATACTTCCGCAACAACGACCGATGGAACACATTATGAATAGCAAACGATGCCGGGAGATCCAAACAAAACGACACAGGGTTAAGAATTTCCAAGATCCTATAGGGACCGATGAACCGAGGCTTGAACTTAGGAGAAGAGACCTTCATAGGAACAAAACGAGAAGACAACCACACCAAGTCACCAACAAGAAGTCGAGGACCCACGCGGCGACGGCGATTAGCAAACTGCTGAGCCTTCTCCTGGGACAACTTCAAATTGTCCACCACATGACTCCAAATCCGATGCAACCTATCCACCACCATGTCCACTCCAGGACAATCAGAAGGTTCCACCTGACCAGAGGAAAAACGAGGATGAAACCCCGAATTACAAAAGAAAGGAGAAACCAAGGTAGCAGAACTAGCCCGATTATTAAGGGCAAACTCGGCCAGCGGCAAAAAGGTAACCCAGTCATCCTGATCAGCAGAAACAAAACACCTTGAATAAGTTTCCAAGGTCTGATTAGTTCGTTCAGTCTGGCCATTCGTCTGAGGATGGAATGCAGACGAAAAGGACAAATCAATGCCCATCTTAGCACAGAACGTCCGCCAAAATCTAGACACAAACTGGGATCCCCTGTCAGAAACGATGTTCTCAGGAATCCCATGCAAACGAACCACATTCTGAAAAAACAGAGGGACCAACTCAGAGCAGGAAGGCAACTTAGGCAAGGGTACCAGATGAACCATTTTAAAAAAGCGATCACACACAACCCAGATGACGGACATTTTTTGAGAGACAGGGAGATCCGAAATAAAGTCCATGGAAATGTGCGTCCAAGGCCTCTTCGGGATAGGCAAAGGTGACAACAATCCACTGGCCCGAGAACAGCAAGGCTTAGCCCGAGCGCAAACCTCACAAGACTGCACAAAAGAACGCACATCCCTCGACAAGGAAGGCCACCAAAAAGACCTGGCCACCAAGTCTCTAGTACCAAATATTCCAGGATGACCTGCCAACGCAGAAGAATGGACCTCGGAGATGACTCTACTGGTCCAATTATCCGGAACAAACAGTCTCTCAGGCGGACAACGATCAGGTTTACCCGCCTGAAACTCCTGCAAAGCACGTCGCAAGTCTGGGGAGACAGCAGACAAAATCACCCCATCCCTAAGGATACCAGAGGGCTCAGAATTTCCAAGGGAGTCAGGCACAAAACTCCTAGAAAGAGCATCCGCCTTCACATTCTTTGAACCTGGCAGGTATGAAACCACAAAATTGAAACGAGAGAAAAACAGTGACCAACGAGCCTGTCTAGGATTCAGACGCCTGGCAGACTCAAGGTAAATCAAATTTTTGTGATCAGTCAAGACCACCACACGATGTCTAGCACCCTCTAGCCAATGACGCCACTCCTCAAATGCCCACTTCATGGCCAAAAGTTCCCGATTACCAACATCATAATTCCGCTCAGCCGGCGAAAACTTTCTAGAAAAAAACGCGCATGGCTTCATCACTGAGCCATCGGAGCTTCTCTGTGACAAAACCGCCCCCGCTCCAATCTCGGAAGCATCAACCTCAACCTGAAAAGGGAGCGAAACATCTGGCTGACGCAACACAGGAGCAGAAGAAAACCGGCGCTTAAGTTCCTGAAAGGCCTCCACAGCCGCAGGAGACCAATTAGCAACATCAGCACCCTTCTTAGTCAAATCCGTCAAAGGCTTAACAACACTAGAAAAATTAGTTATAAAACGACGATAGAAATTAGCAAAACCCAAGAACTTCTGTAGACTCTTAAGAGATGTAGGCTGCGTCCAGTCACAAATAGCCTGAACCTTGACGGGATCCATCTCAATAGTAGAATGGGAAAAAATATACCCCAAGAAAGAAATCTTCTGGACTCCAAAGAGACACTTTGAGCCTTTTACAAACAAGGAATTGGCCCGCAGGACCTGAAACACCTTCCTGACCTGCTGAACATGAGACTCCCAGTCATCAGAAAAAAACAAAATATCATCCAAATACACAATCATAAATTTATCCAGATATTCACGGAAAATATCGTGCATAAAGGACTGGAAGACTGAAGGAGCATTAGAAAGTCCAAAAGGCATTACCAAATACTCAAAATGGCCCTCAGGCGTATTAAATGCGGTTTTCCACTCATCACCTTGCTTTATTCGTATAAGATTATACGCACCCCGAAGATCAATCTTAGTGAACCATTTAGCCCCCTTAATGCGAGCAAACAAATCAGTCAACAATGGCAAAGGATACTGATATTTTACGGTAATCTTATTCAAAAGACGATAATCTATACAAGGCCTCAAGGAACCATCTTTTTTGGCCACGAAAAAAAAACCTGCTCCCAAAGGGGACAAAGATGGACGGATATGTCCCTTTTCCAAGGACTCCTTAACATAATCCCGCATAGCAGTATGCTCTGGCACTGACAGATTGAACAAACGACCTTTAGGAAATTTACTGCCTGGAATTAAATTTATAGCACAATCGCAATCCCTGTGAGGAGGAAGCGAACTGAGCTTAGGCTCCTCAAAAACATCCCGATAGTCAGACAAAAACACAGGAATCTCAGAAGGAGTAGATGAAGCGATAGAAATCGGAGGTGCATCATCATGAACCCCCTGACAACCCCAGCTTAACACAGACATTGATTTCCAGTCAAGGACTGGATTATGAGTTTGTAACCATGGCAGACCAAGTACTAGAACATCATGCAAATTATACAGTACCAGGAAGCGAATCAGCTCCTGATGAACGGGAGTCATACGCATGGTCACTTGTGTCCAGTACTGAGGTTTATTCATAGCCAAAGGTGTAGAGTAAATTCCCTTCAAAGGAATAGGGACTTCCAGAGGCTCCAGACTAAACCCACAGCGATTGGCAAATGACCAATCCATAAGACTCAGGGCAGCGCCTGAATCCACATAGGCATCGACGGAAATGGATGATAATGAACAAATCAGAGTCACAGACAGAATGAACTTAGACTGTAAAGTACTAATGGCAACAGACTTATCAACCTTTTTTGTGCGTTTAGAGCATGCTGATATAACATGAGCTGAATCACCACAATAAAAGCACAACCCTTTTTTCCGCCTATACTCTTGCCGTTCACTTCTGGACTGAATTCTATCACATTGCATTATCTCAGGTGACGGTTCAGACAACACCGCCAAATGATGCACAGGTTTGCGCTCCCGTAAACGCCGATCAATCTGAACAGCCATAGTCATAGACTCATTCAGACCAGCAGGCGCAGGGTCCCCTGGTGCCAATGCAAATGCCCAATCCTGAGGGTCACCCCGCAGGAAAGATATAATTATCTTGACTTGCTGAGCAGGGTCTCCAGAGGAGCGAGATTTCAAAGAAAGAAACAACTTGCAATTGTTCCTAAAATTCAGAAAACGAGATCTATCTCCAGAAAAAAACTCTGGGACAGGAATTCTAGGTTCAGACATAGGAGCATGTACAACAAAATCCTGTATATCTTGAACCTTAGCGGCAAGATTATTCAGGCTGGAAGCCAAACTCTGGACGTCCATGATAAACAGCTGAGATCAGAGCCATTCAAAGATTAAGAGGAGGAGGAAGTAGCCAGGCTGCAATAAGGCTAGGCAGCAAACTCTGAGGGAAAGGGGAAGAAAAAAAAAAAAAAAAAAAAAAACTTCCTCAGACTACTTATCCTCCTACTTCAGCCAATACAATTAACACTTTGTGGGCCGGTTATACTGTCATGATCCCAATGGCAGGGGATCACAAAAATGACAAGCACAGATACAAACAAGCTCTAGGGCGATGGAACCTGAGCTGACCGCGACCCTAAACCTAACACACAAATAAAAGTAGCCGGGGAACGTGCCTACGATGATCCTAGACGTCTCGCTCCAGCCGAAGATCTAACTTCCCCTATCAGAAGAAACACAGACCTCTCTTGCCTCCAGAGAAATACCCCACAGCAAATAGCAGCCCCCCACATATAATGACGGTGAAATGAGAGGAAAGCACATACGTAGTATGAAAACAGTTTCAGCAAAATGAGGCCCGCTAAAGCTAGATAGCAGAGGATACAAAAGTGAACTGCGCGGTCAGCGAAAAACCCTTCAAAAAACCATCCTGAAATTACTTGAACTCATGTGCCAACTCATGGTACATGAAAAGCAATTTCAGCCCACTAGAGCAACCAGCAGCAGAGAATCACATATCTGCAGGCTGGACTAAAAACCAAATTAAGCAAAACACAAAACAGGAAAATCCAAACTTAGCTTGTCCAGAAGGTTCTAGGAGCAGGGAGCAGAGGTAACAAGACACACTGGATACATTGATAACCGGCGAGGAAATGCCAGCAAAGCCAGGTTAAATAGGAAACTCCCATATGCTGATGGAACAGGTGGAACCCAGAAACCCAGGAAAGACAAGTCACCCAGTACCATCAGTAACCACCAGAGGGAGCCCAAAAACAGAACTCACAACACTGTCCTCTTTAACACTGAGTCCCACTTTTGCCTTGGATGCAATAATAGCCAGACAATAGGCTGGAGACCACGTGTGCAACACTAAGAAAATGCCTTCATGAGGGAACGTGAAAGTGTTCCAGGAGTTAGTTTTCATCTCAGTTTGACAACTCCAGGCCGCATGTTGCTTGTGTTACTGTGAGGAGCCTACTTGGCCTAACTGTGCTACCACGCTGCGCAAAGACTCCGGACTTGTTTCTTATTGAGCACAAATGAGACGTAGTTTTTTTTGCCATTGCAAAGGAAGCTGTCAGCAGCGGATCTTGATAATTTGCATGCACAAGAGGATTTAATCATTTTGGTTTTCATTGACTCATCATTTACATATCACTAACATGTCTGTCCATCCTATAATTTCTATAATTCAATGCCTTTTCCTTCTAGGTGTTGCAATTTTGATGCTAGGGAGTGTATAATAAGTTGGTTCTTGTAATGGGCTGATATTCGGCAATAGGATATTGGTGGTCAGTGGGTCACCCAACAAAATTTTGGGAATATCTTATGTATTTCCAAATTGGCTCAATATTCGATAAGGCACAAATAAATGGAAAAAACTGCAATATCCTTTACTGTGATTGATATATAAAACATAACCTTTTATAAAATCCAAATAAATGAGGGTACAGCCTAAAGTTGGCACTACGTGGCATATAACAGTGTAAGAACCCCACATGTGTAATATCAGATGTGAAGAAATCAGACCAGTAAAGGGAATAGCCCTTCCAACACCGACATCAATTATAGCCGCTGACAAGTACAAAGTATCTTCAAGTTATTAGATCATAAATCTTCCGCTATTCAATTAGAATGGCGGAGAGATTTACCACTGCTTCAGGGATGAGAGAGAACCATTAGCGTTTATTATCATAAGTAAAGGCATTTGCTGGAATCTCATTGTAGGTCACCACCAGCAGCTCATCTCTGCACAAATACACATGTAAGATCCTATTGACTCTGCCAGTGAGAAACTAGCCCCGCTTCATTTATTCCACTCACTGCAAGTGCTCGCTATGATTACCATTAACCTCCATTTTCTACCATCAAAATAATGACCATTCTCTCCTAATCCATTACTCTGGTGCTACTTATTTGTAAGTGAAAATGGGATTTAAATGCAATGTTCTCTATAATGTAATAGATTAGGATTTAATCTGTGGACTATTAATTGGGGTAATTTAACTCGCCCTTGGGACTTGGGAATGTATACACCTTCATGAAGTACAGAGGAACCTCATTTAAGAAATGTATAATTATGACGCACGTACAATGGAATTACCCAGTAGCAGCTTGTCACAATCAAGGAGAAATATGGTTTTCTACCAGGAGGGGAAAAGTGCCGGAGAAATCTTTTCGTAATGTAGCTACAATGCAGGAATAAGGTTGATAATGCGTTTTATGAACTCTGTGATTATTATAACTATTGGATAAAATACAAATGGGTTCCCATTTCTGAGATCAGAATTAAATAGTATAGTGACCACAAGATCCAGCCATTGCCAGCAGAGTCTCATGCATATAAATGATATTCCCCGGCTCTTCACTATGAATGACGACTAACATTTAATGAGGGCAAAATAATTGTCACCGTGGAGAGGGTTTGCTGCACCTTATTCAGGAGAGAGCGGCAGTACATGAGCGCTCAGTGTAAGTATTGAGCAGATAAGGATGTGGCAAATCCTAATTATCTGCATGTTCAACATTTAGTCTGATATTATGTGCGTTATGCCAGCATGCTCTCCGTATTATTCAGCAATAATCCCTAGCTGAAATACTACCTGTACACTCCGCAGACACTGCATCTTATCGCCTACGCTCAAGTGGTCTTGTGCTTAGGATAAATGTGTACAGTATATGCTCATTTTCATAACTGTTAGGATTAGAAAAGTAAGGCTGTTCAATCATTTTGACGTTCTTAAGACAAAATAATTTACCTAAAATGCTCCTAGATGTTTATATCATATATTCTGAATAGCAAAAATGCCCCTTCTTAAAATGTATCTTAAAGAGTGATCCCAACAGCACAACCTGGTCCAAATGCCCTATTACGGCAGAGTGATCTTGTAGAGGGTGGTTGACAACTAGGAAACCCCTACATGAAACAGAAGAGCTGGCAGACCCAACCAGTCCATGTAGGGCACCTGTTTCTCACCAATGATTGACCCTGTGTCACTGACTGTCTCTATTCTTTCCATGTCACGTTACGATGGCAAACTGGCATACTCCTCTGATGTCATACGTTAAAGCCTAGTAGGCAGGTCCAGGCTGTGATAAGACAGAGTATCCAGGTCCATTGATATCTTGCGACTACCATATTTCTGACTTTGCTTCTTTGCCGCTTGGTTGCCTCCTGATAAATGCAGCTCTGCTATGCCATTATGCTCTGCTGTTCCAAGTTGCCTTCCTGTATACTCAGCTTTGCCACTCCGTAAACAAGATGCCATCCACCTTGTCCCTGGAACTAGATTTATGGTTCCATGTCTCAGATGCCATCCTACTCAGCTGTGCCATTCCATGACCGTGTTGTCCACACACTCGGCTTTGCTGATCTTCTCTTCAAGGTGTCATCCAGCCTATGTAATATACAAGAATTGTTGGTCAGAGCTTTCCTTAGAAACTGGTTTAGTTTCAAAAGTGGTGTTAGGCTAGGTTTACATTGCGTTAGTGCCATTCGTTTAACGGATCTGTTAAACGGATGCACTAACGCTGATGCACAAAATCTCTTTTTTGCTACAATCGCGCTAACGCATGGTACTATTGCGTTGGCATGCATTAACAATAGAGGTCTATGCACCGCGAATGCGTCCGGGTACGTTAAGTACACGAAAATGCGGTAGACCACGATCGAGGGTGCATCACAAAGTAACTCATCATCGCTAACGCATGCCGAATTTGACATGCGTTAGGATGCGTTACGATAATGGAAGTCTATGGGCGTGTTAACGCATCAGTTACATAGTGTTAATGCCACTTAAGTAACGGCTCCTTTTAACGGTTCGCCAATATGAACCTAGCCTTAGGCTTTGGAGCAGCCAGTGTACACAGCTTCAGATACAGTAATATGGTAATATAAGGTAATGTGGTGAAATGACCGACATCAATTTAACTTCTAGACAAATATTTATAAATCATTTCAAAGATCAGCCATTAAAATGTTGTCAACAGCTTTGATAATGTGTTTCTTTAGCTATGATATGCTTGTGCACATTTACATTTAAAAGATAACTTTATACCTTTTAATAATAGAATTCCCATAACACAAAAAACAGAGCTTGGGGAAATGTTGAAAGACTTCACAGTCTTTATGAAGGTTTAGCCAATGAATTTGAATTGCTTCAGTTTCTTTAGGTATCACTATGTGGTGATAAAGCCCTGCAATCAGAATAGAATTTTGTTTTATAAAAGTTGACCTTTGCATGACGTTGAAAATCCAACTTAAAGGGGTATTCCAATTTTCAAGATTCTATCCCAATATGTAGTAGGTGTTATAATAATAATAATAGCCAATATTAGATAAAATGTAGTATATTTCTGTTGCTTACCACATATACAGGGCATTGCAGTAGCTTAGGTATTCATGATTATGACCACTAAAACCTAACTGTTACTGTATGAGTGGTCGTAACCATGAAAACCTAAGATACTGCAAGCAACATAGTGAATCAGAAGAACTATATTACATTTTTAATTGGAGGTATTTGCTAGATAGGATCTTGGAGATGGGAATACCCCTATAACTAGTGAGTGCGAATTACAGATCATCCAATAGCGTGGGCAATCTGGACAGAGTTTAGATGACACATCTCTCTAGAATATTATAGGCTACTTACACTCTTCAAAACTGAAATTGGAACACCAAGAAGGAAAAGTCGTAAAATTATGAAATTCAGAGAATGGATAGACATGTCAATTTCATGTAAATCATGAAAAAAAATGGGAAAAAAAAGTCAAAACTTCTTGATTTAATCAATGTCGAGTATGAGCGCCAGGCACATATATTTATATTAATTTACACACCTAAGTCCGAGGAATGTTCTGCCAAGTTGAATGCACTTGAGACAACAAATTATTAGGATCTGCTGCTGGCAGTCCCCTTTGCAATTTGTAACCAATAATGACCCAGGTAAGAGACAAGTCCGGGGGTGTTGAAAGCCGTGGCAGCACATTTAGACTATGCACACTGCTCACAATAGCGAGAGCAACATCTGTACTTTTGTTGTCGCGTTGAAAAACAAGCTCCTGTGATACTTTAAATTTTCCTCTTGAAGGCCTCTTCATGACATTGCCCATGTGGTCTCCAGGCTAATCTCCAGTTATCATTGCGCTAAAGATAAAAGAGGGACTCTTCTCTACGGAGGACTGTCTCCTCTCCTGCCTCCACTACTGTCTTGCATTGCACTATCATAGCTTTCGAGCTTTGTGAGTTCAGTGGAACACCTGTAGCTGGGCATCTGGCTTATTGAGCATTGTTATGCAAACACCTTCTTCTTGTCTGTGACATTAAATTTCACTTGCAGTTCAGAATGGATCACTATCTGCCATTCTTCGATTCTAACAAGACCACTTGGGCAATGCCATGAAGAGGTCTATACCAGGGAACATCACACCAGTCCAACTCTCAGGATTATGTCGTGGGATGACACAATAGCCAGACTCCTCTAGTCTTCATTCCAGCTAAAATGCAATGATGTTGCATTGATTTGTCCACAGAACAAGTGGTACAATTAATTCTTCAAAGTGTCCGAGAAGCCATTCTTCGATATAATAATGCCAAGCCATGTGTTTTTTATGCTAGTGTGGTAACCTCTGTGGTTTAATCCCTTTCGGCCAGCTGATGGGATAGTACGTCAGCTGGCAGTATCCCCCGCTTTGAGGTGGGCTTCTGCGATGAGTCTACCTCAAAGCCGCGACATGTCAGCTGTTTAAAACAGCTGACATGTGCGTTCAATAGGCACGAGCAGAATCGCGATTCACCCGTGCCCATTATCTAGTTAACTGCCTCTGTCAATCTCTGATAGCGCCATTTAACAAGCGCTACCGGCCGCAAGTATGCGCACCGCTGACCTCGTCACGTGATCAGGGGTCAGCGGTGCATTAGCATCACAACCAGAGGTCTTCTCGAGACCTCTATGGTTGTTGATGGCAGATTGCTATGAGCGCCACCCTGTCGACCACTCATAGCAAGCCTGTAATTCTGCTGCATAGAGGTTATATGTGCATCACCTCTATGTAGCAGAGGCGATCAAGTAGTGGATGCTTCTAGCCTCCCATGGAGGCTATTGAAGCATACCATAATAAAAATAATGTGTTTAAAAATATTAAAACAAATCAAACCTACACATGTTTGGTATCGCCACGTTCAGAATCGCCCGATCTTTTAATAAAAATAAGGATTAACCTGATTGCTAAATGGCGTAACGAGAAAAAAAATCTAAATGCCAAAATTATGTTTTTTTGATTGCCACAACATTGCATTAGAATGCAATAATGTGCGATCAAACGAACTCTTCACAAAAGTGGTATAATTAAAAACGCCAGCTTGGCACACAAATAATAAGCCCTCACCCGACCCCAGATCACGAATAATGGAGATGCTACGGGTATCGGAAAATTGCACAATTTTTTTTTTTTACATCTTGGAAAAAAGAGAACCTAGACATATTTGCTGTCTATGAACTCATAATGACTTGGGGAATCATAATGGCAGGTCAGTTTTAGCATTTAGTGAACCTAGCAAAAAAGCCGAACAAAAAAACAGTGTGGGATTGCACTTTTTTTTGCAATTTCATAGCACTTGGAATTTTTTCCCATTTTCTGTTACATGACGTGGTAAAGCCAATGAGATTGTTCAAAAGTACAACTCGTCCTGCAAATAATAAGCCCTCAAATGGCCATATAGACGATAAAATAAAAAAAGTTATGGCTCTGGAAAAAAGGGGAGCAAAAACGAAAAAAACAAAAAAAGCTCTGGGGGTTAAGGGGTTAAATGTGTTACTATGGTCTTCAGTGTCCCTGGACTTGTTTTCCATCAAGCACTTCTGGGATGCCATTCATCTGGAATTGCAAAGAAAGCTGCCAGCAGTGGATCTTGATGCTTTGGCATGCCAAATGAATTCAGCATTGCAGAATATTCCTCAGACAACTAATATGACCCCCTTAATACAATATCAGAACATGCTAGCTAGAGGCAGGCGGATAGTTTTGCCAGACTCTAGTCCATTAGGCAGGTCAGTAGTCTCTGACCGCTGGATGGGAGTCTTGCATATCTCTTAACTTGAGGGATTCACTGTGCAACTTATGACTAACCAGACCTGGCAATCTCATCTGTGTGTCACAACTCATGAATGATGTTATGCCATCCCAGCTAATTATTATTATTATTATTATACATTTTTATAGCGCCATTTATTCCATGGCGCTTTACATGTGAATACGGGGCAAATATAGACAAATACATTAAACATGAGCAGATAACAAGGCACACGAGTACATAAGGAGGGAGGACCCTGCCCGCGAGGGCTCACAGTCTGCAGGGGGTGGGTGAGGATACACTAGGAGAGGGAAGAGCTGGCTGTACGGCTGTTCAGTAGGTTGAGGATCACTGCAGGCTGTAGGCTTGTCGGAAGAGATGAGTCTTCAGGTTCTTTTTGAATGTTTCTATGGTAGGCGCAAGTCTGATGTGTTGGGGTAGAGAGTTCCAGAGTATGGGGGAAGCACGGGAGAAGTCTTGGATGCGGTTATGGGAAGAAGAGATGAGAGGGGAGTAGAGAAGGAGGTCTTGGGAGGATCGGAGGTCGCGTGTAGGTAGGTACCGGGAGACCATGTCACAGATGTATGGAGGAGACAGGTTGTGGATGGCTTTGTATGTCAGTGTGAGGGTTTTGAACTGGAGTCTCTGGGCGATAGGAAGCCAGTGAAGGGCTTGACACAGGGGAGAGGCTGGGGAATAGCGGGGGGACAGGTGGATTAGTCGGGCAGCAGAGTGTAGGATGGATTGGAGCGGTGCCAGAGTGCTAGAGGGGAGTCCAGAGAGTAGGAGGTTGCAGTAGTCGAGGCGGGAGATGATAAGGGCATGCACTAGCGTTTTTGCAGTGTTGCGGTCAAGGAAAGCACGGATCCGGGAAATATTTTTGAGTTTGAGACGACAGGAGGAGGCAAGGGCTTGGATATGTGGCTTGAAAGAGAGGGCTAATCAAAATCCGTGCCAAAGATCCTGGAAGGTAAGAGATTTGTGATCAATGGCCAGAGTCTACTGATCTGGCCAATGGACCGGATTCCAGTGAATCAATTCATCCATACATCTCTAATAATGGAAAAACTTTGGCAGGCTGCAACTCATATTACAACCATTGAACCACCACACAAAGACTTAATCAGAGTAATGTGAACGATAGTGATATCGAGGTCATGAATTAAAGTTGAACATAGATTTCCCCCAGTTAAAAGTACAAATTTATTAGATATAAATTAAAAATTCCCAATCAACAGAAGTTAACAGAAACCAAACTAATATTAATTATAAAAACCCTCAACTGGGTAACATATAAGGCTCTATGATAGGAAGAGCAATACCATGCAATGCTAGGGACACTGTAATTCCCTACAGTAAATCCTATGTGCTGATAGTGCCTAACAGCGGAGGTTGGCACCCTAGAAGATGTACGAAAAGTGGTGGCTATCCCTAAATTACCCTGCGCGTCCCTACCATATGGTTATCTACAAGTAAAACTATTTGCCTATTATGGAACAAATCTGGAGAGTACCCTTGTCTTGTTCACCCATATGATAGGGACCCAAAGGGAAATTTATGGAGAGCCACAGTTGAGCAGGGGCGCCATTTTTCGTATTTCTTCTAGGGTGTCAACCTCGGCGGTTAAGCAGTATTAGCACATAGGATTTACTGTAGGGAATTACAATGTCCCTAAGGTTGCCCGGGATATTCAAGGTACCTTTCTATTATAGGACCTTATATTTTAACCCATTGATGGTTTTTCTAATTAATATTTGTTCGTTTCTGCTTTCTTCCCTTGTTTGGGTATTTGTAATATGTCTTCTGAACCTTTCCTTCATTCAAGCCTGTTATTCCTCTAATATGTCTTTTCGACAGCTGGACTTCTTCCTTTATTACCATCTGGCTTTATGATGTGACAATGACCTACTTTCTCAAAATCGAAGTCCCACTCAACACAATGAAACTTTCGCAATATCGTTTTAAGATGACAACACCATATTCAATCTAAAAGTCGTCTGCCAAGAGTTGCCCAGATGAGCCAAAAGGGTGTAATGAGAAACAAAGGGACTGGTGATTCATACAACCTTTCACCCCTATGGCTACAAATTCAACAATTGTAGCACTGTCTGGGGGTATATAAATCAGCACTATATTGTTTACTGCCTATAATAATGTGCTACAGACAGACAATAACAGTTCTGTTGGTGTATTTCACAGTGCATGTTCTCTGTGCATTATGTCTAATTGATTTAGTTGCCCTGAAGGTCTTGTTTCATAGGTCCTTCTATGCGGCTCATACTGTTTTACTGTTAGATTTTATGGGGCATAAACACCTCCCTCCTCTGATCCATTAAGTGTACCTCTCTAAGAACATTCCTCAGTCAGAACTCTTATGTTACTCACCATATGCTCATAACGATTCTTCTGATGGAGTCTTATGAGTTCTGTTTATAGCACTAAATACAATCAAATTAGTCAATGGGACATATTTTTTAAGCGTTTAACGCCTTCTATGTCTTGCGTCTGGTGTGTTCATAAACTAGCATAGACTTCAATCACATTTAACAGAACAAACAAAAATGGTCAGGTCCTCTAAGAACAATGCAACTACTGTGGTGAGTGCCACGGCCTTCTGTAGTCTCAGTACCAGGATTTTGACCTCCAATCCATCATTTGATGCTTAAACCTATAGAACGGTAACCACCTGGTAAGTAGTTACATTTTGAGTTTATTGAGTAGGCAGTGTTATATGGATACAATTTGGTAGTGTTTGTGGCACTGCATGACAGGTCACAATGGACCCTCTTCCGCACAGGGCACTAGCCAAAAACTGGCAATGATCTTAGTACGTTTGTACAACTAAAGCCGGGGTCATACTTGTGAGTGTGATGTGAGAAACTCGCGCGAGTCTCTCGTATCAACACCCGGCACTGCTGCCGGCACTTCCTTCCTTCTTTCTCTTGTAGCCTTCCTGGCCCTGATGCTGCCCGACTGGATCTTGGGCTGCTGCAGAGGTTACTGCCCTGACAGGGCACTCCCACTCAACTGATTCAAATGCTGTTCTGAACCCTAACGGTAACTAGCTCCTCCCACTTAACTATTTACAGGCTGAGTAACTCTCCACTCCAACTAGGGTACTATGCTCTCCTTAATACAATATTTAATATTTTAAAGCATTAATAAATATTAAATATACATAACATTTCATGGTTTTAGTCAACCCCCTTACACAGACTCACACTCCGGTCCCAAGTGTCGGTGGCAGTGCCGGGTGTTGAGGCGAGAGATTCGTGCAAGTTTCTCGCATTGCACTCGCAAGTGTGACCCTGGTCTAAAAGACTAACACTAGATCAGAGGTTTGCAACATAATGAGCATATCATTTCATGGCACTTTTGAATCCATTCAATATATTAATTAATATATACAGTACTTATAGGGGGTCTATAGGAACAAAATGACTCTCTAAACCAAGCACAAGTGCTGATTCAAATTTTCCACGGTTGAGCACCATCCCATAGATGTGTTTTTTATCTATCTACGCTCGTCTTTTCCTTGTTTGACAGCTGTGACTTTTCAGGAGTCAAAGGAGAGCAGAGATAGATGGAAAACAACTACTGTAGGTGGGAAGGGACAACGACACACCAAGGTTGCACCGAGCAGTCCTACACCATAGTAAGTACAGTAGATTGCTAAATAGGCATGCCCTCACTCAATGCTAACCCTTATAAGCCCCAATCCCTTGATGAGCCAGTATGGTAAAACATGTCAGAGAGACTGACAAATGCTAAATTTTAGGATTAGCATTGAGAAAGGGCATGCCTATTTAGCAATCTACTTACTATAGTGTAGACCTACAGCAGAGCCAACTCTACGTTTTCATGGGCTCCAGGCGAAAGAGGCTCAGTGGGCCCCTTTAACATATACCACAATTCATGATGCACAGATTTGGCAGAGAAATATATGTATAGTACAATGCCAAAGATTTCACTTCTTACATTACATAAGTGATATCTATTATAAATTTTACAATAGCTCAGAAACCGGCAAATCATTGAAGAGCACCGAGTGCCCTGGGAGAATTGAAAAGTTTTCATTTTAGACCGGACAGTATAGTCCTCCATACGTTATTATGGCCTTACATAGTCCTCCATAAAGTATTAAGAGCACCACATAGTCCTCCATAGAGAATTATGAGCACTATATACAGGTCCTTCTCAAAAAATTAGCATATAGTGTTAAATTTCATTATTTACCATAATGTAATGATTACAATTAAACTTTCATATATTATAGATTCATTATCCACCAACTGAAATTTGTCAGGTCTTTTATTGTTTTAATACTGATGATTTTGGCATACAACTCCTGATAACCCAAAAAACCTGTCTCAATAAATTAGCATATCAAGAAAAGGTTCTCTAAACGACCTATTACCCTAATCTTCTGAATCAACTAATGAACTCTAAACACATGCAAAAGATACCTGAGGCTTTTATAAACTCCCTGCCTGGTTCATTACTCAAAACCCCCATCATGGGTAAGACTAGCGACCTGACAGATGTCAAGAAGGCCATCATTGACACCCTCAAGCAAGAGGGTAAGACCCAGAAAGAAATTTCTCAACAAATAGGCTGTTCCCAGAGTGCTGTATCAAGGCACCTCAATGGTAAGTCTGTTGGAAGGAAACAATGTGGCAGAAAACGCTGTACAACGAGAAGAGGAGACCGGACCCTGAGCAAGATTGTGGAGAAGGACCGATTCCAGACCTTGGGGAACCTGAGGAAGCAGTGGACTGAGTCTGGTGTGGAAACATCCAGAGCCACCGTGCACAGGCGTGTGCAGGAAATGGGCTACAGGTGCCGCATTCCCCAGGTAAAGCCACTTTTGAACCATAAACAGCGGCAGAGGCGCCTGACCTGGGCTACAGAGAAGCAGCACTGGACTGTTGCTAAGTGGTCCCAAGTACTTTTTTCTGATGAAAGCAAATTTTGCATGTCATTCGGAAATCAAGGTGCCAGAGTCTGGAGGAAGACTGGGGAGAAGGAAATGCCTGCTCCCACCTTCTAATGATCTGTCTGTTACTCCTCATTGCTGGTGACATATCCCCAAATCCCGGCCCTCCTCAATTCATCCCCACACTCGTTTCTAACCCCCTGCCACGATCCTCCACACGTTTTCCCAACCACGACAACCTCATACCCATTCATCCAGCCCCCACTCCCCAGCTCCCCCTACTTGGAGCACTATGGAACGCACGCTCCATCTGCAACAAACTGACATTTATCCACGACCTCTTCATCACCAACAAACTCTCCTTCCTCGGCCTCACTGAAACCTGGCTCACCCCCTCTGACTCGGCCTCTCCAGCTGCGCTCTCCTATGGCGGATTCCACCTCTCTCACACCCCTTGCCCCAGCAACAAACGCGGTGGAGGAGTTGGCTTGCTCCTGTCTGACACCTGCTCCTTCACTCCAATCCCGCTACCACCCTCCGCTACTCTTCCCTCGTTTGAGGTGCACTCTGTCCGCATCTATTCCCCCTCCAACCTCCAGCTGGCTGTCATCTACCGCCCCCCAGAACTAGCCATCTCCACCTTTCTCGACCACTTCACCACCTGGCTACTTCATTTCCTCTCTGTTGACATCCCCACTATCATCATGGGTGATTTCAATGTCCCCATTGACACTTTCACCTCAGCTACCTCTAAACTTTTATCACTGACTGCCTCCTTTGGCCTCACTCAATGGTCCTCTGAGGCCACTCACAAAGATGGCCACACGCTGGACCTCATCTTCACCCGCCTCTGCTCCCTTACTAATCTCACTAACACACCCCTCCCCCTGTCTGACCACAACCTACTGACATTCTCGTCCCTCTCCTCTCCTAGTGTGCAACCCCCACTCCAAAAACTCACTTATCCTCGCAGAAATCTCAAACATCTCAACTTACAATCACTCTCGGAGTCCCTTCTCCCTCTCACAGACATAGCCTCCCTTCATGACACAGATGCTGCTGCCACTTTTTATAACACCACAATAACAACAACACTCGATTCGGCCGCCCCACTCATGCATAGTAAAACTCGTACAATTAACAGGCAGCCCTGGCTGACCAGCCTGACCAAAGAATTGAGACGGGCTTCCAGGATTGCCGAGCGGAGATGGAAGCGATCCCACTCTGCCGACCACTTCACTGCATACAAGCAGTCCCTCGCCAGCTTCAAGTCTGAGCTCACTGCCGCAAAACAAACTTACTTCTCATCCCTCATATCCTCCCTGTCCCACAACCCTAAACAGCTTTTCAACACTTTCAATTCTCTACTCCGTCCCCCCGCACCTCCTCCCTCCCCCCTCATTTCTGCTGATGACTTCGCCTCTTTCTTTAAACAGAAGATCGATACGATCAGAGAAAGCTTTGGCCCACAGCGCCCACTGCCCCTCTTAGCTGCTCAACCCTGCTCCTCCAAAACCAGCTTCTCCACCATGACAGAAGATCAGCTCTCCACCCTCCTGTCAAGATCACACCTCACCACCTGCACGCTTGACCCGCTCCCATCCCACCTCATCCCTAACCTTTCCACGGTCTTCATCCCAACCCTAACGCACCTCTTCAACCTCTCACTCACAACAGGTGTCTTTCCCTCATCCTTCAAGCATGCCAAGATCACACCCATCCTCAAAAGGCCCTCCCTCGACCCATCCTCTGTGTCTAGCTATCGCCCAATATCTCTTCTCCCTTATGCCTCCAAATTGCTGGAGCAACACGTCCATCTTGAACTGTCCTCCCACTTCTCCTCCTGCTCCCTCTTTGATCGGTTACAATCAGGCTTCCGTTCCCATCACTCAACTGAAACTGCCCTAACTAAAGTCACCAATGACCTACTAACTGCCAGGAGCAAGCGACACTACTCTGTCCTCCTTCTCCTGGACTTGTCTTCTGCCTTTGACACTGTTGACCACTCCCTTTTGCTACAAATCCTCTCATCCCTTGGCATCACAGACTTGGCCCTTTCCTGGATCTCGTCATATCTGACAGACTGAACATTCAGTGTCTCCCTCCCCCACACCACCTCCTCACTTCGCCCCTTGTCAGTCGGTGTTCCTCAAGGCTCTGTTCTAGGACCCCTACTCTTCTCCATCTACACTTTCGGCCTGGGACAGCTCATAGAATCCCACGGTATGCAGTACCATCTCTACGCTGACGACACGCAGATCTACCTCTCCGGACCGGACCTCTCCTCCTTGCTTACCAAAATCCCGCACTGTCTGTCTGCCATTTCAGCCTTCTTTTCTGCTCGCTTTCTACAACTGAACATGGACAAAACAGAATTCATCATCTTTCCCCCATCTCACTCTACCCCTCCACCACATCTATCCATCAATGTCAATGGCTGCTCACTATCCCCAGTCCCACACGCCCGGTGTCTCGGGGTGATCCTCGACTCTGCCCTCTCTTTCAAGCCACATATCCAAGCCCTTGCCTCCTCCTGTCGTCTCAAACTCAAAAATATTTCCCGGATCCGTGCTTTCCTTGACCGCAACACTGCAAAAATGCTAGTGCATGCCCTTATCATCTCCCGCCTCGACTACTGCAACCTCCTACTCTCTGGACTCCCCTCTAGAACTCTGGCACCACTCCAATCCATCCTACACTCTGCTGCCCGACTAATCCACCTGTCCCCCCGCTATTCCCCAACCTCTCCCCTGTGTCAAGCCCTTCACTGGCTTCCTATCGCCCAGAGACTCCAGTTCAAAACCCTCACACTGACATACAAAGCCATCCACAACCTGTCTCCTCCATACATCTGTGACATGGTCTCCCGGTACCTACCTACACGCGACCTCCGATCCTCCCAAGACCTCCTTCTCTACTCCCCTCTCATCTCTTCTTCCCATAACCGCATCCAAGACTTCTCCCGTGCTTCCCCCATACTCTGGAACTCTCTACCCCAACACATCAGACTTGCGCCTACCATAGAAACCTTCAAAAAGAACCTGAAGACTCATCTCTTCCGACAAGCCTACAGCCTGCAGTGATCCTCAACCTACTGAACAGCCGCACAGCCAGCTTTTCCCTCTCCTAGTGTATCCTCACCCACCCCCTGCAGACTGTGAGCCCTCGCGGGCAGGGTCCTCCCTCCTTATGTACTCGTGTGCCTTGTTATCTGCTCATGTTTAATGTATTTGTCTATATTTGCCCCTTATTCACATGTAAAGCGCCATGGAATAAATGGCGCTATAAAAATGTATAATAATAATAAAAATAATAAAATGCCAAAATGCCTGAAGTCCAGTGTCAAGTACCCACAGTCAGTGATGGTGTGGGGTGCCATGTCAGCTGCTGGTGTTGGTCCACTGTGTTTCATCAAGGGCAGGGTCAATGCAGCTAGCTATCAGGAGATTTTGGAGCACTTCATGCTTCCATCGGCTGAAATGCTTTATGGAGATGAAGATTTCATTTTTCAGCACGACCTGGCACCTGCTCACAGTGCCAAAACCACTGGTAAATGGTTTACTGACCATGGTATTACTGTGCTCAATTGGCCAGCCAACTCTCCTGACCTGAACCCCATAGAGAATCTGTGGGATATTGTGAAGAGAAAGTTGAGAGACGCAAGACCCAACACTCTGGATGAGCTTAAGGCCGCTATTGAAGCATCCTGGGCCTCCATAACATCTCAGCAGTGTCACAGGCTGATTGCCTCCATGCCACGCCGCATTGAAGCAGTCATTTCTGCCAAAGGATTCCCGACCAAGTATTGAGTGCATAACTGAACATTATTATTTGTTGGTTTTTTTGTTTGTTATTAAAAAACACTTTTATTTGATTGGATGGGTGAAATATGCTAATTTATTGAGACAGGTTTTTTGGGTTATCAGGAGTTGTATGCCAAAATCATCAGTATTAAAACAATAAAAGACCTGACAAATTTCAGTTGGTGGATAATGAATCTATAATATATGAAAGTTTAATTGTAATCATTACATTATGGTAAATAATGAAATTTAACACTATATGCTAATTTTTTGAGAAGGACCTGTAGTCCTCCATATAGTATTATGTGCACCCATAGTGCTCCATAGAGTATTATGAGCACCACATAGTCTTCCATAGAGTATTGTGTGCAGGCTAAATTACTACATAGGAAATCATATTTGGCCTGAAAAAAATAGCTAAATTGAAATAATAATTGAAATAATCATATGGGAAATTATAGGACCAATATAGTGTAAATAGAAAAGTGCAATAATATTCAATAAACACAGTGGTCCATCTTTCATATATCCACATTTAACCCATTACTTACCAAATTAGCAATTTTCTTTTTTTTAATGACAGATTTTTAATGATTTGGGTCCGAATAAATCAGAAACATAATTTGTAAAATTTTTACAAGTACGGATTTTTCAGAAAAGGGCTTCCCAATATTCAATTAAAAATGACAATGACATGATTTCCTATTTTGAAAACATTCATTTTACAAACACAACACAAAAACTTGGACCTAGGTGTCCCTAAAAAAGGACATTGGTTGATAATGGGTTAAGGCATCATACTAAAAACATACAAAATTAAAAGGTATATAAATGAGAATGCTTGGTCTGGGGGAAAATGTGTGTAAATGGGTTAGTAACTGGCTTAGTGATAGAAAGCAGAGGGTGGTTATAAATGGTATAGTCTCTAACTGGGTCGCTGTGACCAGTGGGGTACCGCAGGGGTCGGTATTGGGACCTGTTCTCTTCAACATATTCATTAATGATCTGGTAGAAGATTTACACAGTAAAATATCGATATTTGCAGATGATACAAAACTATGTAAAGCAGTTAATACAAGAGAAGATAGTATTCTGCTACAGATGGATCTGGATAAGTTGGAAACTTGGGCTGAAACGTGGCAGATGAGGTTTAACAATGATAAATGTAAGGTTATACACATGGGAAGAAGGAATCAATATCACCATTACACACTGAACGGGAAACCACTGGGTAAATCTGACAGGGAGAAGGACTTGGGGATCCTAGTTAATGATAAACTTACCTGGAGCAGCCAGTGCCAGGCAGCAGCTGCCAAGGCAAACAAGATCATGGGGTGCATTAAAAGAGGTCTGGATACACATGATGAGAGCATTATACTGCCTCTGTACAAATCCCTAGTTAGACCGCACATGGAGTACTGTGTCCAGTTTTGGGCACCGGTGCTCAGGAAGTATATAATGGAACTAGAGAGAGTACAAAGGAGGGCAACAAAATTAATAAAGGGGATGGGAGAACTACAATACCCAGATAGATTAGCGAAATTAGGATTATTTAGTCTAGAAAAAAGACGACTGAGGGGCGATCTAATAACCATGTATAAGTATATAAGGGGACAATACAAATATCTCGCTGAGGATCTGTTTATACCAAGGAAGGTGACAGGCACAAGGGGGCATTCTTTGCGTCTGGAGGAGAGAAGGTTTTTCCACCAACATAGAAGAGGATTCTTTACTGTTAGGGCAGTGAGAATCTGGAATTGCTTGCCTGAGGAGGTGGTGATGGCGAACTCAGTCGAGGGGTTCAAGAGAGGCCTGGATGTCTTCCTGGAGCAGAACAATATTGTATCATACAATTATTAGGTTCTGTAGAAGGACGTAGATCTGGGGATATATTATGATGGAATATAGGCTGAACTGGATGGACAAATGTCTTTTGTCGGCCTTACTAACTATGTTACTATGTTACTATGTTACTAATAATAAATAACATGAATAGTGTGTGGTACCAAGTGCCCATATATGTGCGTTTGGCGCCAAAGACTTCTTCTGGGGGGAGTCAAACAGAATGGGCCCCATATAATGCTCTATACAGTATGGGCCCCATATAATGGTCCATACAGAATTAGCTCCATATAATACTCCATACAGAATGGGTCCCATGTAATGCTCCATACAGAATGGGTTCCATGTAATGCTCCATACAGAATGGGCCCCATATAATTCTCCATACAGAATGGGCTCCATATAATGCTCTATAAAGAATTGGCCCCATATAATGCTCCACACATAAAAAAAAAAATCAAATACTCACCTCTCCTCACTGGACGCAAGTGCTGTCTTTTCAGCAACTTCTGCCTCTCTGCATTGCTAAGGACAGAGGGCACGCTGTAGTGAGCCCTATGTCACTGAGTCACAAGATGAAGAAGAGACAGGACCTGCAGCCAGCAAGAAATGAAGATAGGTAGCTTCACGGACCCCATAGAGCGACGATGTCACCGATGGCGAGTGGGTCCCCAACTTGCTCAGGGCTCTGACATTTGACCAGGTGCTCAGGGTGGTGATGCCAGCCCTGGACTGCAGCCACAGTATATAGCTACAGGAATACTAATACCACTCTACTGGGATTCAATTGATAGAAATCAATGCTACTAATAGTCCTTATCCCAATAATCAGTCATGCCACCTCGAACTTTGTGTTTCTAATTTTATCCAAAATTCCGTTATTAACTTTAGATAATGAAAGTTATATTTTAGTATATTCTTTTATTTAGGGAATTCTTTGTCTTTGGCAAATTATAAATAGTTAAGTATTATTCCTGCGCTGACTGTGGAACAGTTTTCCTATTGACCCTTATTTTCCAAGACATCTATAAATCTACCTGGCAGTTGCATATCAGCTTCTGGGCCAAAACCTATCTCATGGGATCACATTCTTGGCTAATTAGGGTTTTGAGTTTATCCCAATTTCTGTAAAACTTTTTATCCACCCGCTTTTTGAGCATTGACCACTGGTCATTGAGATGTGGGGAGTTTCCTAGTCATGGACGATTTGATGCATTTTTTGAGCTGCCCATACTTCAGAATCAGAAAATGTAATTTAGTCATGGGCTAGATCACATTTCTGCTAAACTGACTCCACTTTCTGGCAAAAATAGGCCATGTCCTCTCTTGATAATCATGGCACACATTTAAGAAAATTAGCAGAGCTGGCCAAAAAAAAACCTCTCACATTTTTGGAGCAACTACTGTATGTGTTACTAAACATTTGAGCTTTGCATATGCCAATGTTCTGCTGTAAACTGAATAATAAATACCGTTTAAAGATGTAAAGCTTCCATGGTTTGAAGGACATGCAAAATAATGCAAGTCTAATTAAAACATCTGACATTCACGGACTGCGATCTCTGGACTTGCCATGGGGCTCTTGACCCAAACTCCACAGACTCATAACCATATGTGACACTTTTGAATTTGGGCAGGAGACCGCATCCAGTCTGGACATTGCAGTCCATACATAGAGCATAAATGTGTTATGTGTAAAAGCGGCCTTAGAATAACATCTGGAGACTGCAAGGAGGAGACATTAAATAGTTAAACATGCTGAATTTTAGCTCATCAGCAAAGCAGTAAAGGTATCTTATTTACAACATCATTTAACCATGAATACAAATAACACATATTAAAAGATCTTCTTCGATTGAACCCGTTTCATTATCGTTGACTAATGAATCCCTATCAAGCCTTTAATCTCATTGGCCCGAAGTCCAACCATCCGTCTCCTGAATGAGACAGACTGCTCAGTAAAATGAAGCTTATCTTAAAAGAGACAAATGGATTGATTATTAGCCAGAGTCTCTTGGAGAAAAGGTATAATTTCACAATTAATATGAATGATGAGAATTAGGCCTCATTGATAATTAACTGGGTTTGAGGCTGTTTGTTCTACTTGCTTAGCATAATGTTTATATTTCAGCAGAAGATATTTCATCCTAAGTATTGCTGAGACAGCTAGGCGCTAAGTGTGAATCTACTACATGTTGTGGAAGCCTTGTACTGCAGCCGTTTGTGGTTGACCACCATGGACATCAAATGCAGAAGACCTGCGATACTTTTGTAGTAAATTATTGGAAAATACGCATGAAACATAATGAGGGGCGGTATCCATAGACAAGGTATATGAAGATGGAGGTCCTGGCTAGGTCTGTGGGCTTTGTCTTCAGGGGCGATACTGCATTGCATTGATGTTGACTTCGGCTGACCAGGACCAGATGGTGTAAAGTTCAATGAGGAAGACCACCAACCAAACATAAAGTCTTTTATGGAACATCAGCTTGGTGGGGATTATGTGCACCAGATAATGGGTGCATAAGTTCACTAACATTTCCTTTCCAACATGGATCATCTTCACACTTGGTCTCTCTATACCTCTTACACACTTACTTGCTTCTGCCCCCAAGTTCCTCTACCTTCAGCCCAATCCAGTTAGTGGGAGTCCTGTTCTGATCCCAAATTTATGCATCCTCCTTTCCCTTAGGGGAACTAGTTTGCCACTATGGATCTTACTTAGCTTCTTTGCTTGCTGGACCTTGGAACTACTGTCTGGGACACTCTCTTTGTCTCATGCTCCCTGCTCCATCCTGGCCAGTTACCTCACTATCTTGCAAATACTGCTAGGTGTCCTGTCCTGGGTCCATCTCTGGTAAAACACTCTGTCCTTCCTTTACTTTTTCTTTCTCTGCTCAGAATCACACTATCCACTGACTCAGCCTTCACTGACTTTGGGGACACCCAGCTTGTGCGGCTCTGTTGAGTACTTGGACCAAAGGTCTGTTTTAGTTGCAGTTAGGCCCTGTTTGACTCACTACCAGGAAGTCCTCTCTGATCTTGCCAGATAGCCCCTCCTTCTCTGGACTTGTCCCAACCATTAACTCTATCCATACCTACATTGCCTAAAGGCAACAGGTTTCTGCTAATAACCAAGAAAAATTATCTTTCACAATTGGTGCAGAATCCAACCAGAGGAGCAGCACTTTTAGACCTAATACTATCTAATAGACCTGACAGAATAACAAATCTGCAGGTGGTTGGGCATTTAGGAAATAGCGACCACAATATTGTGCAGTTTCACCTGTCTTTCACTAGGGGGACTTGTCAGGGAGTCACAAAAACATTGAACTTTAGGAAGGCAAAGTTTGACCAGCTTAGAGATGCCCTTAATCTGGTAGACTGGGACAATATCCTCAGAAATGAGAATACAGATAATAAATGGGAAATGTTTAAGAACATCCTAAATAGGCAGTGTAAGCGGTTTATACCTTGTGGGAATAAAAGGACTAGAAATAGGAAAAACCCAATGTGGCTAAACAAAGAAGTAAGACAGGCAATTAACAGTAAAAAGAAAGCATTTGCACTACTAAAGCAGGATGGCACCATTGAAGCTCTAAAAAACTATAGGGAGAAAAATACTTTATCTAAAAAACTAATTAAAGCTGCCAAAAAGGAAACAGAGAAGCACATTGCTAAGGAGAGTAAAACTAATCCCAAACTGTTCTTCAACTATATCAATAGTAAAAGAATAAAAACTGAAAATGTAGGCCCCTTAAAAAATAGTGAGGAAAGAATGGTTGTAGATGACGAGGAAAAAGCTAACATATTAAACACCTTCTTCTCCACGGTATTCACGGTGGAAAATGAAATGCTAGGTGAAATCCCAAGAAACAATGAAAACCCTATATTAAAGGTCACCAATCTAACCCAAGAAGAGGTGCGAAACCGGCTAAATAAGATTAAAATAGATAAATCTCCGGGTCCGGATGGCATACACCCACGAGTACTAAGAGAACTAAGTAATGTAATAGATAAACCATTATTTCTTATTTTTAGTGACTCTATAGCGACAGGGTCTGTTCCGCAGGACTGGCGCATAGCAAATGTGGTGCCAATATTCAAAAAGGGCTCTAAAAGTGAACCTGGAAATTATAGGCCAGTAAGTCTAACCTCTATTGTTGGTAAAATATTTGAAGGGTTTCTGAGGGATGTTATTCTGGATTATCTCAATGAGAATAACTGTTTAACTCCATATCAGCATGGGTTTATGAGAAATCGCTCCTGTCAAACCAATCTAATCAGTTTTTATGAAGAGGTAAGCTATAGGCTGGACCACGGTGAGTCATTGGACGTGGTATATCTCGATTTTTCCAAAGCGTTTGATACCGTGCCGCACAAGAGGTTGGTACACAAAATGAGAATGCTTGGTCTGGGGGAAAATGTGTGTAAATGGGTTAGTAACTGGCTTAGTGATAGAAAGCAGAGGGTGGTTATAAATGGTATAGTCTCTAACTGGGTCGCTGTGACCAGTGGGGTACCGCAGGGGTCAGTATTGGGACCTGTTCTCTTCAACATATTCATTAATGATCTGGTAGAAGGTTTACACAGTAAAATATCGATATTTGCAGATGATACAAAACTATGTAAAGCAGTTAATACAAGAGAAGATAGTATTCTGCTACAGATGGATCTGGATAAGTTGGAAACTTGGGCTGAAAGGTGGCAGATGAGGTTTAACAATGATAAATGTAAGGTTATACACATGGGAAGAGGGAATCAATATCACCATTACACACTGAACGGGAAACCACTGGGTAAATCTGACAGGGAGAAGGACTTGGGGATCCTAGTTAATGATAAACTTACCTGGAGCAGCCAGTGCCAGGCAGCAGCTGCCAAGGCAAACAGGATCATGGGGTGCATTAAAAGAGGTCTGGATACACATGATGAGAGCATTATACTGCCTCTGTACAAATCCCTAGTTAGACCGCACATGGAGTACTGTGTCCAGTTTTGGGCACCGGTGCTCAGGAAGGATATAATGGAACTAGAGAGAGTACAAAGGAGGGCAACAAAATTAATAAAGGGGATGGGAGAACTACAATACCCAGATAGATTAGCGAAATTAGGATTATTTAGTCTAGAAAAAAGACGACTGAGGGGCGATCTAATAACCATGTATAAGTATATAAGGGGACAATACAAATATCTCGCTGAGGATCTGTTTATACCAAGGAAGGTGACGGGCACAAGGGGGCATTCTTTGCGTCTGGAGGAGAGAAGGTTTTTCCACCAACACAGAAGAGGATTCTTTACTGTTAGGGCAGTGAGAATCTGGAATTGCTTGCCTGAGGAGGTGGTGATGGCGAACTCAGTCGAGGGGTTCAAGAGAGGCCTGGATGTCTTCCTGGAGCAGAACAATATTGTATCATACAATTATTAGGTTCTGTAGAAGGACGTAGATCTGGGTATTTATTATGATGGAATATAGGCTGAACTGGATGGACAAATGTCTTTTTTCGGCCTTACTAACTATGTTACTATGTTACTATGTTACATAACAATTTAAAACAATTTAAAACATTATAATTCATCACATCACAGCACATATAGATAAGAGGGAACTTGAGCGCAACTTCCATCTTCTTACACACAGATGCAATGTTCTCCAAACGAATGCATATTGCAGCACAAATGTTCATATGGTACAAAAGAACCTTCACACAAAAGTTGTGCAACACAGCCACTCCAATAAAGTAAAGGAGTCCTGTTAAACAAACTGCACAGAAGTCCTACCTTAATGTGCCACAGTAGTTTCTTTTGTTTTAGTACACAACAGATGCAGGTTTATGCAGTAGAGGGACTGTGTTGAGCAGACAGGAGATGGTGCTCTGTTAAAGGGGTTGTGCGGTCTTCTGGTTATGGTCAGAGGTCACTATATGTGACACTAGACTTTTTTGAATCCTTACAGGCTCTTTCGTCCCCTCTCCCTCAGAGTAGCGGTCATATATGGGCCCCCAGGCCTGGACCACCGCAGAGTCACTCCGCGTCTGCAGCACTGCGCCCATACCTGAGTATTCTAACCAGTGGCTTCCTTAAAGGGCAATTAGCACTATAGTCTGTTATACAGAGCTAACACTTACTTCACCAGCAATCACTTTACGTAACTGATGAAGGTCATGTGTTTATGACCGAAACGTTTGCTGTTACTGCACCTCCACTTGGAATAATAAAATATCACCTATATAAAGTTGAGTGCCAGGTTTTTCTTATATGTAACCACTTCTCTAGGCCTCTCACGGCTCTCAACTTCTGAAACACTCAAAGTCGGTAACACCCTTGACCTGGTCTTTGTCCGGCTCTGTTCAATCTCCTACTTAGATAACTCACCGCTTCCCCTCTCTGACCACAAAATTCTCTCTGTCACACTCACAATTCCTTGCCCACCCCAGCACACTCCTACCTACCACACATTCAGAAATCTACATGCTATTAACCCTCATAAACTTTCAGACTCCCTACACTCATCATTGTCCCCAATCTCCTCTTTTTCCTGTCCTGATCTGGCTGTACATCACTACAATGACACTCATAGAAGCACCCTTGACCAAGTAGCCCCCCTCACCCTCAGAACCTCCAAACACAGAGTAAAACAGCCGTGGCTCACATATTGCAAACCCGATTTCTCCAGCGATGCTCTTGGTGTGCTGAACGCTTATGGAGGAAAACTCGCACATCAGAAGACTTCATAGACTTCAAATTTATGTTAAGAACCTATAATTCTGCCCTTCACCTCGCCAAACAGACCTACTTCACCACTCTGATCTCATCAATATCCATCAACCTCAAGAAACTTTTTGACACCTTTCACTCCCTCCTCAGGCCAAAAGCACAAGCCCCTATCACAAACATTTGTGCTGATGACCTGGCCTCCCACTTTATAGAGAAAATAGATAATATCCGTCAGGAAATCCACTCCCAGCCACCAAGTGCAGTGACTCCCATCCCTTCCTGCATTTCCTCTGGCTCACTCTCCACATTCGATTCCATCACAGAAGACGTCTCCAAGCTCCTCTCTTCTTCTCGCCCGACTACATGCACTATCACCCTTATTCCCTCTCATCTCCTCCAGTCTCTCTCTCCAGTCGTCACAACTCACCTAACTACAATCTTTCATCTCTCCTCTCCTCTTTCAAACACTATCATTACTCCATTACTAAAGAAACCCGCCCTCGACCCATCCTGCACAAATAGCTACAGACCAGTCTCCAATCTCCCCTTCATCTCTAAACTCTTGGAGCGCCTGATCTATTCCCGCCTTACCCGTTACCTCTCCACTCATTTCCTCCTAAACCCTTCACAGTCCCCTACATTCGACAGAAACTGCACTCATCAAGGTGACCAATGACCTTCTGACAGCAAAATGTAACGGTGACCACTCTTTGCTCATTCTTCTCGACCTTTCTGCAGCTTTCGACACTGTTGACCACCCTCTCCTACTCTCTAAGCTCCAGTCACTAGGCATTAAGGGTACACTGCACTCTCCTGGTTCTCTTCCTATCTTCCTGACTGCTCCTTCAGTGTTCTGTTCCCTGGCTCCACTTCATCCTTCTTCCTCTCACTGTCGGGGTACCTCAGGGCTCAGTCCTTGGCCCCCTTCTCTTCCCCCTCTACACGGCCCCAATTGGACAGACCATCAGCAGATTTGGCTTTCAGTACCATCTTTATGTCGATGACACACAACTATACATATCATCCCCTGACCTTACCCGCAGTCTCCAATATCATGCCCTAACTAAAGTCACCAATGACCTACTAACTGCCAGGAGCAAGCGACACTACTCTGTGTCTGCTTCAAATCCTCTCATCTCTTGGCATCACAGACTTGGCCCTTTCCTGGATCTTGTCATATCTGACAGACCAAACATTCAGTGTCTCCCTCCCCCACACCACCTCCTCACTTTGCCCCTTGTCAGTCGGTGTTCCTCAAGGCTCTGTTCTAGGACCCCTACTCTTCTCCATCTACACTTTTGGCCTGGGACAGCTCATAGAATCCCACGGTATGCAGTATATGCAGTACCATCTCTACGCTGATGACACGCAGATCTACCTATCCGGACCTGACCTCACCTCCTTACTTACCAAAATCCCACACTTTCTGTCTGCTATTTCAGTCTTCATTTCTGCTCGCTTTCATGGACAAAACAGAATTCATCATCTTTCCCCCATCTCACTCTACCCCTCCACCAGACCTATCCATCAATTTCAATGGCTGCTCACTTTCCCCAGTCCCACACGCCCGGTGCCTCGGGGTGATCCTCGACTCTGCCCTCTCTTTCAAGCCTCATATCCAAGCCCTTGCCTCCTCCTGCCATCTCAAACTCAAAAATATTTCCCGGATCTGTGCTTTCCTTGACCGCGACACCGCTAAAACGATAGTGCATGCTCTTATCATCTCCCGCCTCGACTACTGCAACCTCCTACTCTCTGGGCTCCCCTCTAGCACTCTGGCACCAATCCATCCTACACTCTGCTGCCCGACTAATCTACCTGTCTCACCGCTATTCCCCAGCCTCTCCCCTATGACAAGCCCTTCACTGGCTACCTATCGCCCAGAGACTCCAGTTCAAAACCCTCACAATGACATACAAAGCCATCCACAACCTGTCTCCTCCATACATCTGTGACATGGTCTCCCGGTACCTACCTACACGCAACCTCCGATCCTCTCAAGACCTCCTTCTCTACTCCCCTCTCATCTCTTCTTCCCACAACTGCATCCAAGACTTCTCCTGTGCTTCCCCCATACTCTGGAACTCTCTACCCCAACACATCAGACTCTCGCGTACCATAGAAACCTTCAAAAAGAACCTGAAGACTCACCTCTTCCGACAAGCCTACAGCCTGCAGTGATCCTGAACTTACTGAACTGCCGCCCAACCTGCTCTACCCTCTCCTAGTGTTTCATCACCCATACCCTGCAGACTGTGACCCCTCGCGGGCAGGGTCCTCCCTCCTTATATACCCGTGTGCCTTGTTTTTTGCTCATGTTTAATGTATTTGTCTATATATGCCCCGTATTCACATGTAAAGCGCCATGGAATAAATGGCGCTATAAAAATGTATAATAATAATAATAAATATTAATCATGTCCGCTCTCTATCTGAAACTCAATCTTTCCAAAATTGAACTTCATCTGCTCCCGCCATCTACTAACCTCCCTAAATCTGACATTTCCCTCTCCGTGGGTGACACCATAATAACACCCCGGCAGCAGGCACGCTGTCTGGTTGTTATGTTTGACTCCGATCTCGCCTTCACATGCCATGTACAATCTCTTGCCAGCTTGTGCCGCTTACACATAAAGAACATCTCTGGAATCCGCCCTTTACTTACCATGGAAACTACAAAAACCCTCACTGTCGCCTTGATCTACTCCCACCTGGATTACTGTAATGCTCTTTTAATTGGACTCCCCCTTACTCGACTCTCCCCTCTCCAGTCTATCCTTGCAGCCAGGGTTGTCCATCTAGCTAATCGGTACTCAGATGTGTCCGCTCTTCGCCAGTCGTTGCATTAGCCCTTACATCTCCTTTCTCATATCGATCTATCAGCCTAAGTGACCCCTGCACTCTGCAAATGACTTTCGAATAACCTCTGCAATAATCCGTACCGCCCACTCCCGACTCCAAGACTTCTCCCGTGCTGCGCCAATCCTCTGGAATGCTCTACCCCAAGATATTAGGACCATCCACAATTAAAAAAAAAAAAAACTAAAAGAGAAACCCCTGGTACATTTAGTAAAATATAACCTATAATCGAATTCTATCTAAAAAGAATAGGCAGACACAGAGGCGTAGCTAGGGTTTTGGACCAGGGGGGGCGAAGCTTCTGAGTGGGTCCCTAACCAGGTAACCTTGATTACAACTCGGTGACGCACCCAAATAGTGGAAGAGAACCTCAGCAGATGACCGAGCTGTTACTGAAGATAATCTCTATATAAAGACCAATATGAATATTACCACCATATGGTCAGTGGTAGATACCAGCCCTACAGAACATGTAACAGATCACTGCACAGTTACAGATAATGTCTTACCGTTGAGGTACTTTCTGATGTAATCGTTCATTTTTCCCGTCTTTTCCATCTGGCCCAGACCGACATGACAACGTCTTTCAGCAACGAGTCACCTGCAGAGAATACAAGAAAGACACGTTTCACTTCTCATATTCCAGCCCCATCACCATCTATCCCCAACCTGCACAAACTCCTCATCCTGCTGATACCCCAATACTGAGCCGCTGCTGCCGTATGTGTCCCTATTACTGCCCCTGATACCCCAATACTGAGCCTCTGCTGCCGTATGTGTCCCTATTACTCCATCTGATACCCAATACTGAGCCGCTGCTGCCGTATGTGTCCCTATTACTGCACCTGATACCCCAATACTGAGCCGCTGCTGCCGTATGTGTCCTATTACTGCACCTGATACCCCAATACTGAGCCGCTGCTGCCGTATGTGTCCTATTACTGCACCTACCGTGTGGTTCTCTGTGCCCTCTAAATTCAAAATGCAACTCTCTACAATATAGTAATGCCGGGTGCAAGTGCCCTAGAAAACAGTGCCCATATTTTGCCCCTAGAAAGTAATAATGCCCTGTCTGCCCCTTTGATAGCCATAGTAACCTGAGTTCCCCTATAACAATAAGTGCCCACTTTACATTTAATAAAGTCCCGAGTCTCCCCCTGTACAGCTCCCCTTTACACAGCATGATGCTCTCTTATACACAGTATAATGCCCCCTCACTGTATACTGACTCCTTAGTAGCCCCCAAACTGTTTGATGGCTCCAACACTGTAATCCCCACACTGTAATCTCCATACTGTATGATGGCCCCCTAGATAGCCTCCATATACAGTAGCATAATGTACCAAATAGTCCACAATATAGTAT
Organism: Ranitomeya imitator; assembly: GCF_032444005.1. NCBI lineage: Eukaryota > Metazoa > Chordata > Amphibia > Anura > Dendrobatidae > Ranitomeya > Ranitomeya imitator. The sequence goes on from NC_091285.1 coordinate 591,558,280, forward strand.
AATGCACTCCCCATATGCAGACTCTATAGCATACGACAGCCCCTATAAGCAGACACTGTAATAAGACAGCCCCCAAAGTTAGACCCTGTAATAAGGCAGCACCCCCATATAGGCAGACCCTGCAATAAGGCAGTACCCAATAGGCAGACTTTGTAGTATAAGGCAGCACCCCCATAGGCAGACCCTGTAATAAGGCGGCACCCCCATAGTCAGACTCTGTAATAAGCAGCTCCCATAGTCAGACACTGTAATAAGGCAGCACCCCTATAGTCAGACCCTGCAATAAGGCAGCACCCCTATAGTCAGACCCTGTAATAAGGCGGCACCCCAATAGCCAGACCCTGTAATAAGGCAGCCCCCATAGTCAGACCCTGTAATGAGGCAGCACCCCTATAGTCAGACCCTGTAATGAGGCAGCACCCCCATAGTCAGACCCTAAAATAAGGCAGCCTCCTTAGTCAGACCCTGTAATAAGGAAGCACCCCCATAGGCAGACCCTGTAATAAGGCAGCACCCCTTTAGTCAGACCCTGTAATTAGGCAGCACCCCCATAGGAAGACCCTGTATTAAGACAGCCCCCATAGTCAGACCCTGTAATAAGGCAACACCCTTATAGGCAGACCCTGTAACAAGGCAGCACCCCTATAGTCAGACCCTGTAATAAGGCAGCCCCCCATAGGCAGAAAAAACACCATAAGAGGAAAAACCTCCACTATTCTAGACAAAAAAAAAACAGTACACAGGCAGGGAGGCTTACCTGTCCAAGGCCTCCAACAATTGCACTAGCCAAGGTGCAGCGGACCCAAGTTAAGATGGCAGATACTGTATATTTTTCCAGGGTGCGGCTGGGCCCTAGATGGCTCTGTACACTGTGGCCTCTGTTCACACAGGATGCATTATGGTTAGCCCGTTATATGATGTCATTAATAGGCTTTGAGCCATATACTTTGCATTTCTGTGTGAACACGCCACATACAGACTATTTGTTTGCACAGGTGCACCAAGTGGCCAATTCCTGATTGTAGGGTGGCTGCCTTATCGGTATTATTGCACGTGTATATCTGCCATCTTAACTTGGGTCCGCTGCACCTTGGCTAGTGCAATTGTTGGAGGCCTTGGACAGGTAAGCATATGCAGACCCTGTAATAAGGCAGCACCCCTATAGGCAGACCCCCTAATAAGGCAGCCCCATAGGCTGACCCTGTAATAAGGCAGCACCCCTATAGGCAGACGCTGTAATAAGGCAGCCCCCCATATGCAGACACCCTAATAAGGCAGCCCCCCCCCCATAGTCAGACCCTGTAATAAGGCAGCAGCATCCATTTTAAAAATAAATAAATAAATACTCACCTCTCTTCTTCCTGGTTCTTGCGCTGCTCCCGCTGATCTCCTGACAGCGGGCAATGGGCAGTGACGTCATCGCGCACGCTGTCAGTGTCGGCGACGTCAGACGCCGACACAGACAGGGGGATGAAGGGAGAAGGAGCGCAGCGCTCCTTCTGCCATCATTGTGATCAGCTGTATCAGCTAAATGCTGATACAGCTGATTTTCCGATGATGGCGGGGGGCCCACTGCTGGCACCGGGCCCCCCGCCTGCACAGGGACGCCATAGCGGCAGAGCAGGGAGATTGATTGTATCGGCGCGCTGTGCTCATCGATACAGTTAAAGAAGCGTAGCTCCGGGTGGGCCCCCTCTGAGCACCGGGCCCACCGCGCCTGCACCCTCTGCCCCCCCGGTAGCTACGCTACTGGACAGACAACAATCACTGTGCAAATATAGTGCTCACTATGATCGATCACTCTACACTGGAGCCCTTATGCTAAATGTCTGCCCAACAGCGGAGGTTGGCACCCTAAACATATAAACGAGAAATGGTGCCGCCACTCCTCGACGGCTCTCCCTTTATTTCTACTAGATAGCCCTATGTTAGTGCCTCATTCAATCACCTTTTATGCACACGTGGGGAAAAGGAATTTACAAAGGTGTCCACCGAGGACTAAGTATTTAAGACAAACAATTGGTGTATATATAAGCAAAGGGTGAAAAGATTAATACTGGTAAAGTGACATGTGCATTAAAATACTGCCTAACTATGCTGTTCCCTGCTATATTGGCACCTGCCTATCAGCGGGGGTTGGCACCCTAATTGTCAGCGGATATGGCGCCCCCGCTCCTCGGCGGCTGACCCTGGGAATCCTTTTTAATAAATAACTATAACCGCCACCAAGTTATCTGACACAAAAAATACTTGGTACAAAAAATACAATTGTAGGCACGTAACCGTCATAATACATATACAGAGATATCTCAAAGCTCAGGACATGTGTGACCAAAAGGTATTGAAAGATTACTTGTACCTATATATTAGTGAATCGCTTATTGATAGAAAATATAATACTTCACCAAACCAACCATTGTTGGAACAAATGATACATTGTCACAGCATATCAGCGCAATCAGCCCATATATATATATAGAGAGAAATCTCAGCGTGATATCACCATAGATATGGATACTTATGTTTCAGATGTCATCAGAACCTCTACGAGTTTATCTATTTCTGAATCATCAGGAGGCTGGATAGTACTGTATGATGCTTTTTTAGTTTTTTTGATTCAATAGAACCCTATTGACATATATGCTTCTTCGAAATTTGGACCATCCACAATTTACATAGTTTTAGGCACTCCCTCAAAACACATTTGTTCAGAGCGGCCTATCACGTTCACTATTCAAAGTCATTTTATGTTTATGTTTGTGTGTGTGTAGCCCATTCACTATCTCCATCTACCCCCCACCCCCTGAAGATGGCTGGACCATCGATGTAAATACATCGTTGTAAATACACACCTGTACTTTGTATCTCCCCCACTTCATTGTAGATTGTAAGCTCTCACGAGCAGGGTCGTTTTATTGTGCTTTAATTATTGTATTGTTAACGTTGTTACTTATGACTGTTGTGTTTGAAACTGTTAAACTGTAAAGCGCTGCGGAATATGTTGGCGCTATATAAATAAAGATTATTATTGTTATTATTACTTACACTGTACACTGTTGGGATTCTCAGGGGTTTACTAGAGCGGGCAGCCACATGACTAAAAGCATGCAATTTGCATACTTATGGCCAAATTTTAAAGAGACATGCTTGTCCTTGCTCAATTTACTGTAATTGAGCAATAATGTAGTGAGTAGGCAGCAGGGAGAAGACGGAGGATATAGCTACTTGTCATGGAAGCTTTAATTTTATCTAAAACAGAAGCATCATTAATGGAGGCACAAAGAGGATGCTACTTTTGTATGGGGCAAGCAAAGAGTATTATTATTATTATATAGGGGGCAGCAGGAATTACTATTGTATAGGGGTCAGTAGCGTAGCTACCGGGGACAGAGGGTGCAGTCGCCCTGTGCCCCACACTTTGAGGGGGCCCACCCGGAGCTATGCTACTTTAACTGTATCAGAAAAAAACAAAGAGCTAGCACTCGACCACTAGGTGAGATTTTTGATGGTGCCAGTGAACGGGACCCGAAGACCCCAATTACATAGGAAAAGTCAAATCACTGCACTCATCCAGTCCGGAGATTAGCTGAAGTGAATAAATTTATTGAAGAAGCAAAATTGAAACAATAAGGCAACAGTTTTTTGACGTTTCGGCCACTCAGTGGCCTTGTTCACAAATGGTGCCTTATACTCTGTTCATGATGCGTCATGTGAACAACATGGATATGTTAGTAAATAGGTAGAGGTGATCCAGATGTAACCCAGGAGCCGGATATAAAGTCTAAGTTATCACAAGGAGACACTAAAGGAAGGTCCAATCTTCGTTATAGACATCTGGTTGGGATCAGGTACGCTGGAAAGTGAACTTGCTCCAATGTGGCCCTGCAACCCCAGAGGTCCCAGCAGGGAAAAGGGTTAATGGCTGTCGCCTGTACCCAAATAGTGCAGCAATTGGTGATGCAGTGGCGGCGCAAAGCCGGATCAAGATGACCGCATAGGGAGTGTGATCCAGGGTCAAGGAGATCGCATGAGTGATGGCGCCGACACAAGCAGTGTCTAGGCGGGGAAGGCGGCCTAACTTAGACTTTATATCCGGCTCCTGGGTTACATCTGGATCACCTCTACCTATTTACTAACATATCCATGTTTTTCACATGACGCATCATGAACAGAGTATAAGGCACCATTTGTGAACAAGGCCACTGAGTGGCCGAAACGTCGAAAAACTGTTGCCTTATTGTTTCAATTTTGCTTCTTCAATAAATTTATTCACTTCAGCTAATCTCCGGACTGGATGAGTGCAGTGATTTGACTTTTCCTACTTTAACTGTATCGGCGTATGCATCTTGCCGATACAGTTACATTCTTTGCCAGAGCAGGGAAAATCAATCTCCCTGCTCTGCCACCTGGCCGCTATGGGGCCCCTGAGCAGGCGGTAGAGGGCCCGATGCCAACAGTGGGTCCCCCACCTGTCATTGCAGGTTCAACTTTATCGGTTATGCTCCCTCTCCCATCATCCCCCTGTCAGCATCTGATGTCACCGATGCCGGCAATGACAGTGGGCACGATGTTGTCACTACTTGGTGTCTGCGGTCCAGAAATGATCAGGAGCTTGGAGCAGCAGAGAAACCAGGAGGAAGAGAGGTGAGTATTTTTTATGGGGCTGCATAATGCTATAGAGGCTACCTATGGGGTTGCATTATATTTGGGGCTGCATTACACTATGGAGTCTGCCTATGGGGGTGCATTATGCTATAGAGGCTGCCTATGGGGGTGCATTATATTAGGGTCTGCATTAAACTATAGAGGCTGCCTATGGGGTGCATTATATTAGGGGCTGCATTATGCTATAGAAGCAGCCTACGGGAGTGCATTATATTAAGAGCTACATTATACTATAGAGGCTGCCTATGGGGGTGCATTATATTAGGGGCTGCATTATACTATACAGTCTGCCTATGAGAAGTGCATTATACTATAGAGTCTGCCTATGGGGGGGGTACATTATACTGTAGAGTCAGCCTATGGGCAGTACAGTATATCTAGTGGGCCATCATACAGTGCGGAGATTACAGTGACGGGGCCATCATACAATGTTGGAGCAATTAAACAGTTTGGGGGGTCAGTATATACACAGTGAGGTGGGCATTATACTGTGTATAAGAGAGCATCATACTTACATTATTATTAAATGTAAAGTAACTCAGGTTACTATGACTCAAAGGGGTGCACACAGGGCAATATTACTTTTTAGGGGACAAAATGTGGGCACTGTTTTCTAGGGCACTTGCACCCTGCATTACTATATTCTAGAGGATTGCTTTAGATTTTAGAGGGCACATAGTACCACACAAAACAGGTGCAGTAATAGGGACACATATGGCAGCAGTGGCTCAGCATTGGGGTATCAGCAGGATGAGGAGTTTGTGCAGGTTGGGGACAGATGGTGATGGGGTTGAAAATATGAGAAGTGAAATGTGTCTTTCTTGTATTGTCTGCAGCCAAGTCCTAGATGGAGAAATTGTCATGTAGGTCTGGGCCAGATGGAAAAGACGTGAAAAGTGAACGATTCCATCATAAAGAACATCAGCAGTAAGTCATTATCTGTAACTGTGCTGTGATCTCTTATATGTTCTGTAGGACTGGTATCTACCACTGACCATATGGCGGTAATATCCAGGTTGGTCTTTTTATAAAGATTATTTTCAGCAACAGCGCGGTCATCTGCTGAGATTCTCCTACACTATTAGGGTGCATCACCCAGTTGTAATCAAGGTTACCTGGTTAGGGGCCCATTGAGAAGATTCGCCCCCCTTAACCAAAAACCTAGCTACGCCTCTGATGGGGGTACAAGTGGGGCATTATTATTGAAGAGGGGTGCAAAAGGGATATTATTATATGTATGGGAGTACAAAAGGGGCATTATTATTGTAGAGTTTCACAAAAGGGGTATTAATATTGTATGGAAGATGCTAAAAGAGTTGCCATGATAACTGGGGACCCGTTGAAGTACTAAGATGGCTTAGTACTCTTGTGAAGCTTAGCCACAGGTTGAACTTCATAGGAGACTGTAATTTTCACAACATTTTGTAACACTGTGATATTACAGTATATACAGTAGTATAGTTCAAATCACCTAAGGAGACAAAAAAACAAAACAATAAAAAAGTTTAAAAATGCAAAATAAAATAAAAAAATGCTAAGAATTAATTTCCCCCATTAAAAATAATGAAATGAAAAGGATAATAAATAGTAGCTGAAGAGCCCGGCTTTGCCAGTGGATAGTAACTAACTGTGGTTAGTTATAACAAATTATAATGATTATCCTCCATCCAATAATCCCGTGCCCATATACCTATCATACATATCCTCCATCCCATAGTCCCGTGCCCATATACCCATCATACACATCCTCCATCCCATAGTCCCGAGCCCATATACCCATCATACACATCCTCCATTCCATAGTCCCATGCCCATATACCCATCACACATCCTCCATCCCATAGTTCCATGCCCATATACTCATTATGACATCATCTTCACCATGGCAACCATTCTGACATCATCGTTGCCATGGTAACTTATGATGACATCAACGTCACCATGGCAACCATTATAACATCACCGTCACCATTGAAAGCTATTATGACATCATTGTCGCCATGGCAACCTTTATGATATCATTGTCGCCATGGCAACCATTATGACATCATCGTAGATACACACACACACATACACTCGTTTTTATATATATAGATAAAGTTAATCAACCAATATGGTAAACATCGTAACAAGAAAATATAAATCATAATGTCAGAATTGCGTTTTTTTGGCAACTCACTTCCCTTAAAAATGAACAAAAAAGCGATCAATTTGCACATTAAAATCATCAGCTTGCAAAAAACAAGCCCTACAATCATGGCCAAAAGTTTTGAGAATGAGGAAAATATTAATTTTTCCAAAGTCTACTGCTTCATTTTTTCTTATAGCAATTTGCATATACTCCTGAATGTCAGAGTGATCAGCTTAACAGCAATTACTGTACTTGCAAAGTCAATATTTACCCAGAAAATGAACTTTAACCCCCAAAACACATTTCAGCGTCATTGCAGTCCTGCCTTATAAGGAGCAGCTAACATCGTTTTAGTAATTGATCCATTAACACAGGTGTGGGTGTTGATGAGGACAGGGCTGGCAATCAATCAGTCATGATTAAGTAAGAATGACATCACTGGACACTTTAAAAGGAGGCTGGTGCTTGGTATCATTGTTTCTCTTCAGTTAACCATGGTTATCTCTAAAGAAACACGTGCAGCCATCATTGCACTGCACAAAAATGGCCTAACAGGGAAGAGTATCGCAGCTACAAAGATTGCACCTCAGTCAACAATCTATCGCATCATCAAGAACTTTAACCCCTTAGCGACCGCCGATACGCCTTTTAACGGCGGCCGCTAAGGGTACTTAAACCACAGCGCCGTTAATTAACGGCGCTGTGGAAAAAGTGAATAGCGCCCCCCAGAGTCGGATTTTCTCCGGGGTCTCGGCTGCCGAGGGTAGCCGAGACCCCAGAGAACATGATTTGGGGGGTTTTTAACCCACCCCGCATTTGCGATCGCCGGTAATTAACCGTTTACCGGCGATCGCAAAAAAAACCGCGATCTCTTTTTAATTTCTCTGTCCTCCGATGTGATCGCACATTGGAGGACAGAGAAAAGGGGCCCCAGGTGGCCCCCCAATACTTACCTAGCTCCCCCGGTGCTCCTCGTGTCTCCCGGTGGGCGCCGTCATCTTCAAAATGGCGGGCGCATGCGCAGTGCGCCCGCCGGCCGGCCCCTGGAGAATCTTTGGGGTCTCGGCTGCCGGGGGTAGCCGAGACCCCAAAGAGCATGATCGGGGTCGGTTTTACCGACCCCTGTTTTGCGATCGCCGGTAATTAACTGTTTACCGGCGACCGCAAAAAAAAAAAAAAAAAAAGTAAAGTGTAATTCTCTGTCCTCTGATGTGATCGCACATCAGAGGACAGAGAAATAGGGGGATTCGGGGACCCTACAATACTCACCTGTGTCCCTGGATCCTCTTGTTGCTCCTCCTGGCCGCCGGCAGAAGAAAATGACAGGCGCATGCGCAGTGCGCCCGCCATCTGTCTCCATCTGCCGGCGGGCAGGAGAACAGCAGTTGGGGCTAAAAGTAGGGTTAGGGTTAGGGGTAGGGTTAGGGTTAGGGGTAGGGTTAGGGGTAGGGTTAGGGTTAGGGTTAGGGCTAGGGTTAGGGGTAGGGTTAGGGGTAGGGTTAGGGGTAGGGTTAGGGCTAGGGTTAGGGGTAGGGCTAGGGTTAGGGGTAGGGTTAGGGTAAGGGGTAGGGTTAGGGTTAGGGATAGGGGTAGGGTTAGGGTTAGGGGTAGGGTTAGGGCTAGGGGTAGGGGCAGGGTTAGGGCTAGGGTTAGGGCTAGGGTTAGGGCTAGGGTTAGGGCTAGGCTTAGGGCTAGGGTTGGGGCTAAATTTAGGGTTAGGGTTGGGGCTAAATTTAGGGTTAGGGTTGGGGCTAAATTTAGGGTTAGGCTTCTTTCACACTTACGTCGGTACGGGGCCGTCGCAATGCGTCGGCCCGACATACCGACGCACGTTGAGAAAATTGTGCACAACGTGGGCAGCAGCTGTAGGTTTTTCAACGCATCCGCTGCCCAATCTATGTCCTGGGGAGGAGGGGGCGGAGTTACGGCCACGCATGCGCGGTCAGAAATGGCGGATGCGACGTACAAAAAAACGTTTCATTGAACTTTTTTTGTGCCGACGGTACGCAAAAACACAACTGATCCAGTGCACGACGGACGCGACGTGTGGCCATCCGTCACGATCCGTCGGCAATACAAGTCTATGGGCAAAAAACGCATCCTGCCGGCACATTTGCAGGATCTGTTTCTTGTCCAAAACGACGGATTGCGACGGAATGCCAAACGACGCAAGTGTGAAAGTAGCCTTAGGGCTAGGGTTAGGGTTGGGGCTAAAGTTAGGGCTAGGGTTGGGGCTAAAGTTAGGGTTAGAGTTGGGATTAGGGTTAGGGTTTGGATTAGGGTTGGTATTAGGGTTAGGGTTGGCATTAGGGTTACACTTGGGATTAGGGTTAGGTTTGGGATTAGGGTTAAGGTTAGGGTTGTGATTAGGGGTGTATTGGGATTAGGGTTAGGTTTGAGATTAGGGTTGAGATTAGGATTAGGGGTGTGTTGGATTTAGGGTTTTGATTAGGGTTATGGTTAGGGTTGACATTAGGGTTGTTTTGGGGTAAGGGTTGTGATTATGGTTAGGGTTAGTGATCAGGATTATGGATCAGGTTGGGATTAGGGTTAGGGGTGTGTTGGGGTTAGGGTTGGAGCTAGAATTGGGGGGTTTCCACTGTTTAGGTACATCAGGGGGTCTCCAAACACGACAGCCAATTTTGCGCTCAAAAAGTCAAATGGTGCTCCCTCCCTTCTGAGCACTGCCGTGCGCCCAAACAGTGGGTTACCCCCACATATGGGGCATCAACGTACTCAGGATAAATTGGACAACAACTTCTGGGGTCCAATTTCTCTTGTTACCCTTGTGAAAATAAAAACTTGGGGGCTACAAAATCTTTTTTTGTGGAAAAATATATATATATTTATTTTTTTATGACTCTGCATTATAAACTTCTGTGAAGCACTTGGGCATTCAAAGTTCTCACCACACATCTATATAAGTTCCTTGGGGGGTCTAGTTTCCAAAACGGGGTCACTTGTGGGGGGTTACTACTGTTTAGGTACATCAGGGGCTCTGCAAACGCAACATAACGCCCACAGACCATTCTATCTAAGTCTGCATTCCAAAAAGGCGCTCCTTCCCTTCCGAGCTCTGCCGTGCGCCCAAACAGTGGTTTACCCCCACATATGGGGAATCAGCATACTCAGGATAAATTGGACAACAACTTTAGTGGTCCAATTTCTCCTGTTACCCTTGTGAAAATAAAAACTTGGGGGCTACAATATCTTTTTTGTGAAAAAAAAAATATTTTTTATTTTCACGACTCTGCATTCTAAACTTCTGTGAAGCACTTGGGCATTCAAAGTTCTCACCACACATCTAGATAAGTTCCTTGTTGGGTCTAGTTTCCAAAATGGGGTCACTTGTGGAGGGTTTCTACTGGTTAGGTACATCGGGGGCTCTGCAAACGCAACATAATACCCGCAGACCATTCTATCAAAGTCTGCATTCCAAAACGGCGCTCCTTCCTTCTGAGCTCTGCCGTGTGCCCAAACAGTGGTTTACCCCCACATATGGGGTACCAGCATACTCAGGACAAATTGGACAACAACTTTTGGGGTCCAATTTCTCTTGTTACCCTTGTGAAAATAAAAACTTGGGGGCTAAAAAATCTTTTTTGTGGAAAAAAAAATATTTTTTATTTTCACGACTCTGCATTATAAACTTCTGTGAAGCACTTGGGCATTCAAGGTTCTCACCACACATCTAGATAATTTCCTTAAGGGGTCTAGTTTCCAAAATGGTGTCACTTGTGGGGGTTTCCACTGTTTAGGCACATCAGGGGCTCTCCAAATGCGACATGGCGTCCAATCTCAATTCCAGCCAATTCTACATTGAAAAAGTAAAACGGCACTCCTTCTCTTCCAAGCTCTGCGGTGCGCCCTAACAGTGGTTTACCCCCACATATTGGGTATCAGCGTACTCAGGAGAAATCGCACAACAACTTTTGTGGTCTAATTTCTCCTGTTACCCTTGTGAAAATAAGAATTTGTGGGCGAAAAAATCATTTTTGTGTAAACAAAAGCGATTTTTTATTTTCACGGCTCTACGTTATAAACTTCTGTGAAGCACTTGGGGGTTCAGAGTGCTTACCACACATCTAGATAAGTTCCTTAAGGGGTCTAGTTTCCAAAATGGTGTCACTTGAGGGGTTTCCACTGTTTAGGCACATCAGGGGCTCTCTAAACGTGACATGGCGTCCGATCTCAATTCCAGCCAATTCTGCATTGAAAAAGTCAAACGGCGCTCCTTCACTTCTAAGTTCTGCGGTGCGCCCAAAAAGTGGTTTACCCCCACATATGGGGTATTGGCGTATTCAGGAGAAATTGCATAACAAAATTTATGGCTACATTTCTGTTTTTACACTTGTGAAAAAAAAAAAATGGTTCTGAATTAAGATGTTTGCAAAAAAAAGTTAAATGTTCATTTTTTCCTTCCACATTGTTTCAGTTCCTGTGAAGCACGTAAAGGGTTAATAAACTTCTTGAATGTGGTTTTGAGAACCTTGAGGGGTGTAGTTTTTAGAATGGTGTCACACTTCATTATTTTCTATCATATAGACCCCTCAAAATGACTTCAAATGTGATGTGGTCCCTAAAAAAAATGGTGTTGTAAAAATGAGAAATTGCTGGTCAACTTTTAACCCTTATAACTCCCTAACAAAAAAAATTTTTGTTTCCAAAATTGTGCTGATGTAAAGTAGACATGTGGGAAATGTTATTTATTAACTATTTTTTGTGACATATCTCTCTGATTTAAGGGCATAAAAATACAAAGTTTGAAAATTGCAAAATTTTAAAAATTTTCGCCATATTTCCGTTTTTTTCATAAATAATCGCAAGTAATATCGAAGAAATGTTACCACTAACATGAAGTATAATATTTCACGAAAAAACAGTCTCAGAATCAGCGGGATCCTTTGAAGCGTTCCAGAGTTATAACCTCATAAAGTGACAGTGGTCAGAATTGCAAAAATTGGCCTAGTCATTAAGTACCAAATTGGCTCTGTCACTAAGGGGTTAAGGAGAGAGCTTCCATTGTTGTCAAAAAGGCTCCAGGGCGCCTAAGAAAGACCAGCAAGCGCCAGGACCGTATCTTAAAACTGTTTTAGCTACGGGATCGGACTACCAGCAGTGTCGAGCTTGCTCAGGAATGGCAGCAGGCTGGTGTGAGTACTTCTGAACGCACTGTGAGGCGGAGACTCTTTGAGCAAGGCCTGGTTTCAAGGAGGGCAGCAAAGAAGCCACTTCTCTCCAGAAAAAACAGGGACCGACTGATATTCTGCAAAAGGTACAGGGAGTGGACTGCTGAGGACTGGGGCAAAATCATTTTCTCTGATGAATCCCCTTTTCGATTGTTTGGGACATCTGGAAAACAGCTTATTCGGAGAAGAAGAGGTGAGCGCTACCACCAGTCTTGTCTCATGCCAACTATAAAGCATCCTGAAACCATTCATGTGTGGGCAGGGCCGTATTTAGAGTTTATGCTGCCCTAGGCATGTTTCATGCTGCCTCCCCCACTGGTGAGTATGACTAATGCAGACACTGTCGGCAGTGACTTGGGCTCCTTTCACATCAGTGATTTTTGCCATTCATGGCAGATCCGGCAGCTTTTCTGCACCTGCGGATCACTTACGGCAACAGTGCGTTCGGCCTCATTCATTCCCTATGAGACTTGCGGACATGTGCGGCACTTGCGGTTTTGCTGCAATCCGGCAAATGCGGTACTTGCAGCAGCGGAAAAAAAATGCTGCTAGCAGTGTTTTTTTGTCTCATCGTAAGTGCCGCACATGTCCACAAGTAGCCATCACTACCTGTTCCTGCAACTTGCTAGCTCATCCCTTACCATCCCTCACTGACCTAAAACTACACTATAAAGCTTTAGAAAAACAATTACCTGACATATCCCTATGATAATGAGGGCTCCAGGCTATGGTGTAAGTGCATTGTTTTTGGAGCGCCCCCAGACACAGGGCCACGCGTTTCGGTACCGGGCCTCTCTGGTTCAGTTCTGAGGCTGTCACGGTGGCTAGACCCGGTCCGCGACCCTGCTAGGGGGCTTCCAATGAAAGTAGTATTGCAGTCTGTCAGGGGTTCGTGATGCCACCTGTGGTGTTCGGTCAGGGTGACCGACGCTGCTGTGGGGTCCGCTGGGATGATGGAATGGCAGCTGGATGGTGTACCTTCCCACAGGTGAAGTATATTCCCAGGGCTTCCCAGTAGTGTGGATGGTGATGGTGTGAAGTGCAGGCAATAACGAGGACACAAGGTTGCAGTCTCTTTACCTTTTTACTGAAGGCTTCAATATACTCAGTCCAGAGCACGTTCAACCGGACTATCAGAGACCGGCCGGTCCGATGGGCACATCCAGATTTTCCCTCGCAGATGGAAATCGTTGCCTACCAATAGCGCCTGTGTGTTGTAGTCCTACCCTGCTGAGCATTCGGAATAGTCCTCATAACTGCTGCTCTCTTTCGTTCGTTCTCTACAGCTTTCTCTCTCTCTCTCGTTCTTTGGTTCCAGATGTTGCTAGTTTCTAACGTCCCCCAGGTTTATTTTGGCTAGGACGCCACCCGTTTGACGGGAAGGCTTGGAGGTCTTCCGGGACCCTAGAGATGCCCCTCTCCCAATGTTGCCCCCAATGTCTTCGTAGGTGTAGAAGGTAGACAGCCAACCTATGATTAACTGTCCAGCGGAATTTGAAGTAAGGCCTGAAGTCAGTTACTCCTACGGTGATCCGGCCACCGACTCCCCCCCGGTTAAATCCAGTACTCCTGGACTGGGAAAGAAGAACAACAATATAATACAGTGCAAGACATACAAAAATGTTTGAATGCTAGGAACAAATAATTAGAAAAGGTGCTTCTCTTTATGGGAGGTAAGGACGCTAAAACGTTGCAAACAATAACAAGATTAAATAGTTTTAAATAGCATTTATATTATAAACAACCTTTAGTACCCAGCCGGGTATCCTACTTAAGTGCAAATTTTGAACAAATAACTAACTCTTCCTTTAAGGGCGTGTTCGCTGAACCCACTAAAGGCCTACTATAAAATGCTACATAACTTGTTTCTTTCCATTCTAACTTCCCCAATGCAAGACCGCCTAGCTCCTTGGCTGGGCCTACTGTCATTGTACCAACCACCTTTCTACGTTTCTCAAGAGGACCCTCTCTCTAACCCCTACGGGTTCACTTCCAGGCTTTCCTGTCCTCAATCTTTACCAACATTATAAACTATCTAAGTTCGTCAACATTATTAACGTCTCAATTCTTTATGAAAACAATCATCAAACATTCCCTTTAAGAGGGACCCAAGTCTCTGGTGCAGACTCACATTCAGCAGCAAGTTCGCAATCAGCAAGTCCTTCTGCATCAGGTCTTCGCAAAGTCTTCTTCGACTTATAAAACCAGTAGGGAGCACCTTTAAGAAGGTGCAAACTATTTACAAAGCAGTTCTGAATCATTCACCGTCCATGATCCGACAGTCTTTAAAACAATGATGAACGTTGGTTAACAGTAGAAAAGAAAACAATAGAAAACAATAGGGATCCCGGGTAAACGAAGGGACGGGTTGAAGGTAGCAGCAACAGCAGGAAACAGTTAACTATGTACATATATCGGATCTTCGAGGTTTAGTGCTGCGATGCTGATGACCGAGACAACTCCGCCGGCAGCAGTGGGCGGTGCCATCCCGCCGGGTACGCGCAGGCACTCGGCGTGGTCACAGGAGATTCTGGGCTCCAATCCGGGGTCTGAGTGGCGACGGTTCTGAATCCCGCAACACACGAGGAACTGACCGTCCCAGGGGCTGAGCTTTCGGTCTCCACCGCGACAGTGTCCACAGTGAAGGTAGTAGTTTCCACAACAATACATGTGGGGAGCATCACCGTGGTCTCGGTGACAGTCGTGGTCCAGTCACAAGGGGGCACCCTCGCTATGGGGGACGACTTCTCCGCCGCCTTAGTGGATGACATCATGGGGGCTGGCCGCTTCCGCACATTCAAGGCGAACCAACCCCTCTCCCCGAAGTGCCGGGTGTAGGTGACCTCGTCCCCCTTGTATAGGTCCCGATCCGAGTGGCCCTCTTTGAGATGGGACTCTACATCCCTTCTGTTTACAAAAACCTCAGAATATAGGTCCGGCTCCTTCCACCGCTGATCCAGCTGGGCCTGATACTGCTCCCAGCTAAGGGCCTCGACCCGCTCTCCCTCCTGTGTCTGCACTCCGGGAAACCCCATAATGTTCGATCCTGGGTTCACCCATCAGCACACCGTACGCTCTGCATAGACCTCGCCTGGCGTGGTAAGCGGCAAGATCGGGGCCTTAAGGAAGTGTTCCATGCCCGTGGGCTGATCCCATTGTGGGAGACGCTGAAGTCTATGGGTCCCAGGGAGAGGAGGCGCTGCGACGGGGCCGATTAACAGGTCCTTCGCCTGCGAGATGGGGTCAGCAGACTCACCGGTCGGAACGACTTCCTCCCCTGCGGTCGGCTCCGGTGATGGCAGAGGATCCGGGGTCGGGAGTTCCTCCGCCGGCGTCTCCTGGCACGGGGCCTTGGCTTCTAGCCGCCACTGGAGAAGCTGTTCCATAAGATCCTCCATCTCACTCTGCAGGAGACCGGTCCCAATTGTGGAGGTTTGGCTGCTAGGCTCGTCCGGGTAACTGGGGGAGCCCTCTGCTTCCACCCCGCAGTCTGGGTCTGAGCTACTCGCCATGGCGTCCTCCACGTGGGTCGCTTCCTGGTCTCTTTCCCGCTCTCTTCTTCGTGGGCGGTTTCGTTTCTTGTTCCTCCGCCCGCCATTGAGAATCAGGAGGCGGAACTCGGCTGCTGACGGACACGTCCTCACGGTGCAGAAATATTTAGACTGGGCGGCCATTTTCGTTCGCGCCCTTCAGTTCTGCTACACCCACTTCCACGCCCTTCTTCTTCTCTGGCGCTCCTCGTGGCGCAGCAATGGCGGCAGTTTTGGCGGGAATCTTGCGTCAATAGCAATGGACAGTCCTTGCAATAAATCACAATTCCATACGTCTCAATCACAGTTCCAAGGCACACATGACCCAATTCTTCAGGCTTAAGTACGATCCTGTTCGTGACGCCAAGTTGGAGTGCACCCAGACACAGGGCCATGCGTTTCTGGTACTGGGCCTCTCTGGTTCAGTTCTGAGGCTGTCACGGTGGCTAGACTCGGTCCGCGACCCTGCTAAGGAGCGTCCAATGAAAGTAATATTGCAGTCTGTCAGGGGTTCGTGACGCCACCTGTGTTGTTCGGTCAGGGTGACCGACGCTGCTGTGGGGTCCGCTGGGGTGATGGAATGGCAGCTGGATGGTGTACCTTCCCACAAGTGAAGTATATCCCCAAGGCTTCCCAGTAGGGTGGATGGTGATGGTGTGAGGTGCAGGCAATAACGAGGACACAAGGTTGCAGTCTCTTTACCTTTTTACTGAAGGCTTCAATATACTCAGTCCAGAGCACGTTCAACCGGGCTATCAGAGACCGGCCGGTCCGATGGGCACATCCAGAGTTTCCCTCGCAGATGGAAATCGTTGCCTACCAATAGCGCCTGTGTGTTGTAGTCCTACCCTGCTGAGCATTCGGAATAGTCCTCACAACAGCTGCTCTCTTTCGTTCGTTCTCTACAGTTTTCTCTCTCTCGTTCTTTGGTTCCAGATGTTGCTAGTTGGAGCGCCCCCAGACACAGGGCCACGACGTTTCGGTACCGGGCCTCTCTGGTTCGGTTCTGAGGCAGTCACGGTGGCTGGACCCGGTCCGCGACCCTGCTAAGGGGCGTCCAATGAAAGGGGTAGTACAGTCTGTCAGGAGTTCGTGGCGCCACCTGTGGTGTTCGGTCAGGGTGATCGACGCTGCTGTGGGGTCCGCTGGGGTGATGGAATAGCAGCCGGATGGTGTACCTTCCCACAAGTGAAGTATATCCCCAAGGCTTCCCAGTAGGGTGGATGGTGATGGTGTGAGGTGCAGGCAATAACGAGGACACAAGGTTGCAGTCTCTTTACCTTTTTACTGAAGGCTTCAATATACTCAGTCCAGAGCACGTTCAACCGGGCTATCCGAGACCGGCCGGTCCGATGGGCACATCCAGAGTTTCCCTCACAGATGGAAATCGTTGCCTACCAATAGCGCCTGTGTGTTGTAGTCCTACCCTGCTGAGCATTCGGAATAGTCCTCACAACTGCTGTTCTCTTTCGTTCGTTCGCTACAGCTTTCTCTCTCTCTCTATCTTTGGTTCCAGATGTTGCTAGTTTCTAACGTCCCCCAGATATGTTATGGCTAGGACGCCACCTGTTTGACGGGAAGGCTTGGAGGTCTTCGGGGACCCTAGAGACGCCCCTCTCCCAATGTTGCCCCCTATGTCTTCGTAGGTGTAGAAGGTAGACAGCCAACCTATAATCATCTGTCCAGCGGAATTTGAAGTAAGGCTTGAAGTCAGTTACTCCTACGGTGATCCGGCCACAGACTACGCGCCTCAGTAAGATGTTGCCTTCCTCTCTGGGCACGACTCTTACTGGCTCTCCTTTGTGCTGATCTCGTTTACACTGTTCCACAATATTCTTCCCTTCTTGTCTCTTTCTTAGGATACCGCTGCAAGGTGTGCAGGCGCGGTTCCATAACGTTCTGTTCTGTCGCTAGGCACCTGCCAGGTTCCCACGCCTGACAGGGACCCCCCTGTGTTTCTCCCCGCAACACCCCCTGCCACGGGATGTTGCCTGGTTCCAACCCAGAAGACACAAAAGCGCACAGAGAGGTAAAAAAAATACTCTGTTGTAAAAAAGACACAGTAACTAAGCAAGTACTAGTCAAAAAATGTAAAAATACAGGGTATTTAGTTAATACGTTTTTTTCAAAAAAAAGTATGTTAAGCTGCTCCACCAATCACCAAGGTATACCCATAATAGAGCAGTCCTGTCTAATGTACATAATTCCTATCTCATGTATTTAAAAACCTGATCATCGGTATAGTACCTGTGTGAACAGGGTTCAGAGAGAAAATATCCATGCAGAACTTGCAAGATGGAACAGCTACAATGCAAATGATCCACAGAGGAGTGGTGGACTCCCTAGTCTTGTAGAAACAAGAGAACAATTATAAAACCAAAAACACATGGGCTACTTGCACAGTGAACAAGTCTGTAGAAACCTGTTCACACCACCAAAGAACTTGAAGACACAAAAGCGCATAGAGAGGTCAAAAAAATATATTTTTTGACCTCTCTGTGCGCTTTTGTGTCTTCAAACTCTTTGGTGGTGTGAACAGGTTTCTACAGACTTGTTCACTGTGCAACTGGTTCCAACCCAGTCAGCTTCTGACTAACTTCTTCCCCAGCCCCTAGTTTTACCAGTGTGAGGAGTGGCCCAATAAATGAAGCCTTTTTCTCCCCCTAGTGGCCGCAGTGTGAAGTGTAATGTGTTCTGGTGATACCTGGTCAGGAGAACTCTTTAGTGCCATCGGACGTACCGCTACTCGCCTTGGGGCCATACTGCAACGACCAGGTCTCTGGGGCGCTGCACTCCCCCCCGGTTAAATCCAGTACTCCTGGACTGGGAAGAAGAACAACAATATAATGCAGTGAAAGACATATAAAATTTTTAAATGCTAAGAACAATAAATAGAAAAGGTGCTTCCCTTTATGGGAGGTGAGGACACTTGAACGTTACAAACAAAAATAACAGTTTTAAATATTTTTAAATAACGTTTAGACTATAAATAACCTTTAGTACCCAGCCGGGTATTCTACTTAAGTGCAAATTTTTAACAAATAATTAACTCTTCCTTCGCTTAACCCACTAAAGGCCTACTATAAAATGCTACATAACTCGTTTCTTTCCATTTTAACTTCCCCAATGCAGGACCGCCTAGCTCCTTGGCTGGGCCTACTGTCATTGTACCAACCATTTTCTACGTTTCTCAAGAGGACCCTCTCTCTAACCCCTACGGGTTCACTTCCTAGCTTTCATGTCGTCAATCTTTACTAACATTATTAACTATCTAAGTTCTTCAACATTATTAACGTCTCAATAAAACAATCATCAAACATTCCCTTTAAGAGGGACCCAAGTCTCTGGTGCAGACTCTCTTTCAGCAGCAAGTTCGCAATCAGCAAGTCCTTCTGCATCAAGTCTTCGCAAAGTCTTCACAAAGTCTTCACAAAGTCTTCTTTGACTTATAAAACCAGTAGGGGGCACCTTTAAGAAGGTGCAACTATTTACAAGGCCAGTTTGTGAATCATTCACCGTCCATGATTCGGCAGTCTTTAACAATGATGAACTTGTGCAACATAGAAAAACAGTAGAAAAAAAAGACAAACAATAGAAAACAATAGGGATCCCGGGTCAACAAAGGGATCCCTAGGAGTTAACCCTGGACGGGTTTAAAGGCAGCAGCAGGAACAGTTAACTATTTACAAATCGGGTCTTCGAGGTTTAGTTCTGAGATTCTGATGACCGGGACAGCTCCGCCGGCAGCATTGGGCGGGGCCATCCCGCCGGGTACGCATGGGCACTCGGCGTGGTCACAGGAGCTCCTGGACTCCAGTCAGGGGTCTGTGTTGCAATTGTCCTGGACCTTGCAGCAACTGAGGCGCCAACCACTTCCGATGTCGAGCTCTCCGCCACCACCGTAGTAACAGTATCCACAGTACAGGTGGTGGTCTTTACAACAGTGCATGTAGGGGTCACCACCGTGGTCTTGGTGACAGTCGTGGTTCGATCACAAGGGGGCACCCTCGCTATGGGGGACGGCTTCTCCGCCGCTTTGGTTGATGACAACATGGGGTCTGGTTGCTTGCGCACATTCAGGGCAAACCAACCCCTCTCCCCGAAGTGCCGGGTGTAGGTCACTTTGTCCCCCTTGTACAAGTCCCGATCCGGGTAGCCTTCTCTAAGATGGGACTCTACATCCCTCCGGTTTACAAAGACCTCGGAATATAGGTCCGGCTCCTTAATGAAGCCCCATCCTCCACGGATCCGGAACTCAATGACGGTGCCCTGCCTGCGCGGGGCCTGGTGAGTGGCACGGTCCTTGCGGGCCTGATCCTTTACTTCAAGGTCCCGCCGGTAGTGGGCTTCCCACTGGGCCTGGTGCTGTCTCTCCGTTTCCTCCCACCGCCGATCCAGCTGGGCCTGGTACTGCTCCCAGCTAAGGGCCTCCACCATCTCTCCCTCCTGTGTCTGCACTCCAGGGAACCCAATGATGTTCGATCCCGGGTTCACCCAACGGCACACCGTACGCTCTGCATAGACCTCGCCTGGTATGGTAAGCGGCGAGATCGGGGCCTTGAGGAAGTGCTCCATGCCCGTGGGTTGGTCCCATTGTGGAAGGCGCTGGAGTCTATGGGTCCCAGGGAGAGGAGGCGCTGCGACGGGGCCGATTAACAGGTCCTTCGCCAGAGGGACGGGGTCGGCAGACTCACCGATCAAGGCGACTTCTTCCTTTGCGGTCGGCTCCGGTGTTAGCAGAGGGTCCGGAATCAGGGGATCTTCCGCCGGCGTCTCTTGGCACGGGGCCTTAGCCTCCAGCTGCCACTGGAGCAGCTGCTCCATGAGATTGATATAGAAGGGTTAATAGTTTGCCTTTAAGTGCCTTTTGCCTTTAATTGTTAGAATTACTAGAATCTGTTGATGCAGTAGTCTGATGGCCTCCTTTCAAGGAGACCATACTTCTTATCAATGTATGTTCCCAATAGTCAGTCACAACATGCTCCGGGTACGTGAGAGAATAAAGGTCAGTATGACCCTGGGTGATGGTGGGGGCTACATGAGTTGCATTGAGAATTACATTTGTTGTAAATGGTATAAAATATTTTTTCTTGCTCTATTACTTCAGATAAAAGTGACTTGCTCACAGGATATGTGCGAGGTGTCTTTTTGTCTCCAAGCGCGCTTGTAAAATGACGGGCGTAACTCCACAATTTGGTCTCACTGGTGATCTGTCAGCTGACATTTGGGTCAGAACGAAAAACAGCTACGACAGTTTTGGCGCCCGACTGGGGCCGTGTATCCAACCTATTCAGAATCCGTATGGGGGAGCTTCTGGGAGATTGGCATGCAAAACACCAGCTGCAGCAAGGTGAGAAATGTTATTCTTACAAACCTGTTTTGCATCTGCAATCTCTCATCTGGATCTCTCCATACCTCTGGGTAAAAGGCTGCGAGCATGGTTCAAAGAATCCACATCACCAGTGAGTTTTGTGTTTTGTCTATTTATGTCCGTATGAGAGTTGAATAATAGAGTTATAAGATGATAATTGTTATCTGTATCATTTGTCAGTATCCTAATTGGTTGTGTATTTGCGTAGTGTGTAATACAGAGCTGGGATAGACTCTGTGCAGTGTTGTTATTTTGGTAATTTTGGATTGGCAGTACATTATATGAAGCTGTATTTTGTATAAGGCCGTGGTTTTTGTTGTTTGGCCTTAAAGTGCTTTCAGAGTGTCAGTGGACACTGCTGCAGTTTTTTGTTATATAGAGTTGTGTTAATTCCAAAGTGCAAAATAGGCAGGCTGTGTGAACCTTGTATGTATGTATGAGTGATCACATAAGTATTAGGGTTGAGCGACCTTTACTTTTATAGGATCGGGTCGGGTTTCACGAAACCCGACTTTTTCAAAAGTCGGGTCGAGTGAAATCGGCCGATCCTATAAAAAAGTCGGGGTCGGGGTCGGCCGAAACCCGAAACCCAATGCAGTGCATTGGGTTTCCATGGTTCCCAGGGTCTGAAGGAGCGGAAACTCTCCTTCAGGCCCTGCGATCCATATTTTAGTGTAAAATAAAGAATTAAAATAAAAAATATCGCAATACTTACCCTCTGACGCACCCTGGTACTAACCGGGAACCTTCCTTCCTTAGAATCAGCCTTCCAGGACCTTGCGGTGACGTCGCGGTGACGTCACGGCGACGTCGCGGCTTGTGATTGGCCGCGCCCATGTGACCGCTCGCGCGACCAATCACAAGCCGCGACGTCACCGCGACGTCACCGAAGGTCCTGGAAGGGCTGATTCTTAGGAAGGAAGGCTGCCGGAAAGAAGCAGGGCGCGTCCGAGGGTGAGTATATTCCTATTAGGTATATACTCACCCTCGGACGCGCTGTTGTGAATTCTGTGGCTGAATTCACTCCTGTGGTCACAAGTGGTACTGCAGCTTCGGAGCTTCCTCCCTCAGGTGTTCTGGTGAGCTCGTTAACTGCTTCATTACTTAACTCCGCCTGATGCTGCTATCCTTGCTCCTTGTCAATGTTTCAGTGTTGGATTTGAGCTTCTCCTGATTGTTCCTGTGACCTGCTGCTCTGTATAGCTAAGTGCTTTTTGTTTTTTTGTTGCTTTTTTTCTGTCCAGCTTGTCTTTTGTTTTGCTGGAAGCTCTGAGACGCAAAGGGTGTACCGCCGTGCCGTTAGTTCGGCACGGTGGGTTTTTTTTTGCCCCCTTTGCGTGGTTTTGCTTTAGGGTTTTTTGTAGACTGCAAAGTTCGCTTTACTGTCCTCGCTCTGTCCTAGAATATCGGGCCCCACTTTGCTGAATCTATTTCATCCCTACGTTTTGTCTTTTCATCTTACTCACAGTCATTATATGTGGGGGGCTGCCTTTTCCTTTGGGGAATTTCTCTGGGGCAAGTCAGGCCTATTTTTCTATCTTCAGGCTAGCTAGTTTCTTAGGCTGTGCCGAGTTGCCTAGGTAGTTGTTAGGCGCAATCCACAGCCGCTTTTAGTTGTGTTTAGGATAGGATCAGGTGTGCAGTCTACAGAGTTTCCACGTCTCAGAGCTCGTTCTTGTATTTTTGGGTATTTGTCAGATCACTGTGTGCGCTCTGATCGCTAAGCACACTGTGTTTCTGGATTGCCTTCATAACACCTGTCATTAGCAAACATAACAGTACAAGGAGCCAAACTAATGATTCTCAATAGAGGGAAAGAAAAAGTTCTGACATCATTTTTTTTTTTTTTTTTCTGCTCTGTGTTCACTTTTTTTTTTTCCCCTAGACATTTGGGTGATTCTGGACACAGGTGTGGACATGGATATTCAGGGTCTGTGCTCTTCAATGGATAATCTCGTTATAAATGTACAAAAAATTCAAGATACTATTGATCAGAAATCTATGTTAGAACCAAGAATTCCTATTCCTGATTTGTTTTTTGGAGATAGAACTAAGTTTCTAAGTTTCAAAAATAATTGTAAGCTATTTCTGGCCTTGAAACCTCATTCTTCTGGTAATCCTATTCAACAGGTTTTGATTATTATTTCTTTTTTGCGCGGCGACCCTCAAGACTGGGCATTTTCTCTTGCGCCAGGAGACCCTGCATTGAGTAGTGTCGATGCGTTTTTCCTGGCGCTCGGATTGCTGTACAATGAGCCTAATTCAGTGGATCAGGCTGAGAAAAATTTGCTGGCTTTGTGCCAGGGTCAGGATGATATAGAAGTATATTGTCAGAAATTTAGGAAATGGTCAGTACTCACTCAGTGGAATGAATCTGCGCTGGCAGCTTTGTTCAGAAAGGGTCTCTCTGAGGCTCTTAAGGATGTCATGGTGGGATTTCCTATGCCTGCTGGTTTGAATGAGTCTTTGTCTTTGGCCATTCAGATCGGTCGACGCTTGCGCGAGCGTAAATCTGTGCACCATTTGGCGGTACTGCCTGAGGTTAAACCTGAGCCTATGCAGTGCGATAGGACTATGACTAGAGTTGAACGGCAGGAATACAGACGTCTGAATGGTCTGTGTTTCTACTGTGGTGATTCCACTCATGCTATTTCTGATTGTCCTAAGCGCACTAAGCGGTCCGCTAGGTCTGCCGTCATTGGTACTGTACAGTCCAAATTCCTTCTGTCCATTACCTTGATATGCTCTTTGTCGTCGTTTTCTGTCATGGCGTTTGTGGATTCGGGCGCTGCCCTGAATCTGATGGATTTGGATTATGTCAAACGTTGTGGGTTTTTCTTGGAGCCTTTGCGGTGTCCTATTCCATTGAGAGGAATTGATGCTACACCTTTGGCCAAGAATAAACCTCAATACTGGGCCCAGCTGACCATGTGCATGGCTCCTGCACATCAGGAAGTTATTCGCTTTCTGGTGTTGCATAATCTGCATGATGTGGTCGTGTTGGGGTTGCCATGGCTACAAACCCATAATCCAGTATTGGATTGGAATTCCATGTCGGTATCCAGCTGGGGTTGTCAGGGGGTACATGGTGATGTTCCATTTTTGTCGATTTCGTCATCCACCCCTTCTGAGGTCCCAGAGTTCTTGTCTGATTATCAGGATGTATTTGAAGAGCCCAAGTCCGATGCTCTACCTCCGCATAGGGATTGTGATTGTGCTATCAATTTGATTCCTGGTAGTAAATTCCCTAAAGGTCGATTATTTAATTTATCCGTGCCCGAACACGCCGCTATGCGCAGTTATGTGAAGGAATCCCTGGAGAAGGGACATATTCGCCCATCGTCATCACCACTGGGAGCAGGGTTCTTCTTTGTAGCCAAGAAGGATGGTTCGCTGAGACCGTGTATTGATTACCGCCTTCTTAATAAGATCACTGTTAAATTTCAGTATCCCTTGCCATTGTTATCTGACTTGTTTGCTCGGATTAAGGGGGCTAGTTGGTTCACTAAGATAGATCTTCGTGGTGCGTATAATCTGGTGAGAATCAGGCAAGGAGATGAATGGAAAACTGCATTCAATACGCCCGAGGGTCATTTTGAGTATCTAGTGATGCCGTTCGGACTTGCCAATGCTCCATCTGTGTTTCAGTCTTTTATGCATGACATCTTCCGTGAGTATCTGGATAAATTCCTGATTGTTTACTTGGATGACATTTTGATCTTCTCAGATGATTGGGAGTCTCATGTGAAGCAGGTCAGAATGGTTTTTCAGGTCCTGCGTGCTAACTCTTTGTTTGTGAAGGGATCAAAGTGTCTCTTCGGTGTGCAGAAAGTTTCATTTTTGGGGTTCATCTTTACCCCTTCTACTATCGAGATGGATCCAGTTAAGGTCCAAGCCATCCAGGATTGGATTCAGCCGACATCTCTGAAAAGTCTGCAAAAGTTCCTGGGCTTTGCTAATTTTTATCGTCGCTTCATCTGTAATTTTTCTAGCATTGCCAAACCATTGACCGATTTGACCAAGAAGGGTGCTGATTTGGTTAATTGGTCTTCTGCTGCTGTGGAAGCTTTTCAGGAGTTGAAGCGTCGTTTTTGTTCTGCCCCTGTGTTGTGTCAGCCAGATGTTTCTCTTCCAATCCAGGTCGAGGTTGATGCTTCTGAGATTGGAGCAGGGGCGGTTTTGTCACAGAGAGGTTCTGATTGCTCAGTGATGAAACCATGTGCTTTCTTTTCCAGGAAGTTTTCGCCCGCTGAGCGTAATTATGATGTGGGCAATCGAGAGTTGCTGGCCATGAAGTGGGCATTCGAGGAGTGGCGTCATTGGCTTGAAGGAGCTAAGCATCGCGTGGTGGTATTGACTGATCATAAGAACTTGACTTATCTCGAGTCTGCCAAACGCTTGAATCCTAGACAGGCCCGTTGGTCGTTATTTTTTGCCCGCTTCGACTTTGTGATTTCGTACCTTCCGGGCTCTAAAAATGTGAAGGCGGATGCTCTGTCTAGGAGTTTTGTGCCCGACTCTCCGGGTTTATCTGAGCCAGCGGGTATCCTCAAGGAAGGAGTCATTGTGTCTGCCATCTCCCCTGATTTGCGGCGGGTGCTGCAAAAATTTCAGGCGAATAAACCTGATCGTTGTCCAGCAGAGAAACTGTTCGTCCCTGAACAAGGATTTGGATTCCTGGACCACGGTGTGAATTACTGGTATGATGGACTCCTCGCCAGAGACGGACTATACCTCAACAAACCTGGGAAACACACATTCGCCAGAAGACTCGCTACACTCATCAGGAGGGCGTTAAACTAGAAGAAGAGGGGACGGGAAGAAAAACATTAGACTCATAGTAACATAGTAACATAGTTAGTAAGGCCGAAAAAAGACATTTGTCCATCCAGTTCAGCCTATATTCCATCATAATAAATACCCAGATCTACGTCCTTCTACAGAACCTAATAATTGTATGATACAATATTGTTCTGCTCCAGGAAGACATCCAGGCCTCTCTTGAACCCCTCGACTGAGTTCGCCATCACCACCTCCTCAGGCAAGCAATTCCAGATTCTCACTGCCCTAACAGTAAAGAATCCTCTTCTATGTTGGTGGAAAAACCTTCTCTCCTCCAGACGCAAAGAATGCCCCCTTGTGCCCGTCACCTTCCTTGGTATAAACAGATCCTCAGCGAGATATTTGTATTGTCCCCTTATATACTTATACATGGTTATTAGATCGCCCCTCAGTCGTCTTTTTTCTAGACTAAATAATCCTAATTTCGCTAATCTATCTGGGTATTGTAGTTCTCCCATCCCCTTTATTAATTTTGTTGCCCTCCTTTGTACTCTCTCTAGTTCCATTATATCCTTCCTGAGCACCGGTGCCCAAAACTGGACACAGTACTCCATGTGCGGTCTAACTAGGGATTTGAACAAAGACGACCCAGGAAAACATACTCAGAAGGGAGGTAAGAACATTTCTAAAACAATCCACAGTGAGGAGATTGGAACAAAACAAAATCCTCTAAACTGCATGCTCGCAAACGCCAGAAGCCTGACAAACAAGATGGAAGAACTAGAAGCAGAAATATCTACAGGTAACTTTGACATAGTGGGAATAACCGAGACATGGTTAGATGAAAGCTATGACTGGGCAGTTAACTTACAGGGTTACAGTCTGTTTAGAAAGGATCGTAAAAATCGGAGAGGAGGAGGGGTTTGTCTCTATGTAAAGTCTTGTCTAAAGTCCACTTTAAGGGAGGATATTAGCGAAGGAAATGAGGATGTCGAGTCCATATGGGTCGAAATTCATGGAGGGAAAAATGGTAACAAAATTCTCATTGGGGTCTGTTACAAACCCCCAAATATAACAGAAACCATGGAAAGTCTACTTCTAAAGCAGATAGATGAAGCTGCAACCCATAATGAGGTCCTGGTTATGGGGGACTTTAACTACCCGGATATTAACTGGGAAACAGAAACCTGTGAAACCCATAAAGGCAACAGGTTTCTGCTAATAACCAAGAAAAATTATCTTTCACAATTGGTGCAGAATCCAACCAGAGGAGCAGCACTTTTAGACCTAATACTATCTAATAGACCTGACAGAATAACAAATCTGCAGGTGGTTGGGCATTTAGGAAATAGCGACCACAATATTGTGCAGTTTCACCTGTCTTTCACTAGGGGGACTTGTCAGGGAGTCACAAAAACATTGAACTTTAGGAAGGCAAAGTTTGAACAGCTTAGAGATGCCCTTAATCTGGTAGACTGGGACAATATCCTCAGAAATGAGAATACAGATAATAAATGGGAAATGTTTAAGAACATCCTAAATAGGCAGTGTAAGCGGTTTATACCTTGTGGGAATAAAAGGACTAGAAATAGGAAAAACCCAATGTGGCTAAACAAAGAAGTAAGACAGGCAATTAACAGTAAAAAGAAAGCATTTGCACTACTAAAGCAGGATGGCACCATTGAAGCTCTAAAAAACTATAGGGAGAAAAATACTTTATCTAAAAAACTAATTAAAGCTGCCAAAAAGGAAACAGAGAAGCACATTGCTAAGGAGAGTAAAACTAATCCCAAACTGTTCTTCAACTATATCAATAGTAAAAGAATAAAAACTGAAAATGTAGGCCCCTTAAAAAATAGTGAGGAAAGAATGGTTGTAGATGACGAGGAAAAAGCTAACATATTAAACACCTTCTTCTCCACGGTATTCACGGTGGAAAATGAAATGCTAGGTGAAATCCCAAGAAACAATGAAAACCCTATATTAAGGGTCACCAATCTAACCCAAGAAGAGGTGCGAAACCGGCTAAATAAGATTAAAATAGATAAATCTCCGGGTCCGGATGGCATACACCCACGAGTACTAAGAGAACTAAGTAATGTAATAGATAAACCATTATTTCTTATTTTTAGTGACTCTATAGCGACAGGGTCTGTTCCGCAGGACTGGCGCATAGCAAATGTGGTGCCAATATTCAAAAAGGGCTCTAAAAGTGAACCTGGAAATTATAGGCCAGTAAGTCTAACCTCTATTGTTGGTAAAATATTTGAAGGGTTTCTGAGGGATGTTATTCTGGATTATCTCAATGAGAATAACTGTTTAACTCCATATCAGCATGGGTTTATGAGAAATCGCTCCTGTCAAACCAATCTAATCAGTTTTTATGAAGAGGTAAGCTATAGACTGGACCACGGTGAGTCATTGGACGTGGTATATCTCGATTTTTCCAAAGCGTTTGATACCGTGCCGCACAAGAGGTTGGTACACAAAATGAGAATGCTTGGTCTGGGGGAAAATGTGTGTAAATGGGTTAGTAACTGGCTTAGTGATAGAAAGCAGAGGGTGGTTATAAATGGTATAGTCTCTAACTGGGTCGCTGTGACCAGTGGGGTACCGCAGGGGTCAGTATTGGGACCTGTTCTCTTCAACATATTCATTAATGATCTGGTAGAAGGTTTACACAGTAAAATATCGATATTTGCAGATGATACAAAACTATGTAAAGCAGTTAATACAAGAGAAGATAGTATTCTGCTACAGATGGATCTGGATAAGTTGGAAACTTGGGCTGAAAGGTGGCAGATGAGGTTTAACAATGATAAATGTAAGGTTATACACATGGGAAGAGGGAATCAATATCACCATTACACACTGAACGGGAAACCACTGGGTAAATCTGACAGGGAGAAGGACTTGGGGATCCTAGTTAATGATAAACTTACCTGGAGCAGCCAGTGCCAGGCAGCAACTGCCAAGGCAAACAGGATCATGGGGTGCATTAAAAGAGGTCTGGATACACATGATGAGAGCATTATACTGCCTCTGTACAAATCCCTAGTTAGACCGCACATGGAGTACTGTGTCCAGTTTTGGGCACCGGTGCTCAGGAAGGATATAATGGAACTAGAGAGAGTACAAAGGAGGGCAACAAAATTAATAAAGGGGATGGGAGAACTACAATACCCAGATAGATTAGCGAAATTAGGATTATTTAGTCTAGAAAAAAGACGACTGAGGGGCGATCTAATAACCATGTATAAGTATATAAGGGGACAATACAAATATCTCGCTGAGGATCTGTTTATACCAAGGAAGGTGACGGGCACAAGGGGGCATTCTTTGCGTCTAGAGGAGAGAAGGTTTTTCCACCAACATAGAAGAGGATTCTTTACTGTTAGGGCAGTGAGAATCTGGAATTGCTTGCCTGAGGAGGTGGTGATGGCGAACTCAGTCGAGGGGTTCAAGAGAGGCCTGGATGTCTTCCTGGAGCAGAACAATATTGTATCATACAATTATTAGGTTCTGTAGAAGGACGTAGATCTGGGTATTTATTATGATGGAATATAGGCTGAACTGGATGGACAAATGTCTTTTTTCGGCCTTACTAACTATGTTACTATGTTACTATGATAGGTGGACTAATAAACTTATCTCTGAACTTCATTGTTCGGTGTTGGCTGGTCATCCTGGAATCTTTGGTACCAGAGAGTTAGTGGCTAGATCCTTCTGGTGGCCATCTCTGTCACGGGATGTACGTACTTTTGTGCAGTCCTGTGGGATTTGTGCTAGGGCTAAGCCCTGCTGTTCTCGTGCCAGTGGGTTGCTTTTGCCCTTGCCGGTCCCAAAGAGGCCTTGGACACATATTTCGATGGATTTCATTTCTGACCTTCCCGTTTCTCAAAAGATGTCAGTCATTTGGGTGGTCTGTGATCGCTTTTCTAAAATGGTCCATCTGGTGCCCTTGGCTAAATTGCCTTCCTCCTCTGATTTGGTACCTTTGTTCTTTCAGCATGTTGTTCGGTTGCATGGCATTCCTGAGAATATTGTTTCTGACAGAGGTTCCCAGTTTGTTTCAAGGTTTTGGCGAGCCTTTTGTGGTAGGATGGGCATTGACCTATCCTTTTCCTCGGCTTTCCATCCTCAGACTAATGGCCAGACCGAACGAACCAATCAGACCTTGGAAACATATCTGAGATGTTTTGTTTCTGCAGACCAGGATGATTGGGTGTCCTTTTTGCCGTTGGCTGAGTTCGCCCTTAATAATCGGGCCAGCTCGGCTACCTTGGTTTCTCCATTTTTTTGCAATTCTGGGTTCCATCCTCGTTTATCTTCAGGACAGGTTGAGTCTTCGGACTGTCCTGGTGTGGATTCTGTGGTGGATAGGTTGCAGCAGATCTGGACTCAGGTAGTGGACAATTTGATCTTGTCCCAGGAGAAAGCTCAACTTTTCGCTAATCGCAGACGCCGTGTGGGTCCCCGACTTCGTGTTGGGGATCTGGTTTGGTTATCTTCTCGTCATATTCCTATGAAGGTTTCCTCTCCTAAATTTAAACCTCGTTTTATTGGTCCGTATAGGATTTCTGAGGTTCTCAATCCTGTGTCTTTTCGTTTGACCCTCCCAGACTCCTTTTCCATACATAATGTATTCCATAGGTCGTTGTTGCGGAGATACGTGGCACCTATGGTTCCATCTGTTGAGCCTCCTGCCCCGGTTTTGGTGGAGGGGGAATTGGAGTATATTGTGGAGAAGATTTTGGATTCTCGTGTTTCTAGACGGAAACTCCAGTATCTGGTTAAATGGAAGGGTTATGCTCAGGAAGATAATTCCTGGGTTTTTGCCTCTGATGTTCATGCTTCCGATCTTGTTCGTGCCTTTCATGCGGCTCATCCTGGTCGGCCTGGGGGCTCTGGTGAGGGTTCGGTGACCCCTCCTCAAGGGGGGGGTACTGTTGTGAATTCTGTGGCTTAATTCACTCCTGTGGTCACAAGTGGTACTGCAGCTTCTGAGCTTTCTCCCTCAGGTGTTCTGGTGAGCTCGTTAACTGCTTCATTACTTAACTCCGCCTGATGCTGCTATCCTTGCTCCTTGTCAATGTTTCAGTGTTGGATTTGAGCTTCTCCTGATTGTTCCTGTGACCTGCTGCTCTGTATAGCTAAGTGCTTTTTGTTTTTTTGTTGCTTTTTTTCTGTCCAGCTTGTCTTTTGTTTTGCTGGAAGCTCTGAGACGCAAAGGGTGTACCGCCGTGCCGTTAGTTCGGCACGGTGGGTTTTTTTTTGCCCCCTTTGCGTGGTTTTGCTTTAGGGTTTTTTGTAGACTGCAAAGTTCGCTTTACTGTCCTCGCTCTGTCCTAGAATATCGGGCAATAGAAAGTATAATATCTGATAATCCAAAATTAGTATTAAACCAAGAAAAACAAAGAAAACTAATCTATCCAATAAACTTTATTAAACAAAATAAGGATAAAAGACTGACACAACACCCAGACCCCTCTAAATGGGGGTGGGTCAATTAAAAAACCTGGCCCAAAAAGATTGTAAAGGGCAAAGGGTGGGAGGGACAACGGGGCCGATAGCAAAAACCCTACACGTCCCTACAAATATTC
Source organism: Ranitomeya imitator (assembly GCF_032444005.1). NCBI lineage: Eukaryota > Metazoa > Chordata > Amphibia > Anura > Dendrobatidae > Ranitomeya > Ranitomeya imitator. Next base: position 591,589,551 of record NC_091285.1, read on the forward strand.
CCTGCCTGTCTGCGGAGGTTGGCACCCTCTTGGACGCAATATGGCGCCCCCGCTCACCGTCGACTCACCCTTAAGGCCCTATAAGTCCCTCTACATGTATAAAGATACTATACCACAAACAACACCCAATACATGGCCTAACCAAACTCGGGACCAAAAAAAAGAGAAAAAACACCAGGTAGTGATTCACCAGTAAAGACAAACGGTCTGACCGTACCAATCCCTAATGCTAAAGTATAACGCCTGAAACTAAGGCTAATACACCCTAAGGAGTCCCTAACCGAGTCTCCCTACCTGTCAGCGGAGGTTGGCACCCTCTTGAACGCAAATGGCGCCCCCGCTCCTCGGCGGCTGCCCCTATTAACCCTGGCTGAATCCCTAAAAGAAGATATATCGGGATACTAAATACGGGTGGTGCCTTAGGGGCTATACTAGTGACCCAGATAAATAGGTCCCTATAGCTCGGTCAGACCCTAAAGATAAAGCAAATAGCAACAATACTTAAACCAATGCTTGCACGGCAATAGGAAAGATGTATATAACAGCTTAACGAATACAACTATATTATGATCACAGTTGGTAAAGTACTCGTATGCAAATACAATGGTTGCGGGGAAAAAAAAAAAAAAAAAAAAAAAAAAAACACACAACTGGTGAAAAACATATAAACTTATAAACTTAAAAGGCCTGAAACACTTATCTGTGTTCAGGTCTCACCTCTACGCGTTTCCCCCCCATGATGTGGTTCCTCAGGAGGCATATGGGAAAAAGAGATACTGTGTGAATAGATCACATCAGAGATACATGTTGTGCCTGGTTGCAGGTCAAGGAAACACTGACTAAAACGCCATTAAATAGTCTCCTCCCCCCCTCCCCAATAGGGACAAAGGGTTAAGGGGCTAATTACCACCTGTGTTCGCCGCTTAAAGAAAAAAAAAAAAAAAAAATATTCATGTTCATATTCATGTCCACCCCGCTCCAACAGCGCATGTGCCTGGGCGCAATGTTTCTGTCCGGCATCTCATCCCTGGACAAACAGCAAAAGCGCATCGACGCCGACTTAAGGCTAATGTAAATAATGCCATAAACACCTTTGCATACAGCTGGGTGCGATATTCATACCCACCCAGCTGTATAAGGGACACCCATACTGGAGCCACAGCAACGGAGGACAACTATACCGGGGTTACACAGGGACATTAAACCACACATGTTAAACATTATAGCTGGCACATTTTGCGCCCTAGAAGCGTAGTGATTGCGCCATTGGTTATATTTAAAGGACCCCTTACATGTAATCACAGCTGCACCGTCACATACACATGGCCCAAGTATACTATTATGGACACCTATTGGCGATCCCTTAAAACCTGGCGGCCCTTACATGTACTTAAGAAAAAAAAAAAAAAAAAAAAAAAAGAAGATATGGCGTTTACAAAAAATATTGGCATGTGATGCTATACTACCCACCACACAACACGTGGTTTCCATGTATAACTTATAAAAGCACCACATACAAATAGTTTGTTAACCATGTACACTAATTGTATAAAAATAACAATACATATAGATGTATTTTTATGCATATATCACCTCCATATGATATTTAAATTCTGAAAAATACACTCAATATATAGTGTACATGTATAAGTATGCGGTGAACTATAGTCAGCAGAGACCAAAAACCCGCAACCACACTACCCTAAGTCCATTAAACGTAGATGATAAAGAGTATGCACATTGTGCACCACATTCCTATACTCTTATGAACATTCCTGCAGGCCATCTACTAGGTCTGCAGCGCTGTATTATTTTAAATCAGGGGAAAAGGGGAGCGAAGACAAACCTGACGAAAACAATTCACACAAAACAACCAAAAGTAAGCCGCTCGTTAAGTCCTCCTGGGGCTACTGAATCCATCCTAAATATCCATTGTGTTTCCTTTTGCAGGATGACCCTATCCCAATCACCTCTCCTACCATTCTGTTTTATTACTTCCAGAACACAGAATGAGAGAGTCTTGCTGTCACCCTGGTGTACCTCCCAAACATGCCGTGCTACGGGGGTATCTCTGTTATTTTTGATATCTCCCAAGTGTTCCCCGATCCTCCTTCTCAACTCCCTTTTGGTCTTCCCTATATAATTCTTCGGGCATGTACACGTAGCCATATAGACCACACCAATGGTTTTGCAATTAGCAAAGTCTCTACAGAAGAAGTTTCTCCCATTCTGTGCACTCTTAAAGCTCTTACATGGTGTTACATAATCACAGAACGAACAGTTACCACATCTGAACGTACCATTGATGCGTCTATCAAGCCAAGTTCCCTCTTGTTTCGGTCTCTTATAGTGGCTGTGTACGAGCCGATCTTTCAAAGACCGTCCTCTGCGGAAGGTAATCTGGGGTCTATTTGGGATGATATCCGCCAGGGTTTCATCCAGCTGTAAGATCCCCCAATGCTTTTTAAGGACACTAAATACCCGGTTCGTTTGGTTGTCATAGGTTCCAATAATCCTAGGGGTATTCTCTGCCTCTAGTTCTCTATGTGTCTGTAGGAGCGTATGTCTCTCTCTACTCATAGCATTCTTAAAGGCCGGGTCTAAGACCTCATCCGGATACCCACGCTCACGGAACCTCTCCCTCAGATCGTATGCTTGTGTCCTAAAGATAGCAGGGTCAGAGCAGTTCCTTCTTACTCTTAAATATTGTCCCCGAGGGATCCCCCTTTTCAGGGGAACTGGGTGATGACTCTCCCACCGAAGCAGGGCGTTACTAGATGTCGGTTTACGAAATAGCCTTGTATCCAATGTACCACTGGCATTAATGGTAATTTTAACATCCAAGAACGCTAATTCATGTTCATCATTCTCAGATGTAAACTTTAACCCAAAGCAATTATCATTCAACCCTTGTACAAAGCTGTTAAACTCATTTGCTGTACCATTCCACATGACCAAGACATCGTCTATGTATCGATACCAAGCCGATATCTTGTCAGTCCACCATTCTTCTACCCCAGAGAACACTACGGTTTCCTCCCACCAGCCCAGGAGGAGATTTGCATACGAGGGTGCACAAGAGCAACCCATCGCGGTCCCCCTGAGCTGGTGGAAGTACTTACCGTTAAACAGGAAGTAGTTGTGGGTTAGGACAAACTCCATCAACTCTACTACAAATTTACTGTGTTTCTCAAAAAAGACGGCTCTTGTCCTTAGATAGTACTCCAATGCCTTCAGGCCCATACTGTGAGGAATGCTGCTATATAAAGCCTCGACATCTATTGAACCCAAAATGGTCCCCTGTTCAACCACCACACCGTCTACTTTTTGGAGCAGGTCCGATGTATCACGCACGTATGAGGGTAATGATGTTACAAATGGACGTAAGATGTTATCGATATAAATGCCAACATTCTGGCTCAATGAACCAACACCTGAAACTATGGGGCGGCCTTTTAAGGGGGAGAGACCCTTATGGACCTTTGGGAGGGCATAAAAAGTAGGGATTGTCGGGGTACGAGGAACCAAAAACTTATACTCGTTGTAGGAAATCAATTTGTCACGTAGACCAATGTCTAAGATAGTCATTAATTACCCAATAAACCAATCCGTATGGTCATTCTCAAGTACACCATATGTCTCACTGTCATCAAGGATAGATCTACACATTCCCACATATCTCTGGTGGTCGAGGATGACCAAATTGCCACCTTTATCAGATGATTTGACAATGATCTGGTCATTCTTCTCTAGTTTCTCCAAGGCCTCCCATTCCTCACTATTCAAATTTGGTGATGTATCCCCATTCAGTCGGCCTATTTTTTTAAGGTCATCCTCGACCACTCTCAAAAAAATGTCAATATTCGTGTAATCACCTGGGGGAGGCATACGATTGCTTTTTAATTTTAGGTCAGTCTGTGGACCTAGTCCTCTCTCCCTCTCACTGTCCTCCAGAAGGCCCGTCAGAACATTAAGCCCCTCCAGGTCCTCTTCTGATATACCCAATTCTAAACATTGTTGTTTGTTATGCAAAGAAAAAAACTTCTTCCATTTTAATTTACGACAGTAGAGATTTAAATCCTTCACCCAAGTGAATGTATTGTACCATGTTGTAGGAACAAATGTAAGTCCCTTTCTTAGCACACTAATTTCACCAGGTGATAACATATGGCTACTGAGATTTATGATTTGGTTCTCATCATATATATTCATTACATTCGTTTCCTCAACTCGTACCCCGTTGGGGCCCTCTGCTCTAAAAAAGACGAAGAGTGTGTAGAGGTGGATAATGAGGAAGATGATGGCATTGGGACTAAAGGTCTCGTAGGTGCCCCAAAGCCCGTGGTTACATTCCCTTGGCCCATGAAGCCCTGCTCCCGACCTCTGCCTCCTTGATACCTGCCCGTATATCCTCTTTGTTTCTGCCATTTTCCTTTTCCCCTATATGATGAAGGCCCACCTCTACCTCTTTGTCTCCAAAATCCTCCCGGCCTCTCTGTGTCTGAGCCCTCTGCCTCAGAGGAAGAAATTTCAGAGGCGATATCTACGCCTCCTGAGAAATTATACGCACTATTAGTTTTAAATTCTTCTGAGTCTCGTATGAATTGTGTATGTTTACGATTCTTAAGTTGGTTTTGATAACGTTCTACTGAGATCTGTAGATTACTCTCCTTTTTATTAAACTCAGGATCAGATTTAAACAGTAGTGTCTTCTCTATTAATTCATTCAGTTGTTTAGATGTGGTTTCTAGAATCTTTTTTTCTTCCTCTAGCAGTAATTTCATGAACCTAACAGATGAGGCTATGGACTCTTCCCGCCAGGCCTTCAAAAGGACGGGGTTGCTTACTCTCGGTGATGGAGATATATTTACACGCAATCCCTTTGGTACAATGTTGTTCTTAATATAATTCTCCAAAGCTTTTGTTTCCCATAAAGATTTCAAATATTTTTTATAGCATCCAGTAAGTTCTTTAAATGTGGAGTATATGGATGGGCTCGAGTCGGTACCCGTGTAGCCTGAGTCAACTGAAAACACCCGATCCGCCTCACTCACCCATGATTCAGAACAGATAGGCCCTGATAGAAAACCAGCCATAGTAGTCAAAAAACAGTAGAAAGTATAATATCTGATAATCCAAAATTAGTATTAAACCAAGAAAAACAAAGAAAACTAATCTATCCAATAAACTTTATTAAACAAAATAAGGATAAAAGACTGACACAACACCCAGACCCCTCTAAATGGGGGTGGGTCAATTAAAAAACCTGGCCCAAAAAGATTGTAAAGGGCAAAGGGTGGGAGGGACAACGGGGCCGATAGCAAAAACCCTACACGTCCCTACAAATATTCCCTGCCTGTCTGCGGAGGTTGGCACCCTCTTGGACGCAATATGGCGCCCCCGCTCACCGTCGACTCACCCTTAAGGCCCTATAAGTCCCTCTACATGTATAAAGATACTATACCACAAACAACACCCAATACATGGCCTAACCAAACTCGGGACCAAAAAAAAGAGAAAAAACACCAGGTAGTGATTCACCAGTAAAGACAAACGGTCTGACCGTACCAATCCCTAATGCTAAAGTATAACGCCTGAAACTAAGGCTAATACACCCTAAGGAGTCCCTAACCGAGTCTCCCTACCTGTCAGCGGAGGTTGGCACCCTCTTGAACGCAAATGGCGCCCCCGCTCCTCGGCGGCTGCCCCTATTAACCCTGGCTGAATCCCTAAAAGAAGATATATCGGGATACTAAATACGGGTGGTGCCTTAGGGGCTATACTAGTGACCCAGATAAATAGGTCCCTATAGCTCGGTCAGACCCTAAAGATAAAGCAAATAGCAACAATACTTAAACCAATGCTTGCACGGCAATAGGAAAGATGTATATAACAGCTTAACGAATACAACTATATTATGATCACAGTTGGTAAAGTACTCGTATGCAAATACAATGGTTGCGGGGAAAAAAACAAAAACAAAAAAAAAAAACAAAAAAAAACAAACACACAACTGGTGAAAAACATATAAACTTATAAACTTAAAAGGCCTGAAACACTTATCTGTGTTCAGGTCTCGCCTCTACGCGTTTCCCCCCCATGATGTGGTTCCTCAGGAGGCATATGGGAAAAAGAGATACTGTGTGAATAGATCACATCAGAGATACATGTTGTGCCTGGTTGCAGGTCAAGGAAACACTGACTAAAACGCCATTAAATAGTCTCCTCCCCCCCTCCCCAATAGGGACAAAGGGTTAAGGGGCTAATTACCACCTGTGTTCGCCGCTTAAAGAAAAAAAAAAAAAAAAATATTCATGTTCATATTCATGTCCACCCCGCTCCAACAGCGCATGTGCCTGGGCGCAATGTTTCTGTCCGGCATCTCATCCCTGGACAAACAGCAAAAGCGCATCGACGCCGACTTAAGGCTAATGTAAATAATGCCATAAACACCTTTGCATACAGCTGGGTGCGATATTCATACCCACCCAGCTGTATAAGGGACACCCATACTGGAGCCACAGCAACGGAGGACAACTATACCGGGGTTACACAGGGACATTAAACCACACATGTTAAACATTATAGCTGGCACATTTTGCGCCCTAGAAGCGTAGTGATTGCGCCATTGGTTATATTTAAAGGACCCCTTACATGTAATCACAGCTGCACCGTCACATACACATGGCCCAAGTATACTATTATGGACACCTATTGGCGATCCCTTAAAACCTGGCGGCCCTTACATGTACTTAAGAAAAAAAAAAAAAAAAAAAAAAAAGAAGATATGGCGTTTACAAAAAATATTGGCATGTGATGCTATACTACCCACCACACAACACGTGGTTTCCATGTATAACTTATAAAAGCACCACATACAAATAGTTTGTTAACCATGTACACTAATTGTATAAAAATAACAATACATATAGATGTATTTTTATGCATATATCACCTCCATATGATATTTAAATTCTGAAAAATACACTCAATATATAGTGTACATGTATAAGTATGCGGTGAACTATAGTCAGCAGAGACCAAAAACCCGCAACCACACTACCCTAAGTCCATTAAACGTAGATGATAAAGAGTATGCACATTGTGCACCACATTCCTATACTCTTATGAACATTCCTGCAGGCCATCTACTAGGTCTGCAGCGCTGTATTATTTTAAATCAGGGGAAAAGGGGAGCGAAGACAAACCTGACGAAAACAATTCACACAAAACAACCAAAAGTAAGCCGCTCGTTAAGTCCTCCTGGGGCTACTGAATCCATCCTAAACATCCATTGTGTTTCCTTTTGCAGGATGACCCTATCCCAATCACCTCTCCTACCATTCTGTTTTATTACTTCCAGAACACAGAATGAGAGAGTCTTGCTGTCACCCTGGTGTACCTCCCAAACATGCCGTGCTACGGGGGTATCTCTGTTATTTTTGATATCTCCCAAGTGTTCCCCGATCCTCCTTCTCAACTCCCTTTTGGTCTTCCCTATATAATTCTTCGGGCATGTACACGTAGCCATATAGACCACACCAATGGTTTTGCAATTAGCAAAGTCTCTACAGAAGAAGTTTCTCCCATTCTGTGCACTCTTAAAGCTCTTACATGGTGTTACATAATCACAGAACGAACAGTTACCACATCTGAACGTACCATTGATGCGTCTATCAAGCCAAGTTCCCTCTTGTTTCGGTCTCTTATAGTGGCTGTGTACGAGCCGATCTTTCAAAGACCGTCCTCTGCGGAAGGTAATCTGGGGTCTATTTGGGATGATATCCGCCAGGGTTTCATCCAGCTGTAAGATCCCCCAATGCTTTTTAAGGACACTAAATACCCGGTTCGTTTGGTTGTCATAGGTTCCAATAATCCTAGGGGTATTCTCTGCCTCTAGTTCTCTATGTGTCTGTAGGAGCGTATGTCTCTCTCTACTCATAGCATTCCTAAAGGCCGGGTCTAAGACCTCATCCGGATACCCACGCTCACGGAACCTCTCCCTCAGATCGTATGCTTGTGTCCTAAAGATAGCAGGGTCAGAGCAGTTCCTTCTTACTCTTAAATATTGTCCCCGAGGGATCCCCCTTTTCAGGGGAACTGGGTGATGACTCTCCCACCGAAGCAGGGCGTTACTAGATGTCGGTTTACGAAATAGCCTTGTATCCAATGTACCACTGGCATTAATGGTAATTTTAACATCCAAGAACGCTAATTCATGTTCATCATTCTCAGATGTAAACTTTAACCCAAAGCAATTATCATTCAACCCTTGTACAAAGCTGTTAAACTCATTTGCTGTACCATTCCACATGACCAAGACATCGTCTATGTATCGATACCAAGCCGATATCTTGTCAGTCCACCATTCTTCTACCCCAGAGAACACTACGGTTTCCTCCCACCAGCCCAGGAGGAGATTTGCATACGAGGGTGCACAAGAGCAACCCATCGCGGTCCCCCTGAGCTGGTGGAAGTACTTACCGTTAAACAGGAAGTAGTTGTGGGTTAGGACAAACTCCATCAACTCTACTACAAATTTACTGTGTTTCTCAAAAAAGACGGCTCTTGTCCTTAGATAGTACTCCAATGCCTTCAGGCCCATACTGTGAGGAATGCTGCTATATAAAGCCTCGACATCTATTGAACCCAAAATGGTCCCCTGTTCAACCACCACACCGTCTACTTTTTGGAGCAGGTCCGATGTATCACGCACGTATGAGGGTAATGATGTTACAAATGGACGTAAGATGTTATCGATATAAATGCCAACATTCTGGCTCAATGAACCAACACCTGAAACTATGGGGCGGCCTTTTAAGGGGGAGAGACCCTTATGGACCTTTGGGAGGGCATAAAAAGTAGGGATTGTCGGGGTACGAGGAACCAAAAACTTATACTCGTTGTAGGAAATCAATTTGTCACGTAGACCAATGTCTAAGATAGTCATTAATGACCCAATAAACCTATCCGTAGGGTCATTCTCAAGTACACCATATGTCTCCCTGTCATCAAGGATAGATCTACACATTCCCACATATCTCTGGTGGTCGAGGATGACCAAATTGCCACCTTTATCAGATGATTTGACAATGATCTGGTCATTCTTCTCTAGTTTCTCCAAGGCCTCCCATTCCTCACTATTCAAATTTGGTGATGTATCCCCATTCAGTCGGCCTATTTTTTTAAGGTCATCCTCGACCACTCTCAAAAAAATGTCAATATTCGTGTAATCACCTGGGGGAGGCATACGATTGCTTTTTAATTTTAGGTCAGTCTGTGGACCTAGTCCTCTCTCCCTCTCACTGTCCTCCAGAAGGCCCGTCAGAACATTAAGCCCCTCCAGGTCCTCTTCTGATATACCCAATTCTAAACATTGTTGTTTGTTATTCAAAGAAAAAAACTTCTTCCATTTTAATTTACGACAGTAGAGATTTAAATCCTTCACCCAAGTGAATGTATTGTACCATGTTGTAGGAACAAATGTAAGTCCCTTTCTTAGCACACTAATTTCACCAGGTGATAACATATGGCTACTGAGATTTATGATTTGGTTCTCATCATATATATTCATTACATTCGTTTCCTCAACTCGTACCCCGTTGGGGCCCTCTGCTCTAAAAAAGACGAAGAGTGTGTAGAGGTGGATAATGAGGAAGATGATGGCATTGGGACTAAAGGTCTCGTAGGTGCCCCAAAGCCCGTGGTTACATTCCCTTGGCCCATGAAGCCCTGCTCCCGACCTCTGCCTCCTTGATACCTGCCCGTATATCCTCTTTGTTTCTGCCATTTTCCTTTTCCCCTATATGATGAAGGCCCACCTCTACCTCTTTGTCTCCAAAATCCTCTCGGCCTCTCTGTGTCTGAGCCCTCTGCCTCAGAGGGTAGTGGTAGTGTTGCGGGTTTTTGGTCTCTGCTGACTATAGTTCACCGCATACTTATACATGTACACTATATATTGAGTGTATTTTTCAGAATTTAAATATCATATGGAGGTGATATATGCATAAAAATACATCTATATGTATTGTTATTTTTATACAATTAGTGTACATGGTTAACAAACTATTTGTATGTGGTGCTTTTATAAGTTATACATGGAAACCACGTGTTGTGTGGTGGGTAGTATAGCATCACATGCCAATATTTTTTGTAAACGCCATATCTTCTTTTTTTTTTTTTTTTTTTTTCTTAAGTACATGTAAGGGCCGCCAGGTTTTAAGGGATCGCCAATAGGTGTCCATAATAGTATACTTGGGCCATGTGTATGTGACGGTGCAGCTGTGATTACATGTAAGGGGTCCTTTAAATATAACCAATGGCGCAATCACTACGCTTCTAGGGCGCAAAATGTGCCAGCTATAATGTTTAACATGTGTGGTTTAATGTCCCTGTGTAACCCCGGTATAGTTGTCCTCCGTTGCTGTGGCTCCAGTATGGGTGTCCCTTATACAGCTGGGTGGGTATGAATATCGCACCCAGCTGTATGCAAAGGTGTTTATGGCATTATTTACATTAGCCTTAAGTCGGCGTCGATGCGCTTTTGCTGTTTGTCCAGGGATGAGATGCCGGACAGAAACATTGCGCCCAGGCACATGCGCTGTTGGAGCGGGGTGGACATGAATATGAACATGAATATTTTTTTTTTTTTTTTTCTTTAAGCGGCGAACACAGGTGGTAATTAGCCCCTTAACCCTTTGTCCCTATTGGGGAGGGGGGGAGGAGACTATTTAATGGCGTTTTAGTCAGTGTTTCCTTGACCTGCAACCAGGCACAACATGTATCTCTGATGTGATCTATTCACACAGTATCTCTTTTTCCCATATGCCTCCTGAGGAACCACATCATGGGGGGGAAACGCGTAGAGGCGAGACCTGAACACAGATAAGTGTTTCAGGCCTTTTAAGTTTATAAGTTTATATGTTTTTCACCAGTTGTGTGTTTTTTTTTTTTGTTTTTGTTTTTTTCCCCGCAACCATTGTATTTGCATACGAGTACTTTACCAACTGTGATCATAATATAGTTGTATTCGTTAAGCTGTTATATACATCTTTCCTATTGCCGTGCAAGCATTGGTTTAAGTATTGTTGCTATTTGCTTTATCTTTAGGGTCTGACCGAGCTATAGGGACCTATTTATCTGGGTCACTAGTATAGCCCCTAAGGCACCACCCGTATTTAGTATCCCGATATATCTTCTTTTAGGGATTCAGCCAGGGTTAATAGGGGCAGCCGCCGAGGAGCGGGGGCGCCATTTGCGTTCAAGAGGGTGCCAACCTCCGCTGACAGGTAGGGAGACTCGGTTAGGGACTCCTTAGGGTGTATTAGCCTTAGTTTCAGGCGTTATACTTTAGCATTAGGGATTGGTACGGTCAGACCGTTTGTCTTTACTGGTGAATCACTACCTGGTGTTTTTTCTCTTTTTTTTGGTCCCGAGTTTGGTTAGGCCATGTATTGGGTGTTGTTTGTGGTATAGTATCTTTATACATGTAGAGGGACTTATAGGGCCTTAAGGGTGAGTCGACGGTGAGCGGGGGCGCCATATTGCGTCCAAGAGGGTGCCAACCTCCGCAGACAGGCAGGGAATATTTGTAGGGACGTGTAGGGTTTTTGCTATCGGCCCCGTTGTCCCTCCCACCCTTTGCCCTTTACAATCTTTTTGGGCCAGGTTTTTTAATTGACCCACCCCCATTTAGAGGGGTCTGGGTGTTGTGTCAGTCTTTTATCCTTATTTTGTTTAATAAAGTTTATTGGATAGATTAGTTTTCTTTGTTTTTCTTGGTTTAATACTAATTTTGGATTATCAGATATTATACTTTCTACTGTTTTTTGACTACTATGGCTGGTTTTCTATCAGGGCCTATCTGTTCTGAATCATGGGTGAGTGAGGCGGATCGGGTGTTTTCAGTTGACTCAGGCTACACGGGTACCGACTCGAGCCCATCCATATACTCCACATTTAAAGAACTTACTGGATGCTATAAAAAATATTTGAAATCTTTATGGGAAACAAAAGCTTTGGAGAATTATATTAAGAACAACATTGTACCAAAGGGATTGCGTGTAAATATATCTCCATCACCGAGAGTAAGCAACCCCGTCCTTTTGAAGGCCTGGCGGGAAGAGTCCATAGCCTCATCTGTTAGGTTCATGAAATTACTGCTAGAGGAAGAAAAAAAGATTCTAGAAACCACATCTAAACAACTGAATGAATTAATAGAGAAGACACTACTGTTTAAATCTGATCCTGAGTTTAATAAAAAGGAGAGTAATCTACAGATCTCAGTAGAACGTTATCAAAACCAACTTAAGAATCGTAAACATACACAATTCATACGAGACTCAGAAGAATTTAAAACTAATAGTGCGTATAATTTCTCAGGAGGCGTAGATATCGCCTCTGAAATTTCTTCCTCTGAGGCAGAGGGCTCAGACACAGAGAGGCCGGGAGGATTTTGGAGACAAAGAGGTAGAGGTGGGCCTTCATCATATAGGGGAAAAGGAAAATGGCAGAAACAAAGAGGATATACGGGCAGGTATCAAGGAGGCAGAGGTCGGGAGCAGGGCTTCATGGGCCAAGGGAATGTAACCACGGGCTTTGGGGCACCTACGAGACCTTTAGTCCCAATGCCATCATCTTCCTCATTATCCACCTCTACACACTCTTCGTCTTTTTTAGAGCAGAGGGCCCCAACGGGGTACGAGTTGAGGAAACGAATGTAATGAATATATATGATGAGAACCAAATCATAAATCTCAGTAGCCATATGTTATCACCTGGTGAAATTAGTGTGCTAAGAAAGGGACTTACATTTGTTCCTACAACATGGTACAATACATTCACTTGGGTGAAGGATTTAAATCTCTACTGTCGTAAATTAAAATGGAAGAAGTTTTTTTCTTTGCATAACAAACAACAATGTTTAGAATTGGGTATATCAGAAGAGGACCTGGAGGGGCTTAATGTTCTGACGGGCCTTCTGGAGGACAGTGAGAGGGAGAGAGGACTAGGTCCACAGACTGACCTAAAATTAAAAAGCAATCGTATGCCTCCCCCAGGTGATTACACGAATATTGACATTTTTTTGAGAGTGGTCGAGGATGACCTTAAAAAAATAGGCCGACTGAATGGGGATACATCACCAAATTTGAATAGTGAGGAATGGGAGGCCTTGGAGAAACTAGAGAAGAATGACCAGATCATTGTCAAATCATCTGATAAAGGTGGCAATTTGGTCATCCTCGACCACCAGAGATATGTGGGAATGTGTAGATCTATCCTTGATGACAGGGAGACATATGGTGTACTTGAGAATGACCCTACGGATAGGTTTATTGGGTCATTAATGACTATCTTAGACATTGGTCTACGTGACAAATTGATTTCCTACAACGAGTATAAGTTTTTGGTTCCTCGTACCCCGACAATCCCTACTTTTTATGCCCTCCCAAAGGTCCATAAGGGTCTCTCCCCCTTAAAAGGCCGCCCCATAGTTTCAGGTGTTGGTTCATTGAGCCAGAATGTTGGAATTTATATCGATAACATCTTACGTCCATTTGTAACATCATTACCCACATACGTGCGTGATACATCGGACCTGCTCCAAAAAGTAGACGGTGTGGTGGTTGAACAGGGGACCATTTTGGGTTCAATAGATGTCGAGGCTTTATATAGCAGCATTCCTCACAGTATGGGCCTGAAGGCATTGGAGTACTATCTAAGGACAAGAGCCGTCTTTTTTGAGAAACACAGTAAATTTGTAGTAGAGTTGATGGAGTTTGTCCTAACCCACAACTACTTCCTGTTTAACGGTAAGTACTTCCACCAGCTCAGGGGGACCGCGATGGGTTGCTCTTGTGCACCCTCGTATGCAAATCTCCTCCTGGGCTGGTGGGAGGAAACCGTAGTGTTCTCTGGGGTAGAAGAATGGTGGACTGACAAGATATCGGCTTGGTATCGATACATAGACGATGTCTTGGTCATGTGGAATGGTACAGCAAATGAGTTTAACAGCTTTGTACAAGGGTTGAATGATAATTGCTTTGGGTTAAAGTTTACATCTGAGAATGATGAACATGAATTAGCGTTCTTGGATGTTAAAATTACCATTAATGCCAGTGGTACATTGGATACAAGGCTATTTCGTAAACCGACATCTAGTAACGCCCTGCTTCGGTGGGAGAGTCATCACCCAGTTCCCCTGAAAAGGGGGATCCCTCGGGGACAATATTTAAGAGTAAGAAGGAACTGCTCTGACCCTGCTATCTTTAGGACACAAGCATACGATCTGAGGGAGAGGTTCCGTGAGCGTGGGTATCCGGATGAGGTCTTAGACCCGGCCTTTAGGAATGCTATGAGTAGAGAGAGACATACGCTCCTACAGACACATAGAGAACTAGAGGCAGAGAATACCCCTAGGATTATTGGAACCTATGACAACCAAACGAACCGGGTATTTAGTGTCCTTAAAAAGCATTGGGGGATCTTACAGCTGGATGAAACCCTGGCGGATATCATCCCAAATAGACCCCAGATTACCTTCCGCAGAGGACGGTCTTTGAAAGATCGGCTCGTACACAGCCACTATAAGAGACCGAAACAAGAGGGAACTTGGCTTGATAGACGCATCAATGGTACGTTCAGATGTGGTAACTGTTCGTTCTGTGATTATGTAACACCATGTAAGAGCTTTAAGAGTGCACAGAATGGGAGAAACTTCTTCTGTAGAGACTTTGCTAATTGCAAAACCATTGGTGTGGTCTATATGGCTACGTGTACATGCCCGAAGAATTATATAGGGAAGACCAAAAGGGAGTTGAGAAGGAGGATCGGGGAACACTTGGGAGATATCAAAAATAACAGAGATACCCCCGTAGCACGGCATGTTTGGGAGGTACACCAGGGTGACAGCAAGACTCTCTCATTCTGTGTTCTGGAAGTAATAAAACAGAATGGTAGGAGAGGTGATTGGGATAGGGTCATCCTGCAAAAGGAAACACAATGGATATTTAGGATGGATTCAGTAGCCCCAGGAGGACTTAACGAGCGGCTTACTTTTGGTTGTTTTGTGTGAATTGTTTTCGTCAGGTTTGTCTTCGCTCCCCTTTTCCCCTGATTTAAAATAATACAGCGCTGCAGACCTAGTAGATGGCCTGCAGGAATGTTCATAAGAGTATAGGAATGTGGTGCACAATGTGCATACTCTTTATCATCTACGTTTAATGGACTTAGGGTAGTGTGGTTGCGGGTTTTTGGTCTCTGCTGACTATAGTTCACCGCATACTTATACATGTACACTATATATTGAGTGTATTTTTCAGAATTTAAATATCATATGGAGGTGATATATGCATAAAAATACATCTATATGTATTGTTATTTTTATACAATTAGTGTACATGGTTAACAAACTATTTGTATGTGGTGCTTTTATAAGTTATACATGGAAACCACGTGTTGTGTGGTGGGTAGTATAGCATCACATGCCAATATTTTTTGTAAACGCCATATCTTTTTTTTTTTTTTTTTTTTTTTTTTTTTTCTTAAGTACATGTAAGGGCCGCCAGGTTTTAAGGGATCGCCAATAGGTGTCCATAATAGTATACTTGGGCCATGTGTATGTGACGGTGCAGCTGTGATTACATGTAAGGGGTCCTTTAAATATAACCAATGGCGCAATCACTATGCTTCTAGGGCGCAAAATGTGCCAGCTATAATGTTTAACATGTGTGGTTTAATGTCCCTGTGTAACCCCGGTATAGTTGTCCTCCGTTGCTGTGGCTCCAGTATGGGTGTCCCTTATACAGCTGGGTGGGTATGAATATCGCACCCAGCTGTATGCAAAGGTGTTTATGGCATTATTTACATTAGCCTTAAGTCGGCGTCGATGCGCTTTTGCTGTTTGTCCAGGGATGAGATGCCGGACAGAAACATTGCGCCCAGGCACATGCGCTGTTGGAGCGGGGTGGACATGAATATGAACATGAATATTTTTTTTTTTTTTTTTCTTTAAGCGGCGAACACAGGTGGTAATTAGCCCCTTAACCCTTTGTCCCTATTGGGGAGGGGGGGAGGAGACTATTTAATGGCGTTTTAGTCAGTGTTTCCTTGACCTGCAACCAGGCACAACATGTATCTCTGATGTGATCTATTCACACAGTATCTCTTTTTCCCATATGCCTCCTGAGGAACCACATCATGGGGGGGAAACGCGTAGAGGCGAGACCTGAACACAGATAAGTGTTTCAGGCCTTTTAAGTTTATAAGTTTATATGTTTTTCACCAGTTGTGTGTTTTGTTTTTTTTTTTTTTTTTTTTTTTTTTTTTTTCCCCGCAACCATTGTATTTGCATACGAGTACTTTACCAACTGTGATCATAATATAGTTGTATTCGTTAAGCTGTTATATACATCTTTCCTATTGCCGTGCAAGCATTGGTTTAAGTATTGTTGCTATTTGCTTTATCTTTAGGGTCTGACCGAGCTATAGGGACCTATTTATCTGGGTCACTAGTATAGCCCCTAAGGCACCACCCGTATTTAATATCCCGATATATCTTCTTTTAGGGATTCAGCCAGGGTTAATAGGGGCAGCCGCCGAGGAGCGGGGGCGCCATTTGCGTTCAAGAGGGTGCCAACCTCCGCTGACAGGTAGGGAGACTCGGTTAGGGACTCCTTAGGGTGTATTAGCCTTAGTTTCAGGCGTTATACTTTAGCATTAGGGATTGGTACGGTCAGACCGTTTGTCTTTACTGGTGAATCACTACCTGGTGTTTTTTCTCTTTTTTTTGGTCCCGAGTTTGGTTAGGCCATGTATTGGGTGTTGTTTGTGGTATAGTATCTTTATACATGTAGAGGGACTTATAGGGCCTTAAGGGTGAGTCGACGGTGAGCGGGGGCGCCATATTGCGTCCAAGAGGGTGCCAACCTCCGCAGACAGGCAGGGAATATTTGTAGGGACGTGTAGGGTTTTTGCTATCGGCCCCGTTGTCCCTCCCACCCTTTGCCCTTTACAATCTTTTTGGGCCAGGTTTTTTAATTGACCCACCCCCATTTAGAGGGGTCTGGGTGTTGTGTCAGTCTTTTATCCTTATTTTGTTTAATAAAGTTTATTGGATAGACTAGAATATCGGGCCCCACTTTGCTGAATCTATTTCATCCCTACGTTTTGTCTTTTCATCTTACTCACAGTCATTATATGTGGGGGGCTGCCTTTTCCTTTGGGGAATTTCTCTGGGGCAAGTCAGGCCTATTTTTCTATCTTCAGGCTAGCTAGTTTCTTAGGCTGTGCCGAGTTGCCTAGGTAGTTGTTAGGCGCAATCCACAGCCGCTTTTAGTTGTGTTTAGGATAGGATCAGGTGTGCAGTCTACAGAGTTTCCACGTCTCAGAGCTCGTTCTTGTATTTTTGGGTATTTGTCAGATCACTGTGTGCGCTCTGATCGCTAAGCACACTGTGTTTCTGGATTGCCTTCATAACACCTGTCATTAGCAAACATAACAACGCGCCCTGCTTCTTTCCGGCAGCCTTCCTTCCTAAGAATCAGCCCTTCCAGGACCTTCGGTGATGTCGCGGTTACGTCGCGGCTTGTGATTGGTCGCGCGAGCGGTCACATGGGCGGCCGCGCGGCCAATCACAAGCCGCGACGTCACCGCGACGTCACCGCAAGGTCCTGGAAGGCTGATTCTAAGGAAGGAAGGTTCCCGGTTAGTACCAGGGCGCGTCAGAGGGTAAGTATTGCGATATTTTTTATTTTAATTCTTTATTTTACACTTAAATCTGAATTCCGATACCAATTCCCGATATCTTAAACATATCGGGAATCGGTATCGGAATTCCGATTCTAGATTCAAAAGATCGCCGACTTCATGGCCGACCCCACACAGGGGTCGGGTCGGGTTTCATGAAACCCGACCTTGCCAAAAGTCGGCGACTTTTGAAAATTTTCGACCCGTTTCGCTCAACCCTAATAAGTATAGTTACTTATCTAACTGTTGTTAATTGTCCAGGATGAATGAGTTGTGGATATTTTTAATGTACATTTAATATACATCTGAGAGTCAGTGAAACCCGTGTTATATGTGGTTTGACATTGGATAGGTTTCTATGTGTGTTTTGGCTGGACGCGGTCAGAATCAGCTTATTCAAGTTATGCAGTGATCTGCCTGTATAGAGAAACTGTTTTTAATTCCGAGAGAATGAATGTTTTGTAGAGATTAAGTCTGAAAACTGCTGCATTCTGTTTCTGTGTGTGTAAGACTCACCAAGCTCTTATCAGCGCGAAATAGCTGATGGGAGGGGTAAGCTAAGCCCCTGCGCGACTTGCTTGACATTTCTCCCTTTTGTGCTGTGGGCCAGAGGAAGGGGGGCCACATAGCTGCATTCTAAAGTTTCTCTGTCTTTGGTTTAGTACACGCTGAGAGATTTGTGTTTAAAGCAATAAGTACTGTAGGTATTGAAGAAAAAGGGAATGTTGTACAATTGAAGTTGGAAATTGAAAGTGAAAAAGGTAGAATTGTGCCTAGTATAGAGGAAAATTTGTAAGTGATTGAAAAGATTGGAAAAAGATTCTCCTGCTTCAAGTTGAGTGATTGATATAGCGAATTGAGGATCAACAGAGGAGGTAACCAACTGCACGGCTGATGTAGTGTACGGAGTAACCTGCTACAGTCAGTCTACGGCATTAGGTGGTGTAACCTTGCGTTCCATGGAGCTGTGCTAGCCAGCTGATTTACCAAGTGGTAGGTAGTGAACCTGCTTGGTAAAATCCTTTAAGTCCACCGAGTGGTAGGTAGTGCACCTGCTCGGTGCCACCGAGTGGTAGGTAGGGAACCTGCTCGGTGTTGTTGAGTGGATAAGTTGAAGCCATGGGCAACTTATTCTGTGTGCAGTCAGGGCCCCCAATGGGATCCAAAAACCGCTGTACAGATTGGAAAAAGGAAGCAGTGAAAGATGTGAGACCAATATTGAAACAGGCAAAAATGCCAGTGAGTGGATGGATGTTTGGACGTTCAAAAAGGCACAGACAAATGAGGAAAATAGCATGTGAATAATTGGCATCTGAGAGAGTGCAGCAGGACGGAAGTAAGGTGTATTATGAATGTTTTGATGCTTAAAAGTCCGACTATGACCGACACATTACTGCTACGGTCATACCTTTGTATAACCAGAGACCAAGACAAGACAGATGGACTTGTAAACATTGCGGTCAGACAAACCCAGACTGGAGAAATACTTGTATGATCTGTGATGTAACCCAACCTAAGTGAATTACACCGAATCCTCTCTAGACAAGATCACATGTAGTGACATAAGAAGCTGACACAGGATTGTGGTTAGTGGGTAGTGGGGACATTAACTTTTGGGAGTAAGCTGACAGTAATCCTTTTGGGAAGGAGCTGTAGACCAGCATGTCATGTCACCGCCAACTGGTCATCTAGTCACCCCCACCACCAGAGAACCAACCATATCAGGTTGTGTAAAACAGATACAGGAGTATTATCCCTGGAAGCTCTCTGACTAGCTAGCTACGCTAAAATAATTGGCTGACCCTGAGAACAAACCTTTCCCATTTTACAGACAAAGACAATATGATGGATGTATAAGTGCACCTGAGCAGACCTAGAGAGTTGGTGAGCACCAAAGCAGGTGACGTACTAGGATGCAAATTAAGACTTTTACAGATGTAACTAAAGGAGAGAGAGTAGAGATGTACTCTGGACGGTTACAGCTGAAATGGGCAGACATGGGGTACAGTCCAGTAAACCCACTCGATGTTAAAATATTGGTAAATACATTCATTGACGGTATGACAAAAGGCTTATGAGACGCAGTACAGACAGCCAGACCTAAATGGAGAAATGTAGATCCAAAGACCTCCTAAAGCTTGCTAAAGGAGTTGAAGAAACTAGGACAATAAGACGACGTGTCATGTATGCTGGAAAACGAGGAAAACAGTAGAGACGTAGTAAGGGACCTAAGGACTTGGAAACAGTGAAGTGCTGGATTTGTGGAGAAAATGGACACTCAGACCAATCTTCCACCTCCTTCACCTTCAGACTAGGAAACTGACAACCCAGTGACAAATGTGTGCCCTGTTCTTGTCCCCTCCGGACCTGGTCCTGCCTTGATGACCACCATACCAATGCTGGGAGGGAAATAGACAGAATTCTTGACCTACACTGGGGCAGCTTGGACTAGTACACAAAGACTTGATACTGCCAGACATGATTACTGACGAGACTGTGGAATACGTGAGGGTAGGGGGACAAGCGACTGAAGCCCCTATGACTAAACAAGAAAAGACTAGAGTCACGAGACAGCCAAGAGGTGCTTACAAACTTATTGTTAGTGACAATACCCCTATGAATTTGCTGGGAGCAGAGTTGAGTGCTGTCTAGGCACTATACAGTACTCTCCTGAGGGTATTACAGTCACAAGTCTCCTTTTCATATAAACACTTGTGGCAGAGGGACGCCAGGGTCTTCCACGTGCACATTATTCCACAGGTAAATCATGCCCTATTATAGTTACACTTAATTCCATTCATTTGCCAGTTTTAGTAGTTTCCTTACACAAAGATGGTATAGTTACAGTGTATTTCTAGGTTGTCTTCATATGATATATAGTTTTTTAGCCATTCATTATATTGGCTCAAACCATAGTCACTGTTTATTTGTCTTTTCCAGTTCTTATACCTTATCGCAAGCAACTGGCATTGATATTTGGCATTTTTTTAAATCCCTTCTTTTTGTATTCGGAACTGTTAGTTATGGATTTATATAGGGCTGCTACTTTCTTAGAATAAGCTTGTGCTTTGCTGTGGCCTATGGCATTGTGCTCCCCCGTTTTATGACTCAGTATCTTTCGTAATTATATATATATAATTTTCTTTTGGTAACATTTTGTGAATCAAATTTAGTTTTTTTAAGGGGTACTCTACCCAATCAATTACGGGTATAAATATTTGGACATTAATGTGTGACTTATATAAACACTTGTGTAATATTGCATAATATTGCAGAAATGGTGTATATGGCAAGAGTAGTGAAAGTAACACCTGACACCAGAATGTCTGAGGACAGGGAAAAGAGTCAGGTACCAGACACCATTTGGGCAAGGGGAAAATCTGATATGGGTCGGCTGCCCATTCCCCCTGTCATGATAAATCAAGAGAAGTAATCACTCCTCTTTGGTTAGGGCAATACCCCTTAAGTCTAGTCAAATCAATGGCCCTGAGCAGGAATATTAAAGAGTATGTTAAGGCAGGGATTCTAGTGCAGAGATATTCCCCCTGCAACACCCCTTTGTATCCCATTAAGAAAAAAAAAAGGACCCAAGGGTTCCCCTGACACTTACAGAATAGTTCATGACTAACAAGCTATTAATGATGTTGCAGTGAGTGTGACCTCAACTGTCCCTAATACACACACCGTACGGTCACAAATCCCAGCAACATCAAAATGTTTCACAGTTATTGATTTGGCAAATGCATTCTTCTCTGTACCACTGCACTCTGACTGTCAGTATCTTTTGTCTTTCACTCACGAAGGTAAACAATACTGTTGGACGGTCCTCCGACAAAGGGGGAAAGAACTCACCAACCATCTATTCAACAGCGATGGTGGGGATTCTTGAGCAGTGGCAACCACCTCATCCACAGATTGTACTACTACAGTACGTGGATGACCTCTTGCTCTGCTGCCCGGACCAGATGTCTACAGTTTCCTTGCTGTGTTTTTGGCAGAAAAGGGTTGCAGAGTCTCACGTGATTGCAAACAAAAGGTGACATTTTTAGGACATTGTATTGCTGAAGGTACAAGACACCTGACTGAAGACAGAAAACAGGCAATACAAATCTCCCTTTACCCAGGTCACACCAGCATCTACGCACTTTTCTAGGTTTGGTGACCTACTGTAGGCCTTGGATAAGGTCTGCTTCACAAATGATGCACCCACTCTATGACTGTTTGCCATCAGGCCCTTACAATCTCACTCAAGAAGCAATTGATTCCTTCCACTCTCTCAAGCTGCTCATTGTGTCAGACATTCCAAACTATGATCAGCCATTTTTCTTATTTTGCACAGAGCAGGGTGGACATGCTACCGCAGTACTGACACTACAACATGGAAAGAAACAGAGACCGATAGCTTACGACTTAGCACAATTAGACCCCGTGATTAGAGGGTCTTCTACATGTGTACATGCTGTAAGAGCTGCTGTATTAATGAAAGGCATGTGAGATCACACTGACTTTTTCTTTTTGACAATTTGTTGCCCACGTGACATTAATGCCATACTCGTACAAGTTCAACCAAAACACCTGTCTAAAATCAGACAGATCAGACTTGAATGTGCTCTAATACTAATCCGTGAATATGTCACCCTCAAAAGACATAATGTTCTGAATCCAGCCACTCATCTGCCTGTGGATTCAGAAAAGGGGGAATTGGTGACAGCATTGGCAGGTGGGAAAGAGAACATGACATGACGTTGACATGACGCACGAACATGACTGCATAGGAACTGATGAGTCAGGAGACAGTGGGTTTTACATATGTTCGTGGGAAGAAAAAAACCTGTTCCTAATGCATATTTTGAGGTTTTTTATTTTTGTAGATGGCTTCAGATACAACCAGAATGGGTGACTCTACATTGGATATGCAGTAGTATCCTCACATGAGGTAATCCGAGCTGAACCACTCGCTCCTCACATGTCGGTGCAGGAGGCAGAGTTGAAGGCACTCACTGAGGCGTGTAGAGTTGCTGCAGGTAAAGTCGCTAACAGTTACACAGATTCGAATTGTTCATGGGGAATATCCCATGAATATTGCCCTATCTGGAGAAGCAGAGCGTTTCTTACATCAGCCGGTAAGCCCATAAAAAAATGCAGAGCTGGTGAAAAAATTAGTGGAGGCATTGACGTTATCAGTCCAGGTTGGCATCGTCAAGGTTAAAGCACACACGGACAGTGACTCTGTGGAGGAAAAGGGCAACAAAAGGACAGACGAGGCTGCTAAAGTAGCAGCAAGGCGGCCTAGGGAGCAGTGAACGGTGGCGGGGAGTCAGCGTATCCCAGCCACACTGAGCCTAGATGTCCTGAAATCCCTCCAGCTGCCCAAACAGAGAAGGAACACTGGGAGAATGGGAGCTGAGCTGAACTCAGAAAGAGTATGGGAGAATCAGGATAAATCGTATATACCAAGATCCCTGCTCCCAATCATGGCGCAAGCAACACAAGATGCCTTCTGGATCGCTCCTGGTTTCAGTTACGCAGCCGCAAAGCTCGTACAGTCATGCCTCATCTGTGCACAGCACAACCCAGGTAAAACAGTAAAAATCCCTAAGAAAGCGACACCCAGGCCTCTCTACCTGTTTCAGAGACTGCAGACTGGCTACATACAGCTACCCAAGGTAGGAGTGTGTGAAAAATATCCTAGTATGTGTAGATCTCTTCTCTGGTTGGCTGGAAGCCTATCTGGTAAAATGTGCAAATACTAAAGCGACTGCAGACAAACTGATGAAAGAACTGATCTGCAGGTATGGTGTCTTGGAAACCATAGACAGCGATAGGGACACACACTTCACGGGAGAAATAATGAGGGAAGTCATGCAGGTCCTGGGAATACAGCAAGCATATTGTTAGGAGTCGAGTTTCCTCTGCTGCACAGGGGGAATCTCGATCCGTGTCTGCTGCGTTCTCCCATTCTGCTTCGGCCGCAGTGGGCTCTGCTCAGCGGAGGCGTCGCTCCCAGCGTCTTGCTGGGACTGATTCTGTGCAAAGGGTTACTGCTGCCTTTTCTGGCTCTCCTGTTGTACCCTGCACTGATCTGCGGCGAGCGGGCTTCTCTGGGACTAAGTCCTTATTTGCACACACTGAGCATGCCCAGGGCAAGATCTCCCGTTGGAGATCGAGGGTCACATGCTCAAGTACTGCAGCACATCCCATTGGTCCTTTTGGCAGGTCCTGAAAGGGCAAAACTTCTGTAGCTGTTTCCTGTGCTGCAGCTATATAAACTGCGCATGACCGCACGGCCATGCGCTAGTATTGTCTTGATATTATGTGTGTGTGTAGATGGATGTATGTCGATGGATGAAAGCTCCTAAGTATCCCTCCCTAGAGTTGTTGACTGCTCGCGGATGATGGTA
This sequence comes from Ranitomeya imitator, assembly GCF_032444005.1. Classification (NCBI taxonomy): domain Eukaryota; kingdom Metazoa; phylum Chordata; class Amphibia; order Anura; family Dendrobatidae; genus Ranitomeya; species Ranitomeya imitator. The sequence continues at coordinate 591,613,697 of NC_091285.1, forward strand.
GCTATCTAGCGCCCGACTAGCCATCTGCACGTAACACACATCACAGCGTCCTGTTGCTGTGCCCGCCAGTACGGCGCCGTGCGCTTCCTCTGCGCTTTCCTTACCCAAGCCTGGGTGGTTAGTGGCGTCCGTCAGTGCGGCACCGCACGCACTCTCGTGCCTATAGATTCTATTTTATAAGTTTCCTTACACACCCAGTTGCGGTGTTGTGCCAGCAAGTGTCTAATCGGACTTCAATCCTGTGTAGGGGTTGAGTTCGCTGACTTCTTGCTCGTGCTCTATGTGCGGTACTGCGGTCCTGTGACGCAACAGGATCGCTTCCTTCATGCAGGGTGAAGTTAACCCATGTGTGTATACTTAGTACCGCCATATAGTCCGTCTTACTAGCAGCAGGGTCTTTTACCTGCACGGTGGACCTCGAACTGCGAACGCACCTAGTTTCATATCATCTATACTTGGTGCGTTCCGCCGGTCCTTAACATAATACTAACGCCAAGGTCTGGCTAGTAATGACGGATGATCAGCGTTTACAGAGGTACATCCAGCAGCTGGAGGGAAGGTTGGCGGCTCTTGAGCGTTCAACCTCAGCTGTGGATGTTACTGCTGTTGCTGTTCAGGCTGCAAGTGTGGCTGCAGCTACCTTGTCCACTGCCGCCCCTGTACCGACGCTATCTCGCCTCCCGCTACCAGAGAAATTTTCTGGTGACAGTAAGTCCTGTAGGGGTTTCGTGAGTCAGTGCTCAATACATCTCGAGGTTCTGGCCTCTTGTTTCCCTACAGAGCGGGCTAAGGTGGGCTTTATCGTATCTTTACTGTCGGTCAGGGCGTTGCAGTGGGCTACGCCGCTGTGGGAGCGTGGCGATCATGTGGTGCAGAGTGCTCCGTTATTCCTGAGCACTCTGAAACAGGTCTTTTTAGGACCTCGTGTCACCCATGATACGGCGCTCCAACTGTTGGCATTGACTCAGGGCTCGTCCTTGGTCAGCCATTTTGCCGTCCGCTTCCGCACTCTAGCATCTGAGCTGGAGTGGTCGGATAAACCTCTTATTCCTATATTTTGGAGGGGGCTGGCTGACCACGTTAAGGATGCCCTGGCCACTAGGGAGATTCCCGCCACACTGGAAGAATTAATAACAGTGTCTACTCGTATTGACCTCCGTTTTCACGAGCGGAGGTTAGAGCGAGCCCAGTGTAGGCAGAGGTTTCGGCTGGCTCCCACCTTCGCCAAACCTTTGGAATCTCCAGTCCAGGCTCCTGAGTCCCATGAACCTAAGGTAGTGTCTCGAGCTGGATCTAAGTCCCGGACCGCTCGTGCACTCCAGGTTTGCCATGTTTGCCAACAGTCAGGACATCTTGCCACCAGATGTCACCAGCGGTCGAGGAAACGTCAGCGTCTAGTTGTAGTAGGTGGAGGTGCACTAGACACGGCGACGTTTGCCTCCAAATTGTCCTTTAAGGGGACAATAACTTTTGGCTCATCCTCCCACTCGGTAGAGCTCTGCGTGGATTCTGGGGCGGAAGGCAATTTCATGTCTTCTGCCTTCGCCCAGCGTCACGCAATACCCCTGGTTATGCTATCTCAACCAGTAACGGTACGAGTGGTGAATGGGTCGACACTCCCCGCACAGATAACACATCAGACCATCCCTTTTACTCTGTCCATGTCACCATCCCATCAGGAGATTATATCTCTGCTCATCATTCCCGAGGGGATTGATGAGGTCCTGTTGGGGATACCTTGGTTACGGTTCCACTCTACTCACATCGAGTGGTCCTCAGGCAGAATTCTGGGATGGGGTGAATCATGTGGGGGTAGGTGTTACCGAGAGTGTGTTCAGGTTGCTACTACTGAGGTACCCGCAGATCTTTCCTCTCTCCCCAAGCAATACTGGTCTTATGCAGACGTGTTCTCCAAAAAGGCGGCGGAGACCCTTCCGCCCCATCGCCCTTATGACTGTCCTATCGATCTCCTGCCTGGTGCAGAGCCTCCCCGGGGTCGAGTTTATCCATTATCTCTCCCGGAGACAGAGGCCATGTCTCAGTACATTCAAGAGAATCTGGCAAGAGGGTTCATCAGGAAGTCAGTGTCACCTGCTGGGGCAGGGTTCTTCTTTGTGCAGAAGAGAAATGGGGAACTACGTCCATGCATAGACTACAGGGGTCTTAACGGTATCACCGTTAAGAACAAGTATCCTTTGCCCTTGATATCCGAGCTCTTTGATAGGCTTCGGGGAGCTAGAGTGTTTACTAAATTAGATCTGCGGGGTGCTTACAACCTGATTCACATCCATGAGGGGGAAGAATGGAAAACGGCGTTTAACACCAGAGATGGGCATTATGAGTATCTGGTGATGCCCTTCGGGCTCTGTAATGCCCCAGCCGTTTTCCAAGACTTTGTCAACGATATCGTCCGGGATATGCTTTCCACCTCGGTTGTAGTCTATCTGGATGATATTCTCATCTTTTCTCCAGATATTGACTCCCACCGGAGAGATGTTGGCAGAGTCTTCGACCTCTTACGGGCAAACTCTCTCTATGCAAAGTTGAAGAAGTGTATGTTTGAGCAGGAGTCTTTACCGTTCCTGGGCTATATCATCTCCGCCCAGGGATTGGCTATGGATCCTGCCAAACTACAGGCTGTGACGGACTGGCAAGAGCCCCATTCTCTTAAGGCGGTGCAGCGCTTTATGGGGTTCATTAATTATTACCGCCAGTTCATTCCCCACTTCTCAACTCTGGTAGCTCCCTTGGTGGCCCTCACCAAGAAGGGAGCGAATCCCAAATTTTGGTCGGAAGAGGTCTCCAAGGCCTTCACTTATGTTAAGTCTCATTTTGCTAGCGCTCCCATCTTACATCGCCCCGATGTGGATAAGCCATTCCTAATGGAGGTGGATGCCTCATCCGTTGGTGCTGGAGCAGTCCTCTATCAAAAGGACGCTCAAGGTCGGAAGCATTCATGCTTCTTCTTCTCTAAGACCTTCACATCAGCGGAGAGAAATTACTCCATCGGGGATAGGGAGTTGCTAGCAATGAAGTTGGCCTTTTCAGAGTGGAGACATCTTCTGGAAGGTGCACGGTTTCCTTTCCAGGTTTTCACGGACCACAAAAATTTGGTGTATTTACACACAGCCCAGCGGCTGAATTCTCGTCAGGCCAGATGGTCCTTATTTTTCTCCCGGTTCCATTTTACTCTGCATTATCTCGCCGGGGAGAAGAATATTCGTGCCGACGCTCTCTCTCGCTCCCTTATGTCAACTGAGGAGGAGGAAGAGGAGCCTCGGCTTATTGTCCCTTCTGAGAGCCTGAGAACCGTCGCGCCGGTTTCGCTAGAGTCTGTGCCTCCGGGCAAGACTTTTGTTCCCATTAATTTGCGACCGGAGGTTGTCTCTTGGGCTCATTCGTCCAGGGTGGGTGGACACTTTGGGACAAAAAGGACATCTGAGCTACTGGCGAGGACGTACTGGTGGCTGCATATGGTCCGGGATGTCAGGGATTATATTCTGGCGTGTGTCTCCTGCGCCAAAAATAAATCTCCGCGTCAAAGGCCAGCTGGGTTGCTCTATCCCTTGCCGGTGGCAGATAGACCCTGGGAGATGGTCGGGATGGACTTTGTCGTGGGTTTACCCAAGTCTCGCGGCTGTACCATCATTTGGGTCATCACCGATCATTTCTCAAAAATGGTGCATTTGGTGCCGCTACCACGGTTACCTTCTGCACGGGCCTTGGCAGCGTTGTTCATTAAACACATCTTCCGCCTACATGGTATGCCTGACAAAATTGTCAGTGACCGGGGTCCCCAGTTTGCGTCTCGGTTCTGGAGAGAGCTTTGTCGTCTTCTCAGTATCGAGTTGAATCTCTCTTCCGCTTATCATCCCGAGACGAATGAGTTGGTAGAGAGGGCCAACCAGACCTTGGTCACATACCTGCGACATTTTGTTTCAGCCAGGCAGGATGACTGGGCATCCTTGCTATCATGGGCAGAGTTTGCGCTGAACAACGCCGTAGACGACTCCACTGGACAAACCCCATTCCTTCTCAACTATGGTCAGCATCCACGGGTACCTGTGCCTATGCCCGTGTCTTCCGCAGACTCCAGGGTGGCAGACTGGGCTGTGGAGGCACGGGATATTTGGGACCGCACTCAGGATGCCATTCGGGCCTCTAAGGAGAGAATGAGGTCCTCCGCCGATGCTCATCGGCGCCCCGCTCCGACCTTTGCTCCTGGCGACTTGGTGTCGCTCTCCGCCCGTAACATCAGGCTGCGAGTTGAGTCCACTAAGTTTGCTCCTCGCTACTTGGGCCCCTTCAAGGTCCTCGAACAGGTTAATCCTGTGGTCTACCGTCTGGCCCTTCCTCCACGCCTTGGTATCACCGACACCTTTCATGTGTCCCTCCTTAAGCCCGTATACATGTCCCGGTTTTCTGAGTCATCTGCCGAGACATCGGGTTCGTCTACGGACGATTTAGAGGTGAACGCTATCTTGGGGTGCAAGGTGGTACGTGGCAAAAAATTTTTTTGGGTGGACTGGAAGGGTTACGGTCCTGAGGATAGGTCCTGGGAGCCTGCTGAGCACATTCGGGCTCCGCAGCTTATTGCTGCCTTCGAACGTTGCGATGCCCAAGGAGGGGGGGCCCTAGGAGGGGGGTAATGTTAGGAGTCGAGTTTCCTCTGCTGCACAGGGGGAATCTCGATCCGTGTCTGCTGCGGTCTCCCATTCTGCTTCGGCCGCAGTGGGCTCTGCTCAGCGGAGGCGTCGCTCCCAGCGTCTTACTGGGACTGATTCTGTGCAAAGGGTTACTGCTGCCTTTTCTGGCTCTCCTGTTGTACCCTGCACTGATCTGCGGCGAGCGGGCTTCTCTGGGACTAAGTCCTTATTTGCACACACTGAGCATGCCCAGGGCAAGATCTCCCGTTGGAGATCGAGGGTCACATGCTCAGGTACTGCAGCACATCCCATTGGTCCTTTTGGCAGGTCCTGAAAGGGCAAAACTTCTGTAGCTGTTTCCTGTGCTGCAGCTATATAAACTGCGCATGATCGCACGGCCATGCGCTAGTATTGTCTTGATATTATGTGTGTGTGTAGATGGATGTATGTCGATGGATGAAAGCTCCTAAGTATCCCTCCCTAGAGTTGTTGACTGCTCGCGGATGATGGTAGCTATCTAGCGCCCGACTAGCCATCTGCACGTAACACACATCACAGCGTCCTGTTGCTGTGCCCGCCAGTACGGCGCCGTGCGCTTCCTCTGCGCTTTCCTTACCCAAGCCTGGGTGGTTAGTGGCGTCCGTCAGTGCGGCACCGCACGCACTCTCGTGCCTATAGATTCTATTTTATAAGTTTCCTTACACACCCAGTTGCGGTGTTGTGCCAGCAAGTGTCTAATCGGACTTCAATCCTGTGTAGGGGTTGAGTTCGCTGACTTCTTGCTCGCGCTCTATGTGCGGTACTGCGGTCCTGTGACGCAACAGGATCGCTTCCTTCACGCAGGGTGAAGTTAACCCATGTGTGTATACTTAGTACCGCCATATAGTCCGTCTTACTAGCAGCAGGGTCTTTTACCTGCACGTTGGACCTCGGATTGCGAACGCACCTAGTTTCATATCATCTATACTTGGTGCGTTCCGCCGGTCCTTAACACATATCATGCACCATATAGATCACAAAGTAATGGGAAAGTGGAGAGACTAAACGGGACACTTAAACTGGAAAATCAAAAGCCATGGCAGACAAAGGAAAGAGTGGGGTAGAGTGTTTGTCTATTGCACTCTTTTCAGTCACACACACTCTAAATAGAAAGACAGGCTTGTGTCCTTTTGAAGTCCTGTTTAGTAGTTTGCCAGAGGCTGGTCTGTACTTCCCACAGGTGCAACAAAAGCAACACGGTGCTATGACAGCCCATGTCCAGGCCTTACAGAAAAGACTTTATGTGGTGCATAAACATGTGTTTTCATCCATTCCAGATCCTAATGCCAGTGCAGACGTATATCAGCTGAATCCCGGTGATTGGTGGTCTGTTGTGAGTTCTGTTGTCGGGCTCCCTCCTGTGGTCATGAATGGTACTTCGGCTGGTTCTGTCCATGGACTTTCTCTGGTGGCTGTGGGTGTTTCTGAGTTTCCTTCCTCAGGTGACGAGGTTAATTCGTTAGCTGGCTGCTCTATTTAACTCCACTTAGATCTTTGCTCCAGGCCACCTGTCAATGTTCCAGTATTGGTCTTTTTCACTCCTGGATCGTTCTTGTGACCTGTCTTCGTAGCAGAAGCTAAGTGACTGCTTGTTTTTCTCTGGTTTGCTATTTTTCTGTCCAGCTTGCTATTTCGATTGTTCTTGCTTGCTGGAAGCTCTGGGACGCAGAGGGAGCACCTCCGCACCGTGAGTCGGTGCGGAGGGTCTTTTTTCGCCCTCTGCGTGGTCTTTTTGTAGGTTTTTGTGCTGACCGCAAAGTAACCTTTCCTATCCTCGGTCTGTTCAGTAAGTCGGGCCTCACTTTGCTAAATCTATTTCATCTCTGTGTTTGTATTTTCATCTTTACTCACAGTCATTATATGTGGGGGGCTGCCTTTTCCTTTGGGGAATTTCTATGAGGCAAGGTAGGCTTTATTTTTCTATCTTCAGGGCTAGCTAGTTTCTTAGGCTGTGCTGAGTTGCATAGGGAGCGTTAGGCGCAATCCACGGCTATTTCTAGTGTGGTTGATAGGATTAGGGATTGCGGTCAGCAGAGTTCCCACGTCCCAGAGCTCGTCCTATATTATCAGTAACTATCAGGTCATTCCGTGTGCTCTTATCCACCAGGTCCATTATTGTCCTGACCACCAGGTCATAACAGTACAGGTGGCCCAAAGTACTAATGCATCTCAATAGAGGGATAAGAGAAGTTCTGAGACCATTTTTTTTTCTTTGTAGTGTGTTTTGTCTCTCTTTTCCCCTTTACATCTGGGTGGTTCAGAACACAGGTGTAGACATGGACATTCAAGGTCTGTCCTCTTTGATGGATAATCTCACTATAAGTGTACAAAACATTCAAGATTTTTTGGTTCAGAATCCGATGTCAGAGCCTAGGATTCCAATTCCTGATTTGTTTTTTTGTGATAGATCTAAGTTCTTGAATTTCAAAAATAATTGTAAATTGTTTCTTGCCTTGAAACCTCGCTCCTCAGGTGACCCTGTTCAACAAGTAAAGATCATTATTTCTTTGTTACGCGGTGACCCTCAAGACTGGGCATTTTCCCTTGCACCAGGAGATCCGGCATTGCGTGATGTTGATGCGTTTTTCCTGGCGCTTGGATTGCTTTATGACGAACCTAATTCAGTGGATCAGGCAGAGAAAATCTTGCTGGCTCTGTGTCAGGGTCAGGATGAAGCGGAGATATATTGTCAGAAGTTTAGAAAGTGGTCTGTGCTCACTCAGTGGAATGAATGTGCCCTGGCAGCAATCTTCAGAAAGGGTCTCTCTGAAGCCCTTAAAGATGTCATGGTGGGATTTCCCATGCCTGCTGGTCTGAATGAGTCTATGTCTTTGGCCATTCAGATCGATCGACGCTTGCGTGAGCATAAAGCTGTGCACCATTTGGCGGTACTATCTGAGCATGGACCTGAGCCTATGCAATGTGATAGGACTTTGACCAGAGCTGAACGGCAAGAACACAGACGTCGGAATAGGCTATGTTTTTACTGTGATGATGCCACTCATGCTATCTCCAATTGTCCTAAGCGCACTAAGCGGTTCGCTAGGTCTGACACCATTGGTACTGTACAGTCTAAATTTCTATTGTCCGTTACTCTGATTTGTTCTTTGTCATCTTATTCTGTTATGGCATTTGTGGATTCAGGCGCTGCCCTGAATTTGATGGACTTGGAGTATGCTAGGCGCTGTGGTTTTTTCTTGGAGCCCTTGCAGTATCCTATTCCATTGAGAGGAATTGATGCTACGCCTTTGGCCAAGAATAAGCCTCAGTACTGGACCCAGTTGACCATGTGCATGGCTCCTGCACATCAGGAGGATATCCGCTTTTTGGTGTTGCATAATCTGCATGATGTGGTCGTTTTGGGGTTGCCATGGCTACAGGTTCATAATCCAGTATTGGACTGGAAATCTATGTCTGTGTCCAGCTGGGGTTGCCAGGGTGTACATGGTGATGTTCCATTTTTGTCTATTTCGTCTTCCACTCCTTCTGAAGTTCCAGAGTTTTTGTCGGATTATCGGGATGTATTTGATGAGCCGAAAGCCAGTGCCCTACCTCCTCATAGGGATTGCGATTGTGCAATTAATTTGATTCCTGGTAGTAAGTTTCCTAAGGGCCGATTGTTCAATTTATCTGTGCCAGAACACGCCGCTATGCGGAGTTATATAAAGGAATCCTTGGAGAAGGGTCATATTCGGCCGTCGTCGTCACCATTGGGAGCAGGGTTCTTTTTTGTGGCAAAGAAGGATGGTTCTTTGAGACCTTGTATTGATTACCGCCTTCTCAATAAAATTACAGTCAAATTTCAGTATCCTTTGCCGTTGCTGTCTGATTTGTTTGCTTGTATTAAAGGGGCTAGTTGGTTCACCAAGATAGATCTTCAAGGGGCGTATAATCTTGTGCGTATTAAACAAGGCGATGAATGGAAAACAGCATTTAATACGCCCGAGGGCCATTTTGAGTACCTGGTTATGCCATTCGGGCTTTCCAATGCTCCATCAGTATTTCAGTCCTTTATGCATGACATCTTCCGAGAGTACCTGGATAAATTCCTGATTGTATATTTGGATGACATTTTGGTCTTTTCGGATGATTGGGAGTCTCATGTGAAGCAGGTCAGAATGGTGTTCCAGGTCCTTCGTGTGAATTCCTTGTTTGTGAAGGGGTCAAAGTGTCTCTTTGGAGTTCAGAAGGTTTCATTTTTGGGGTTCATTTTTTCCCCTTCTACTATCGAGATGGACCCTGTTAAAGTCCAAGCCATTTACGATTGGACTCAGCCGACATCTGTGAAGAGAGTTCCTGGGCTTTGCTAATTTTTATCGGCGCTTCATTGCTAATTTTTCTAGTGTTGCTAAACCGTTGACTGATTTGACCAAGAAGGGTGCTGATGTGGTCAATTGGTCTTCTGCAGCTGTAGAGGCTTTTCAGGAGTTGAAGCGTCGTTTTTCTTCTGCCCCTGTGCTGTGCCAGCCAGATGTTTCGCTCCCGTTTCAGGTTGAGGTTGATGCTTCTGAGATTGGAGCTGGGGCTGTTTTGTCGCAAAGAAGTTCTGATGGCTCGGTGATGAAGCCATGTGCTTTCTTTTCTAGAAAGTTTTCGCCTGCTGAGCGCAATTATGATGTTGGTAATCGAGAGTTGTTGGCCATGAAGTGGGCATTCGAGGAGTGGCGTCATTGGCTTGAAGGAGCCAAGCATCGCGTGGTGGTCTTGACGGATCACAAGAATTTGACTTATCTTGAGTCTGCCAAACGGTTGAATCCGAGACAGGCTCGATGGTCGTTATTTTTCTCCCATTTTGATTTTGTTGTTTCGTACCTTCCGGGCTCTAAGAATGTGAAGGCTGATGCCCTGTCAAGGAGTTTTGTGCCTTACTCTCCGGGTGTTCCTGAGCCGGTGGGTATTCTCAAAGAGGGGGTAATTTTGTCTGCCATCTCCCCTGATTTGCGGCAGGTGCTGCAAAAATTTCAGGCTGATAGACCTGACCGTTGCCCAGCAGAGAAACTGTTTATCCCTGATAGATGGACTAGTAGAGTTATCTCTGAGATTCATTGTTCAGTGTTGGCTGGGCATCCTGGAAACTTTGGTACCAGAGATTTGGTGGCTAGATCCTGTTGGTGGCCGTCTTTGTCACGGGATGTGCGTTCATTTGTGCAGTCCTGTGGGACTTGTGCTCGGGCTAAGCCCTGCTGTTCTCGTGCCAGTGGGTTGCTTTTGCCCTTGCCGGTCCCGAAGAGGCCCTGGACGCATATTTCTATGGATTTTATTTCGGATCTCCCCGTCTCTCAAAAGATGTCGGTCATTTGGGTGGTTTGTGATCGCTTTTCTAAGATGGTCCATTTGGTACCCTTGTCTAAATTGCCTTCCTCCTCTGATTTCGTGCCACTATTTTCCCAGCATGTGGTTCGTTTATATGGTATCCCGGAGAACATCGTTTCTGACAGAGGTTCCCAGTTTGTTTCGAGGTTTTGGCGATCTTTTTGTGCTAGGATGGGCATTGATTTGTCTTTTTCCTCGGCTTTCCATCCTCAGACAAATGGCCAAACCGAACGAACTAATCAGACTTTGGAAACATATCTGAGATGCTTTTTTTCTGCTGATCAGGATGATTGGGTGTCCTTTTTGCCGTTGGCTGAGTTCGCCCTTAATAATCGGGCCAGCTCGGCTACTTTGGTTTCTCCGTTTTTCTGCAATTCTGGTTTCCATCCGCGTTTCTCTTCAGGGCAGGTTGAGTCTTCGGACTGTCCTGGTGTAGATACTGTGGTGGATAGGTTGCAGCAGATTTGGACTCATGTGGTGGACAATTTGACATTGTCCCAGGAGAAGGCTCAATGTTTCGCTAACCGCCGGCGTTGTGTGGGTCCCCGACTTCGTGTTGGGGATTTGGTTTGGTTGTCGTCTCGTTATGTTCCTATGAAGGTTTCCTCTCCTAAGTTTAAGCCTCGTTTCATTGGTCCGTATAAGATTTCTGAGGTTATCAATCCTGTGTCATTTCGTTTGGCCCTTCCTGCTTCTTTAGCCATCCATAATGTGTTCCATAGGTCATTGTTGCTGAGATACGTGGCGCCTGTGGTTCCATCCGTTGATCCTCCTGCCCCGGTGTTGGTTGAGGGGGAGTTGGAGTATGTGGTGGAGAAGATTTTGGATTCTCGTATTTCGAGATGGAAACTCCAGTACCTGGTCAAGTGGAAGGGTTATGGTCAGGAAGATAATTCCTGGGTTTTTGCCTCTGATGTTCATGCTGCCGATCTGGTTCGTGCCTTTCATTTGGCTCGTCCTGGTCGGCCTGGGGGCTCTGGTGAGGGTTCGGTGACCCCTCCTCAAGGGGGGGGTACTGTTGTGAGTTCTGTTGTCGGGCTCCCTCCTGTGGTCATGAATGGTACTTCGGCTGGTTCTGTCCATGGACTTTCTCTGGTGGCTGTGGGTGTTTCTGAGTTTCCTACCTCAGGTGACGAGGTTAATTCGTTAGCTGGCTGCTCTATTTAACTCCACTTAGATCTTTGCTCCAGGCCACCTGTCAATGTTCCAGTATTGGTCTAGTTCACTCCTGGATCGTTCTTGTGACCTGTCTTCCTAGCAGAAGCTAAGTGACTGCTTGTTTTTCTCTGGTGTGCTATTTTTCTGTCCAGCTTGCTATTTCGATTGTTCTTGCTTGCTGGAAGCTCTGGGACGCAGAGGGAGCGCCTCCGCACCGTGAGTCGGTGCGGAGGGTCTTTTTGCGCCCTCTGCGTGGTCTTTTTGTAAGTTTTTGTGCTGACCGCAAAGTAACCTTTCCTATCCTCGGTCTGTTCAGTATGTCGGGCCTGTTTGTATTTTCATCTTTACTCACAGTCATTATATGTGGGGGGCTGCCTTTTCCTTTGGGGAATTTCTCTGAGGCAAGGTAGGCTTTATTTTTCTATCTTCAGGGCTAGCTAGTTTCTTAGGCTGTGCCGAGATGCATAGGGAGCGTTAGGCGCAATCCACGGCTATTTCTAGTGTGGTTGATAGGATTAGGGATTGCGGTCAGCAGAGTTCCCACGTCCCAGAGCTCGTCCTATATTATCAGTAACTATCAGGTCATTCTGTGTGCTCTTATCCACCAGGTCCATTATTGTCCTGACCACCAGGTCATAACAGTGGTCATACACAGACACGTGAGAAGGAACCTAGATCCACGGTTTGACGGCCCATGCTAAAGTCCAGCTGACCACATTCACCTCAGGGAAACTTGAGGGAAAGCCCACCTGGATCCATGCCAGTCACTGCAAAAAGATATTTTCACCAGCAGAATGACTGTTGTCCTAATCCCCTTGCTGGCTGTGGTAGGATGTTTGCACCTTACAGAGACACTGGATAAACAAACTTATTCAACATCTTGCTTTTCTTATAAAAGACGCGGAAGGACAAAACCTGCTGGACTGTTGGATCTGTGCACACAGCCCAGTATCTGCAAGGACTATGCTTTACTTAGCCTTACCCCAGGACCCAAGGAAGGTATTAACACCCCACTGCATGCACAAGTGAGACTTGGACTCAGATTTTCGTGGTTCCTTAAGGCTCTTAATGAGACTAATACAATATAGAGACTCCTTTTTAAATCCAGCCAATTGGCTTAGCGGCCTAGCGGATGGATTACTTTTGGTATTTTACAGACTTGTATGCAAATTTTGTTGCTTTGCTTATTGTTTTATGTAGCCGTAAAAGCGCTAATATATATATTACCTAAGCTATGGAATAATGTAGGTGTAGAAAAAAATCTAAGGCTGAACCTTCTGTAGTATATCATAGGCCCCGTGTAGCCACTGCTGACGGGGGAGGTGAGTGTCCACACTGAGGGTGGATGGGCGAAGCAGGTAGAAAGTCTCCTTGTCTGTACTAGACCCATGAGACAGTAGCTCCTTTGTGGACATCAGCTGACCCCGTAGCAGAGGTTATACCATTTACAAAAGGGGGAAATTGATATAGAAGGGTTAATAGTTTGCCTTTAAGTGCCTTTTGCCTTTAATTGTTAGAATTACTAGAATCTGTTGATGCAGTAGTCTGATGGCCTCCTTTCAAGGAGACCATACTTCTTATCAATGTATGTTCCCAATAGTCAGTCACAACATGCTCCGGGTACGTGAGAGAATAAAGGTCAGTATGACCCTGGGTGATGGTGGGGGCTACATGAGTTGCATTGAGAATTACATTTGTTGTAAATGGTATAAAATATTTTTTCTTGCTCTATTACTTCAGATAAAAGTGACTTGCTCACAGGATATGTGCGAGGTGTCTTTTTGTCTCCAAGCGCGCTTGTAAAATGACGGGCGTAACTCCACAATTTGGTCTCACTGGTGATCTGTCAGCTGACATTTGGGTCAGAACGAAAAACAGCTACAACAAGATCTTCCATCTCACTCTGCAGGAGACCGGTCCCAGTGGTGGAGGTTTGGCTGCTGGGCTCGTCCGGGTAGCTGGGGGAGCCCTCCGCTTCAACCCCGCAGTCTGGGTCTGAGCTGCCGGCTATGGCGTCCTCCACGTGGGTCGCTTCCTGGTCTCTTTCCCGCTCTCTTCTTCGTGGGCGGTTTCGTTTCTTGTTCCTCCGCCCCCCATTGAGGATCAGGAGGCGGATCTCTGCTGCTGATGGACACGTCCTCACGGTGCAGAAGTATTTAGACTGGGCGGCCATTATCTTTCGAGCTCTCCAGCTCACTCACGCCCACTTCCATGCCCTTCTTCTTTTCCTGCGCTCCTCGTGGCGCGGCAATGGCGGCGGTTTTGGCGGGAATCTTGCGGCAATAGCAGTACACAGTCTTTGTAATAAATCACAATCCAACACGTTTCAATCACAGTTCCAAGGCACACATGACCTGCTTCTAAGGCTTAAGTACGATCCTGTTCGTGACGCCAAGTTGGAGCGTCCCCAGATACAGGGCCACGACGTTTCGGTACCGGGCCTCTCTGGTTCGGTTCTGAGGCAGTCACGGTGGCTAGACCCGATCCGCGACCCTGCTAAGGGGCGTCCAATGAAAGGGGTAGTACAGTCTGTCAGGAGTTCGTGACGCCACTTGTGGTGTTCGGTCAGGGTGACTGACGCTGCTGTGGCGTCCGCTGGGGTGATGGAATAGCAGCCGGATGGTATACCTTCCCACAGGTGAAGTATGTCCCCAGGGCTTCCCAGTAAGTTAGATGGCGATGGTGTGAGGTGCAGGCAATAACGAGGACACAGGGTTGCAGTCTCTTTACCTTTTACTGAAGGCTTCAGTACACTCAGTCCAGAGCACGTTCAACCGAGCTATCAGAGACCGGCCGGTCCGATGGGCACATCCAGAGTTTCCCTCACAGATGGAAATCGTTGCCTACCAATAGCGCCTGTGTGTTGTAGTCCTACCCTGCTGAGCATTCGGAATAGTCCTCACAACTGCTGTTCTCTTTCGTTCATTCTCTACAGCTTTCTCTCTCTCTCTCTTTCTTTGGTTCCAGATGTTGCTAGTTTCTAACGTCCCCCAGATATGTTATGGCTAGGATGCCACCCGTTTGACGGGAAGGCTTGGAGGTCTTCCAGGACCCTAGAGATGCCCCTCTCCCAATGTTGCCCCCTATGTCTTCGTAGGTGTAGAAGGTAGACAGCCAACCTATAATCAACTGTCCAGTGGAATTTGAAGTAAGGCTTGAAGTCAGTTACTCCTACGGTGATCCGGCCACTGACTACGCGCCTCTGTAAGATGTTGCCTTCCTCTCGGCACGACTCTTACTGGCTCTCCTTTGTGCAGATCTCGTTTACACTGTTCCACAATATTCTTCCCTTCTGGTCTCTTTCTTAGGATACCGCCGCAAGGTGTGCAGGCGCGGTTCCGTAACTTTCTGTTCTGTCGCTAGGCACCTGCCAGGTTCCCACGCCTGACAGGGACCCCCCTGTGTCTTCTCCCCGCAACACCCCCTGCCATGGGATGTTGCCTTGTTCCAACCCAGTCAGCTTCTGACTAACTTCCTCCCCAGCCCCTAGTTTTACCAGTGTGAGGAGTGGCCCAATAAATAAAGCCTTTTTCTCCCCCTAGTGGCCGGAGTGTGAAGTGTAATGTGTTCTGGTGATACCTGGTCAGGAGAACTCTTTAGTAGGGTTGAGCGAAACGGGTCGTTCATTTTCAAAAGTCGCCGACTTTTGGCAAAGTCGGGTTTCATGAAACCCGATCCGACCCCTGTGCGGGGTCGGCCATGCGGTACGCGACTTTCGCGCCAAAGTCGCGTTTCAATGACACGAAAAGCGCCATTTCTCAGCCAATGAAGGTAAACGCAGAGTGTGGGCAGCGTGATGACATAGGTCCTGGTCCCCACCATCTTAGAGAAGGGCATTGCAGTGATTGGCTTGCTGTCCGCGGCGTCACAGGGGCTACAAAGGGGCGTTCCCGCCGACCGCCATGTTACTGCTGCTGATCTGAGCTTAGGGAGAGGTTGCTGCCGCTTCGTCAGAAGCAGGGATAGCGTTAGGCAGGGTCCATTAACCACCAAACCGCTTGTGCTGTAGCGATTTCCACAGCCCAACACCACCTTCGGTGTGCAGGGACAGTGGAAGCTACATTTTTTTTTTTTCCCCTCAGCGCTTTAGCTCATTGGGCTGCCCCAGAAGGCTCCCTGATAGCTGCTTTGCTGTGTGTACGCCTCTGTGCAAACCAACTGCTTTTTTCAAAGCACAAATCCTCTTGTTCCTTCCTTTCTGCACAGCTATCTTGTTTGTTTTGTCCACACTTTTTATTTAATTTGTGCAACAGTCCACTCCTTATTGCTGCCTACCATACCTGGCTGAGATTACTGCAGGGAGATAGTAATTGAAGGACAGTTCCTTTTTTTTTTTTTTTTTTGTGGGAGATTAAGATTGGCATTTCTGCTAGAGTGCCATCCCTGTCTGTGTCATCTCTCACTCAGTGGGCCATAGAAAGCCTATTTATTTTTTTGCTTGATTTGGGTTCCAAAATCTACCTGAAAAAATCACAACATCAATCAGTGGGAGAAAAATATTGGCCTCAGGGCTTGTGTGCCACTCCTGACTCCTGTGTGTGCCATCTCTCACTCAGTGGGCCATACAGGAAAGAAATATATCTTGGTACCGTGTTAGCCAGTGGATAGAAAAATATTTAGAATTGAGAGTCCTCAGTGGTTGATACCTTTTAATGGCTAACTGAAAAGATGGTAACAAATTGCAAGCTTTCGAGACTACACAGGTCTCTTCATCAGGCAAAGACTAAAACAAATTCTGAAGAATCACATATTTATGCACAACATAGTATAGGAAAAAAAAAAAAAGGGAAAAAAAAAAACCATGGATAAGCCAGGTGACATGAAGCAGAATTACCATGGGTGATAAACAGTTACGTCCATAAATATTGGGCCAATTCTTAGATAAGGATTGTTTTATTGTCCTGTGATTAGGGTCTCTGTTGTAATGACCCTTCATGGTCTGAGGGGCAAGTTCCTTAGTTGATGTAAAAAGACATAAATCCATGTGACACATTCATTCCTGCATTAAGAGTGTCAAAGGTCATCATCAGTTTATATTCCCAGACTCTCCTGTCTTTCTGCGATTTGAAGTTTCCTTTCAATACAAGTAATTTCATGTCCATAATGTTATGATTTGGGAGACAGAAATGTATTGCCACCGGTAGATCCATTCTTTTTTCTCTTATTGTATGGCGATGGGAGTTCATTCTTGTTCTAAGCTTCTGCCCTGTCTCCCCCACATACAGACCCCCAGTTGGACATTTAGTACAAATAATTAGGTACACCACATTAGATGTGACGCAGCTGAAAGTACCTGGGATCTTGTAGTCCTGATGTGAATTGGGGATCTTTATCTTGTCTGTGGTCATTATAAATGGACAGGTTTTACATTTTTTCTGGTTGCAAGGAAAGGTTCCTGCAGCTGTTGGAGAGGACAGGGAGCTCTTGACAATGATGCTTCTTAGATTTGGGGGCTGCCTAAAACACAGTAGTGGGGGGTCTGGAAAAATGGATTGTAATCGGGCATCTTTTTGCAGTAAAGGTTGTAATTTCCGTGCAGCTCCCCTTAGCACCTCCAGATTTGGGTTGTAGGTAACCACTAGAGGTACCCGGTTATTTTCTTCTTTAGTTTTGTAATGTAGCAGGTGATTCCTTGATATTCTGGTGGCTCTTGTGATCTGATTTTCAATTGTTCTTGGATGGTAGCCCTGATTCAAAAAGATCTTTCTGAGGCGACCAAGGTGCTCATCCCTATCCATGGAGTTGGAACAAATACGATTGTATCTGATGGCTTGGCTGTAGACAATAGAGTTTTTTATGTGTTTTGGATGGAAACTGTCCCATTTAAGGTATGTTGGGCGGTCGATTGGCTTCTGATACAGGGATGTCTCTATTTCATTTTTCTGCAGCCTAATGATGGTGTCCAAAAAGTTAATTTCAGTGCAGGAGTAGTTGAGTGTCAAGTTGATGGTAGGATGAAATTGATTAAACTGTTCATGGAACGTCTTTAGCTGCGGCTCAGACTCCGTCCAGATGATTAAAATGTCATCAATGTAGCGGTAGTAGGCCAGAGGCCTGATGGGGCATGAGGACAAAAAGTCGCTTTCAAGCTTGGCCATGAAAAGATTTGCATACTGTGGGGCCATTTTACTTCCCATTGCTGTGCCAGTCTCCTGTAGATAGATCTTCTTGTCAAACTCAAAGTAATTGTGGGTGAGGATGAATTTTATAAGTTTCACCACAGAATTTGCATCAGTCCCTGCATTTTCCAGGAAGAATTTGCAGGCATTTAATCCATCCTGGTGTGGGATATTGGAGTACAAAGATTCCACATCCATGGTGGCCAGGATGGTTCCTTCTGGTAGAGGACCTATTGCTGATAGTTTATTCAATAGGTCAGTTGTGTCCTGAATGAAGCTGGGTGTATCTTTTACCAGGGGTTTAAGAATACCCTCTACCCATCCAGATACCTGCTCAGTAAGGGTGCCCACACACGAAATAATTGGTCTTCCTGGGTTTCCAGATTTGTGGATTTTGGGAAGCATGTAGAATGTCCCTGTTCTTGGACTTTCTGGTATCAGGTCATTGGTTCTTATGGATTCGTAAGATCTATCTACAAGATCTATCTATAGATATCTATCTATAGATCTTCTATCTATATCTTCTATCTATAGAAGATCTATCTACAGGAGACTGGCACAGCAATGGGAAGTAAAATGGCCCCACAGTATGCAAATCTTTTCATGGCCAAGCTTGAAAGCGACTTTTTGTCCTCATGCCCCATCAGGCCTCTGGCCTACTACCGCTACATTGATGACATTTTAATCATCTGGACGGAGTCTGAGCCGCAGCTAAAGACGTTCCATGAACAGTTTAATCAATTTCATCCTACCATCAACTTGACACTCAACTACTCCTGCACTGAAATTAACTTTTTGGACACCATCATTAGGCTGCAGAAAAATGAAATAGAGACATCCCTGTATCAGAAGCCAATCGACCGCCCAACATACCTTAAATGGGACAGTTTCCATCCAAAACACATAAAAAACTCTATTGTCTACAGCCAAGCCATCAGATACAATCGTATATGTTCCAACCCCATGGATAGGGATGAGCACCTTGGTCGCCTCAGAAAGATCTTTTTGAATCAGGGCTACCATCCAAGAACAATTGAAAATCAGATCACAAGAGCCACCAGAATATCAATGAATCACCTGCTACATTACAAAACTAAAGAAGAAAATAACCGGGTACCTCTAGTGGTTACCTACAACCCAAATCTGGAGGTGCTAAGGGGAGCTGCACGGAAATTACAACCTTTACTGCAAAAAGATGCCCGATTACAATCCATTTTTCCAGACCCCCCACTACTGTGTTTTAGGCAGCCCCCAAATCTAAGAAGCATCATTGTCAAGAGCTCCCTGTCCTCTCCAACAGCTGCAGGAACCTTTCCTTGCAACCAGAAAAAATGTAAAACCTGTCCATTTATAATGACCACAGACAAGATAAAGATCCCCAATTCACATCAGGACTACAAGATCCCAGGTACTTTCAGCTGCGTCACATCTAATGTGGTGTACCTAATTATTTGTACTAAATGTCCAACTGGGGGTCTGTATGTGGGGGAGACAGGGCAGAAGCTTAGAACAAGAATGAACTCCCATCGCCATACAATAAGAGAAAAAAGAATGGATCTACCGGTGGCAATACATTTCTGTCTCCCAAATCATAACATTATGGACATGAAATTACTTGTATTGAAAGGAAACTTCAAATCGCAGAAAGACAGGAGAGTCTGGGAATATAAACTGATGATGACCTTTGACACTCTTAATGCAGGAATGAATGTGTCACACAGATTTATGTCTTTTTACATCAATTAAGGAACTTGCCCCTCAGACCATGAAGGGTCATTACAACAGAGACCCTAATCACAGGACAATAAAACAATCCTTATCTAAGAATTGGCCCAATATTTATGGACGTAACTGTTTATCACCCATGGTAATTCTGCTTCATGTCACCTGGCTTATCCATGGTTTTTTTTTTTCCCTTTTTTTTTTTTTTCCTATACTATGTTGTGCATAAATATGTGATTCTTCAGAATTTGTTTTAGTCTTTGCCTGATGAAGAGACCTGTGTAGTCTCGAAAGCTTGCAATTTGTTACCATCTTTTCAGTTAGCCATTAAAAGGTATCAACCACTGAGGACTCTCAATTCTAAATATTTTTCAGTGGGCCATAGAAAGCCTATTAATTTTTTTGCTTGATTTGGGTTCTAAATTCTACCTGAAAAAATCAATAAATCAATCAGTGGGAGATTAATATTGGCCTTTGGGCTTGTGTGCCAGTCCTAAGCGTGCCATCTCTCTCTCTCAGATAGTGGGCCATAGAAAGCCTATTTATTATTTTTTTTATTGGGTTTATAAATTTTCCCTGGAAAAAGAAAAAAAGTGGGAGATTAATATTGGCCTCTGGGCTTGTGTGCCAGTCCTGAGCGTGCCATCTCTCTCACAAATAGTGGGCCATAGAAAGCCTATTTATTTTTTTGGTTGATTTGGGTTCTAAATTCTACCTGAAAAAATCAATAAATCAATCAGTGGGAGATTAATATTGGCCTTTGGGCTTGTGTGTCAGTCCTAAGCGTGCCATCTCTCTCTCTCAGATAGTGGGCCATAGAAAGCCTATTTATTATTTTTTTTATTGGGTTTATAAATTTTTCCTGGAAAAAAAAAAAAAAGAGGGAGATTAATATTGGCCTCTGGGCTTGTGTGCCAGTCCTGAGCGTGCCATCTCTCTCACAAATAGTGGGCCATAGAAAGCCTATTTATTTTTTGGGTTGATTTGGGTTCTAAATTCTACCTGAAAAAATCAATAAATCAATCAGTGGGAGATAAATATTGGCCTCTGGGCTTGTGTGCCACTCCTGACTCCTGTGTGCGTCATCTCTCACTCAGTGGGCCCTAGAAAGCCTATTTTTTGTTTTATTTGTTTTCTAAATTCTCCCTGAAAAAATCATTTTTTTTTTGTATTTTTTTTTTCTAAAGTCTCCCTGAAAAAAAAAAAAAAAAAAAATCAAATCAGTGGGAGATTAATATTGCCCTTTCTGCTTGTGTGCCAGTCTTGACTCATGGGTGTGCCATCTCTCTCTCTCCAATTGTGGGCCATAGAAAGCCTATTAATATTTTTGCTTGATTTGAGTTCCAAAATCTACCTGAAAAAATCACTAAATCAATCAGTGGGAGATAAATATTGGCCTCTGGGCTTGTGTGCCACTCCTGACTCCTGTGTGCATCCTCTCCCACTCAGTGGGCCCTACAAAGCCTATTTTTTTTTTATTTGTTTTCTAAATTCTCCCTGAAAAAATCATTTTATTTTATTTGGTTTCAAAATTATTCCTGAAAAAAATCATTTTTTTTGTATTTTTTTTTTCTAAAGTCTCCCTGAAAAAAAAAAAAAAAATCAAATCAGTGGGAGATTAATATTGCCCTTTCTGCTTGTGTGCCAGTCTTGACTCCTGGGTGTGCCATCTCTCTCTCTCTCCAATTGTGGGCCATAGAAAGCCTATTAATTTTTTTGCTTGATTTGGGTTCCAAAATCTACCTGAAAAAATCACTAAATCAATCAGTGGGAGATAAATATTGGCCTCTGGCCTTGTGTGCCACTCCTGACTCCTGTGTGCATCCTCTCTCACTCAGTGGGCCCTACAAAGCCTATTTTTTTTTTATTTGTTTTCTAAATTCTCCCTGAAACAATCATTTTATTTTATTTGGTTTATAAACTCTTCCTTAAAAAATCATTTTTTTTTATTTTTTATTTTTTTTCTAAAGTCTCCCTTTTAAACAAAACAAAACAAATCAGTGGGAGATTAATATTTACATTTGCGCTTCAGTGACAGTCCTGCGTGTGTGGCATCTCTCTCATTTGTTGCCATCAACAACAAAGTGTGTAACATTGTGCCTGATTTTCGTTGTGGTCTCACCCACCTGTAAAGGGGTAGCTAAATCATACTGAAGTTATAGCTCACCGTGTAAGTTGTGTGACAGCAACAAATACCGTTAGTTTGGTAACGTTTTTAAAACAATGAGAAAGTCTGGTGGAAGAGGTCGTGGCCGGGGGCGTTCATTGTCAGCTGGTAATGAGGGTAGTGGTAGTGGTGGAGCATCAGGTGGTCGTGGGAAAAAAAATATTGCACCTAAGTCGGGAGCTGTGGAGCCAGGTTCGTCGTCTGGCTCGAACGCTCCCTTTTCTGGGAGTAGGAAAACCGCTTTTAAAGCCGGAGCAGCAAGAGCAAGTTTTGGCTTATCTTGCTGACTCAGCCTCTAGCTCTTTTGCCTCCTCTCGTGAAACTGGTAAAAGTAAAAGCAGCGCGTCGTTAGTGGATGTTCACGGTCAGGGACAAGTCGCTTCCTTGTCCTCTTCAGCAAAAACAACAACAGAGAAGAATGCAGCAGGCGACACAACGGGTTACTCCATGGAGCTCTTTACACATACCGTCCCTGGCTTACAAAGTGAAGCAGTTAACAGTCCATGCCCATTACAAGTTGAATCTGACATGGAGTGCACTGATGCACAGCCACAGCCAGACTACTATGCTGGTCCTTTGACTCAGACCACAACATTGCCCTCGCAGGGTGCTGATCAAGAATCAGACCCTGATGAGACTATGTTGCCCCATCACGAACGCTATACCACCGACCGACACGGTGACACAGACGAAGTTGCACACGAGCTACAAGAAGAGGTAATAGATGACCCAGTTCTTGACCCCGATTGGCAGCCATTGGGGGAACAGGGTGCAGGCGGCAGCAGTTCTGAAGCGGAGGAGGAGGGGCCGCAGCAGGCATCAACATCGCAACAGGTTCCATCTGCCGGGCCCGTATCTTGCCCAAAACGCGTGGCAAAGTCAAAACCTGTTGGAGGACAGCGTGGCCATCCGGTTAAAGCTCAGTCTGCAATGCCTGAAAAGGTATCCGATGCTAGAAAGAGTGCAGTCTGGCATTTTTTTAAACAACATCCAATTGATCAGCGCAAAGTCATCTGTCAAAAATGTTCAACTACCTTAAGCAGAGGGCAGAATCTGAAAAGTCTCAATACAAGTTGCATGCATAGACATTTAACCACCATGCATTTGCAAGCTTGGACTAACTACCAAACGTCCCTTAACCCCTTCCCGACCTTTGACGCCACGTAGGCGTCATGAAAGTCGGTGCCAATCCGACCCATGACGCCTATGCGGCGTCATAGAAAGATCGCGTCCCTGCAGGCCGGGTGAAAGGGTTAACTCCCATTTCACCCGATCTGCAGGGACAGGGGGAGTGGTAGTTTAGCCCAGGGGGGGTGGCTTCACCCCCTCGTGGCTACGATCGCTCTGATTGGCTGTTGAAAGTGAAACTGCCAATCAGAGCGATTTGTAATATTTCACCCATTATAACGGGTGAAATATTACAATCCAGCCATGGCCGATGCTGCAATATCATCGGCCATGGCTGGAAATACTAGTGTGCCCCCACCCCCCCGATCTGGCCGGTACACTGCTCCGGCTCCCCTCCGTCCAGTGCTCCGCTCCCCCCCGTGCTCGTGTCCGCTCCCCCCGTGCTCCAATCACCCCCCCGTGCTCCAATCACCCCCCCCCGTGCTCCGTTCCACCCCCCGTGCTCCATTCCAGCCCCCCCGTGCTCCGTTCCACGCCCCCCGCGCTCCGTTACACCCCTCCCGCGCTCCGATTCCCCCCCCCGTGCTCCGATCCCCCCCTCCGTGGTCCCCCCCCACCCTATCATACTTACCGATCCAGCCGGGGTCCCGTCCGTCTTCTCCCGGGCGCCGCCATCTTCCAAAATGGCGGGCGCATGCGCAGTGCGCCCGCCGAATCTGCCGGCCGGCAGATTCGTTCCAAAGTGCATTTTGATCACTGAGATATAATCTATCTCAGTGATCAAAATAAAAAAAATAATAAATGACCCCCCCCCCCCTTTGTCACCCCCATAGGTAGGGACAATAAAAAAATAAAGAATTTTTTTTTTCCACTAATATTAGAATAGGGTTAGGGTTAGGGGTAGGGTTAGGGTTAGGGGTAGGGTTAGGGGTAGGGTTAGGGGTAGGGTTAGGGGTAGGGTTAGGGGTAGGGTTAGGGGTAGGGTTAGGGTTAGGGGTAGGGTTAGGGTTAGGGGTAGGGTTAGGGCTAGGGGTAGGGTTAGGGGTAGGGTTAGGGTTAGGGTTAGGGGTAGGGTTAGGGGTAGGGGTAGGGTTAGGGTTAGGGCTAGGGTTAGGGTTTCGGTATGTGCACACGTATTCTGGTCCTCTGCGGATTTTTCCGCTGCGGATTTGATAAATCTGCAGTGCTAAACCGCTGCGGATTTATGGCGGATTTACCGCGTTTTTTTCTGCGCATTTCACTGCGGTTTTACAATTGCGATTTTCTATTGGAGCAGTTGTAAAACCGCTGCGGAATCCGCACAAAGAAGTGACATGCTGCGGAATGTAAACCGCTGCGTTTCCGTGCAGTTTTTCCGCAGCATGTGTACAGCGATTTTTGTTTCCCATAGGTTTACATTGAACTGTACACTCATGGGAAACTGCTGCGGATCCGCAGCATTTTCCGCAGCGTGTGCACATACCTTTAGAATTAGGCTATGTGCACACGGTGCGGATTTGGCTGCGGATTCGCAGCAGTGTTCCATCAGGTTTACAGTACCATGTAAACATATGAAAAACCAAATCCGCTGTGCCCATGGTGCGGAAAATACCGCGCGGGAACGCTGCGTTGTATTTTCCGCAGCATGTCAATTCTTTGTGCGGATTCCGCTGCGTTTTACACCTGTTCCTCAATAGGAATCCGCAGGTGAAATCCGCACAAAAAACACTGGAAATCCGCGGAAAATCCGCAGGTAAAACACAGTGCCTTTTACCCGCAGATTTTTCAAAAATGGTGCGGAAATATCTCACACGAATCCGCAACGTGGGCACATAGCCTTAGGGTTAGGGTTAGGGTTGGAATTAGGGTTGTGGTTAGGGTTAGGGGTGTGTTGGGGTTAGTGTTGTGGTTAGGGGTGTGTTGGGGTTAGGGTTGTGATTAGGATTATGGCTACAGTTGGGATTAGGGTTAGGGGTGTGTTGGGGTTAGTGTTGGAGTTAGAATTGAGGGGTTACCACTGTTTAGGCACATCAGGGGTCTCCAAACGCAACATGGCGCCACCATTGATTCCAGCCAATCTCGTATTCAAAAAGTCAAATGGTGCTCCCTCACTTCCGAGCCCTGACGTGTGCCCAAACAGTGGTTTACCCCCACATATGGGGTACCAGCATACTCAGGACAAACTGCGCAACAATTACTGGGGTCCAATTTCTCCTGTTACCCTTGTGAATCTAAAAAAATGCTTGCTAAAACATAATTTTTGAGGAAAGAAAAATGATTTTTTATTTTCACGGCTCTGCGTTGTAAACGTCTGTGAAGCACTTGGGGGTTCAAAGGGCTCACCACATATCTAGATAAGTTCCTTGGGGGGTCTAGTTTCTAAATGGGGTCACTTGTGGGGGGTTTCTACTGTTTAGGCACACCAGGGGCTCTGCAAACGCAACGTGACACCCGCAGACCATTCCATCAAAGTCTGCATTTCAAAAGTCACTACTTCCCTTCTGAACCCCGACGTGTGCCCAAACAGTGGTTTACCCCCACATATGGGGTATCAGCGTACTCAGGAGAAACTGGACAACAACTTTTGGGGTCCAATTTCTCCTGTAACCCTTGGGAAAATAAAAAATTCTGGGCTAAATAATTATTTTTGAGGAAAGAAAACGTATTTATTATTTTCACGGCTCTGCATTATAAACTTCTATGAAGCACTTGGGGGTTCAAAGTGCTCACCACTAGTGTTGAGCGATACCTTCCGATATCGGAAAGTATCGGTATCGGTTTGGATCGGCCGATATTCAAAAAATATCGGATATCGCCGATACCGATACCCGATCCCAATGCAAGTCAATGGGACCAAAATATCGGAATTAAAATAAACCCTTTCTTTCCTTGTAGGTTCATTCTACATGAAGGAAAACAACTAAGAATAATGCCGGATGTATTTGGGGAGGTGGCGGAGACATTAAAGTCATAGAGGTTTATCCCAATCAAATAGAATAGCATGTTTTTTGTTTTTTTTTAAGACGTTCGGAGTGACAAAGATATTGACTATGTAAATTTTTTTTTTATTTTGTCAGATATTGATGTTTCACTATTCCACGCCCTTCCCCTTCTTTTTTTTCTTTTTTTTTTCTTTTCCCACACTTTCATCTTCATCATCATCAGCATCTTTGACATCAACTTCTTCACCTTATTCATCTTCTTCTTCATCTTCTACCTATTTTTTTTTTTTTATTACATTCTTCATATTCATTTTATTCAACTATTATTATTCTTCTTATTCTACATATTCTTTTTATTCCACTGTTATTATTCTTCCTATTCTACTTCTTCATCATATTCTCATTTGTGACAGGCATTCCCGTAGTTGTTATCTATAAAAGTTTGAAGATTACACCTTCCGTTCTGCCAGTCACAAAAGTTACATTTGTCCGCGTTCAGTTTGGCCTGCAGCATCAGGCTTTATCCAGGGGCACCACGAGGAGGAACGGACTCACCCCCATACACTGCTTAGTCTTCTTCTGCATATAATTTAGATAATATCTTTTGCTCTGATATTAAGTCTTATGCTTAATGTTCTTCTGCTCTTTGTTCTGCAGCCTCTTGTTCTTCTGCTTCTCGGTCTTCCATGTTGTCGTCTCCAGGGTCGTCGTCTCCAGTGTCGTCATCTCCGCCGTCGTCGTCTCCGCCGTCGTCGTCGTCGTCATCGGGGTGGTCTTCCGTGTCGTCGTCATCGTGGTGGTCTTCCGGGTCGTCGACGTTAGGGTCTTCAACTTGGAAATGTAGCAGAAGGTACAAGAAGGCTGAGAAAATGCCAAGAACCAGCTGATGGAACTGGAACTCGGATGGCTACCCGAAGGTTCAAGAGCCTATGGAACTACCGAGGACCAGCTGACGTTACTGGAACCCGGTTACTAAGCAGGAGGTACCCGTGCTAAAAAGCACTACCAAGGACCGCCTGACGTTGACGGAACTCGGATACCCAGAAGGAGGCACCTAAGCCAAAGGCTCTGCCCGGAACCAGCTGACGTTACTGGAACCAGGATGGGGAGCAGAAGGTACAAGAGCAAAAGACACTGCCGAGAACCAGCTGACGGTACTGGAACCCGGATGGGTAGCCGAAGGTCCAAGAGCCAATGGAACTACCGAGGACCAGCTGACGTTACTGGAACCCGGTTACTAAGCAGGAGGTACCCGTGCCTGAAAGCACTACCAAGGACCACCTGACGTTGGTGGAACTTGGATACCCAGAAGGAGGCACCTAAGCCAAAGGCTCTGCCCGGAACCAGCTGACGGTACTGGAACCAGGATGGGGAGCAGAAGGTACAAGAGCAAAAGACACTGCCGAGAACCAGCTGACGGTGCTGGAACCAGGTGGTGGACCCGAAGGTCCACAGGAGAGGAGAGAATAGCTAGGCCGCGAGGCAGCCGCAGTTACCGAACCCCAACAGTCCTACAGGGGGAGCTGGGCCTACTGGCACTACAGAACCAGCCTTGACTACCAGTTCACGCAGCCCACATAGGAAGCTCCTAAACTGGAGGCACCCTGGAGTTGGCTAACCCGACCGCACCACGACGAGGCAAGCATAGGTGTCTCAGTGAGCTTGACACAACCCGGAAACAGCTGACGGTGCTGAAACCAGGCTTGGCACGAGGGAGTACCTGTGACAAAAACACTGCCGAGAACCAGCTGGCGGTGCTGGAACCCGGATGCGTTGCCCCAGTGTGCAAGAGCCAATGGCACGACCGAGGACCAGCTGACGGTGCTGGAACCCGGTTACTAAGCTGTAGGTGCCCGCGCTTAAAAGCACTACCAAGGACCGCCTGGCGTTGGCGGAACTCGGATACCCAGGAGGAGGCACCTAAGCCAAAGGCTCGGCCCGGAACCAGCTGACGGTGCTGGAACCAGGTGGTGGACCCGAAGGTCCACAGGAGAGGAGAGAACAGCTAGGCCGCGAGGCAGCCGCAGTTACCGAACCCCAACAGTCCTACAGGGGGAGCTGGGCCTACTGGCACTACAGAACCAGCCTTGACTACCAGTTCACGCAGCCCACATAGGAAGCTCCTAAACTGGAGGCACCCTGGAGTTGGCTAACCCGACCGCACCACGACGAGGCAAGCATAGGTGTCTCAGTGAGCTTGACACAACCCGGAAACAGCTGACGGTGCTGAAACCAGGCTTGGCACGAGGGAGTACCTGTGACAAAAACACTGCCGAGAACCAGCTGGCGGTGCTGGAACCCGGATGCGTTGCCCCAGTGTGCAAGAGCCAATGGCACGACCGAGGACCAGCTGACGGTGCTGGAACCCGGTTACTAAGCTGTAGGTGCCCGCGCTTAAAAGCACTACCAAGGACCGCCTGGCGTTGGCGGAACTCGGATACCCAGGAGGAGGCACCTAAGCCAAAGGCTCGGCCCGGAACCAGCTGACGGTGCTGGAACCAGGTGGTGGACCCGAAGGTCCACAGGAGAGGAGAGAACAGCTAGGCCGCGAGGCAGCCGCAGTTACCGAACCCCAACAGTCCTACAGGGGGAGCTGGGCCTACTGGCACTACAGAACCAGCCTTGACTACCAGTTCACGCAGCCCACATAGGAAGCTCCTAAACTGGAGGCACCCTGGAGTTGGCTAACCCGACCGCACCACGACGAGGCAAGCATAGGTGTCTCAGTGAGCTTGACACAACCCGGAAACAGCTGACGGTGCTGAAACCAGGCTTGGCACGAGGGAGTACCTGTGACAAAAACACTGCCGAGAACCAGCTGGCGGTGCTGGAACCCGGATGCGTTGCCCCAGTGTGCAAGAGCCAATGGCACGACCGAGGACCAGCTGACGGTGCTGGAACCCGGTTACTAAGCTGTAGGTGCCCGCGCTTAAAAGCACTACCAAGGACCGCCTGGCGTTGGCGGAACTCGGATACCCAGGAGGAGGCACCTAAGCCAAAGGCTCGGCCCGGAACCAGCTGACGGTGCTGGAACCAGGTGGTGGACCCGAAGGTCCACAGGAGAGGAGAGAACAGCTAGGCCGCGAGGCAGCCGCAGTTACCGAACCCCAACAGTCCTACAGGGGGAGCTGGGCCTACTGGCACTACAGAACCAGCCTTGACTACCAGTTCACGCAGCCCACATAGGAAGCTCCTAAACTGGAGGCACCCTGGAGTTGGCTAACCCGACCGCACCACGACGAGGCAAGCATAGGTGTCTCAGTGAGCTTGACACAACCCGGAAACAGCTGACGGTGCTGAAACCAGGCTTGGCACGAGGGAGTACCTGTGACAAGAACACTGCCGAGAACCAGCTGGCGGTGCTGGAACCCGGATGCGTTGCCCCAGTGTGCAAGAGCCAATGGCACGACCGAGGACCAGCTGACGGTGCTGGAACCCGGTTACTAAGCTGTAGGTGCCCGCGCTTAAAAGCACTACCAAGGACCGCCTGGCGTTGGCGGAACTCGGATACCCAGGAGGAGGCACCTAAGCCAAAGGCTCGGCCCGGAACCAGCTGACGGTGCTGGAACCAGGTGGTGGACCCGAAGGTCCACAGGAGAGGAGAGAACAGCTAGGCCGCGAGGCAGCCGCAGTTACCGAACCCCAACAGTCCTACAGGGGGAGCTGGGCCTACTGGCACTACAGAACCAGCCTTGACTACCAGTTCACGCAGCCCACATAGGAAGCTCCTAAACTGGAGGCACCCTGGAGTTGGCTAACCCGACCGCACCACGACGAGGCAAGCATAGGTGTCTCAGTGAGCTTGACACAACCCGGAAACAGCTGACGGTGCTGAAACCAGGCTTGGCACGAGGGAGTACCTGTGACAAAAACACTGCCGAGAACCAGCTGGCGGTGCTGGAACCCGGATGCGTTGCCCCAGTGTGCAAGAGCCAATGGCACGACCGAGGACCAGCTGACGGTGCTGGAACCCGGTTACTAAGCTGTAGGTGCCCGCGCTTAAAAGCACTACCAAGGACCGCCTGGCGTTGGCGGAACTCGGATACCCAGGAGGAGGCACCTAAGCCAAAGGCTCGGCCCGGAACCAGCTGACGGTGCTGGAACCAGGTGGTGGACCCGAAGGTCCACAGGAGAGGAGAGAACAGCTAGGCCGCGAGGCAGCCGCAGTTACCGAACCCCAACAGTCCTACAGGGGGAGCTGGGCCTACTGGCACTACAGAACCAGCCTTGACTACCAGTTCACGCAGCCCACATAGGAAGCTCCTAAACTGGAGGCACCCTGGAGTTGGCTAACCCGACCGCACCACGACGAGGCAAGCATAGGTGTCTCAGTGAGCTTGACACAACCCGGAAACAGCTGACGGTGCTGAAACCAGGCTTGGCACGAGGGAGTACCTGTGACAAAAACACTGCCGAGAACCAGCTGGCGGTGCTGGAACCCGGATGCGTTGCCCCAGTGTGCAAGAGCCAATGGCACGACCGAGGACCAGCTGACGGTGCTGGAACCCGGTTACTAAGCTGTAGGTGCCCGCGCTTAAAAGCACTACCAAGGACCGCCTGGCGTTGGCGGAACTCGGATACCCAGGAGGAGGCACCTAAGCCAAAGGCTCGGCCCGGAACCAGCTGACGGTGCTGGAACCAGGTGGTGGACCCGAAGGTCCACAGGAGAGGAGAGAACAGCTAGGCCGCGAGGCAGCCGCAGTTACCGAACCCCAACAGTCCTACAGGGGGAGCTGGGCCTACTGGCACTACAGAACCAGCCTTGACTACCAGTTCACGCAGCCCACATAGGAAGCTCCTAAACTGGAGGCACCCTGGAGTTGGCTAACCCGACCGCACCACGACGAGGCAAGCATAGGTGTCTCAGTGAGCTTGACACAACCCGGAAACAGCTGACGGTGCTGAAACCAGGCTTGGCACGAGGGAGTACCTGTGACAAAAACACTGCCGAGAACCAGCTGGCGGTGCTGGAACCCGGATGCGTTGCCCCAGTGTGCAAGAGCCAATGGCACGACCGAGGACCAGCTGACGGTGCTGGAACCCGGTTACTAAGCTGTAGGTGCCCGCGCTTAAAAGCACTACCAAGGACCGCCTGGCGTTGGCGGAACTCGGATACCCAGGAGGAGGCACCTAAGCCAAAGGCTCGGCCCGGAACCAGCTGACGGTGCTGGAACCAGGTGGTGGACCCGAAGGTCCACAGGAGAGGAGAGAACAGCTAGGCCGCGAGGCAGCCGCAGTTACCGAACCCCAACAGTCCTACAGGGGGAGCTGGGCCTACTGGCACTACAGAACCAGCCTTGACTACCAGTTCACGCAGCCCACATAGGAAGCTCCTAAACTGGAGGCACCCTGGAGTTGGCTAACCCGACCGCACCACGACGAGGCAAGCATAGGTGTCTCAGTGAGCTTGACACAACCCGGAAACAGCTGACGGTGCTGAAACCAGGCTTGGCACGAGGGAGTACCTGTGACAAAAACACTGCCGAGAACCAGCTGGCGGTGCTGGAACCCGGATGCGTTGCCCCAGTGTGCAAGAGCCAATGGCACGACCGAGGACCAGCTGACGGTGCTGGAACCCGGTTACTAAGCTGTAGGTGCCCGCGCTTAAAAGCACTACCAAGGACCGCCTGGCGTTGGCGGAACTCGGATACCCAGGAGGAGGCACCTAAGCCAAAGGCTCGGCCCGGAACCAGCTGACGGTGCTGGAACCAGGTGGTGGACCCGAAGGTCCACAGGAGAGGAGAGAACAGCTAGGCCGCGAGGCAGCCGCAGTTACCGAACCCCAACAGTCCTACAGGGGGAGCTGGGCCTACTGGCACTACAGAACCAGCCTTGACTACCAGTTCACGCAGCCCACATAGGAAGCTCCTAAACTGGAGGCACCCTGGAGTTGGCTAACCCGACCGCACCACGACGAGGCAAGCATAGGTGTCTCAGTGAGCTTGACACAACCCGGAAACAGCTGACGGTGCTGAAACCAGGCTTGGCACGAGGGAGTACCTGTGACAAAAACACTGCCGAGAACCAGCTGGCGGTGCTGGAACCCGGATGCGTTGCCCCAGTGTGCAAGAGCCAATGGCACGACCGAGGACCAGCTGACGGTGCTGGAACCCGGTTACTAAGCTGTAGGTGCCCGCGCTTAAAAGCACTACCAAGGACCGCCTGGCGTTGGCGGAACTCGGATACCCAGGAGGAGGCACCTAAGCCAAAGGCTCGGCCCGGAACCAGCTGACGGTGCTGGAACCAGGTGGTGGACCCGAAGGTCCACAGGAGAGGAGAGAACAGCTAGGCCGCGAGGCAGCCGCAGTTACCGAACCCCAACAGTCCTACAGGGGGAGCTGGGCCTACTGGCACTACAGAACCAGCCTTGACTACCAGTTCACGCAGCCCACATAGGAAGCTCCTAAACTGGAGGCACCCTGGAGTTGGCTAACCCGACCGCACCACGACGAGGCAAGCATAGGTGTCTCAGTGAGCTTGACACAACCCGGAAACAGCTGACGGTGCTGAAACCAGGCTTGGCACGAGGGAGTACCTGTGACAAAAACACTGCCGAGAACCAGCTGGCGGTGCTGGAACCCGGATGCGTTGCCCCAGTGTGCAAGAGCCAATGGCACGACCGAGGACCAGCTGACGGTGCTGGAACCCGGTTACTAAGCTGTAGGTGCCCGCGCTTAAAAGCACTACCAAGGACCGCCTGGCGTTGGCGGAACTCGGATACCCAGGAGGAGGCACCTAAGCCAAAGGCTCGGCCCGGAACCAGCTGACGGTGCTGGAACCAGGTGGTGGACCCCAAGGCCCACAGGAGAGGAGAGAACAGCTAGGCCGCGAGGCAGCCGCAGTTACCGAACCCCAACAGTCCTACAGGGGGAGCTGGGCCTACTGGCACTACAGAACCAGCCTTGACTACCAGTTCACGCAGCCCACATAGGAAGCTCCTAAACTGGAGGCACCCTGGAGTTGGCTAACCCGACCGCACCACGACGAGGCAAGCATAGGTGTCTCAGTGAGCTTGACACAACCCGGAAACAGCTGACGGTGCTGAAACCAGGCTTGGCACGAGGGAGTACCTGTGACAAGAACACTGCCGAGAACCAGCTGGCGGTGCTGGAACCCGGATGCGTTGCCTTGCCTATTAAAGATTGTCTTCCTAGAGCCCCAACTAGCGGTGTTGGAGCAAAGGGTAAGCAGGGGGAGATGAGTGTAGGCCGAAGCCTGCACTGGAGGCAGCTTTGTGTCTGCGTTGCGTTTGCAGGACACTTTGCCGGCTACACACTGGGGGAACAGCTGGCGTTGCTGAACCCCACTAACACAATGGCGTGTGTTTTTCTCTGTGCAGCTAGCACTTGCGGGCAAAAACTAGCGATGTTAGAGCCCGTGTTGAAGCAGGAGGAGGAGGAGAGGAGCAGAGTGTAGGCCGAAGCTTAGTTGAACCAATTTCAAAGGAAACCTTTAACCCCCCCCTCAGGTGTTACAAAGTACAAGAGACACACCTTGTGCAGTATTAATGCTGCACAAGTGAAAGGTTGCTCTATTAATTTGTCTACTTGCACACGCTGAATGAAAGACATACACAATTTACCCCATTCTACAGTCAAACTGTAGTGGATGCGTGACTTGGTTTTTTGATGAGACGCAGCACAGGTGTCCAAAATAACGCCTTGGTGCTTGGAGCAGCTTCCTGAGCGTTGTTATTTGCTGTACAGGAGTCTGCGCTCTTGTGTTATCCCTTGGCAATGCCCTGTTAGCGCTGCCCATCTTATGACATCATTTCATGTTGGCCGGTGCGGTTAACGATGGCCATAAATCCCAGACCCACAGTGTCTTTTCATAAAGCCACACTGCGGTGCTGGGATTCGTGGCCTTGAGCAGTAAATATTTTGGCCGCTCACACACGTCCTTACACCTGCTTCAGACTGGGCGGCCTCTGCTGATCCCTTCTCGCATGCCGCGGCCATGAGGCTGCACAGTCTGAAGAAGGCTGAAGGAGATGAGTTAAGACAGGCGAAGATATGCACTGCTCGTGCCCATCAATCACACCCTCGCAGTCAAAATAATTAAGACAACGAGGAGCATTTTATTCAGGCAGGGCGGACGAACAGGCGCAAGTAGCCAACCAATGATGTCAGAAGACGGGAAGCGCTACCAAGGGGGGTGCTGCGTATCATTAGAAAGGAAAGTCACACCTCAGGGACAGTGGAATGGTCTCAAAGAGACACATTTTGTACGTGTTGAGTTCCACGTGGGCAAGGAGAAAACATCAGCCACCTTGTACAAATGCAGCAGTACTGCTGTACAAGGTGGCTGTTATACATAGAAACACCTGGGGGTGGGGGCCAGGCTCCCTTCAATTTCAGTTCATGTGCCTGCGTGGCGTTTGCAGGTCACGTTGCAAGCTGCACAGCAGGGGAACAGCTGGCGGTGCTGAACCCCACTAACACATTGGCTGGTGTTTTTCTCTGTGCAGCTAGCATTTCCGGGCAAAAACTAGCGGTGTTTGAGCCCAGGGTCAGCAGGAGGAGGAGGAGAGGAGCAAAGTGTAGGCCGAAGCCTGCACTGGTGGCAGCTTTTGGTCGGTTGTGCCAGCGTGGCTTGTGCTGGACACGATGCCGGCTACACAGCGGGGGAACAGCTGGCGTTGCTGAACCCCACTAACACATTGGCTGGTGTTTTTCTCTGTGCAGCTAGCATGTCCGGGCAGAAACTGGCGTTGTTTGAGCCCAGGGTCAGCAGGAGGAGGAGAGGAGCAAAGTGTAGGCCGAAGCCTGCACTGGTGGCAGCTTTTGGTCGGTTGTGCCAGCGTGGCTTGTGCTGGACACGTTGCCGACTACACAGCAGGGGAACAGCTGGCGGTGCTGAACCCCACTAACACATTGGCTGGTGTTTTTCTCTGTGCAGCTAGCATTTCCGGGCAAAAACTAGCGTTGTTAGAGCCCAGGGTCAGCAGGAGGAGGAGAGGAGCAGAGTGTAGGCCGAAGCCTAGTTGAACCAATTTCAAAGGTTACCTTTAACCCCCCCTCAGGTGTTACAAAGAACAAGAGCCACTCCTTCTGCAGCATTAATGCTGCACAAGTAAAAGGTTGCTCTATTAATTTGTCTACTTGCACAAGCTGAATGCAACACGTAGACTATTTAGCCCATTATACTGTTTAACAGTAGTGGAGGCGTGACTTGTCTTTTTAAAGAAAAGCAGCACAGGTGTCGAAAACAACACCTTTTTGCATGGGCGCAGCTTCCTGAGCGTTGTTAGTTGCTGTACAGGAGTCTGCGCTCTTGTGATCCTTTGGCCATGCGCTGTGAGCGCTTCCTGTCTTATGACCTCATTTCATGTTGGCCGTTGCGGTTAGCGATGGACATGAATCCCAGACCCACAGTGTGTTTTTAAAAAATCACACTGCGGTGCTGGGATTCGTGCCCTGGTGCACTAAATATGTTTGCCGCTCACACATGTCCTTACACCTGCTTCAGACTGGGCGGCCTCATCTGATCCCTTATCGCCTGCCGCGGCCATGAGGACACCCAGTCTGAAGAAGGCGGAAGGAGGGGAGTGAAAACAGGGGAACATATGCACTGCTCGTGCCCATCAATCACACCCTCGCAGTCAAAATATATGAGACAACGGGGGGCGTTGTGTCGGGCAGGGGGGACGCACAGGCACAGCCAGCCAACCAATGATGTCAGGAGACGGGCAGCGCTAACAATGGGGGTGCTGCGTGTCATTACAAAGGAAAGTCACACCTCAGGGACATTGTAATGGTCTCTAATGAGACACATTTTGTACGTGTTGAGTTCCACGTGGGCAAGGAGAAAAAGTCAGCCACCTCGTACAAATGCAGCAGTACTGCTGTACAAGGTGGCTGATATACATAGAAACACCTGTGGGTGGGGGGCAGGCTCCCTTCAATTTCAGTTCATGTGCCTGCGTGGCGTTTGCAGGTCACGTTGCAAGCTACACAGCAGGGGAACAGCTGGCGTTGCTGAACCCCACTAACACATTGGCTGGTGTTTTTCTCTGTGCAGCTAGCATGTCCGGGCAGAAACTGGCGTTGTTTGAGCCCAGGGTCAGCAGGAGGAGGAGAGGAGCAAAGTGTAGGCCGAAGCCTGCACTGGTGGCAGCTTTTGGTCGGTTGTGCCAGCGTGGCTTGTGCTGGACACGTTGCCGACTACACAGCAGGGGAACAGCTGGCGGTGCTGAACCCCACTAACACATTGGCTGGTGTTTTTCTCTGTGCAGCTAGCATTTCCGGGCAAAAACTAGCGGTGTTTGAGCCCAGGGTCAGCAGGAGGAGTAGAGGAGCAGAGTGTAGGCCGAAGCCTAGTTGAACCAATTTCAAAGGTTACCTTTAACCCCCCCCTCAGGTGTTGCAAGGTACAAGAGCCACACCTTGTGCAGCATTAATGCTGCACAAGTAAAAGGTTGCTCTATTTGTTTTGCTCCTTGCACACGCTGACTAAAACACGTACACTATTTAGCCCATTATACTGTCAAACAGTTGTGGAGGCGTGACTTGTCTTTTTAACGAGACGCAGCACAGGTGTCAAAATTTGCACCTAGGTACTGGGCGCAGATTCCTGAGCGTTCTTATTTGCTGTACAGGAGTCTGCGCTATTGTGATCCCTTGGCCATGCGCTGTGAGCGCTTCCTGTCTTCTGACCTCATTTCATGTCGGCCGTTGCGGTTAGCGATGGACATGAATCCCAGACCCACAGTGTGTTTTTAAAAAATCACACTGCGGTGCTGGGATTCGTGCCCTGGTGCACTAAATATGTTTGCCGCTCACACATGTCCTTACACCTGCTTCAGACTGGGCGGCCTCATCTGATCCCTTATCGCCTGCCGCGGCCATGAGGACACCCAGTCTGAAGAAGGCGGAAGGAGATGAGTGAACACAGGCAAACATATGCACTGCACATGCCCATCAATCACACCCTCGCTGTCCAAAAAAATAAGACACCGAGGGCCGTTGTTTCGAGCAGGGGAGATGCACAGGCGCAGCCAGCTAACCAATGATGTCAAAAGACGGGCAGCGCTAACAAGGGTGGTGCTGCGTGTCATTACAAAGGAAAGTCACACCTCAGGGACATTGTAATGGTCTCTAATGAGACACATTTTGTACGTGTTGAGTTCCACGTGGGCAAGGAGAAACAGTCAGCCACCTCGTACAAATGCAGCAGTACTGCTGTACAAGGTGGCTGATATACATAGAAACACCTGTGTGTGGGGGGCAGGCTCCCTTCAATTTCAGTTCATGTGCCTGCGTGGCGTTTGCAGGTCACGTTGCAAGCTACACAGCAGGGGAACAGCTGGCGTTGCTGAACCCCACTGACACATTGACTGGTGTTTTTCTCTGTGCAGATTGCATGTCCGGGCAAAAACTAGCGGTGTTAGAGCCCAGGGTCAGCAGGAGGAGGAGGAGAGGAGCAAAGTGTAGGCCGAAGCCTGCACTGGTGGCAGCTTTTGGTCGGTTGTGCCAGCGTGGCTTGTGCTGGACACGATGCCGGCTACACAGCAGGGGAACAGCTGGCGGTGCTGAACCCCACTAACACATTGGCTGGTGTTTTTCTCTGTGCAGCTAGCATTTCCGGGCAAAAACTAGCGGTGTTTGAGCCCAGGGTCAGCAGGAGGAGTAGAGGAGCAGAGTGTAGGCCGAAGCCTAGTTGAACCAATTTCAAAGGTTACCTTTAACCCCCCCCTCAGGTGTTGCAAGGTACAAGAGCCACACCTTGTGCAGCATTAATGCTGCACAAGTAAAAGGTTGCTCTATTTGTTTTGCTCCTTGCACACGCTGACTAAAACACGTACACTATTTAGCCCATTATACTGTCAAACAGTTGTGGAGGCGTGACTTGTCTTTTTAACGAGACGCAGCACAGGTGTCAAAATTTGCACCTAGGTACTGGGCGCAGATTCCTGAGCGTTCTTATTTGCTGTACAGGAGTCTGCGCTATTGTGATCCCTTGGCCATGCGCTGTGAGCGCTTCCTGTCTTCTGACCTCATTTCATGTCGGCCGTTGCGGTTAGCGATGGACATGAATCCCAGACCCACAGTGTGTTTTTAAAAAATCACACTGCGGTGCTGGGATTCGTGCCCTGGTGCACTAAATATGTTTGCCGCTCACACATGTCCTTACACCTGCTTCAGACTGGGCGGCCTCATCTGATCCCTTATCGCCTGCCGCGGCCATGAGGACACCCAGTCTGAAGAAGGCGGAAGGAGATGAGTGAACACAGGCAAACATATGCACTGCACATGCCCATCAATCACACCCTCGCTGTCCAAAAAAATAAGACACCGAGGGCCGTTGTTTCGAGCAGGGGAGATGCACAGGCGCAGCCAGCTAACCAATGATGTCAAAAGACGGGCAGCGCTAACAAGGGTGGTGCTGCGTGTCATTACAAAGGAAAGTCACACCTCAGGGACATTGTAATGGTCTCTAATGAGACACATTTTGTACGTGTTGAGTTCCACGTGGGCAAGGAGAAACAGTCAGCCACCTCGTACAAATGCAGCAGTACTGCTGTACAAGGTGGCTGATATACATAGAAACACCTGTGGGTGGGGGGCAGGCTCCCTTCAATTTCAGTTCATGTGCCTGCGTGGCGTTTGCAGGTCACGTTGCAAGCTACACAGCAGGGGAACAGCTGGCGTTGCTGAACCCCACTGACACATTGACTGGTGTTTTTCTCTGTGCAGATTGCATGTCCGGGCAAAAACTAGCGGTGTTAGAGCCCAGGGTCAGCAGGAGGAGGAGGAGAGGAGCAAAGTGTAGGCCGAAGCCTGCACTGGTGGCAGCTTTTGGTCGGTTGTGCCAGCGTGGCTTGTGCTGGACACGATGCCGGCTACACAGCGGGGGAACAGCAGGCGGTGCTGAACCCCACTAACACATTGGCTGGTGTTTTTCTCTGTGCAGCTAGCATGTCCGGGCAGAAACTGGCGTTGTTTGAGCCCAGGGTCAGCAGGAGGAGGAGAGGAGCAAAGTGTAGGCCGAAGCCTGCACTGGTGGCAGCTTTTGGTCGGTTGTGCCAGCGTGGCTTGTGCTGGACACGTTGCCGACTACACAGCAGGGGAACAGCTGGCGGTGCTGAACCCCACTAACACATTGGCTGGTGTTTTTCTCTGTGCAGCTAGCATTTCCGGGCAAAAACTAGCGGTGTTTGAGCCCAGGGTCAGCAGGAGGAGTAGAGGAGCAGAGTGTAGGCCGAAGCCTAGTTGAACCAATTTCAAAGGTTACCTTTAACCCCCCCTCAGGTGTTGCAAGGTACAAGAGCCACACCTTGTGCAGCATTAATGCTGCACAAGTAAAAGGTTGCTCTATTTGTTTTGCTCCTTGCACACGCTGACTAAAACACGTACACTATTTAGCCCATTATACTGTCAAACAGTTGTGGAGGCGTGACTTGTCTTTTTAACGAGACGCAGCACAGGTGTCAAAATTTGCACCTAGGTACTGGGCGCAGATTCCTGAGCGTTCTTATTTGCTGTACAGGAGTCTGCGCTATTGTGATCCCTTGGCCATGCGCTGTGAGCGCTTCCTGTCTTCTGACCTCATTTCATGTCGGCCGTTGCGGTTAGCGATGGACATGAATCCCAGACCCACAGTGTGTTTTCAAAAAATCACACTGCGTGGCTGGGATTCGTGGCCTTGTGCAGTAAATAGGTTGGCCGCTTACACATGTCCTTACACCTGCTCCAGACTGGGCGGCCTCAGCTGATCCCTTATCGCCTACCACGGCCAGGAGGCCGCACAGTCTGAAGAAGGCGGAAGGAGATGAGTTAAGACAGGCGAACATATGCACTGCTCGTGCCCATAAACCACACCCTCGCTGACAAAATAAATATGACAACGAGGGGCGTTGTTTCTAGCAGGGCGGATGCACAGGCGCAGCCAGCTAACCATGATGACAAAAGACGGGAAACGCTACCAAGGGGGGTGCTGCGTATCATTACAAAGGAAAGTCACACCTCAGGGACAGTGGAATGGTCTCAATGAGACACATTTTGTACGTGTTGAGTTCCACGTGGGCAAGGAGAAAAAGTCAGCCACCTTGTACAAATGCAGCAGTACTGCTGTACTAGGTGGCTGTTATACATAGAAACACCTGGGGGGGTGGGGCCAGGTTCCCTTTTAATTTCAGTTCCTGTGCCTGCATGGCGTTTGCAGGTCACGTTGCCGGCTACACAGCAGGGGAACAGCTGGCGTTGCTGAACCCCACTAACACATTGGCTGGTGTTTTTCTCTGTGCAGCTAGCACTTCCGGGCAAAAACTAGCGGTGTTTGAGCCCAGGGTCAGCAGGAGGAGGAGAGGAGCAGAGTGTAGGCCGAAGCCTGCACTGGTGGCAGCTTTTGTTCTGTTGTGCCAGCGTGGCTTGTGCTGGACACGTTGCCGACTACACAGCAGGGGAACAGCTGGCGGTGCTGAACCCCACTGACACATCACCTAGTGTTTTTTTCTGTGTAGACAACACTTCCAGGTGGCAACTGACAGTGTTGAAACCCAGGGAATCAAAGAGGAGCAGAGTGTAGGCCGAAGCCTGCAGTGGAGCAAGTTGAAAGGGAACCTTTAACCCCCCCCCCCCAGGCATTTGTTGCTGAAAGAGCCATCTTGTACAGCAGTAATACTGCACATGGAAAATGGTGGCTCCGAAAATTATGCTCCTTGCAAACGCTGAAGTACACACTCATATAATGTGTCCCCTCACACCGTCAAACCATCCCGGAAGTGGGACTTTCCTTTGTAATGTGACACAGCACAGCCGTCATTCCAACCCCCTTGGTGCCGGGCACCACCTCCTCAACGTTGTTTGGTTCTGTCACGGAGCCCGCACTGTAATGTTATCCCTTGGCCATGCACAGTTAGCGGTGCCCGTCTTCTGACATCATGTAGGTGTCAGGCTGGCAGTGCCTGTGCGTCCAAGCTGCCCGAGATCCAACCTTGCAGTGTCATCTAATGTAGTCCCACTGCGGGCCAGGGATCCATGGGCATGCGCAGTGCATATCATCGCCTCTCACTCACCTCCTTCCTGCTTCTTCAGACTGTGCGGCGTCACGGCCGTGGCATGCTATTAGGGATCAGCTGACGCCGCCTAGTCTGAAGAAGCGTGAAGAAGGGGAGTGAGAGGCTAGTATATGCACTGCGCATGGCCATGGATACCAGGCCCACTGTGGGATCACATTAGACGACACTGCGAGGTGTGATTTCGGGCAGCGTGGACGCACAGGCGCAGCCAGGACGACAACAAATGATGTTAGAGGACGGGCAGCGCAAACTGTGCATGGCCAAGGGATAACATAACAGCGCAGGGTCCATGACGGAATCAAACAACGCTAAGGAGGCAGCGCACGGTGCCAAGGGGGTAGCAATGACGGCTGTGCTGTGTCACATTACAAAGGAAAGTCCCACCTCCGGGACGGTTGGACGGTGTGAGGGGACACATTACATGAGTGTGTAGTTCAGCGTTTGCAAGGAGCATAATTTCAAGAGCGACCTTTCCCTTGTGCAGTATTAGTGCTGCACATGGTGGCTCTTTCAGTAACAAACGCCTAGGGGGGGGGGGGGACAGGTCCCCTTACATTTTAGTTGTGCCAGCGTGGCGGTCGCATGACACGTTGCCGGATACACAGCTGGGGATCAGCTGACGTTACTGAACCCCAATAACAGAGGAGCGACTGTTGACTGTGCACACAGCACTTCCAGGCACCAACTGGCGGTGTTAGAGCCCAGGGACAGCAGGAGGAGCAGATTGGAGGTATTGCCGCACACACAGCTGGGGATCAGCTGACGTTACTGAACCCCAATAACAGAGGAGCGACTGTTGACTGTGCACACAGCACTTCCAGGCACCAACTGGCGGTGTTAGAGCCCAGGGACAGCAGGAGGAGCAGAGGAACAGAGTGTAGGCCGAAGCCTGATTGGAGCAAGTTGAAAGGAAACCTTTAACCCCCCCCCCCCAAGACGTTTGTAGCTGAAAGAGCCATGTTGTGCAGCACTAAGGATGCAAAAGGAAAAGGTTGCTCTTTTAATTATGCTCCTTGCAAACACCGAAGTAAACACTAAAAATGTGTCCCTTTATACCGTTAAACCGTTCCGGAGGTGCGAATTTCCTTCGTAATGGGACACAGCACAGCTGTCATTCCTATCCCCTTGATGCCGTGCGCTGCCTCCTCAGCGTTGTTTTAAGCTGCCACGGAGCCTGCGCTGTTCTGTTAGCCCTTGGCCATGCCCAATTAGCGCTGCCTGTCTTCTGACATAATTTGGTGTCAGGCTGTCAGTGCCTGTGCGTCCACGCTGCTCCAGATCCCACCTCGCAGTCTCATCTAACGTAATCCCACTGCGGGCCTTGGAACCATGGGCATGCACAGTGCATAACCTCGACTCTCACTCCCCTCCTTCCCTCTTCTTCAGACTGTGCGGTGTCACGGCCGTGGCATGCTAGGGATCAGCTGACGGCGCACAGTCTAAAGAAGGCGGAGGGAAATGAGCGAGAGCCCGAGGGGAAGATATGCACTGCGCATGCCCATGGATCCCAGGCCCGCAGTGTGACTCAATCAGAAGACACTGCGAGGCGGGATCTCGGGCAGCGCGGCCGCACAGGCGCAGCCAGCCTGACACCAAATTATGTCAGAAGACAGGCAGCGCAAATAGGGCATGCCCAAGGGATAACAGAACAGCGCAGGCTCCGTGACAGCTTAAAACAACGCTGAGGAGGCAGCGCATGGCACCAAGGGGGTAGGAATGACGGCTGTGCTGCGTCACATTACGAAGGAAAGTCCCAGCTCCGGGACGGTATAACGGTATCAGTGAACACATTTTATAAGTGTTAAGTTCTGCGTGTGCAAAGAGCTAAAAAAAAAGAGCTACCTTTTCCTTGTGCAGCATTACTGCTGCACAAGATGGCTCTTTCAGTAACAAACGACGGGGGGGGGGGGGACAGGTTCCCTTACATTTAGGTTGTTGTGCCAGCGTGGCGGTCGCAGGACACATTGCCGGCTACACAGCTGGGGATCAGCTGACGTTACTGAAACCCAATAACACTGGGTCGTATGTTTTTACTGTGCAGCCTGCACTTCTGAGCCGCAACTGGCGGTGTTGGAGCCCAGGAATAGCAGTTCAGGTGGTAGAAAGATGAACACAGCAGGAGACCTGGATGACACCCAATTACTTAATCAGGCAGAGGAGTGGCAAATTCCTGCGAGATCCAGGCCTGGTTCATTTTCAGGAAAGTAAGCCGGTCAACGTTATCGGAGGATAGTCGCATGCGACGGTCTGTTAGTACACCACCTGCGGCACTAAAGACACGTTCCGATAAGACACTAGCCGCAGGGCAAGCCAGCACCTCCAATGCATACTGGCTTAGCTCTGGCCATGTATCCAGCTTAGAGACCCAAAACTTGAACGGGGAAGAGCCGTCTGGGAGTACAGTAAGAGGGCAAGCCATGTAGTCTGTCACCATCTGACGGAACCGTTGCCTCCTGCTGACTGGAGCCGCCGGTGATGGTGTAGACATTTGGGGCGGGCACACAAAAGTGTGCCAGAGTTGTGCCATACTGGGCTTGCCTTGGGCAGAGGCACTGCTTCTGCTCCCTCTTTGGGCAGAGCCTCCCCCACTGCCTCGACGCACTGAGCTGCTTTGTAAAGCACTAGCAGCACTCCTCTCAGTTGGACAGGAGAAGATGATGGAATTCACCAGTGTGTCGTGGTACTCCCGCAATTTACGCTCCCGGGTCAACGCAGGGATGAGGTTTTGGACGTTGTCCCGGTAGCGAGGATCGAGGAGGGTGAACACCCAATAATCAGGCATGTTGAGAATGTGGTCGATGCGGCGGTCGTTTCTCAGGCACTGCAGCATGAAATCCACCATGTGCTGCAGAGTGCCAACCGGCCCAGAAACGCTGTCCCCTGCTTGAGACATGATCTCTGCCCGCTCGTCATCACCCCACCCTCGCTGTACACACTGACCACTGGACAATTGTGTCGCTCCCTCCTCTGGACGGAGCTCTTCCTCCTCCATTGACTCCTCCTCATCCTCCTCACAAATTGGCCCCTGCGTACCCCTTTGTGAGGAACCACGTGGCGCTGACTCTCCAGAAGCTGATGGAAAAGGTGACTCCTCATCCTCCACCTCTTCCACCACATCATCCCTTAACCCTTGCAAAGTTTGCTGAAGCAGGCAGATAAGGGGGACAGTCATGCTGACTAGTGCATCATCTGCACTTGCCATCCGCGTGGAATAATCAAAAGGACGCAAAACCTGGCAGACGTCCTTCATAGTGGCCCACTCTGTGGTTGTGAAGTCTGATCGGCGCTGACTGCGACTTCTTTGCGCCTGATGCAGCTGGTACTCCATAACTGCTTGCTGCTGCTCACACAACCGCTCCAACATATGTAACGTGGAATTCCACCGGGTAGGTAGGTCACATATGATGCGGTGTTCCGGAAGGCGGAATCGGCGCTGCAGAGCAGCAATGCGGGATCTGGCCAAGCTGGAACGCCGCAAGTGAGCACACTCTAGGCGGACCTTGTGCAGCAGGGCATCAAGATCCGGATAGTCCCTCAGAAAACTCTGCACAACCAAATTGAGCACATGTGCCAGACATGGGATGTGAGTGAGGTTGCCAAGGGCCAAAGCTGCCACCAGATTTCGGCCATTGTCACACACTACCATGCCTGGCTGGAGATTCGCTGGCAGTAACCACACATCGCTCTCCTGCTTTATGGCATTCCAGAGCTCCTGCGCTGTGTGGCTTCGATGCCCCAATGAAACTAGTTTCAAGACGGCCTGCTGACGTTTGGCCACGGCTGTGCTCATGTCGGTCATAGGTAAACGTTCACGGGTCCATGTGGGGGTGGACTGTGACGGATCCTGCAGAGAGGAATCAGAGGAACTGGTGTAAGAGGAGGAGTCGATGCGTACAGACTGGATTCCTGCAATCCTTGGAGTGGGCAGGACACGTCCTGCGCCACTCGCACGATCTGTACCTGGCTCAACAACATTAACCCAATGGGCAGTGAGGGAAACATATCGCCCCTGTCCATGCTGACTGGTCCACGCATCGGTGGTGAGGTGGACCTTGCTACTGACGGCGTTCAGTAGCGCATGTTTTATGTTTGCCTCAACATGCCTGTGCAGGGCAGGGACAGCCTGCCT
The DNA here is from genome assembly GCF_032444005.1 of Ranitomeya imitator. NCBI lineage: Eukaryota > Metazoa > Chordata > Amphibia > Anura > Dendrobatidae > Ranitomeya > Ranitomeya imitator. The sequence continues at coordinate 591,658,058 of NC_091285.1, forward strand.
GCTGAAGTAAAAGCGGCTGGGCACCTTGTACTGTGGGACTGCCAATGCCATCAAGTCACGGAAGCTGTCAGTCTCCACCAGCCTGAACGAGAGCATTTCCAGGGACAACAGTTTGGCAATGCCTGCATTCAGAGCCTGTGCTCGGGGGTGGTTGGCCGAGAATGCCCGCCTTTTCTCCCATGCCTGTACTACCGATGGCTGTAGAGTAGACTGGGAGTGTGAGGATGACTGGGAAGGTGGTGCTGTGGGTGGAATTACACAAGGTCTCTGGGAGGAAGCCAAACCAGCTGTGCGTGAGCTTGAGGAAGAGGCAACACGAGCTGAAGAGGTGGTAGCTGCCGCTGTTGGTTGGCCTACATCTTCAGTGTGTTTCTGTAACTCCACCGCGTGCCTGGTCCGCACATGTTTCCACATATTTGTGGTATTGAGGTTGCTGACATTTTTCCCTCTTTTTACTTTATGATGACACAGCTTGCATTTGACAAAACAAATGTCATCTGCAACTGTGTCAAAAAAGGACCAGGCACTGCAAGTCTTGGGAGCGCCCTTTTTGGCTTTGGAAAGAGACAGGCTCCTAACGGGTGCCAAAGTGGAGGCTACAGGCTCCGCAGTCTTCCCCCTCCCTCTCCCTCTTTGGCCCGTAAGAGGAAGCTCTTCCTCTGAGCTGCTCCCACCACCTTCCTGTTCCTCACGCCACGATGGGTCAAGGACCTCATCATCTCCACTACCCTCTGCCACCAACTGCTCCTCCTGGGTAGTCTCAGCAGCACAGTACGCACGAGAAAGCGGCACCTGAGTTTCATCATCAGATGCGTACTGCGCTGTGGTCACCGGAGGCACTGGCCCACCTGCCTCTTCAGAGTCAGAGAGATAAAGCTTTTGGGCATCACTGCACACTGCCTCTTCTTCCATTTCTCCAATGCTGCTTGGCTGGCCCCCTGTTTCCAAGCCAAGAGATTCAGAGAACAGAAGTAGAGACGGCTCCTGTCCTGGGCTCTCTGACTGCCTGGCCAATTTGGCAGGTGGTGAAGAGACAGATGGCTGCTCTCCAGTGCTCTGTGCCTGAGAGGATGTGGCACTAACTGAAGTCGATGCCGAGGCGTTAGCTGCCATCCACCCGACAACGGCTTCAATTTGGTCTTCACGCAGCAGCGGTGCACGGCGCTCTCCGACAAAGCTGCGCATGAAGGACTGTTCCCTGCTGAAACTGAGTGACGACGAGTCACCGGCGCCCGCAGCAGGCACAGAATCACCACGTCCTCTCCCTGCTCCTCTCCCTGCTCCGCGCCCACGCCCACGTGCCTTACTCCCTGCCCTCTTCATCTTGGTTGACAGATAAAGATAAGCAGAAAAGTACTAAGGCCTTAGTGTGCTTATTCCTGTAATGCTCCTCCTAACAGGTGTAAGAAACACTAATGTTGTAAATTGTGGACTAAACTTTATTATTTTTCAAATGTGGCCTACACAAGTGTAAGTTGTGTTTGGTGAACTTAACCTTTTTTTTGGTGCAGATCGGGCTACAGAGCTAGTTTAAATCACACGGAGACCGTGCAGACAGCCGTAAACGGCGCTGCAAGGCCAAGAAACCCTCCTCTAGGTTATCCTATATAGTGTTTTTCCACTATTTAGCTGGATACAAGTGGAAAGACACTAATAGGAATTTTTTTTTTCAAATTTTAAACTGGCTGCACTATTTGAAAAAAAGGAAATTGTTTTTCAAGGTATGAGGCAGTAACGCACCCTGAGCTGAATCCAACCGGCTATGGCTGCACACAGACTACAGGGCGAGCTGGGCTCACACGGAGACCGTGCAGACAGCCGTAAACGGCGCTGCAAGGCCAAAAAACCCTCCTCTAGGTTATCCTATATAGTGTTTTTCCACTATTTAGCTGGATACGAGTGGAAAGACACTAATAGGAATTTTTTTTTTCAAATTTTAAACAGGCTGCACTATTTGAAAAAAAGGAAAATTTTTCTCAAGGTATGAGCCAGTAACGAACCCTGAGCTGAATCCAACCGGCTATGGCTGCACACAGACTACAGGGCGAGCTGGGCTCACACGGAGACCGTGCAGACAGCCGTAAACGGCGCTGCAAGGCCAAAAAACCCTCCTCTAGGTTATCCTATATAGTGTTTTTCCACTATTTAGCTGGATACGAGTGGAAAGACACTAATAGGAATTTTTTTTTTCAAATTTTAAACAGGCTGCACTATTTGAAAAAAAGGAAAATGTTTCTCAAGGTATGAGCCAGTAACGAACCCTGAGCTGAATCCAACCGGCTATGGCTGCACACAGACTACAGGGCGAGCTGGGCTCACACGGAGACCGTGCAGACAGCCGTAAACGGCGCTGCAAGGCCAAAAAACCCTCCTCTAGGTTATCCTATATAGTGTTTTTCCACTATTTAGCTGGATACGAGTGGAAAGACACTAATAGGAATTTTTTTTTTCAAATTTTAAACAGGCTGCACTATTTGAAAAAAAGGAAAATTTTTCTCAAGGTATGAGCCAGTAACGAACCCTGAGCTGAATCCAACCGGCTATGGCTGCACACAGACTACAGGGCGAGCTGGGCTCACACGGAGACCGTGCAGACAGCCGTAAACGGCGCTGCAAGGCCCAAAAACCCCCCTCTAGGTTATCCTATGTAGTGTTTTTCCACAATAGAGCTGGAGACTGGTGGAAAAACACTAATAGGAAATTTGAGAAAAAATGTGCAGCAGGCTGCACTAAGAGCAAAAAAGAACAACTGTGTGAGGCAGTGTGAACCCCCCCTGAGCTGAATACAACCGGGTATATGGCTGCACACAGACTACAGAGTGAGCTGCACACACACACACACAGAGACCTTGCAGAACGCTGTTAAAACAGCGCTGCAAGGCAAGAGCAAGGTGAACAGTGAAGAACACACAGCGTTTTGCTAAATTAGCCTTTGGAAAGGAAAATAAAGCAATTAGCTAGCTCAACTGGCCCTCAGTTAGAACACAGCGTCCTGTCCCTAACTGAAATCACAGCAGAGTGAGCGCAAAATGGCGGCAGCGCTTTTTTATAGTGCAGAGTGACATCATTTCAGCAGCCAATCCAAGCCTTGCCAGTACTTACATGCCCACCATGCTAAACAGGATGTGCCCACACTTTCATTCATTCCTCATTGGCTGCTGCGTTCAATTTGAATTCTGGGAACTTCCGATTCCGGTATCCGATACGCGGGAAGTATCGGAATTCGGTATCGGAATTCCGATACCGCAAATATCGGCCGATACCCGATACTTGCGGTATCGGAATGCTCAACACTACTCACCACACATCTAGATAAGTTCCTTTCAGGGTCTAGTTTCCAAAATGGGGTCACTTGTGGGGGGTTTCTACTGTTTAGGCACATCAGGGGCTCTGCAAACGCAACGTGACGCCCGCAGAGCATTCCATCAAAGTCTGCATTTCAAAACGTCACTACTTCAATTCCAAGCCCCGGCATGTGCCCAAACAGTAGTTTACCCCCACATATGGGGTATCACCGTACTCAGGAGAAACTGGACAACAAATATTGGGGTCAAATTTCTACTGTTACCCTTGGGAAAATTAAAAAATTCTGGGCTAAATAATTATTTTTGAGGAAAGAAAACGTATTTATTATTTTCACGGCTCTGCATTATAAACTTCTATGAAGCACTTGGGGGTTCAAAGTGCTCACCACACATCTAGATAAGTTCCTTTGGGGGTCTAGTTTCCAAAATGGGGTCACTTGTGGGGGGTTTCTACTGTTAAGCCACATCAGGGGCTCTGCAAACGCAACGTGACGCCCACAGAGCATTCCATCAAAGTCTGCATTTCAAAACGTCACTACTTCACTTCCGAGCCCCGGCATGTGCCCAAACAGTGATTTACCCCCACATATGGGGTATCAGCGTACTCAGGAGAAACTGGACAACAACTTTTGGGGTCAAATTTCTCCTGTTACCCTTGGGAAAATAAAAAATTGCAGGCTAAAAGATCATTTTTGAGAAAATAATTTTTTTTTTTATTTTCATGGCTCTGCGTTATAAACTTCTGTGAAGCACTTGGGGGTTCAAAGTCCTCACCACACATCTAGATTAGTTCCTTTGGGGGTCTAGTTTCTAAAATGGTGTCATTTCTGGGGGATCTCCAATGTTTAGGCACACAGGGGCTCTCCAAACGTGACATGGTGTCCGCTAATGATTGGAGCTAATTTTCCATTTAAAAAGCCAAATGGCGTGCCATCCCTTCCGAGCCCTGCCGTGCGCCCAAACAGTGGTTTACCCCCACATATGGGGTATCAGCGTACTCAGGACAAACTGGACAACAATATTTGGGGTCCAATTTCTCCTATTATCCTTGGCAAAATAGGAAATTCCAGGCTAAAAAATCATTTTTGAGGAAAGAAAAATTATTTTTTATTTTCATGGCTCTGCGTTATAAACTTCTGTGAAGCACCTGGGGGTTTAAAGTGCTCAATATGCATCTAGATAAGTTCCCTGGGGGGTCTAGTTTCCAAAATGGGGTCACTTGTGCGGGAGCTCCAATGTTTAGGCACACAGGGGCTCTCCAAACGCGACATGGTGTCCGCTAACAATTGGAGCTAATTTTCCATTCAAAAAGTCAAATGGCGCGCCTTCTCTTCCGAGCCCTGCCGAGTGCCCAAACAGTGGTTTACCCCCACATATGAGGTATCGGCGTACTCGGGAGAAATTGCCCAACAAATTTTATGATCCATTTTATCCTACTGCCCATGTGAAAATGAAAAAATTGAGGCGAAAAGAATTTTTTTGTGAAAAAAAATTACTTTTTCATTTTTACAGATCAATTTGTGAAGCACCTGAGGGTTTAAAGTGCTCACTAGGCATCTAAATTAGTTCCTTGGGGGGTCTAGTTTCCAAAATGGGGTCACTTGTGGGGGAGCGCCAATGTTTAGGCACACAGGAGCTATCCAAACGCGACATGGTGTCCGCTAACGATGGAAATAATTTTTCATTCAAAAAGTCAAATGGCGCTCCTTCCCTTCCGAGCCTTACCATGTGCCCAAACAGTGGTTTACCTCCACATGTGAGGTATTGGTGTACTCAGGAGAAATTGCCCAACACATTTTAGGATCCATTTTATCCTGTTGCCCATGAGAAAATGAAAAAATTGAGGCTAAAAGAATTTTTTTGTGAAAAAAAAGTACTTTTTCATTTTTACGGATCAATTTGTGAAGCACCTGGGGGTTCAAAGTGCTCACTATGCATCTAGATAAGTTCCTTGGGGCGTCTAGTTTCCAAAATGGGGTCACTTGTGGGGGAGCTCCAATTTTTAGACACACGGGGGCTCTCCAAACGTGACATGGTGTCCGCTAAAGAGTGGAGCCAATTTTTGATTCAAAAAGTCAAATGGCGCTCCTTCCCTTCCAAGCCCTGCCGTGCGCCAAAACAGTGGTTTACCCCCACATATGAGGTATCAGCGTACTCAGGACAAATTGGACAACAACTTTCGTGGTTCAGTTTCTCCTTTTACCATTGGGAAAATAAAAAAATTGTTGCTAA